>NC_082344.1:37531971-38167971 GCF_027477595.1 Haemorhous mexicanus
CTTCTTTCAACTTTTTAGTACTTCAGTAGATAAATGGCCTTTATAAGAGAGAAATATCTTTGACTTTTTTTTTTTTTTTTTTGACAGCTTAGTGCTTTAGGGATTCCTGTCTATGGAACAGAACCTTTCTTTTCCAGGGAAAAGATGAGCACAAGTGTCCAAAGGAGCTTTTGCTCTATGAATCATGTCTACACCAGAGATATATACACCATTAGATGATCTTCTGATTCAGATATACAAAATTTTGTGTGTGTATTTGCATACACCTACAAACATATCCCTACACACTGAGATCACAGAATATCTATAATTCTTTCCATAAAACTCACTGTGAATCCTTATGAAACAATACTCTGACAGTGCTGTCATCCTTATGCACAAGTTTTTGGTTTATATATCATTATTTTAATTACCCAGCACATATTTTTCTAGCACAAACTTGTTTCTATAACCTTCAGCAAACAGATGCACCAAACACAGAAAGTAATGCTAACACTGCACATACATGAGATGAAAACCAAAAAGCATAAAAATTCTTTGAAGATGTTCTTAAGCATCAGGTTCACATATATAATGCAACAAATGAAGAAAAATATATCTCAGAAAAAAACCCCCATAATTTTAAAACTGAAAACATCAGTACTTGTGAAAGATTTTTCATAATTCATTTAAAAACTGTTGCAGAGCTCTTGTATGTTCCTTACAAAACATATTGCCACCACATAAATAACAAAAGGAATTTCTTATCAGATCAAAATGATGAGATGCAGCTAAAGAAAGCACTCAGAAGTGAGGCATCTTCAGAATTTAGTGTTGTCATACTGTCTTAAATTCCATGACTATTAATTGCTTTCCTATGTTTTCCATGGTCCTGTTCATTGCAAAAGATAAAATGCAGAAAGGGAATTAAGAAACCAGTCTAAAACTTGCAGGCATTCCTAGGATCATTGGATTTTAGCTGATTTTCAGAAAATCAGCAAGAGTTATCTTGGATGCCTGACCTTCATTTGTCATCAAATTAAGAGTTTTGTCTTCTATATAGAAAAAAAATCCATTTTCCCTACAGACAAGCATAATCTCAGTTTAAAGGGTCTAAAATCAGTATGGAGCAAGGAAATCACTTGGAAAGCTTTCAGGTTTTCCCAACAGTTATTTATTCTGGCAAAATCATGGCAATTGAAACTGCAGTCTAGATGGTTAGCATCTAAGCTGCTTATTGGAGGAGATACAGGCAGATTCCAACAGATTTGTAGCTTTTTCTTCACATGCAGTTAACAGTTTTACTCTCATTAAAGAGATTAGCTGCCAGTCTCCATTCTCACTGGAAACCCAGCAGTTTCCCTAACCTGTCATCCACTAATCCACCTGACCCTTTGGAAATTAAAAACATAGGCTGATTGCTGTGCCTCTGTAGTGAAGTGGAAATCACACTTATTCTGCAGGAGTCCTGTGGGATTTAGTGCTCCACTCCTACCCTGCCAGCAAGTGCTCCTCTGGGACAGCATCCACCCAGCTGATTCCATGGATGACTACTGCCAAAAGGAAGTGATGAAGGAGAAGAATCATTCAGCATGTCCCTGCTTCAGCTGCAAGCCACATTGAGAACCTTGTCACCAGGAGCAGTGCTGGAATGAAAGTGTTTGCAGTAATTCTGCATCACCAGAACTCTTTCTCTGGATCCCATATTTGCAATTGCCCTCCCTATGTCAGTATCTGGTAAAACTGTTAAGTTTTTTTGGCCATTACATATAGACCAAGGGTTTAGCTACAGAAGCTTTTATAGACTTCCTTGAAATTACACCAGGTCAAATGTTACCCTCATTAACAAATTTAAAATGTAGGGGAATTCCTCTGAGGCTTTAAAAAATGGAAATGTATATGGAGGCCTACCAATAATGTATATGAGCATACTGATAATGATGTAAAATAAAGCTTAAGGGCTGTAAATGATGCAACTACGTCAAACCTGTATTGTTCCTTAATCTTCTGGGAGCTATGTCCATGCTAACAAGCACTACAGTGAAATTGTAACAAATCTCTTGAAAAACAAGCAGCTAGTGCTTAAACCTGGGGTGTCTACGCCAGACCCATCCTGGTGGGTGTTTCTTTGATTTGAAGCTGATTTTAGATTGGACCAGGAATACACTCTGAGACTAATTCTCAGTGTGGTCTAAACCATGGCAAAATTAAGGTTGATCAGATGTGCCTCAAAAGCAGGCTCCTTATCTGAACTAATGGAGGGCCATCACTCACCAAATTAGGAGGAGCTACAGCTTTGTGACTGTGGCATGTCTACACCAACTGAGATGCAATTTATAGGCAAACTGAACTAAATTAACATAGATGCCTAATAACCACACTGCCATATTCCTGGAGATGGAAGAACACCAGTACAAGAGAAATACTTTGGAACTTTTAAGAGATTTCCTTAATAAAAGAGAAAAATATTTTCTCCATATAAATATGCTCAAGAAAGATAATACCTCTTCCAGAAATATTTTTTTTTATGAGAAAATATTGAAAATCTTGCCCTTCACTGGAAAGCACATATGAACTCATAATGGTTATGCAAAGAAAAATTTTTACTCTGTGTGATGGGTACATCTCATTGCTGTATTTCACTGTTGCTAAAGGGAGCTTAGTCAGGAAGAAACAGCAGAGCTGAAAAATGTTGGAGCAAGTGAATCCCTGGATTTGATTTTTGGCTGTGGGGATTATTAGCTGCCAGCATGAAATCCTAGGTTATCTTAATTGGAACAAAAGGATCCAATTTCCCAGAATTGCAAAGGGATGCACAAAATTGCTGTCGCTACTGTTTGATTTTTTCTTAGGAAAACTATTCCGTCCAAAAAAGGTCATTTTCTCTTTTGCCAGTTTATAAATTCCTTACAGTACTTCTAGATAGTTAGAATCTAAAATTAAACAGCTTTATGAACAACTCACAGCAAGTAACTGTCATTAATAAAAAGAATTCACAAAAATCTGGAACTCTGCTTATGCATGGTTCATCGCTTGGAAAAAAAAAAGATTAAATTCACTGAATATGTCCACCTTGCAATAGGCTACAGAGTGCCATGTTTCTCTTGCTTTCATTTAACAGGTTTTTCTTTTTTTAAATCTCATTTCCATTCTTTCTACTTCTAAATCACAAAGCAATCTAAATGACAAATTGGTCTTTCTCTCCATTTAAACGTGGTGCGAATGAGGCACATTAATTCTCCACACCAAATGTAATCCATTTGTTTATCTCTTCCCTGTCACTCCTGCCCTTCCATTATGCCATACAGTCAGCTGTCTTTACCTGACTAGAGGAAAAACCATTTTTAAAGTGTTGCAACACACTAGTGGAATATCATACGGGCCTAGCTCATAAAGCTTTGTCTTCATTTCTGCAAAAGTGATGAGAATTTGTAAGAACCCCAAGAGCAAACAACATTAGAGAAAGCACATAAATATTTTATTTTGTCAACATTCCTTGTCTTTCTATTAATCTTTCTTTATAGGTGATAAATAGGATATCTAAAGAGTTACAAGTAATTGCTGCCTCAGATGCATGGTTAGTGCAAGATACATGTCTGACAAGATTTACTGCACTGAACAAGTTCAAAGAACTAGGGACTGAATCTCAAAACAGGATATAGATTTCCTCCCACCCACCTAGTGAAAGTCAGAGTTTAAGGAACTGAACTCCATACACAAAATATGCAAGCTTTAAGTATTCAACAATGGGACCCTTAAAACCCATTAAAAGGGTAACTTTTTAACAGGAGGCTGTGTCATTTCACTTATTTCCATTAAAAATAATAGTAAGTTCTGAAAGAACAAGCAGAAAGAAGGACTCGGTTCTCCCCCCAGAAAAGTGAGCCTAATCACAACAAAGACATACTTGCCTTACTTTGGCTCTCCTTGCATCCTTGTGAATCATGGAGAGCTTCCAAAAGAGACTGCATAACCAGATGGCTGAAGAGGTGACAGATGGGGATTTGAACCATCAGGCAGATAATAGAATTAACCAGAATTTCATACTGCTTCCAAGACTGATGAACCACCAGACCATCAAGCAGAGGAGGAGATTCCTCAAAAAGCAGGAGATCCCTCTCATAAAGTCACTTTGTAAAAAATAAAGCTCTGAACAGGAAAGCAAGCCACAGTCACAGTTCTTTTCAAGAAAGGAGTGAGGAATCAACATGCAGGACAAGATTCAGAGACTTAGCTCCTAATATCCTGAGATCACAAGGTACTCACTGACATCCCAGGGAGAAACAGGTTAAAAACCCTCCAGTGAAACACCACAGTCTGGAAGTACAGCATCTTCTATTTTATGGTGATTTTAGAAGGCTCTGGATGGTATTTCAAGTCTACATGTTCTGCATTACAGTTTCTTCCCTGGGTCCAACATCAAGCTTTCAGCATAAGTATTTAAAATGAGTGTCAAAAATCAGTGGTAGAATTTGAACCTATCTTCTGTTCTATTTGAACCTCTCTTCTGTTCAGCTTTCTGGTTTTTCTTGCTCAAGGACTTATTTCCTACCAACCACCTTCCTGTCTTCTGATCTGATGAACACTCTTCTACCTAAATATTTCAGAATGCAAGTAATTTAATATAAAATACATTTTTTGCATCTCCTACTAAACAATATTAAGAAAAGAAAACCCTGCTGAAACCCATGATTTCACAAGAGAAAACTACATATTGCCTCTTGTCAGGTGCAGTATATACTATTTCTTCCCATCCATAATTGTGCTAACACAGAAAAATGCCCATAATAGTCTTTTCCTAAGTTTTTAATGCCTTTTAATTAACACACTAGATTTTGAAAACTGTTTTTTAAAAATTATGCTTGAAATATACTCTGCAGATCTCATGAGTTCAACCTCATCATCTCCTTTACTTCTCCCCTTCCCTACTCTTGTGCCCTACTCCTCAAATGAGGGCCTGGTATTATACCTGACTGCAGAAAGAGTCATTCAGAGTTCATTCAAAAGAATCAAAATTTGACTTCCAGTAAGCCTCTTTTTTTCCATGTGAGAAACTCCACTTTACTTAAGTGCATATGTTTTTGCTGAAATGACTGAATCAGCAGTCCAAAAAGAATGTACACCAAAACCCTGACTAGTTAAACAGAAAATATCTTTCAACTATATCATCAATAATAAAAATACCACAAGATACACTCAGAATCAATACACAAAGCACTTATGATCCACTAGTGGTGATATCAACTACTCAATTTTCTTTTCTTAGCCATTTCCATGTGAAAATCCATGGGACTAACTTCTCACAATCCATTCACTTTGGCATATCCAATACACAGCTGTTCCCTCTGGGGAGATTATCCACATGCAGACCAAAGAAAGCTATTTCTGAGGCTGTGCCCCAAGCCATGGCAAATTCCTGGATAAAATATATAGGAAGAAAATCTCAGGCACAGGGCAACTTAGGAAAAGGGGTATCTAACTGTATGATTTAGAAAGCCTATCCTGTGAATCTTTAAAAAAAAATAAATCAATTTAGGTGCCAAAACAACTCAGCACAGCCAGAACTTATGTTGTATCTCAGAAGAAGAAACCTTGCCTCCTAATGGACTTCAGGAGAAAGTAGTTGTCCAGGGAAGAGATTGTAAAGGTCAGGATTGATGCCATGACATTTTTTCAGCAGTTTGGAAAGAATCAGTGACACTAGAAGGGCAAATAATTCCCTGAAGTGACCAAGAGGTTCCCCTTAGACTAGCTGAAGCACATATTGCACAATGGTACTATACTTTATCTGACTAATGTGCTTATACTGGAATTGAGTGTGCACTGTCACATTCCAGCTCATGCTGACAAATGCAGAGTGATGAAATTGTCAGCAATCCATGAGGGCATGAAGGAAAAAAGTTGCCTATCCAGAAACTAAAGACAAAATAACTGCTGCCACGAGATGTTTATCATCCCTGTTCCTCTGCTATTTCCACACACTACCATTTAGGTGAGGGCCATTCCTCTCAGCCAGTGCTGTCATATCAACCAAAAGACATGGACAGCTAGGATGAAAAACCTGAAGAAATCCCCCAGGAAAAGAAATTTTCCACATCACAGCCGACTATGCTAACCCAGTCTTAGCATAAACATGACAAAACCACCCTCTTTTTACCATTTCTCACGCAGAAAAATGGGGAGTATATGTGCACATCTACACTGACATCCAATTATTTATTTGGGTTTTGTTTCAGATTGTAGGTTGTGAATTTTAAAAAGAAAACATACCACTGATCACAAATCAATGAAGTGCATGGACATGTCCTGAGAAATAGAAACTGCAGTCTGTTCTGAATTGGTAGTAAAAACATATCTTCCTTTTTCTTCAGCTGTCTACAAACTGATTAAGTAAGACAACTTATCAGCTATAAAAAATTAACAGGCCTTGTTTTTCCTAGATGTGTTACAGTCATTATGATACATCTGATGATGACAACAACAACAAAAAAATAGTATTATCCCTGACATAGAAAAATGCATTTCTGACTGCCTTGAGAAATTTTGCAGAACAGGTCTCATCATCAACCATATTAAATTTAATGCTGGTTGTTCAAAGAACATCTCCACTGATACTGAGCCTAAGGGCACAACCTATCACAATTTTTCACTTTCCTCAGCTAAATAAGAGCCTGGCTGGAAAGACTGCATGCACATCCAAAAGATCCATCCTGGAACCGAGCTCCAAGTCTTGCAAAAAGTACCTGAAAAATTATAATAAAATTCAGTGGGTTGAGAAGAAAAATTAAAGATTGGGATTCACTTTTCATCTGAAAGGAAATTCTAAGTTTGGTGACTTGGGCAACAACTAGGACTAATCTATGTAATGCATTTACAGAACTGTATTTATATATATACACATATACACACACATACTATATATATATATGTACCCACACAAACCTGTATTTATTTATTTATTTGTGTGATTTTTACTACAGTGTAATGAAGCCCATATGAAGACCCATGCTGAAGTGGTTTTTTTCAGGTTTTGGGTAGCTCATCCTCTCAACAATTAATCAAATGTTATGTATGCACTGCGTGTACTACACTGGCTCTTCAATCTGAGTAGTTCAGAAATAGAAGACAACACTGAAGCTGTGGTAGTTACCTGTGTGCACCTCTGCATCATGCCCTGTAGATAAATTTCAATCACATGGTTTACCAATGTTGCTGTTTCTTTGCATTTCCACAAGGCAGAGAGAACCCAAGCCTGGTACTAATACATAAACTCATGCACAAACACAGCTGGACTTTGAAGAACTTTAAATTATTAAGACAGACAATGGACAGACAGTGGAAATGTGTGGTTTTGCTTGGTAAGTATAAAAAGGAGTGCATAGCCCTAGCTGTGTTAGTAATGGCTTATATCTTCTGCTGCAAAAAAACCACAAAATACCTGCATATTACCTTTTTTCTTTTTAGAAATAAGATCCTTGCAGTGTTTCACTAAGTTAAAGCATGGTGTGAGGCTGCATGATGAGGCATCATGAACTTCCTCATCCTCTGTTTACATTTTCACGCAAATTCTTCCCAGCAAAGAAAAGTGAGAAGTTTTGGGTTACCATATGAAGAAACTAAGCCTGATTGTCACTTTGTAGATGATGAGAGCCAATGCTGGCTCACAGGTTTGGTGAGGGAGAAAAAAAGGAAATACTTGTTTCAGTTCTGTCAGACTTACGGGATGGTGCATTTTCATTTACCACTGAACTAAGTAACTCAAGTGTTCCCAGCTGTGTACTCCAAATTTGGATGTTAGCCCAGAAGTGGCTAGCTTCATCTCGTTTCCAGGGTAAAATGCTCACCTTCTGGTTGCATGCTTCACACCAGGGCATCAGATTGTTAGAGGCCTGAACTTCTGAACTAAAGAGAACTCTTGGTGTTGCTTTTTCTTTCCCAAAACTTATTTTACGGCTTATTCTGCCCAACCACCCTTTTGTACCATTCCAGTCCTTGAGAGGGGTGACTGAACTAACAGCCCATACACATTCGCAGTGTGGAGGGGTTTGCCAGTGCAAAATCACAGACAAATTATGCCCCACCAGAGACAATGCTCTCCAGGCACCATCCACTGGCTTCCTGAGATAATGGCAACTCTAAGGCCATAAATTTATTTCATATAAGTCATTGAAAGATTACATAGGGGGACCAAAGCTGGATTAGAACTGATCACTTAAGGAGGAAAAGCTCCATATCCCATTGTTTTGAGCTATCTGGCATCCTGCTCCATTCTCCTGCCTCTGGCTGGAGATTTAAAAAAAAAAAAATACTCAGCCAGAGGACAGAGTGGGTCCAATCTTCATGGAGCAAAGACAAACATTTGATTCCTTTGTAAGACTACTCTTTTTTAAATAAGGGAAGTATCTCTTCACATTGAGATATGCTAACTTCTCTGTAGCAAAGGTTCTTTGTTATTTCCTGTGGCCTGCCTAGCCTAGTTCATTACTGAGAAATAGTGACAGAAAGCAGTCAAGGGAGAAAGCAGTGGCAGGGACAAACTCCTCTTAAGAATGCTAAATCCTTCTTATTAGGGACTGACCTGCATACTTCTAAATCATCAGACCAGTCATCATAGAGCACTGGAGGCTTCTGAGCAGCATGAGGCACAGGGGGCCCTGCCCCAGCAGGTGCTCCATGATCTGGGGCTGCCGGAGCATCGCTGCCAGAGCCTGCCTCTGCAAAGGACTCCTTGGTGCGTCTAAGGAAAGGTGCAGGCTGCTGGTCTCGCTGGTGGCTTTTCCCTTTGCTTTTCCCACATTTTCTTGAGGAAATCCTCGCTTCCTGAGATGACGCTGAAGACTGTGATTCCTTAAGCCTCGGAATCCTTCGGCGGTGATTTAAAGTAGGATTCTCAGGGTCAGACACCTCTTGTTTCTGTTTCCCCATTGTCCCCAAGGTGACAAGTTCAACAGCATTATTGTTTGAGGACCCATCCTGGTTGCTGCATGATCTATTGTTTCTTCTCCCTCTCCTGGCCACCCTGGCCTTTTCTCTTGCTCTCCTCCTAGCCTGAGCCCACTGACTCTCATCCGAAGATGATGATGAATCAGATGCGTTCCAGCTGGATCTCGGAGGCTCAGGATGCAATTTACAGTTTCTCCCCTTGCCTTGCTTTTCTGTGTGCTCACCATTGTCTCCAGTCTCTCTTTTCCGCCTAAACCTTCGTTTTATGAGTTTCTTACCACCAGGCTCCCTATTAGAAGGGGCCAGCACCATGACAGAGGTTGCATGTTCAAGCTCATCTTCTGACAAATCATGCAAGGTAGTAGATCTAGACAAAGCAGTAAGCAAAGGAAAGGGATGGAAATGGTAAGGGTGGGTGGAAAGAGAAATCACACACACAAAACAAACAAAGAAAAAAAAAGGATGAGAATGAGAACATGAATTGTAATAGAAAAACATGAGCCTAAAACACAAAAACAAAACTAAAACAGAGATCAAAAGAAAACTGAAGTCTATGTCAATTACGAATAAAGTTAAGCAGAAGCAAGAGCCACATGATATTTAATAAAAGCAACTAACAAGTATCAGCCAGATGAGAGCATATTTTTCTCAGCACATACCTACAAATGTCCTGAGTGGAGGGGCAGACAGACAACCGAGATTGACTCCTGTGAGCTGTTCCTGTTGTAGGACTGCTTGCCTGTTGAAATAAGTTAGACAGTTTGGAATCTTTGTCCATGAAATACATTGCAGATATTTTACTGCTTTGCCACATGATCACAAAATTAAAATAACTGTTTCTGCTGTTCATAGCGCGCTGTTGAACACATAGAAGCTGGCAAAATACAGGAAGCTTGAACAAAAGTGAAACCAATTTGTGGAACTAAGTACAACTGCAGTGTTTGAGCTCTCATTCGCTCATGACTACTTTTTGTCACTGTTTGAGGAAGCAGCTTTCAGCATTCAAATTTTCATTTGGCTCTACTGTAAATGTCTGAAGGGAAAAGGTCTGGTTTTCTTTTGTGCAGTCAACCAACCGTGATGATGCCTTTCCAAATCATGTGAAGTGCATCTGCGATACACTGAGTGATGAAGAACCCAAAGCTTACTTAGGTTGAGTGGACTGATGAAACAGCAGGAAGATTACAGTGTGTTTTAAAAGGTTTTCAAGGCAATCAGATCTTCTATTAGAGCTGAAAATGTTAAACTGAGATGAGCCAGAAAAATTCAAAGTGCAGGCTGCATCTCTACAGAGCTGATCACATTCTCAAACAGCAGAAGAGATATAAAACATGTTTAGTATGTGACATTTTGCTCATAAGGTTGTTGCTACAAATTGCAGATTCAGTTACCCAATACTTTCACTGAAAACATATTTTGATGGTGTTAACAGCAAACCATTTCAATCTGCCTTGCTATCTACTGGCAGCAGAACTGTATGGAATCCAAATGTAAATCCAAGGCATGGTGATTCTTAGGATCCCTCAGTGCAATACAACACCTCATAAGACACAGTATTGTGGGAAGTGGGTTCAATAAAATCACTCTTAAGGCTATGACCTTCCTGTAGCTGATCAGGGGTATTAACTTTTAGTATGCAATCTCATCCACCCCATTGTGATCACCACTTCCAAATGCAGACAAAATACTACAAGCCTCGGAATTCCACAAGATCGAGCACCAGATGCAAGGGAAGGATGACTATTAAGCAAGAGTACAAAGCACAAATCATACAAAGATGTAAAGCCTGTTGTCCAAATCTTTTGTACTAGCAAACCAAATTCAGTCAGATAATCGAAATTTCTAGCTCAACTTCCACAGACATTTTTGTGGTGTTAAAAAGGTGTTGGAAAACTAGTAGTGCAAGCAAAATAATTATAAACAGCAAGTACCTGCCAACACTTCACTTTTAGCCAAGGTTCTCAATATCCATTCTATTTAATGCATACATCTTCTGGAAACATCAGTCACCACTATGTGGATTTTTGCTTTTATATGGGTACCACCTGAGACTTAAGAATAGTGCTTTTGCATGAAAACATTCTTCTAGCTCCTAGAATTCAAGAAAGCATTTTTACCTGCGGATTAATACCGCAAAAGTACACCAAACCCACTAACAAGATTACTAATTATTTAGTTCTAGTGCCATGAATAAAAATCTGAGATACAACAACTAAGCCAAAATGAGCAATTCAATTGATAAATTGACACAATCCTTGTTTTGTACATTTTTGCCACGTCTGGATTCACCATCAAAGGAGGAACAGTAGTGTGTATAGGTGCAGTGTCAAGCTGGAAGAAAAGGACAAGTATCTGTGAGAGAAACTGTATTCCATATTTCCTCTTCTACAAAAGCAGTATTTAAGTTGTATGCATTGTGACAGAGTATGAGTGTTTCTTACATACATATTGGAAACGTATGTTAGATGCATGGTTGGGTACATAATCTCCTTCTGTCTCAGCCTCTGAGATTAGCATTAAGTAATTGGGCATGTCTTAAGCTACTTAATGAGGAAAGATGCAGACATCAGCACCAATAACCAATGTTACTGGGTTCTGTGCTGCTGCAGCACATGATGAAGAAACATCCCTCCACACGAAGCCCCAGTGGAAAGACTTCTGAAGAAACCCAGCCCCAGAGTTGAGTGTGGAATCCTGAATTCATGCCTCATGATGTGCTCCTTTCTTTTTCCCCTCACAGCTCCAGGACTGTTACCACTGCTTCTTTTGGGATCTCTGTACTACAGGGGTTTGGCCTGGTCTTAAATGGTGGTCAGGTCAGCTCCATGCAGTAAAAGGAATTTTTACATCACCTTGCCACAAGCAGTACCCTTTGAAGGGATGAGGAGATTGGCTAAGCTGGCCCAGCAACCATACAGCTGGTCTGCACAAGTTCAGGAAACTTTCAGCAGCTATTAAAGCAGGAAGCCAGCTAGACAGTTCTTAAGAGAGCTGATATAAAGCCAAAACCAAACAAGCTCCTTGAAAAGCTTTTACACTTACGATTTGGAACTGCAGACCAGCAAAAATTGAATTATTTTAAGATAAAAATTACATTATCAGTTTGACTACTTAAATCTTACATTTCACTTTCAGCTGTCAAGAGGTCTGGACTGTTTCAGCCCTGCTCAGTCAAATTTACTTTCTAGTTCCCCTGTGCAGGCATGATGCTATGTTTAGTTGTACATAACCCATAGGAAAGTTTATTTCCTTCAAAACCAATTGACATCAATATCTTTAACAAAATGAATGCTTTTTGCTTATTTGTCTAAGCCCTATTAGAGCAAACATGACAACTGCCAGGCAAAAAGCCAATGCACCATTTAAGTCCTCAAAAACAAAGCATGACAAGTTATATAGAAGCTAATTCAGATTCTTACCTGTGAGCAAACAGAATTAATTTGATTTCTACAACTTTGTAACATGATTTTTATTCCACATTATCTAAATTTATATCCATTTATCTACATTAAATTAGCTTTTCATTGTAAAATCATAAATTCACAGAATTCCAGGTTGGATGGAACCTCAAAGATCACCTATTCCAGCCTTTCTTGGCAAAAGCACACTGCGGACATGTCCCATCTCCCCACCCAGCTGAATCTTAAAAGTGTTGTCATGGAAAAAAAAAATGAACTGATGGAGTGATTTCTAAAACCAAAAAGGTCAGTGTTTTTGATATTAATTTTCTGATGTTGATTTGTGTCCCTCACAGGAAATACAGGCCCTTATTTTGTAAATAGGTCCAGTCTTTGTAAATTAAATAGGAGTGGAAGGATCTGCTAATGTCAGGTCTGTCCTTGCTACCACATGTCATATGAATATAATAATTCACAGCTAGATGAGCTGTTTTGAAGAACCTGTAAATTTCAACTCAGCTGGATGCCTACTCCAGACCTCCATCCCCAAACCCCTTTCCTTTTTCATCCTGCCCTGTTCTGACAGCAGTAACTGTATCTGCTTTCTGCTACCAGCACTTCCTCTAGGTTTACCCCAATTCTTTTGGCAATATTCCCTCTTTGCCATCTCTTTTACAAGCCATACATCCCAAACTAATTTTAAAAGTTTAAATAATCATATCTCTTAAATCCAGTCTGCAAGCAAAGATATCTAAAGGGGCACTTACTTGGGTACTGTGTTTACAGAGAGAATTGTGTATTTTCAAGGCATATCTGACAAACCAGAACATGATAATTTGAGTCTATTCTGCTCATGTCTTATCAGTCCAGCTCTTTTGGGAATGTAAATGCAGCAGATGCTGGAAACAGTCTCGAGCAGACAGATCTTATTGCTGAAATCGCCATCCCATTGCTGTTTTGCTATACAGCACACAGAATATTTTGAGATACTGTATTTAGTGAATAGAGGGATCAGACTGATGCTGAGGACTCCAATTCCACCTGGGAGGCTGAGTAACAAAATTTTTTTTAAATAGTATTCCTTGAATGAATGTCTTCTTCAGACAGGTTTATTGTACAGCTCACTGGAATGGGAAAACTAAACAAGCACTGTACTAATTTTATCCTAACAAATTACATCAGTAGCAGAATTAAATGTGGTAATTCAAAATAAAGCTGTCTCACAAATAATTTATAAGCAAGGCAGCTCATTTGTCTATGCCATCAGCACAAGGAAGAGGTCTAAGGGATAATGCCAACTCCAGCTGATCAGGTCTGGCATTTCAAAAAGATTGTTAGGAGAGAGATATTCCTCAGCCACCACCTTCTGCTGTCTTGGCCAGTTTAGATGAACTCTCTTGTCAAGGATATGCAATTCAATTAACAGACATGACAGGGCACTCATCCATAATTATTTTTGGTATGTCTGGCAGTGTGCTTTTCAAGCAGAATACTGGTAAATACAGAGCTTTCAGGATAAGTGAGATGATAATCACTTACCCAACACAAGGGGACTTCAGTGTCACACACTGTCTCTGTGTTAGAGAACCAGCAAAGACAGAAATGGGGTACAGAAATAAGTACAACTGCTGAAAACAGCAAGAATTTCAAATCAAGACTACCTTTACTTAAGTGTTTAGGATCTGAGAGAAATTTCCAGATTAAAATTAAAAAAAAAAAAAAAAAAAAAAAAAAAAAAAAAAAAAAAGGAAAAGTAGTCCTCAGAGGCCATCTGTTGCTTAACCTGCATGTTGAAACTAGTGCAAGATCATGATTGACGTCAAGCTGTGCTCTTCCTAAGAACAAAGAAGGGATCTGCTTTGGCTTAACAGAAAAGCTGAGTAACAGCAGATTCCAGAAGTGCAAAGAAACACATAGTAGGGGAGTGAAGCTTTAAATTGACAAACCAGATGATGAAATGGACAGCTTATATAAAATGGCCTCACAGCTATCACCAGAAAGGCTAATGAATCCTCTCCTGTCTCTGTTCTGAACAGAGGCTTTTCCAAAAGCTGGTCAACTTAGAACCCTGCTGAAGAAGAAAGCTGCAGAAAATTGATGGGTGATAGGGCAGACAGGGAACATCTCTAATGCTTTTATGCCCCTGCTGAGTTTGCTCTAGTAGCAGTGATGAATCACAGAATACTCCAGGATCCCACTAGCCATTAGAGTTAAAAAGTTGAAACTCTATCCTATTTGAAAAACAACACACAAAGGACTGGATCCCTTAGAAGATTAGAGCAGTTTGTCTGGCTATAAGCTCAGCAGGAGACCCAGCCTGTGTATTTTAATTTGAGAATTTCTGCTTTGTAAACAATGCAACATTCTGCAGAAAACATCCACCTTCATGAACCTTTATGTGGACATCTCCTCAGGTCTAAAACGTTTCA
The DNA here is from genome assembly GCF_027477595.1 of Haemorhous mexicanus. Lineage (NCBI taxonomy): Eukaryota > Metazoa > Chordata > Aves > Passeriformes > Fringillidae > Haemorhous > Haemorhous mexicanus. Next base: position 37,546,721 of record NC_082344.1, read on the forward strand.
AAACATGGTGAAGGTGACCCAAGGTGGGTGTTATTTTACAAGCTCAGTCTTGATGGCAGCTGAAATTTGTGTGCATGAGTTTGGTAGTGGGGGTTTCTTGTTTTGACTTGTTTGGCTGTTATGTTATTCTTTATTTTATGATAAGAGTTCCTGCTTTATGCTCAGATTTCAAAGTTGTTTTAATCTGATTGATGTCTTTACAGCAACTGTTACATTAATTACTAACTGAATTTCTGTTAAATTATCTTTCACAGATTTTCTTTTTCTGTAACTTATTCCTTGCACAATTCTTCTCCAAATATTTTCTTTCTCTCCTTTCCTCCTTCCCCTCCTTTCACCTGCCTCTGAAGAGAAGGAATTAAGGGAAAAGTAACAGACAAGGAAGGAGCAGAAAATCCTTAGGATTCTGCCAAACACCATTCAGCACCTTTAAAACTCAGTATGATCATGCTATAAAGTGATTAGAAATCTAAAATTAAAATTGCAAATGGCAAATCCATATTATCATTTAAAAAAATGAAGAAAGGAGTAATTACAGCTTTAACTTGTAAATTCAATCAGTTTGTTTAAGTTGTTTTCTCCTGCCTTACTAATCTATGTTAATCTTTATTTTCATGGTACAGGTTTGACTAAAAAACCCACATTTTCTATAGGCATAGAAGCACTGCTAGCTAAGCTTTGAATTATCAGATGGACTATAGTGTGCAAAAGTCTTTGTATGGTGGCAGCACAGTATTTTTTCATTCATGATTCTCTCCAAGGATGCATCTTTCTAGTCACTATCACTCTCTTAATAAAAATGTTTCATATTTCTTTAAAAAAAACATAGGCAATTGGAAGAAAGGATGTGCCAGGTTTTATACAAAAGGTGCAGAACCATGAGACCAGCAGCTTTTGACTGTCTGGAGGGAGCTAAATGGAAATGTAGCCCATAGGAAAGGTGAAGCACAAAACCTGCATTTTCTTTGTGACTGGATTTTGCAGCACTTTCTTTCTAAAGGTAGGCAGTACTCAGAGAGCCATTTAGAATTTCTGTTCCAAAGAGGGCAGCTGTTTTCACACGTCCCTCTATCTGCAAGACCAGAACCCTGAGAACATTGCTATATCCTGAAGAGCTCTCACTCAGATGACACTCCTGCCATGCTCTCCCAGTGCATGGGAGTGCACACACCCACCACGCTCCTCCTGGGGCTGCGGGGCTGTGCAGGAGACAGACTGGATAAAATCCCATCTGTGAGGACACCATTCCTGTGTTTGAACAATTCTGGTGTGTATTTGATGTCTGTTTACTCCAGCCCTAAAGGAAGAGAGAAGCCTAAATGTGCCCAAGCAAAAGAGTTGTAGTAAGAATATTGAAATGACTAAAGAAGTGAAACCCTGAGAATGCATCATTGTGAAGAACATGAGATATTGTATTTTTATGAAGTGCAATAAACATAAAACTGCATGACCCTCCTAATTTTTTACCACTGTAGAAACAGTGTGCTTAATGGAATTTGTTTTTAGGACAAAGACACAAAATGTGCTTCTGAGTGCCATGGTGAAAAAAACAAATGCTGTGCAAAGATTTCCAGAGTATATACGTAACAGGTATGTTACAGATCATAATTACTATTTCTAATTATGGAAATAATTTAAATAATTATATATAATAAGCATATGTAGTAACTTGCATGCTCCACTTCCCAAGAACAAATCAAAGCTGCTTCTGTATGATATTGGCTATCACAGGATAGGACTGAATTCTGTGACAACAGAAATTAAAATTATATACGGGCACTACACACTGAGTGAGCTTGCAAAAAATATAAAAATTGTGGCACAACACATTCCACACATATATGCAGTTTTTATCCGGATGTGTCAATGTGACACATTTAGGTACATTCAGAATAATTGGTAAGAACTGTGACTGAATAAATCAGAATCAGTAAAATTGTACGTATTCTTGTAGACATGCAGTCACATTTTTATGTATTCCCTCTCATTAGAGCAACAGTTTATAAACAGTCCAGAATAAAAAGGTGTATTCAAGACTAAACTGAAATTGAATTATTTTCTGATGGTTGTCCCCATGTATTTAATATCATAATATATTCATGCAATTTTATTCAGTTCAATTTTCAGGAAGACTTAGGTAAATTCTGCTGCCATGCCTTTTTATAAGCTTATTGTAAACAAAGAATAAATTGTATAGATGAACCACAAAGCATTCTCTATACACAGAAATCAAATATTCATATCTTGGAGTTTTAAAAAGTGCAGAAATAGTTACTATGCAATGGATCTACTTCTAGTTTCTGGTTTTCTGCCTTTTTTTGTGTGTTCAAAATGAATTCTGTTCTGATGAAAATATCTTTTCACTAACTTGTTTACTTTGCACTGTTGTTTTCAGTAAATGAGAGCTAAGTGCAAGGTTAGTCTTCAGCTTTCATAATAATGATTCTGTTTATGAGCAAGAAGAATGATTTGATGACTAATGTAACATTTATACTCATATTTTAATGCCAGTTTTGTATACATCATATTATCTACTGTAAAAGCACTTATGAAGGCTGACATTTTATGCTTTACAAGAGTGAGGACTTTTTTTTTTCCTTGATTTGTTTTCTTTTTTGAAAGCCCTAAGTTTTCCCTCAGTTACAATAATCTAGGACCTACACTTGGAAGGGATGCAGCTCCATGGTTCCTAGAAAAAAAGCAACCACCAACCTGGACGAGAATTTTCACTTGTGGTTAGCATGAAATTGGCAAAGATCAGTAAGAACTACGGATCAACTTGGAGTATTGTAGCTGCCTGTAGCAAAACACAAGGGATCACACAACTGGTCTTTAGGATTCAGTCAGGCAACAGGTTACCTTGGAAATGCTGCAACCCTGGTTCTGGCAAACAAAGTCCATGGCAAGAACTTCTTTTGAAAGAACACTTGAGTTCCTTTACATTTCTTCACCATGAAACCTACCAGGAGATATTATGTGCTCTCTGTTGGTGTCCTGCCTAAGACATGGTGGTGTTTGGCCATTACAAACACTTAGAGTGTGTAACAGTGAGCTCTGCTTCAAGCTGGGTAAACCATCCACACAGCAACACAGGACTCTTCATACAATCACCTCATACACAGGGAGGATGAAATACTTGAGACTATCAAAACCCATGTAAAAGATTGTTCAATTTTAATGGGAGAGATTAAATGGTAATTCATAACTATTATAAATATTGTATTACTTCTTACTATTATTATGATAAATATTGTATTACTTATTCCAGAATTTGATGACCAGTTTGTGAAATTCATTTCAGAGTCACAAACTGAGTGATTCAAATCAACAATCAATACATTGGAAACAATAAATTTTTCATCTAGATTGGCATTCTGGTGTCTTTTAGTTTTCATTTGTATCTTACTGAGAGAAGCCCCACCCGACACAAGAAAACAGAAATCGCTAACAGAGTAAAAACAATTATTTCCTTCTTTCTTTCCCCTATTGCTATTCATATTCCAAATTAGACATGTGAATATTATCACACAGAATATTCCAAAACAAGCACCCTACTTCCTGATATAACTCGATAGAGTTTTATTGGATGGAAGCTTCAGAGACTTGTAAATAAAAAGTGTTCTAACACCTGCTCCAGGCTTTTGAGAAGTAATTGAGGCAAATCAAAATTCAGGCAATTTGCTCCGAGCCTGATTTTCTCTGCACTGAAAAATAAGCCCAAGGTTCCCATCAGAGAATTTTAGATCTTGCTGCTGAGATAGCATCCTTCCCTAATGAGCTCTTGAATCATAATTAACATACAGAAAGATAATTACAGTGTTTTAGAAACATTTCTTCCAGAAAGCATTTGAACATAACCAGGCAGCCTCAGAAATACATAGAGAGCATAAAGTCTACAGACTGTAATTCAGACACAGAATTTGTTCCACTGGTTAACCACAACAGAAAACAATGAATCCACCAGATCCTTCCCTGACCACCCTTCCTCTTAAATAAACATCTATTTAGGAAGACATATGAATTTTAACAAAAGAAGTTACAGTGCACAGAAAACTAAGCAATGGCAAATAGGTGATGATCGAGGTCAAGTTTTTAATTTACTTAGATTTTAAACACAGGCAGATAGGATAATATCAACTCTGAAACCAGAACACTGCACAATACTATCTCTTACAAAGAATAATTAAGTTCCTTCTGCAGCCAGCAACATTGGAAATAGGTGGGAAAAAAATGTCTAATGCTTAAAAATATAGTAATAATTTTAAATCATCAAGGCTGGTTCATAACTCACATTTCCAAGTGTTTCATATTTTTCATTATGTGTATAGGTTTCTTTATGTAGATAGGTTTTGAAAGCCATAACTTCTAACTAGGGCTACGCTTTGTCAATATAAGATAATGTGAAATACCGATCAGTCCAAAACACAACTTAATAATCTAGTTATTAAATTATTAATCATATCTAATTAAGTGCTAGCAGGGCAGAACACACAAAAAGATTGTTTATTTATTTATTGATTGCACAGGAAAAATCTAGGTTATTACCAGAAGTGCAGCAAAAATCAGGCACTGTTACATTTTCCTAATTGTCTCTGATTGGGAAACGAACAGAAGCAGTTGCTTTTGGAGCTCCAAGGCAGCTTTCTTGATATAAATAAATAAAAGGCTGGGGTGAATGAACGAATTCCCAGGTTGCTGTTCACTGAAGAGAGCTACAGCTGTCAGTCAAATATTTTAAGTTTTGTTCTTTCATTTGCTTTAAATAGTCTGTCACTGAAATTCTTGCCAGAAAATTACACGCTATGAGAAAAGTCCTTGCAACATGCTCAACTTCTACACTCTCAACAGACTGCAAAAGTGAATGGTAAAATTGAGGAGTTGATTTCCACACACACACACATCCACCTGTCTTGGGAATGTTTGATTGTAAAATCTCTGGACTGAATAGATATATACTAACCAGCATCTGTAAAATACCAAATCAAAACCATTCCTTCTCATTATAACTAGATAAGACATCTTCAGTGTTCAACAATTCAGTTTAATCTGTAACACCACAAAATTCAGACTGAGAATTCATGTACCTAGCATGCAAAATTGCCCAAGCATACACTGCAAACCTCAGGTGTCCTCTCCAAATAAACAATTTAAGAGCATTATGAAATAAGAATCTGCATTTACAGAATCTATGCTGTATTTCATTTCACAAATAGGTTGCTACAAAATACAGTGGTATCTGCTCTGGAGCAGGAGCTCTATATCCAGCCAAGGGTGGAATACACAAAACATGGTAACTATTAAAATATAATTCCATTTGACCCTTTTTAACTTACACATGCAGGCAAACGAAAACAGTGAAAGAATGTTTTGATGACACTGACTTATAGCTTTACATAAAGACTATCTAATTTTTCTGCCCATTGAAATTTTTGTTGTGTGCAAGATCTGACATTGCACAGAACACAGATCTTGCCTTTGGCATGCAGTTTATCTGGCCTAGAAGCTTTCAACCTTGTTTTGAGGTGGAGTATTTTTTACTATCACTTTCTGCCATGCAATATTAACCTGCAAAGTCAGGTGTTTGTTTTCTATGCATACACACACATATAAAAACCTGTTTTAGAAAAAAAGCATTTTAAGTCAGACAACAAACAAAACTGGAATTCCAATCAAATGTGTTTCAGCATTTGAAAAACTTCATTGGCAGGTAGCTTCAGAAAAAAAAATTGATCCAAAACAATGCATGATGCTATACATCAGAGAAAGAAGAAGTGCATGACTGAAAAATTGGGAGTTTAGTTTGCAACTAAAACCAGTGCAAATATCCCTTTCTAAGAAGCAACTATACTGATTTCTGCAGAAATCACTTAAAAAAAAATGTTAGTCACTGGCACGTTTTTCATGTCAGTGAAAATATTTATGCTTTGTCACAGTACAACCCATGCACCTTAAAAAAAAGCAGAGAAAGTAATATCAATTCATAATAGATTTACAGTAACTATTGCTGGATACATGCATTTAAAATATCAATAATTATTATTGATTAATAAGTATCATTTAGTAATTTTTAATTTATTAATTAATATTTAATTAAAATAATTAATACAATTCATGGTGATCAAGTTTGTATATATGATTTCTAAGGACAGGCAGTTAGCCTAGAAGAGTTTCAGCCATATCTACAGCAGGCTGGATATATTCTACATCTTTTTCCCTGCCTTTCTTTTTCCTTTCTAAACATAAGAGAGCAGAACCTAACATGGAACTAGTATTTTAACTTAAAATCACAGTTAGGGTTTGCTGTCATTTTTTTGTTTTATGCTCTGAGAAGAAAAAGTTTTACAGCGGGTACCCCAAAGACAAAAATATTTTGTGAAGAGGTTTAAGGATACAGTGCTTGCTCTAAATGCAAAATATTTAAAACCAAACATAACACATAGCAGATGTTTAGGCCTTGATTAAAAAAAAAAAAAAAAAGAGTTTTATCTTTTGCCTCCTGTACATCCTGGCTTTTTGGCATAAATTTCAGCCACATTGGAACCAAAAATACAGAAAAAAGGGGCTTAAAACCAAAGTTCTTCAGTAAAAAAAATCACATTTTGCCTTTCCTAAAGTTTCCCTTCTCTTTCCTAAAATTTTAAAAAGCATCTAGATGTGAAGTCCTGGCTTCAGTGAACCATATATCCCTGTGAAAGGAATTCAGAATTCAGCCTGAAATGAACAGATTTACAGCTTTGCACATTACACTTGTTATTATTTGGAGGAGAAAAATCAAATAGTAATTCTAACTTAAGCTGAAGTGCTAAGGTGACATTAAACACTTGGGGAAAAGAGATGAAAAAAGTGCATGTGTTATTTGCTTAGTATTTTTATTACACATTTTACAGCGATGACTAACTGTATGATGGAGTTAACAGGGTAACCATAATGTTCAGCAGCAAAACTTTAACATCTGATTCTTATAAGTAAAATCCTACATAAAGAATATAATGGATTAAAGTACTGTTTTATATTTAATTACCTAGTTTTCTTTAAATTCCAGAAGAAAAAAAATAGATTTCACATACCTTTGAAATATTACTTGATCGACTTGTGGAACGCCCTGGGGATTTGTCATTCTGGAAAACAAAAGATGAAAAAAAAGTTCCATAATTTGGATTTTACCTAATCTTTTCTCTGATTGTGACTGCACAGAGGTTCTCTTCCTCTATTTTTCTGCAGTTTGGCTACTGACTGTACAATGGAAGACAGTTCAAGAAATAAACCATCACAATAGTCTTGCAAATTACATGAATAAAAGTTTTTAAAAAGTTCTGTAAGAAATTATTGCTAGCATTTAATTACTGTTGGTTTATTTTGCAGTTTTTCAGAAAAAAACATTTTGAGTCAAAGCTCAAGGAATCATCAGAGCTTCTCATGCCTGAAAACAAATGCTCAATGACAAAAATTTCCCAGTTACACTGAACATACTCTTGCTTGAAAAAAAAAAAAAGTAGAATTCATCCTCTAGGTAAATTAGATGACTTCCTGGACAGATATGTTCTGAGGAAAACAAATTGTGACCATGCAAAGATGCAGTTCAGTTTAAATCTACTCCTCCATCCCCTCTCACTCTTGCAAACAACACACATACACAAACCACTGTCGCAGGCTGAAGGGCATTAGTTTTTCTAGCAATCCAAAGGAGGGAATGGAGAAGGGGTTCAAAAATTTCTTCAGTATTTACACTGAAAAAGAAAGATATTTCAGAAACAGGGCTCATCCCCTTAGTAAATCCATGTATCTTAAGAGAATCATGAAAATATTTTTCTCAGCATTGAGGATGTAGGTTCAAACACTCAAGTGAAACATTCACATCATCGAGCCTGAGTTGTACCTAGAAGGAGTTGAACTAGACATCATGTGTGTAAGTCTGTTAGACAACCTGCTTGGAGGAAGAGGGTGTCAAAACCCAAAGCAGAGCTTTTATTCTGCAGCTTTATTTGCAATTCATGCATCATGCAAACACATACATGCACAAATGTCCACTAGAGGCTTTCAGCTTGACTGTGACCCATCTCTCCTCAACCTGTATTCAATTAAACTACAGAAAAATACAGAAGGTGCCAGCTACCAAAGACTAAATTTCCTCCTCCATTAATGCATGTCTAGTCTAGAAATTAGCATTTCCCCAATACTTTGTGGCACAGAACATTTTTGAATTGGCAAAAATGACCAAAAAGAAACATCAGACAACTTGTCAGCAAACATTTAGAACAAAAAACCCCACTTTTACTGGTCACTTTGGTACTAAAAAAGCCACTTTGCTATCTATCCCAGTAAGCACATCCATATGAAAAAGAAGTTTTAAAACTACTTGTTTCATATACTTATGTATCTTTTTTCCTCCAGACTGTAGATGGCTTATGTTTTGATTCCATCCCTCAGTGCCATCATTTTTTTTGTACTGCAAACATAAATATTCTGAATTCTCTCTCTTTCTCCTTTATCTTGACTAGCACTAAGTAGCACAATGGACACTTGTCAACAAAACCAAGTATCACTGAGTTCCCTGACCACAAAGCACTCTACATTTAATTCTATCATAGAAACTAAATCTCAGGACTTAAGAACCTTCAGGTTTATTTGTCACTTTTATTTTTTTAAGAACAATTTAGAAAAAATAAATTCCTCAAGTTATGAATTCATTTTTTACATTTTGTCCTTGAGGCTGGGCCCACTTTGAACAGGGATGTGGAGCAGGTGATCCTTTCTGACCTGAAGTATCCTGTGATTCAAATATTACTTCAGTGGTATATTATCCACTGTAGCTTTGGTAATAAATTCATAATTGCTTATCCTTTCCCAATGACATTAAATATATACAGTTTTGAATGTCTGCATTTATATGAACAGAAAATACACTTTGGATATTCTGGGTACATCATTTAGAGTAGCTCTGCTTTGACCTCAAAATAATAGAAATTATGGACCCATGAAATTAGTTCCCATTTTGTGGTTAGAAATTATGAACAGGGATCACAGCTGAGAAACTCCCTACTAAAAGCATGCAGCCTTTATTGTCCATCCCTTGGACTAAAAAACACATTGTATTTTCTGACAGCGTAGTGAACCCTGGAACTCAAACTTCTCTTCTTTCGACAATCCATCCTTCAAGATTCATTTTCAAAATCTGTTTCTTGACTGCAGCTCTCCAGGCTTTTTACATGATTCATTCTTCTCTCTGGCACATTATCTCCTTCACTTGGGTTACAACAAGATTCTGACTCTCCACCTGAAAATTCACAGCATCCACAGTCTGCAAAGCACTGCTCATAGACTGAATCGTCTAAACTGAAACAAAGAGTGCTGTCTTACCAGTTTTTAGGAAAAAACAAAGAAATAAATTTAATCATCAGGCATTTCAGGTGATTTATCATGAAAACCAGTATAAATAGAACAAAAAGTGTTGCACTAAATTACAGTACATAAATCAAATACAGAATTCCTCATTGAAGGTCCTATTCAACTTGTGCAACTATTCATACAACAAAAGAACAGAATAGGAAAGTTATGGCAAAATCACTTTTGAAATGTGTCATTAAAGAGTGTCTGTGTGCTTCTGTTTTAATGATTTATGTTTACAAAGAATTCACATTGTTAGGAATAATTGATTTTTGTTATAACTAAGCGAAGAAGAAGTGCAGAATGCTTTCCCTCCGAGCTTGTTAAACAGTAAGATTATTTTCTTTTTGCACAGATTCAATACTAATTTACATTTTGAAAGTTAACAATGAAGCACAGAATATGCTGAGTGGGAAGGGAGCCACAGGGATCATCAAGCCCATCTCCTGGCCCTGCACAGGACATCCCAAGAGTCACACCATGAACCTGAGAGCATTGTCCAAACGCTTCTTGAACTCTGTCAGGCTTGGTGCTGTGACAACTTCCCTGGGGAGCTGTTCCAGTGCCCAACCGCCCTCTGGGTGAAGAACCTTTTCCTGATATTGAGTCTAAATGTCCCCTGACACAGCATCAGGCCATTCCCTTGGGTCCTGTCCCTGGCCACCACAGAGGAGAGATCAGTGCCTGCCCCTCCTCTTCCTCTCATGAGAAAGTTGTAACTACAACGAGCTCTCCCCTCTGTTTCCCCTTCTCCAGGCTGAACAGACCAAGTGACCTCAGCCACTCCTCCTCTGGCTTCTCCTTAAGACCCTTCACCATCCTCGTGGCTCTCCTGTGGACACTCTCTAATGCCTTACTTAATATCTTTTTTTTTTATTTTAGTCCCCAAAACTGCACACAGGACTCAAGGTGAGGCCACAGCACTGCACAGTAAAGACATAACCAAAGGATTTAACCAAAGACATATATATTAAATATTTGTACACATTTTTGTGCATCAAGGAAATCAGATTCAATTTCCTTAATCTGCGAATCAGGTTATTTCAAAGAAAAAAGCATTCACCTTTCAGAATTACACTTCTCAGTAGGAAATATGTGATGTCTGTAAAGAGCACTTTTGACTTCCATGACTGGGTTTTCTAAATTCACACACACACAGACACAGTCCTGGCCCTTGAGCAAAGTGAAAACAAGATATTCAGAGTTATCTCTCAATAAAATTCATAAACTGTGTTTTCATCCAGTCAACAAAATAGCAAAAGAGCTCCTCCCAAGACTCCTCCTGGACAGGCAGGAGCTTTTTGGGTTGTCTTATACATGAAGACCACACTGAAATGCCTCTCCTTATTATCAGATGTCCAGTACCACCATTATCTCATCTCTTCTATCCTAGGCTACAGCCTGCAAACGCTTATCAGGTATCTTTTCTAAAATGCTTTGGCTGAAAAATAAGTTCCTCGAACTATTCTACTTGGATATCAAGAAAAATCAGTTTGTGTTTGTAAATTTCCTAAGAATTAGGTTTTACCAAGATCACATCTAAGGAAATAATTGAAAATGCAATTCAGCCTTCAATATAAATTCTGGCAGGAAGACAAACAAGAAATAACATCACAAAATTTCAGATTACGACATGTTCATGAAAGTGCTTTGGGAGGAATTTTCCATGAACTTGTCCCACCATATAAAAATAAATAAAATCTGTATGCAACTAGTAATTAAAATAATTTTTTAAAAGTGCAAAATCTGGTTTTTTACAATAGTAAACTACCTCCCAAAACTTCATTTCAGCCCAAAACTGGGTTTTTGAAGTGACATTATTTTCACAAACCATCTTAAACCTAAACCCATTAAACTTTCTAATACTTAAATACAGCTTCCTCTTCTTTTTTCTTTTTTTTTTTTTATTTGCAAATGTGACTTGCACTGCTTACAAACACACTTTTGTTTTTCAAGTAAGAGAATAAAACCCTGACTGGGCAGAGGAAGAGGCTAGTAATAACAAATTTCTAAAACACTGCTGTGAACAGTCCAGGCTCTCATTACAGAGAGGAAAGTAGGAAATTAGCTAGTTGCTTTCTGGCCCACATATAAATATTCATACGCACGGTTAACGATTTTAAGTCTTGCTGGGCAGCACAGCACATTTTAAACTCATCCATTTGTCTGGTTTCTTTCCTTAGCTGCCCCTTGTTTTGCTCTGGCTGCAGGACCACTGGGGCTGACCCAAGCACCTTGCTAATGAATTGCACTTCATCTCCCTGAAGTGAGCACGAAAGCATCAAGAATTAATCAGAAGATCTCAGTTCACAGGAGCATCTTAAGCAACAGCTTTTCTCACACAAATACAACCAGCCCACCTCCTGAAAAACTCCTTTTACAAAATATTTTGTCTTAGTTTTCTTTTTTGTGGACTCTAATCTTTGCATCCCACGTGCTGCTTCACACATCTGCGCACAGCCCTCAGCCTTGGGGTTCCACACATGACTGTAATGACAGAGATCCATCTGTAAGTCATGTCACAACATGTCACAAAAATAACTGCCTCCTAATGTAAGCACAACACAGGCCAAACAAACAGAGTTTTGCCTGCCTCAAGTGCTTTTCTACGTGGTAGCCCCTCACTGGATCTGCACAGGAGCCTCCTCTCAGCACCTTTTCACTTCTAGAATTCTGAATAGAAATTGCTTTCCCTTTATGGCCTGAGCTATCACGTATGTACATGATCTTAAGTAGGAACATCAGTTGCTGAAAAAGCAGGAGCTGACATTATTAAAATTGATGTATGGACTGGATACACTTCTTTCAGTATCTCAACATGGAAACGAAAAGAAAAATAACACAAACCAGGCAATGTTTGCTTTAAGTGTTTAAAATGCCAATGCCCATAATTATCTAAGACATAAAGACACTGTAATTACTGGGCACCATGCATAATTTTACTGGAACCCAGAATTTTTTCGATATGACAGAACAGCTAGATTCAAAGTGCCAAGTGACAGGAAAAAAGCTTACTGTGAATATTAAAGACTGTGCTACAGATGCAACCTTTAATTAAAAGAACAAAGTACAGACAACAGTAACTATTAAAAAAATTAAATATCAACAAAATACACAGAATATTACCATCTGTATTATTCATATATACTGCATCACATATATGTAAATAAAACATCTAAAAATAAATAACTCTCTCTTGATCTATTTGTATGAATTGATGTGTAAATGTATTTACTGTCTGCTAGTTCTCTGCTACTGCAAACAGCCAGAGCCAGGATAACACTGTCTCCCACAGTGTGGCTCTTGCTACATTACTAAAAAACTACTTCAGTTTCTCGTGGTGGGGTCTATGTTCTTAAAACAAATACAAGCACAATACTGTTCCTTTTAAATTATTTATGCCAAGAAGGTAATGGCAATGTTACTACTGACAGAGCATAATACCCTGCCTCTTGGTCAGCATGGACTTGGGCAGCCTTTCTCCATGGGAAAGAAGAGGGGGGGAAATCAGCTGCTGGTGATAACATTCTAACAAATTCGGAGTAACTGACAATTCCTAAACAGGTTTGATGTGGAGACTTTATCTTCTGAAAGGAAGTCAAAACAGATTTTAGCTCTAAAATAATACTGAGAAAAAAGCCTATAATCAGCTGACAGTTACCTTTAATTTTTCATGCAATTATTCTCTGTGCTGCTACATATTTTATCTATTCTTTCATATTTTCAAATATTCAACAGCCAGACAAATAATTCCTCTTATAAATGAATAACACCACTAAATCACCAAGAATAAAATTATTTGAAAATGTAAGAAAATCTATCTCCCTTCTTTGTAAACAAACTACTAGCTTATTCTAAGATGTTTTAACTTCACTAAGAAGTTCAACATTAATGCCAAATCACCTACAAAGTCACTAGGGGAAAGGCAGAAGGAGAAGATGAATCAGACTGAAGGTCTCTGTTGTAAAGCACAACTGGGCAAAACCAGCTAATTATCACAAAAAGGGTTCTGAGGATGCTGAAGCATTTCAAAATGCCATTCTGACCGTCATCTGTGGAAACAGACTACATATTCCAGTGTGACATAAAAAAAATAGTTACCTTAGAAGTTGCATATTTGCCACATTTATATATGGGCAGGAGAGTACATAGCAATGATCAAGGAACCTGTCTCTTCATGGCCTATTGGGTAACTTTACCTAAGAATAATGTACAGGTGCTCTACTTGTCTTAGGCCATGTGCAGCTAAGAAATCCCTGTTGCCAGATTTGCACATAAGACCATAAAAATTTTACATTGGTACTTCCACTGTAATAAGGGTTGGAGTTAAACCTTTTAGGAAGTTATCCTATTTTTCAGCATTTTATCCTCTAAACAAAGATTTACAGTGCCACCAACTGCATGGCACAGACATATTGCTGTGTTACTTATGGCTGCTTCTTGCCCTGGTGTCTCCAGTGCGCTAGATTCCTATCTCCACATCAGTCTCACGTGTCAGGGTCTTTTTCAGGGTAAGCTGCTAATAAGCACAATAAACACATCAGAATCTGATCCACCACCCTTTTGAGTTGAAAATGCTAATCACACTTTAATGAGGCTCAGGGCACTTTCCATCACAGGCCAGGATGAGTCAGTAGCATGCTTCCTGTTAAGGCTTCCACAGTGATGCTTTTACCTGCAATTACATGCCTATCTTCCATGTTTCAGCATTCAGTTACTTCCTCTATGCTGCACAGATATCCAAGGTCAAAGCTGTTTTCAAATGGGAACAAATGCACCATTACAAATAAAAAAGGAAAAATGCAGCATTGAATCAGCCTTGAAACAAAGGACAGGCACGCACAGAATGCAGGCAGAAAACACTATGCTAAACACTCACCTGAAGTAAGTGAAATCCCTTTCTCAGATCACAAAAAGGGACAGATTTTAATTTGTTCTGCCACATCTAGCAAAAATGAAAAGTTCCTAGAAATCCTTGCCAAAATTAGAAGTTAAATAACCATGAAGCTGGGAATTTGTTCAACACAAATCAGTTAAGAGACAATGTGTGTCACGTAGCTGCCCTTGACTGATCAAGAGGTAAGAATCTAGTCAGAGGCTTTTATTGGAAAATCATTTTTGGCAGTTCCTACTACAAATGAGAATGAGGTTAGGGCTCATTTTGGCTGGGATCATTTTCTTCACAGTAGCTGGTACGGGACTGTGTTTTGGACTGTGCTGGAAACAGTGCTGATAATTCAGGTACATTTTGGTTCATGGAAACAAGTGCCAACAAGAAGTATCAGTATTTATTACTCAGTACAGCACATCCCAATCTGACAAATGTCTCCACTTAGCTCTACCAGGAGGTGGAACTCTGTGTTGCTAAGGATAGACTCGGGCAATAAGCAGTACACTGCTGAGTGGCAACAGCTGGGCACAGTGGATCTTTCTGCTTCCTTGGCCCAGGGCAATACATCAGACTGAACCTACTGACAGAGATGTTTGTGGCACTCCTCATTTCAAAAAAAACCCCATCTCATACCACCCAGCTCACTTCCAAATGACACCATCTATCAGAGACTATGGACAACAACATCCTAACCACTTTCAGGTTAACATACTCTAAACTCCCCCTAGTTTCACATGATTGTTTTCATTCTTTAAATAGATGTCAAATTTTCATACTCAGCTAGCTTCACTCACTGAATCCATCACTGACTGTCAATACTTTAACCTTAAGAAAAATCACAAGTATCTAACCCAAGGCTGTTCTCTATGATAAGGCATTCTAAAATACTTAGCATGCAAAAAGACACATCTAAAATAGTATCTGCCCTTGTTGACTCAGGAACTGTGTGGTGAACACCATGCATTAAGCATAACACTACATGAAAAAATCTAGTAAAATTATCTGCCCATGCTCTTTAGATTATACCTTGGCTGCCTGTTGCCTGTTTTATCCAAAGCTGACCACATAGCTAAAAATTAAAATCTGCAAAGACAGATACTTAAAAAGTGAAGCTTGCCATTATTTTTTTATTAAAACATCACAGAGAAAAAGCAAGGAAGACTATAACTTCATCAATAAACTGCAGGTCAGCACTCTAACGATACACCCTGGCATTACCAAGATGGATGGAATGCTATTCACAAAGGGTACTAAATAAAAAATTCAGAGGGATAATATTAATTACAAATGAAGAAAATATGAAAATAAATAAATTTATAAAAAAAAGGAAAACAGCAAATATAAGGGAAAATAGATGGAATGTAAAATAATCATGGAAAAATGTTTCCCCTGTTTTGTCAAAATATGGAACCCTACAAAGAGTTTTCTCTACTTCTCTTATAAATGTTTTATCTATGCACATAGGCATTTTAAAAAGCTTGCTCTTAAACACAAAAGAGAAATGTAGAGGGAGGGTGAGCAATTACATGAATTCATCATTGTGAAGTTTTTCACCAGAGAACTGTGCACTTACTGACACTCAATACAAAGCCCAACTTCTCTGACACATAGTGTCTGCAGATTTACTTGTCACATTTGCTTGGCCTCCAAACATCTTATTAATGTTTTTCTTTTCCCCTGCTGTTTGCCAAGTTACTTCTCTTCAGCAAAACCACAGAACTTTAATTATTATTGTGTCAATGTCTAACTACACCCTGTTTAATTTCCACCATCTCGCTATGTTAATCAGAGCACTTTTGCTAAAACAGGTAAGCCACATAATTTGAGATACATTTCCCCATCTTTTCTGCTACTTGTTTGCTCATTTTTAAATTACCTGACAACAACCTGCATGATTGCACAAACACTTGATTTATATTTATTTAATACTGGAAACATGCTATGGGGGTTTCGTGGTTGGGTGGGGTTGATGAAGAGACCTTACCTTGAAAAACTGAAAATGTTTTATACTTCTTTTTCTTGACATTGCTCAGCTATAGAAAATGAAGAAAAACACCATGCCCTCTTTTTACACCCCCCTCTAAAAGACAATGCAATTAACAGCCTGCAGGCTTTAATTTGTCAATCTGTTTACTAATTTAGGACTAGCAGTCTAGCTTAAATTTTATTACTTCTTGACAGGTGTGAAGGGTCACTGTATGTCAACCAAGATATGCCACTGTACATATCTTGGTTTCAGACATGAAATAAAGCAACTCCTTAATTTCCTAATTATCAATTATTTTCACACCATATTACCCTTTTAAAATGGGTTTGACATATAGAACAAGAAAGTGAAATAGAATCCTCCTCACTTTGACATGAAGCTATCATTCTGTCTCTCTCTGGGATGAACAGAAATGCAACAATAAATTCCACTGTAGCACTCTTAAATCAAATGGGTCT
The DNA here is from genome assembly GCF_027477595.1 of Haemorhous mexicanus. NCBI lineage: Eukaryota > Metazoa > Chordata > Aves > Passeriformes > Fringillidae > Haemorhous > Haemorhous mexicanus. The sequence goes on from NC_082344.1 coordinate 37,563,441, forward strand.
ATTATTTACACATTACTATCATTTACAGATGATGTATTTAGGCATTTCCATCCTTAATCAAAAAAGATCTGTCTTTTCATGCTGTCTCATACAACATGACAGTATGTCAGTACACTGTAATCCCCAATCTGCTCAGTGGATTTAGTGGGAAGAGGCTGGATTTACTGTGGGAATTGTGCAGGAAAAACAGCAGCATTCTCAGGAGGTTCAAAACAACTTTTTCTTGCAAACTTTAGACCATTCTTATGGAATAAGGCACTTCCCCCCTGGTTTTTTTTGAGCCAATCAACTGTTCTTCTGGTTTCCTTCAATACACTAGGCACTGAATTTATTTTCCTAACCTCCCAGTACAAGATGCAACTTTGCTTCTTCATAAGTTTAGTGAATCTGAAGAGAAGGCTTTTCATTGCCATGCTGAACTGATAATGTCTGTTCCATTATCAGTCTGAGTGCTCCCAAACATCTGTCTCTGCAGTTCTCTACTCTAAGAACACCCCTGGCGGTCAGTATAAGTTTCAGCCGAGAGTTTTTAAGTTCTTTACAAGAAAGTAGATGTGGTGCATGGACCATGTAATTGGATTTTATTTCATAGGATGGTATGCATTCCAATTTGTCTTCGTTAAGCATGAAAATATGCTGATTTTTAAACTGAAAAGACCAACTAACACATTTCAGAAGCTGGAATTCAGGGATCACTTTGCAGTGACCTCCTGGATTCCAATCAATTAGAAGCAGAGATGAAAGCCTCTGGGTGGTCAAGTAGTTTTCTAACAGCCAAGTGTTTATCAAAGGATAAAAGTTTAATTAAATACACAAAGTGTCTCAATTACAATAGAGCTATAAAGCATTACTTGGTTATGTTCTGTATGTTCAGTATCACCCCTTCATATCTGCTATCTAATTAAAGTTTTATGTCTTTATGTTGCACATTGGTGGCCAGGACTCCCACTTCTGAATGTGGACAAAAAATCATAAATGTCACCAGCTGAGTGATTTATTTTGTACCAGCAGGCCCTCTAAATCTTGGTGCTATGGGCTTAGCATGTCTGAAACTTTGCAATCATAAGCTGAAAATAAAAATGTAAGGACATGAGGAAATTTTATGCCAGTTAAATCCAAGGTGTAGATAGATTCTATAGATATAATCATTAGCAACTTTCCTATTTCTTCTGAAATCTCTAAATTCATCTTAATGTGAGATCAGGTGAATAAATAATGAAGCAGATTTTGGCTTATCATTTAATATAATCAAATTAGTTATTATGTAGTTTGTAATTTTCAACACAAATGTGAACATTGTAATTCATGTTTCTTTAACCATCAAAGCAAAATATCAACTGTAGGGCCTGAATGACAACATTTCTATAAAATTATTTTCAACAAAGCTCTACATAAAAGCTCCTGGAGATATATATATATATATGTATTTTCACAGTAAAAGGTGAAGAAAACTAGAAGAAAGTTTCAAGTTAAATGTGTCTCTACAGCCACTTCTCTGCTTTAGAACTAACACTGAAGCTAACTCAAATCTTCTATGTACTTCAGTCCATCCTTCATAAAACACAGAATCATAGAATTGTTTAAAAAGACCTCTAAATTCACCAAGTTAACCCAGCACTGCCAGATCTACCACTAAACCACATCCAGAAGCACCACACCCACATGCCTTTTAAATAACTCCAGGGATGGTGACTCAAACACTTCCCTGGACAGCCTGTCCCAATGCTTGATCCTTGTTTCAGTCACCTCTAGAATATTTTAGGACAGCACTTTTTCCTCCTCTGCTTTCTAAAATATTTATTATATTCATCAATGAAAGGATGCTGTGGAAATTAAAATTAAGTTGGGTTTATTCTTAGAACTCACAAGCCCTAACTAATACTATATATTCATTTATTCAGTCAGGGGATGGAAGGAAAGTATTACACAAAAGATTTTTTTTTGTTCTTTTTCTTTATAGCTACCTTAATGTTTAATTAAAAGGCTGAAAGTTGGTTCTATTTTCCACATAAAATAATGCAAGTAAAAAAAAGTGAGAAACACAGAACACACCTGTTGTTAGCAAACTTGCCAAGCAAGTTATACATATTCATGAGAGACAGACAGACATGACCTACATTTACACTCAAAGATGTGTTGAGAGATGGGCACACACAGCACAGCATTTACTGATTGCTCCTTCTTAGCACATTTGTGTTAGAAACAGAAATCTCTTAGATGTAAAGAGGAACACCAAGGGAATAAGGAGGAGGAAGGTTGGGGAAAACAGATAATAAGAACACTGTCCTGGTGTAGACAAAATGTTACACTAGCAAAAGATTTTACAGTTGAGAGCACAATTTCTGATTCTAGATGCGACAAATGAACAAACAGAAAAATAAGACCAAAATATAAGAAGCAGCTCTGCTTCTAAGATATCTGATAAACTGCAATACAGAGACTTTGCAGGCAGTTATTAATTCCTCCCAGTCAGACCTTCATGCCTAATAAAAAAGTCCCTGGCACAATCAGGACAGATAATAATTCAAACTTTCCCAGGGTGGCTATAAATAACTACTTACCAGAATATGGAATAGACTGCGTTTATTTTATTAATATCTGTTAATTACCACACAGAATTTAGACTAATGTGTTGGTAGTAACATCCTGACACTGTAATTGACTTGAGTACTTGCCCACAGTATTCTGTGCATTTTTGTGTGTTTGTCTTCGGGCCTGTAGCTGCTAAAAACGCCACTGAAATTATAATTATCCAGTCTCTTATTCATGAAACATTTTAATTACTACCTTATGCTCTTCATTTTTTCCATTACTGCAAGCAATAATGAAGCATGTGTGATTTCATTCTATTCTTTTCTGTGCTTTCTCACCAAAGAATCCTGCCTTGCTTAGTCACTACTAAATGAAATAACATTACAGCCAAAGCTCTGGCGTCATTTTCTAAATATAATAATAATAATAATAATAAAATACCATACTTTCTCTCATTTCAATAGATCTCACTGCAATAAATGCTCTAAATTTTCAATCTTCAGTACATTTCCAGATTTCCAGCAGTCTATGTTCAAGCATAGTTATACCATTTAAAGAAAATATACAACATTCTGCCACTTGTGTCTGAAGCAGATATTTAACTGCTGACTTACTCAGGGTCAAGTGGAGACTTCTCCACTGAAGATTTGGCTCATTCATCTCAGGTAGTGGTCCACAATTTGCAATCTGATGCTCGAACAACACCCTCAGCAACATGTAACCTTTCAGATTTTTGGAAACCTCACCTCCCAACGCTGGCAAACATTGGCTTATACAAATATAAAAATGTAGATGGTATTCAGGTGATTCTCTTTTAGGTCTAAAAAACCATCTTTAGCTCCAAATGAACTTTCTTCCTCGTACAGAAAGAGTAATCTTGCCAATTATTAGTACAAACAAGCAAAACAAGGCTTTCACAATGTGAGATCCTAGAGAAGAAAGTATTATAGAGAAGAACCTCAGAGGAAGGATTAAGGATTCAGTTTTAGGTCCTGATATTTTAATTAAGCACTTAACTGATTAGAAATGATCAACCAGAAAAAAAAGTAAAGGGATTAAATCTATATATTTTTTTTTCTTTACTTGCTTCCAGAGTTCACTTTCTTTAAAAATAGCCGAATTCCAAAAAACATGTTTGTCTTTTAACTTAGAAGGGCCATGGAAAACTACAATAATGAGCTGGAAAAGAGGACAGGTTACAGAAAATACCAACAGACAATCAGACAGTTTCAGTATCTTCTTTGCTGTTCCCATTTCACAACAAAGTATGAAGACATACTTTCAATATTCTGTTTTCAGTTTACCTTAGTTCTTTCCAAGCTCAGCTGTGTGCTCCACCACTTCAGTAATAAACTCCTCCTTTTGTCTAATTCAGGGCAGTGATAATGATTCTGGATACCAATGATCCACTACTCCAATGTGACTCCCAGCAGTATTTAAAACATACAGCTTCTTGAGTATGCTTCAAATATGTGTCCTAGTTGGAAGGTTAATTAAACTATGATTCTATCTGTTTTTCCAGTTGTAAAGGTCAATATCCAGACTGAACCTACACTGAAATGAAATTAACCTTTTACATTCAAAGAAAATAGATGTGCTAAAACCACTGAACTGTGATACATGCAAGCACTACAGCACATAACTCAGCTTACTCATCCATATTAGTGACAAACTAAGGAGGAAAGATAAGGACAAACTGACAGAACTTCTGAAAATGGTGCCAATTAGCAGGATGATGAATATAAACTCATGCTGTGATTACATGGAGAAACTTCACTAGCGATAAAAGATGAAAATATAATCCCCAATAACAGCTCTGATATAATTCCTCTTTTAAAAGTAATGCACACATGATTTAGTTGGCCAGGACAGTGGAAGCCCCTTCCCCTTCCCATTATTTGCAAAAAGACAGTCACAAGGACAGTCCCTGTGAACAGGAACCTCTCAGCCATTAAATTCTCTCAGCCTGCACTACTCACTGCGAGCATCAAGTGAGATCACTTCCTTCCCTGCATTATGCTTCAGGGAAATTGGATTAAAATGTGCTCAGAAGGCTCAGATAAAAGCAGCAGATTAAGTGCTGCACAGGTAAAATATGTTAAGCCTCTGTGATGTAAAGGATAAAAGGAAAAGAATAACAGCTCTTTGTGTAAGGAGATCCATGTGGGAGAGGAGTTGTGTAAATGTCCCAGCTCTTTTCACACAACAGGTAACACCATCTCCTGGGGTTACTCTCTGACTATGATATGTTCACATGGTTCAACTGCCTCTGCAAGTAACTGCAAAGAAGAAATAGTGCAGCTGGATCTTCTTCCCCTCTCAAGTCTGTATTTGAGCTGCTCAGTAAGAAACTCCACAGTGTAAGGAGAGAGCAAATGAGTTTGGTTCCTAAGTGCAGAAATGTTAGGGAATACTTCCAGTAAAAAATATACTTAACATGGCCTTGCTGTCAGTCCCTCAGTTGTGTCATGGCAAAAATTAGCACCAGGAGCCTGAATCAGTGACAGGCTGTGAAAGATCCAAGGAAGAAATCCCAATCCTGCCTCTGAGATGCTCAGTCAGCACCAAGAATCTATTGTTCCACTTTAAACATATAAAGAACAGATACTTTTACACCACTCCAGATCACTTCTGCAATGCCCTCCTGCTCTTTGAGTGCCCCCGTGGATGCAGCTTTGAGCTCACATTTACATCAGCCTATCAGCTCAGTTTTCACTGTGCACTTCTCCAGGGGCTAAGGTTGGCACAAGTTCTTTTGTGGTGCTAAGGATCTGTGACATGGAATTGGAGCAGTGAATGCTAAGCTGTGTTTTTACAAATACTCACTGGAATTTGAGAATAGATACTGGGATATTAGTAACTTCCCCTGCATCCTAAAATAAATGTGTTCCATTACCTGCAACTTATTTTCCTATTTAATGGAGTCAAACATCTACCTGATAATCCACTGAGGTGCTCCCTTTACTGGCACTGAGTCAGGCATCTGAGCTGGGCACTGATCTCCATGACAAAAAGCTTGTATATTTGGCAAATAAAAAAAAACTCAGGTGAATTAAGGTCAATTCACCCTCCTCTCTCACTCCTAGGTACTTTAAAAAGCATAAAGAGTAAATAATGACAAATAACAAGAAATGGCTCATTATGTTTTTAGCGATGAAAATAACACAGAACAGAACTGCCATTAAAATGTTTTTCAGTTAATTCAATGAATTAATTATAAAAAAAATCCCATTTATTAAATATACACTAAAAATGTACTGTAATCTGTCAGCTCTGCTGTAACATCTGCTGTACAGAAATTCCACAATACAATATATTTTTTACTTGGACAAAAATGAAAAAAAGCAAAAAAGGTGCTTTCCTCTCAAAGGAAAAGCACCTTCTTTGCCTTTCCCTTAGTCCTACCTTCACAAATTCACCTTGACCACCATGAAAAACTATTTCTTTGCTTACCATTAACCATCCATTGCCTTTTTCTCTATTATTCTCTAAGCTTCCTGTGAAATAGTTTATCAATTAAGCTAATTTAAAAAATTCTAGTTTCATCCAATTTTGAACAGATTTATTTCTGTTTTGTTGGAGGTGAGCAAGTTTTTTTCATCATAATATGCTTTGAAAAACTTTGCTGAACACTCCAATATAGTTCTGAACTAACCTGAATTTAGATATCACTTCTGCATGAGATTAAGGAGAATCATCATCAGAAACTATATCCATGTAGTGAGTACCTTGCTAATGGGCAGGATAATCAAAAATAGTAGTTCTCCTTCTCATTCTAATTTAATAGGCCATAGAGAAAACTATTGTGTAGCATACTAGTAACTCCTTCCTTTCTTAATGTCCTTAACTCACCTAACAAAAGTTTCAGAGAAGTTTATTTAAATACTTCAGCTTCTTTTAGAAAAAAAACTTTGGTTAGCTTAGAAAAGATTTCCAGATACACTTTGATAAATGAAGCCAGATGCTAAATAGCAATGTGGGAATATAATTTTACATGATGCCTGCAAAGAGGGATGGAGGGGAAAGGGAGAAGAGTTATGCTATGCATGCCTCATATTGTGACTCCAGAGAATAATTATACTGAAAACCCTGATGAGTAGATTAGTGCTATAACATTTCATTAGACACTACACTCAGCATTGTCCAGAAAACTGGAATGAACAAGCAAGAAGAACAAGATAAAATACAAATGAAAGAAAAATCTGATCTTTATTAGTCCTAAAGACCTCTATTGGTCCTAGAAACTTAATTCATATCCCCACGAGCCCTTAAGATGAAAAGAGATTTCAGAGGAAACATTTCAGGAAGGATATACAGTCTCAGGGGCTTTGGGAAAAGAAAGGGTACTATCAACAATGTGGACAAGTATTAATTGTCTTTTCAGCCTCTTGTCCCCAAGTTTGTTTGTGGGAAAGAAAGGGAAGATTAACTCCACATAAAGCAAGGAAAGACCTTCACATTTTGGTACTGACAAAATGATAATTCAGCCCAACCATAAAATTAAATGATGCACTCTACACAGTACCTCACAATTTGTTCTTCTGGGAACTGAATTATAGCCCATTAATCAACTTTTCTTTTCTGAAACTCTTAAGTTTTTCCATCTTACCCCAGCTGAGTAGTATCTTGACATTGGTAATCAGATCATAACAGAAAATCCTGCATTATGAGAAAGTTATAATATTCCTAATCCAGTTTGCTATGACATCCAGTATGTGCATGGTCTTCCCTTACTGCTCAGCATTCTAAAATTATCTTTCCTTCAGCTGAATGCTATTTCCCATTTTGCTACTTTTTCTTTTTCTTTTTTTTTCCCCCCAGGCCTTGACAATTAGGCTCAGGCCTCAAGATATAATCTAAATCTTTTTGAGTTGATATTTCTGAAATCTAGACAAATGTACACTGTTCCAGAATTGTTGTCCAGGCCTTAATACTGACTTACATGGCCTCATTCCTGTGATTTACTCTCAAGTTCATTAGTTCTCACACTTAGCAGTTTCAAAGAATATAGATTTTAATCCTGCAGAAGATTCTCCTGAGGAATGCATAACAGCACACCAACCATTTTTCTCAAAGGGTTTATTTTGGATGCTATAAAACCTATTTTAAATTACAAAATTTAACTTTCAATATTTGCAGTGGTAAAACAAAATAAAGAAACAATCAAAACCTAACTAGCTCTGTACCAGGTTTTTTTTTTATTCTTTTTTGTCTCATGTAAATTTTTTTATATAATATAAAGCTCATGGAAGGTCCTTCCTGAACTTTCTGCTCCAGTATTTTCAAAAGCAACTAATTTCTAGCTGAAAAATTAAGTTCTTTACTTGCCTGAACAATTCCTTCTTTTCAAGATTAAAATGGTAATTGCTATTCTTATTACATGACACATTTGGTTTAGCACAATATTTCACATATAACAATTTCTAATCCAAATTCTTCAATAACAGGTTTCTTTATAAGCCTTTTATTAACTGACACTATTTGAAATGAGCATCCTTTCTGAACACTATCAGGGAAATGTTATCATTGTGCTAGGCATTGATGAGATCACATCTGTAACTGCATGTGCAAGGACATAAACATAAGAAAGATTAATTGAAACTGGACTGGGGGTAGAAAGGCAGTATCATCACTAGAGAAAGCTAACACTCCTAAAAAGGCTTAAAGAGTTTGACTTCTTTAGATTACCAAAATTATGTCCAAAATGAGACAGCTGATATGTATAAAGGTATAGGTACAACATGTAACTACGGGTAGGACAATTTAGGATAAGCCACAGTTTGTACAAAATAAATGATTTTAAAATATCCACAGCGTAAATTTAGGTAGGACACAGAATATTCTTAATTGCTAGAAGCACAGTTTTCCAGTAAAAGGATAAAAAAAATGTAACTGTTAACAATAAATCAAAGAATAACATGAAAATTATAACAGCACATGACTGGAATCCATAATGGAGTAAGTCACCTCTAAACATACATTTTATTTTGGAAAGAATGTTTTGTAGCTTTCATTAGAAAGAGTGATTCATTTTCACCAAAACTGATGCTTAGTAGGAAATTATTCTTTCTAACAATCTGCTTTCCACTAGAAATACAATTTTTTAAAACTACAAGTTATTAATATCAACAAAACATAAATTCTTCTTTCAAACTTGGCCAATATGTAGAATAATGAATGGCCTGAGCAATGCTTCCAATGTAAAAATCACTCAAGGTTTTGGGTTTGAAATTTGTAGGAAGCACAAAATGGCACAAGCACTTTACTGCCTTCTGCTCTCAAGCAACTGTGCAAGTATGACCTCTCAGAGCTCCAACTACAGCTTTTAAAATAACAGCTAATTAAAATTTTGTGGCTGTAACATGCAAAATACAGGACAAGTAAGGCAGTTGTGGTAGCTAACATAAGTATCAGAAACCTGGCTCTACATTGCCCTGTTTCAAACATAGAAGCTCAATTTTCATCTGAAAGCTTAGATACCTGGTTTTTTGTTTAACTGGGCAGAAGAGCTCAATTTTCAGCAAGAAACACACATTTTTAACCCTAGGTATTTTGCTAAGAGCATTCTTCAGGAACATGATGCAAAATTACATACTGTATTCAAGATGGAAATCTAGTACTAAATCAAACCTAAGATTAATAGTTAATTCTTCCATAATTTATGATTTCCAGTCTGCTGAATAATCCTTCAGGATCAACAGAACTTACCCCTTTTTTTAGTAAGCCAGTTTCAAAATAATTAACAAACACATAATCCTTCACTCTGTATTTCCTCAGTGTTTTCAAAACCACTCAAGAACCTTATTAGCCACAGAAAGGATTTGGGTTTCTCTAATCTGGCATTTCCCTTTGTTCATCCAAAGGTTATTGCCATTCATTGTTATCTTTTCTTTCTCAAACACATTTCTGACTTTTCATCCTGCCTTTCACAAACTAGACACTCCAACAAAACTGTATTTGTGAATATCCACTCAAATGAACATTGAGAGTTTAGCTACTTCAGCTAGCTAAATATTTATTGCCTTGTACAGCAATTTCCTGTTAAATTTTAAAACTAATTACTAGTATTTGTAATAAATACGCATTTTGTCAATTTTTCTTTAGAATAATTGCCAGCAAAACTATTCTTATACAGATAAACATTTTTATTCAAAATATTCTCTATGCCAACCATTATCCCCAGCAATGATACAACCACACAAAACGCTTCCATTAAAATTTTACAACTCTATGAATCCTTGATTCCCTCTTCTTTTCAAAGTGACAGTTAATTCCATTATTTAAATCTTACTCTCTGAATCTATTATTAAAAGGTATAAAAATAAACTACATTCTGGCCTGCTCTTTTTAAAATACCACCATTTGAGTAAATATAGCCAAGCTGACTGACTCCCAATTTTTTGTAGTGAATTTGGCATCTTGCTATTACTTTAATACTTTGAAGGAGCACAATTTTCAATTCAACCTATAGGAGAAAATAGGCAGAAAAACTCTGTAAAGGAGACTTCACTAGAGCACATTCATCCATTAATAAAAAAGATGTATTTTATTTATGGGGAAAAGTTTCTTCTTCCCCTGCAGCATTTCGGTAGTTCACAGATGATTCTTCAACTGTCAACTCAGTTGACATGAAATTATAAACACAAACTGTTCCCAAGTCTGTACTACTTCATATTCAAATTTTATAAACAATACAAACACCAAAATACATGGGCTTTGATTTTGTAACACCATTTCACTGGTATATTGATATAAAACATACTAACTTGCAAGCTATACCAGAAACCCTGTACCTTAGGGTACTGGTGAACATCTAAAGTCTCACCTCTGCTTATTCTATTCAGCTCTGATAATAGGATATAACACTGGATTTCCTCATTTGATTTGGGTTCAATGTTGAGCACTCAATTCAAAAAATGGAAATCCGCCACGCTGTTAGAACTCTGATTGCCCCCAACCTAAACCAGAAATGAAATGAGAAACTCACTTAACCTGTGACACCGGCGCAATGTTACAGGCATCAAACTTAATTTCACTTTCCAAATCAAACCATGTCCAGTGGCCAATGAGTCACAGCACTCCTTTAACCCAGCAGAATTCCAAAATCACAGTCTTTGACAAATAAACAAGTTCAGCTTATGACATGTGTTTCAATACCTGCAGCTGATGTGAGATTGCAATGACTCTGCAATATGTGATGAGCTAAGAAATTGAAAAAAAAAAAAAAAACACAACTATTTTATTCTTCCCTAAATGAAGGAAATCCAGAAAGGCTGGGTTTTTTTGTCTTTTTTAAGAGAATCTTGGTTACACATCTGCAGCTCTGGAACTGACTCTGCTGATACACACTGCCTTGCTATGGTGCAGATTGCAATGCAGGACACGTGAAGATTCGTCCATTAGTGCATTATCTCCTCTCTATGCTCAGCATTCTGCTTATCTTATCAACCAAATGCAATGGTGCCACCCGTGACTCATTCAGGCTTGATTTACAATACAGAAAATAACATCTAAAATTTCCATTCAATTGGGTAACAACATCAAAGGCTTTAATGCAAATCTACACATGGAGTGTAAAGCTTCAGCTTGAATGATGTGAATTGCTTATCGTTGGTTTCTTTTATTTCACTTGTAAACTGAACCCCGGGGGGTGGGCAGGGCTAGACAGCCACGAAATGGTTATGAAGCCATTGGAATACTGGAAAGACACAAAATAATAGAAGAGTGCCTGATGATACACTCATGCTCCTGGTGAATGCTGCTACCAGTGCTCATAGTGAGTCCTGGACCAGCCCACTGTCAGAAGGCTGGAACACAACCTGAGATATATTTTTAAGTCAATTTCTGTTTAAGGGGGAAAAAAAAAAAAAAAAGTGACCCTGAACATACCCTAAGCCCTACCTTAACAGTCTAAGAATGCTTAGAGCTACTAAACTAAAGATATTAAAAGTTAATTTTTATTTCCCAAGTAAATTGAATCTTTATCTTTTCATAGCTTTTTTAGTATAAGGTTTTGTTTACCTTCATGCAAAACCATAATTTTTCTTTTTCAAAACTTCCTTTTTTCAAAAATGTACTTAAATCACTCTGTACTTGAATTCTGGTGCTGACCAAACTGTAAAAATCAGGATATAATACAGCAAAATTGTTTCTTATGTTCATGGATAAATTTGGGAATTTGGGATAAATAATCTTGTTAGTGCCATAGGAGAATTGCAAATTTCCCACTACATGTAAGCAATGTACAATTTCTATCTTAGCTTGTTTTCAACTACTTGAGCAGTGGAAAAGAGAAGCAATGTATACCTAAGCAGTTCATTTAGGGTGTTATTTTTAAACCATTAAAGCATTACATTAACTTCAAGTATTTGATCATATGGCTGGATGTAGCAGCACTTGTAATTCAGTGCTGACATTTTAACATACACAAACAACACAGCATATGTTCATATTTAGCAATCTATCAGGAACTTAATGTCTTTTTTTTTAGCTCACTAAATTACTGGAATTAATAGGTTTTTTTATAATATAATATCTTAGTGCATACCTGAAAGAAGTTAATTATGGTTAACAAGAACCTTGACATCTTGGAAGTTATGAAACCATGCATACTTTGGCATAGTAAACACAAAACAAAACAAGAATTTGTCACAGAAGTATAAAATTATTGAAAACCAACTTTTTTAAATTAAGTACTTGCATTTACACATCCTAGTGGCTGTGTGACAGAGAACAGCAGAAAGCACATTTCATGTTCCTCCTAATCTATGAAGTCCCAAGCTATTCTAAAAACAGGCTGAATGTTTCAAAAGTGCTTGAACACAAAACCTGAACATCTCATTGCTATTATCCCACTTAAAACCCTTAGCTTTAAAATATTCTGAGGCTGCTGGTAAAAGACACCAAAATAATATTCACATAACTTATGGAAGGCCTAAATAAAAATATGCTTTTAAGTGTAAGTACTAATTAATGGACTTCACAAGTAAGAAGAGGCAGAAAAAAACCAACATAAAACATGGAATCATAGAAAAACTCTTCCCTGTGATATTATATTAATTGCCTATGCAAGTTAAGCAAACAAGAAAAAAAAAAAAATCATGCCTCTAAGTAGGGAATAATTTAGTTACAAAGTATGTAGACTAAAGAGGTCACCTGCAGCCCTGGATTCAGAAGAAGTCTGACAATACTGTGCTGCTATCACATAGAGCCTGCATTCAGTCCTTTCTCCCTGCACAGCTGCACATCATGATCACCACCCTTTCAGCTTTTCATCACATTAAAATCACATCAAAAATGTTAATTATTGTTTTCCAGTGAGAGAGCTTTCAATGACAACACGTGACTCCAGAAAAGCAGTTGAATATAAAGCCTTTTCCATGTCTGCATGGTAAATCACCTGTTTGCCTAAATCATGAAGAAAACTGAAAGACTATTTCCCATATAGATATGTAAGGTGTAAAAATAACTTCTTTGAAATCAACCTAAGATTTAGATCAGACTTTGGGAAGTTAAATTCCCAGCAACTTACAGTGCACAGGTATTGCAGAGAGTCTGCATAAATTATTCTGTCCCATACCAAAATAAAAATTTGACTTCTAAGTGTTCCAAGCAATGCCAAAGAATCTAGTACTCTGTAAGCAATACACAATGCTGAGGCATCTCAAAATCAGGTTATGTGAGGCACATCAATTACTTTTGAAACACATATGACTATTCTGCCCTGCTGAATTTACAGCTGCAAGACAACAGGATGAGTCTTTTATTGATGCTTTTTGGACACACATATCATAGAGGATGTGCCTTCAAATAGCACCATGAACCTTTTAGTTTCACCTTTGATTATGCCTGATGTGAGAGACTCTGCTGCCTAAGTACCAAGAACTGGCCTAGGAACAAAATTATTAATTTAACGTCTTCCTGCATGTGTTCAGAGAAAGGTTTACAAGAAGTGATAATCAAGGACAAAGGCTTGCCTCCAGAGATTCTAATTCCAAGAACCTTTCTGCCTAAGCATTTTCAAAAAACAAAAATTCTTGGTTAATTTTAATCCAAAATCATCCCCAAAACTCATTCAGTATTTTGATACTAAAAAAATTAAAGAGGGGGAAAAAAAAGCCAGCAGATTTAATTTACACTGAACTTCCACCTTCTTCCTCAAATCCCATCAAGTCAGCAGCTCAGGAAAAGCTGCTGTTCTCTTCCCCCTTGCAAAGAATGGTGGAAGTGACACAAGCACAACCTCCAGGAAGGTCACACACACACATCTGGGTGGGAATCCCAGATGGGCAATCTGACTATTCACCATGTCCTGGCCTCTCATTCCTGAAGTGTCCAGGCATGGCACCAAGGCTGCAGTGAACAGTGGGATCTGCTGAAATGGAGCAGTTAATGTCACCTTCTACTCTTCCACTCAACTGGATTTTCAGCACCCATGAATTTGCTGACAGATTTCATCCTGCTCTGGTTATTTGGGAATCCACTGCAGGGAAATCTGAAATTAGGAGCAGCACTCTGCTTGAAATTCTTTTGAAGGTATTTCACATTCTTTCCAAAAAAAAAAAAAACCAGGTGTATCAAAGATTCTGAATTTAATTTCTTAATTTTGACTGTCAAAGGGGTATAATGCTTATTTTTGGAGATAGTATCAGTAAATGACAATGACTTTTTCCTTTGAAAAAATTACACAGCAGTCTCAAAATTGAACAGAAACAACAAAGACATGCCAGGCATCAGGGACTCTCGCAATTTTTTAACATGGCCTATGAAAGAGGCATAAAGGGCACTCTTTCTAAATCCATGTAAGATCTGACAATTTATTTCAATATGCATCTCAGTAGGAGCTCAGGGATTTAATTAACAATAACAAGCAGTAGTTCTTCACACCATCTAGTAATTAAATCTGGAATTCTGCCAGAGAAATTGGTAAATTTTAAAATTTAATGTTCTATAGATATTAAAAGGAATTCAACTGATGAAATTAATGAAATTAAATACTTTTATCATGGGCTGTTAAATGCTCTGTGTTATCCCCTCTTCAGTTTTGGGAAGCGTGTCACAGAAATGCTGACATCAGTTGCTTTAGAAGGAGACATGACTATTTTTATGTCCATCTTTTTTAGATGGAGCAAGATGTACAGCACTCACATTTGAATTTCATGATTGCTTTGTCATTGTTCAACACCTGGACAAAACAGAACAATACACAACAATTCCAACAGCAGCACAATATTTCACTTTTAGGAGCACAGTGATTAATATCAACCTCTGCAATACTGAAGCATCTTTTAAAATCAAAATACAATGTATGCCTTATTTTGTTTCATACTCAGCCCCCTATGAAATTATTACACTTGTAGCTATAGCAAGAATTAAACTTAATATGAATTGCAAACGTATTTGTATGCTACTTCATATTTTATACTCTGATGTGTTCATTTGAAAGCTCTATTAACTACTCAGTGTAACAAGAGGCAAAGCAATGTCACTGCTGTCCAGGAATCAAGTGATGAATGGTGAAGTCTCAGGATTTGCATTTTCAAAACAAGGTACCCGAAAAAGATAAATTAAACACTACACAAGAATAAAATTTTCTAGGAAAAAAGAAATCTTAACAACAGAGGAGCAATCTGTTTTGCAAACCTGCATTTTTGCTCCTTGCAGATTTCTAAAATACTGGTTGGCTTATTCCACAAGATCTGACAAGATCACAGCTCATGGCAGCATGAAAGGTTAATTTCCTTTGTTAATGCGCTCATTGCTACTGCATGGAGTGAGACAAATGGAATAGGAATTTAAAAAAAAAATAGGATTAAAGTACTTCCAGCAAGTCCAAGTATATTTAGCTTTTCTAATCTCTCAGTTCACATGCACATATATATTTTAGAGACACACTTTAAACAAAGCATGGATAAGGAGTATTGTTATGAACATGTACACATATGTTATTCATAGAAAAAGGTGCCCTTCTACAGCAATAAAATGAACATTTGGTTAGATTTCTCATCTCAGCTCACCAAGTATTAATATGATTCCCATCTTGCAACCAAGAGGACTACTCAGGTAGAAAGAGTTGGGTGCTCTATCAAAATCAGTCATGTGTCTTTAATTACTGAACCTTCTACAGTGGATTTTCAGGCATGAAACTGGTTTTGGCAAAATGTATTCTAATCTGAAAATTAGACAAGATTTTTCAAATCAGAACAAAAATATTTATTATGATTAGTGTTTCAGCTTTGACTTTAACTGTATTGAAAAATTATACACAGTTGATAAAATGAAAGGTAAAATAGTAAAAAATTGTGTTCAAAATCTTCCCCTCTCCCCACAAAGATATCTGTGCTGTCCATTACTGAGGTTTTGAAATTTGAAAACTAAATCCTTCAATAATTCCCTCCTAACTGAAAAGACCTTTAGATCTGGGGAAGACAGATGTGCACAGCTGAGACTGGGTGGGAAATGATGGGATGGGGAACAATGGGAAATCAGGAAGGGCAATGTAGAATATTCTGAATGTGATTTTCAAGTTCAAAGTGTTTGAAAGGCTTTATTTTTTTACTATATCAAAGAAGAACTTAGAACAATTCTGAAAACTCAAAATAAACCTGGACTTCAACTAATTTTTTTAAAAACCTATCTAAGCAAAGGAACTCAACAATGACTCGACTTCTATTAAAAAGAAATTTACTTCTTTCAACACAAAGCAAAAGTCAGGGTTTTGTTCAAAAGGTGAGCTTTACAGAACACAATACAAAAATACATGTTTCAAGAAAAAAGCATTCATATGAATGTCAAAAACAGCTTCATGACTGTGGAAAGTTTCATCACAGATCTCTCTTGATGGCATAGGTTTTAGTGAGGATTATAGAGCAGTTTCAACTACTCTGTTTCCATTAATATAACAATCTCAGGACATCCAAATCCAGAGGCAGAGACTGGAAGGCTATTAGAGAAAACTAATAAGCTTTCTTGAGCAGACATGTTATTCACAGACACCCTGCTGAATCTAATTTTTTAATATTGTTTTAAAGATAACCTACAGGTCAAATGCATGGGAATAGATTAAATTTTCACTCTCAGCTTTCTAAATAATGTATTTAAAAAGCTGTCATTTCTTAGTCTTGAGTCTTGGGCTTCATTTAATATTGGGTCTGAAGGGGAAAGGAGTGAACATGTAAACCCCCTGGTTTTCACTATCACATATGTAATTCTCCTCACACATCCCATTTAGAAAAAAACCCAGTAAAATGTATTTTCTCTCCTCATTGTTTCTCATGGCACAGAAAACTTAGCAGGAATTTAATTCTCATGTCTGATGTGGAAATATTCATCCTTTCCCAAAGTACTTATAAATTTTATATTATTGAAAAAATAATGCAAATGTTCTGATTTCTTGTTTTATGTAATTAATTACAATAGCAATAACAACAGTAATACTAGCAGTAGTAATGTCCTTGAAGCAGCCTGAGGTGGCTAAAGGAATAGTGTAAAGACTCAGACAATGAATCTTGGAAGCAGTTACATTCCTTGGTGTCTGCAATCAGTCCAAGGCAAATGGAAGGTTTAGGAAATAACTAAACCAGAAACTGCTAAGCTTTACCTCATTCACGTGTGCCACAAGTTACTGATTCTCGATTTTCCTATGTCATGTTTTCGTTTTTATCATTTTTTAGATTTCAGGGGGTCTAAGCACTAAACCTGAGACTGTGGTAGTGTGCAGAGAGCCCAAAAGAAGTGCTCAGCTTGTTTGAACAGAGATGTCTACACCACCACTGACCATTCTGTGGTAACACAGATGTTATTTTGTAGGTAAGGTGTCTGAGTTATTTGGAAAAAAAAATAAAACCCTGTGAATCAAAGTAGACACTCTACTACCTGCAGTGAAAACCAGAAGTTACTAAGCTGCATTGGAGAGCTGTCTTGCTTTGTTTTTAGCAATAATGAATTAAAATAAATATATTTTGCTTATTATTTTACACAGGGCCACAATAGAGTTTATCCTATGGAGTCTACTCCGTTTATCTTTGCCTTTAAACTGAATCTAATAAAATAATCCATAAAAATATTCAAAGGTGCATTACCTCATTTAGTTCAAGTAAATACATTAGGTTTTTAAGACATGTTCTAACAGTTTAAGTTAAAAATTATATTTACTTTACCAGAGAGTTATTGCTGCAAGTCTGCAAGCATGTCAGAATGCTTTTTAGCTTATTTCTCTGCTGGAGGCAATCTGTATTAAAGCAAAATAAAAACTTGTAATCAGAAAAATTCAACCTCTCAATTTAGAACAAAGAGCATACAGGTCTCACTACAACCACTACATTGTTTCATATCTGAAAAAGTCACTAGTGGACTTGGTCTGATTCCCTATGAGCTAAGAGAAAACAAAATTCTCAGATATTCATCTACCTTTTTAATGTATTTTGATAAAGGAAGAGTTTACCTGTGCCATGCGAATAAAAAAAATTAAAAACGGAACACAAAACCTCCACACAATGGCCCCTAGAAACAAAATTCCTAATGATATGATCTCTGGATGACAAAAAATAAAAGATTCGAAAAATGAAAGAGGCTCTTTCCTTGTAGCAAATTTTTTCTGATTGTTGTTTAATTAAAGCACATGCTGGACTCCAAACCACCTTTTAATGCAGACAGTTTGCCAGTCACTCTGGAATGCATGAATGCACAGGTATGCACTGACCCCCTTCTGACTGACCTTCATGTGGTTAATGCCTCCCAAAAATAAACACATAGCCAAACCATGGAGAATTTTCTCATTTAACAAAACTAAGTTGCTTTCAGTTATTTATTTTTACCTGCGAGAAATCAATTGCTTTGCCAACCACATTGAATTGAGAATAAATATGCAAACTTGCTACAGAAATTGCACACCTCATGCATCTGATGAGCTGATGAGCAGTGCATCTTCCATGTCAGACACTTTGTGTTGCTGTAACACAGATTGTTAAAAACCTATCTCTTTGCAAATGGTTCTTCAAACTCTGAACACTGAGCTGAAAAATCTTTCATATCTGACCTCACTAAGAAAACTCATATAAAAACATGATTTTTTTTTTCTTTTAAAGAAAAAGAGACCATACTTTCACAATGATAGTGTAGGTAAAATTTCTTGATTCAACCCTATAAATGAAGATGTATTACTTGAAAACTTTTTGTCTATGTTAAACAAAAAACTTTTAGGTCACTTACAACATTAAAAGAAAGTTTTAATGTTCCACTTCACAGAATTCTTTGTATTTAAATCCCTTTTTGCATCCATGGGAAAAAAGTTTCCAAAAAGCACATTTACATTAATTATGTCATCCTGTATGTTCTGTAAGTCTATTTTGAGAAAGAAACATGATCAACATATAAGATCAAGCAGGAAAAATTAATGTTCCGATGACTAAAGTACAGCAAGATGACTGTTTGTGATTCCTGTCAATGATGGTGCACATAAAAATTCTGTTTCCTTAGAACAGACCTTCAAAAACAACAGATTAGTG
Source organism: Haemorhous mexicanus (assembly GCF_027477595.1). NCBI lineage: Eukaryota > Metazoa > Chordata > Aves > Passeriformes > Fringillidae > Haemorhous > Haemorhous mexicanus. The sequence continues at coordinate 37,582,478 of NC_082344.1, forward strand.
ATAAATATCTCAAAAAAAATTTTTACACTGTATTTTAAACATATTTGCATGCCAAAAGTGTAGGCACCCAGAGAACATTAAAACTGCACTTAGCTGGAAGTGTCAACACAGTGAATATTCAGCTCATTGATGTTGCTTACTACAGGAGCCAAGGTGAACTGTGAATATGGTGAGATAAAGCATTTGGAAGAAAGCAAACTTTCTTTAGAGAACAAGTGAAGTCAGAGTTGTACAAGACACCTATCAAAGTGGAGTTGACATCTATCTGTATTCACAATACACTATTCACTTTTTCCCCTTTTTTCCCTCCATTGTCTTCCTCATTCCATTTTCTCTCTCATTAAATAATAGTAATTTTTTAAAAATCCTGTCTGAATCACCCTCTCATTATTTAAAAAAATTCCATTGTAGGACCTTGATATCAGTAACATCAACTCTGAGGTGCATCACTTCACATATTCTAAACATATAACTTCTGTTGGTTTCCCGAAATGACAACCATTTTTATTGAAATCCCAAAACAATGACTTCAACCCAAAATTTGTCTTCACCCATTTGAAAACACCCCTTTTGGTAACAGACCAGGATTTTCAGATAGGGAGCACCATTAGGCACTTATGGTACTGGGACATAAGCATTTCTTTAAAAATCACATGAGTATCTTGAACTGGCTATTCACAAGATGAGACCTTCAGCATTTTATAATCTCAGCTCTAAACAAAATGGCCTTAACCCACAACAGCAACAAAACTGAAGGGAAACCATACTTTGTCTACATAAAATACTCAACCTATCCCATAGTCCTGTAGCTCAACACACATAATTATTGATGTTTTGACAATTTAGTAATTATTCATGCAATTATAATTTAAATTGATTAATTGAATACCTCATTTTTCTGCATTTTGTTTTTATCAGCTGTTATTAACATTTCATAAGCATTAATATTTATAGATTACAAAGATTACATGAAGCAATTAACATATTCTGGAATATTATTACCCAGAGAAAACAAACATCAAATACAATTCAATAAACACAAGTTTCCATAATACAAAAAATTAATTCAATTATTTCAGCATCAAATAGGTAAAATATTATATATATAATATAGATACAGTTTTGATGCACTCCACTACTAACAGAGCACCCTGGGAGCTCTCAGAAGCACCTGCACTGCTGCTGTTGTCTTCCTCTACTGTGAGTTTGTAATTAGATGGAGCAGCATCAATGCACCTCTGCTCAATGACCTCATTACCATAAATTTCACTACACATAAGTTTATTCTGCCTGCCTTCAAACTTACTCAAGCCAGAGCCTGTACTCAAGAGCTTCTCTATGAACTAGAAAAGGTAACAAGCCTGCAGATAGCTCAGTTTTGGGGGTTTTCCTTTTGTTTGTTTGTTTGGGAGGTTCTTTGTCTAAGGAGAACACAAGTTCAAATTAATGGCTTGTACAGCAAATGAGCTTTATCTACAACCACTTTTCATCCCACTTTCATCCAATCTCAAACCTTTCCCCCTTATTTACATATTTCTGATACATATTTATTGCAATAGCTATACTGAAAATGCCAGTTAAGGACTGACTAACAGTAGAGATAGCCCTACAACAGATTATTCTCTGGGACTTAAGACAATGTGAGAAACCAAATAATATCCAGGAAGAGTAGAATGGGATTGCATGGAATTAATACAATCTTCTATGTCCTTCATTTTATTTTTTTCTCTCAGTATTTGTTCCTTCACATTTTTGATTATTTTTTTCCTTTCTTTAACACAGGAAAGATAGGAAGGCAAAATTTCTACAAGCTATCAAATTAATTTCTGTGAAAGGAATACAAGTTCATATAAAAGAGACATAATCTTTCATTTTCAATTCAGATATTTTATAGCCAATTACCTTTTCAAAAAAGACATTTTAATGTGGTTTTTTTCATACACAGTTTAGAATCCTAATCTTAAAACAAAAAAAAACAAGTCTTTCCAGGACTACTGTTTAGTATCCTAATAAATATTTCCTTTAGAAAGAGAAAAAAAACCCTACATGGGCAGAAAATCAGAGACAGGGAAAAAGCTAACAAAAATATCATAGCAAATATTTCCATTCCAAATTTCAGGTATCACAGACATGGGATTTATGTAACCCCCAACACAAAATCACACAGCAGCCTAAGTCATGTTATTGGCAAGATTACGCTCTTCACCTTCAGTTTAAATTTCCCCTTCTTAACCTTATCCTATTACTCCCATCTCATACTTTATGCAAGGGCCAGGGGGAGGGAATAACAGATTAACCCCAGAGGTAATTAGCCTAACAAGGTCACAAGCAGTTTTCTTTCTCAGTCAGCAGAGTCAACACAAGTGATTATGGTCAGCATGCACATACGGCCATCTCTGACCACATACCCATGTTAATGAAATTCATAGGACTGGCACTTCTAAGACAAATATCTGAACACCTCTGAAATTGCAGCAGGGTGCCTGGTTCATCCAGTTATCTCCATCTCCTGTGGATCAAACACTAAACTGCAGCCTGTTGATTCATCTTGAGAAAAAAAACTAGGTCTTTGCTATATTTTCTCCCCCTTCCTTGTATTAATTATCCAAAGGTATTAAATCCTTCCACTATCAACCAGGATAAGTCTAACACCTTGGTCTCTAGAGGATTGAAGCACCTTACTATTTTAAGTGAAATTTCATCTCAAGTGTTCATTAGTTCATATTAATGAGGCTGAAATAATACAATAGAAATTACTTTCACAAAGTAATTTCTACTCTAACTAAACTAAACTTTAACAGAAGCTACATACAACAGAAATCAGTGCTTTAACCTACACAATAATTATGATTCCTTTCCTCTCCTGCACTTTCTGTTGCCGTTTTTTGTTTAAAGGGAACACCACAATTCAGCTGCAACAGCAAGTTTTCAGTGACACTGACAATACAAAACAGGGACATTCAATTTCAGAGACTTCTCAAACCGTATTTTTGAAAGAATCTGCATATAAAGGTTATATTTCATTTGAAGGTATATCTCTCCAGACCCTATTCCACACCTCAGTTCTCCATCAAAATCACAAAGAAAGGGAAATCCCACATGTTGCAGATTTCAAGAGGCCCTACTTAATCCTCTATGCCACAGACGCCTCTATGCGATAATAGGAAGAACGACGGAGAGCTGCCAGGAGGACTCAGGCTGTCCCTACCCAGGCTAGGTGCTCACATGACAGCCCTGCTGTGTGCAGGCTCATTATCTGCAGGAAAGCCAGTCCCCAGCCTGGCTGGAACCCAGAGCTGGATGTGTGCTGAAATGGATCCAGAACGCTCTGGCACAGCCGTGCAGCGGAAGCGCAGCTGCAGAGACGCGCTGCACTGCTTAGCCTCTAGGACACAACAGCAACACCAACTCCGTGTTGGGAACACTTTTACTGAGGAGAGCAAAGCAGAAGGATACATCAGGGATGCATGCAGGGAGATAGCTCCCTGTAGCTGTGCAACTTTCTTCTTCTTCCACCCCTGTATGTAACAAAACTTATGTACTAATATGAATGCATGAAATGGCTCATAGGTGTGCACGTACAACCCGACTTTCCTCTTAAGAATATATTTGGGAATAAATTTTGCAGCAATCATTACTTTGCAAACCACTTCAGAGTGAGAGTGAATCCTGTTGCAGAAACTTAGATGATTAGGTAAAATTTAAACTAGCAGGGTTGAAAAAAATATATACATATACACACACTACACAAATTTACATGCACATATTCACATATTTGTAAGCATGCAAATGGTATCAGTATGGACTATTTAAACAAATTATGCATAAGTATTTCTGTTTACAGCACTGAGTTACACAAACTGCAGTAGTCAGCACAGTAGAGAGCTTATCCTTAAGCTGTTGCTGGATCTTGTAATTCAAGTAGTATGGGACAGCAAAATATCATACAAATACTAGGGAACCTGAGGAATGGGAATATAAATAAACTTGCAATTTAACTTGAACATTTAGTACTACCTTGAGATTTTTAACAAGATAAAGTGCATTATCATCTTCCACCACCACCTTTTTTCTTTTTTATTTTCCTAACATGGTATGCTTTCATAGCTTTCCTTGCTGGTATTACTTTGGCAATAATGGCAATAACTCTGATGCTTCCTATCATCCTGACTTCCCCACTATGGTGTATATGTTCATTCAATGATGGGACTGAAGGCTTCACTGAGCAAGAATGAGAAAAACTCAATTTCACCTTATAAAAAAACTTAGGTTAATTACTTGGCCCTGTCTGGTCTTCTCATTTTCAAGAAGTCATTTGCCAGATAGAAACTAAATGGTGATGTGGCAATTCCCTCTTGTTTCAGTATCTGTAACACTACATCCCATAACCTAAAGTTTTACATGCTTCAAATATAAGATTTTTATGAACTTATGAAAAATTTCTAGAAAAATAATTTATTGAACTTTTCAGTCAAAAGTTATGTGAAACAGTCTAATGCAGTCCAACAGCTCTCATCTTCAAAGCTTAAAAATTAAAAGGTGTTAAACTCTACATTGAAATGATGCTCCTTTTCCCTAAGTGAAAGATTAATGACAGCTTTAATTATACAAAAAGGAAACAAATTATGAATAATTTATATGAAATAGATTTGAAGCAATTTTATGAGCACATGTTGCTGTGAGACACTAGATGTATGAAATATTCTGGGGAAAATAAAGAGTTGAATACAACCTATTCAAACAGTTACAGAGACATTTAACATATTTTACGTCAATGTCTTTTTATAGTAATTTTATCTAGAGAAAAATATTTTATTGCAAATTTCACTGATAATAATGCAGAAACTTAACAGCTAAAAAACCTGAACTATGAGTTACAAAGCTAAATAAAACACAGCAGTATAATAACAATATTAATAATGATAATGACAATATTACAATCTTAATGCACTATTGAATCCAGCATTCAGATAAACTTTCTTTTTCCTCCCATATTAAAGTTATTTTTGTGCACACAAATTCAAAATACTATTAATTTTCTACGTAGCCCCTATTTTTTTTGTTAGAAAAAGCAAAATGAAAATTCTTTAAGTGAGGATTGTCATTTTAAGCCTGCCATAGGGGAAGTCTAACTGAAGTCAAATATGTAAAAACTTGACCGTATCTTTGTCACTCATAAATAACTAGGTGACACTGGTGGAGACTTACCCAAAAAGCTTTTGCATACATCTACCCTGCTCTAATTGTTTAGGCATGCATAGAAAAGGAGCACAAACGAGCTCTTAACAACTTTACATCCTCACTACCACATTCGTGGTGAGAACGTAGAAGGTGATGGTAACCAAGGTTACAACTGCTAATTGGCTTTAAATATAAGGAAAATCAACAAGATTGGCCTGGGGTGGCATGGCTCCTGAGGACACTGCCAGCTTAGGCTGATCCTGCAAATTGCAAAGCAATACATTTTTTGTTAAAACAATTGCCCTGTTGGACAGCATGCTGCACTGTGCAGAAGGATGTGGAACACCTCCAGTACAAGGAGTAGTTTTCAAAACTTTACCATGAACAGATACTTAGGGAAATCATATAATTTATTATACTGGTGAACAGTTCTACACCTTTTAAAATTACATTTCTCTGCATAATCTCTCTTCCATAGTTTTATTCACATGTATACATTGTTTGGCGATTATATTAATGTTACTACTATATTTTTAAAATCCGTTTATAGAGACCTTTGTAGGTATGGCATTGTGGATTTCCTAGCTGGTTCTGAAGCCTTATTCATAAAATCTACTTAATAGTTATAGAAATAAGATGATCATTCAGAAGAAAACAACTCCATATTCTTAGAAAATTACTCTTTTATTACATCTAGTTTTTGAGTTTTAAATTATGTGGTTTTCCTATAACAAATTAAAGTACAGATCTTAAACATCCCATCACTCCCTGTCAGATAAACAGTTCAAGGCTTGCAGTATAAAAGAAAACTTAGAGGTACCCTATTTCACAAGATTTCTGAGGAATTACATTATCTTGATGAAAATCAGGCAGCTAAACACTTCAAATTCAGATGAAGAACTCTTTCTTATTCTGAAATTAAGTTTGGGCGTTTAGATAAATATCCCAGATTTAAAGAATGCTTAGGGTTAGATGGGACCTTTAAGGATCATCTAGTGATAAATCATTCTTACACTTTTAGAATCTCACATAGCAAATCTTTCAGTTAAATCCCAGATACTCACTTTATCATCACTGGAGAAAACCTGTACTGGTTTTGCCTGGAATACAGTTAAATTTCATCACTGCAGCTTGCATGGGGCTATGTTTTCAATTTTTGCAGTAAACAATGTTAATAACTCCGCCTTGTTTCAGTTTTTGCTAAGCAAGGCTTACATCCGAGAACATTTCTGCTCCTCACCCCACCCACCAGCAAGGAGACTGGGGTTGCACAAGGAGCTGGGAGGGGACACAACCAGGTGGGCTGATCCCAAGTGACCAAAGGGATAAATCATGTTCTGCAGTGTCATGCTCAGCATATAAATCTGAAAGGAGGAGGAGGAGGAGGAGGAGGAGGAGGAGGAGGAGGAAGCAGAAACATTCAGAGTGGCACTTTTCTTCCCAAGTAACCGCTACACACGATGGAGCCCAGCTTTCCTGGAGATGGCTGAACACCTGACTGCCCACGGGAAGCAGGGGATAGATAAATTCCTTATTTTGCTTTCATGTGCAGCTTTTGCCTTGCCTATTAAACTGTCTTTATCTCAACCTTCTTATCTTTCTCACCTTTCCCCACTGCTTCTCTTCTCCATCCCACTGATCAAGTGGGAAAGCCGCTGTGGAGGGCTGAGCTGTCTGTCAGGGTGAACAGCAAAAAAAACCAAAAAACCCCCCACTTTTCCTTGTTTGTTTAATTAGATTTTAGAATGACTATTGACTACTCTTAGCTTGTTTAGTCAAAATCAGATGTGGCAACATGGGATCTACCTATGTCAAACAGATCATTTATAATCACATTTTACTTTCTCTTGGAGAAGCAGATGGCATCATTTGCTTGCATAAAAAGAAATCCTTCCTTACAATTAAATCAGATGCTTGATCATTTGTCATGACTCCTAAATTTCATTTGCATATAGAAACACAAATTACCTAGTTACTCACCTGACTATAGTTCCACATATATTCACCTCTAATTCTGGTTGGGAATACAGCAAGGAAAAGTGGTTCATGTAATGGCTACAATTCAGCACGAAGTACGTGCTCTTGTGCCATTAGCTCCACGTGTTTCACATGAGGGACTGAATTAAGGACCAGCCCATGCTCTATGCACAAGAGGCTGCAAATACCAATTGGGAACATAGATTATAATAATGCTCAGGTTTTGAACTAGGACCCAGAGAAACACTAGACACTCTGCAAAAACAGTGGGACAGAGAACTGCTTCTAGATAAATTGCAAATGTTATTACAAATATGTAATAACATTAATCAATGTTAATACATATTTACATATTCCCATCAAAATAATTCGATCCCACCACATATACATATGCTTACAGAATCACAGTATAAATAGATTCTGTCAGCACAGACTGATGAAATCATTTTAAATTTTTTATTTTCAATTATAACTATTATCTTTTCAGAAGACAACCCTGCAAATACTATTGCATAAAATTAGGAGCTTTCAAGATCTAGATTCTTATCAAGTAAAGGAAAAAAACCATTACTATTCTTTCCCCAATTCTGGAAAATATCAGAGAGAGGGAAAAATGAAAAAGAGATGAATTTGCATATTGCCTGGTGAATAGGAAAAGGATAGAAGAGCATTAATAATTTGAATTGATACAGTCTTCATGTATTAAAAGCCAACATAGTCTACAGGTTTGGTCTCAAAACTAAAATAGCAGCTACAAAAAAGTTTCAATAAAGTGACTGGTAAATCTATGAAGTATGATAAATGTGCTACTGGACAAGCAATAATGTTTCAATTATTAGGAACAGAAAACTTGATCTGGAATACAGTGCAAAACTGGTCATTCCTGTTCAAACTGGAGCAGGAATAGACAAGACCTTTTAAGATACTCATGGGAATATGGAAACTATGACCAGAAGGGAAAGTTGTATTACAGGTCTCTCAAAATTTGATGAACATTGCAAAGGATGGATCTTCTAAGTTTAGAAACAATGTATACAGAAACAAACTGATAAATTCAGCTTGATAAAGAGATGATCTCTAGCTATCAGAGAAGCAAAGACAATTCCAGGTTTATGTTCTACTACACCAAGTTAACTGACTAAATGAAATTTTTTTAAGTATTAAAAAAAAAAAAATTACTCACAATGAATCTAAAACTATCAATACAAACCCCCAAATCCAATAAACTACAATACTAAACAGTATTTTTTCAGAACTTATGCCTCCTTTGATGACAGAATGACTCAAAATCTTCAAGGTGTGCTCAGAACCAAGAAGCTAGAGTGCTATCTAAAACTGAACACAAGGTTTTAATCTTCAAATGAAGTAGACTAAAGTGATAAAGCTTGGGGATATTATTATACGTTGACAACAATAACAGAAAAATGTTTCCAAGACTCCTTAGTTGAATTTTGCTAAAATATTTCAGAATTTATTTGATTTGGATGAAGCTAGAACATCTTAACATCAAATAAAATGAAATGGTGCAACTGCTTTTATTAAACTCTTTAAACACATTCCAGCGTTTTCATGAACTTAACTCTTCTGTATCTTTTCTCCACTGCTGTTCAGTGTTCCATTTACTTGCTTAATGAGAAAAGCAATTTCTTAATGATCATAACCTGCTTCCTGCTCCGCAAGCTCCCTTCTGTTTTTCACAGAGAGAAAAGTATTTCTTTCCATAAAAATGGACTGGGAAGCCTGCCACATGAGGAAAGGCTGAGAGAACTGGGTTTGCTCAGCACTGAGAAAGGAAAGCTTAGGGGAGATATACATTATCATCACATTCCAGGATTTCAAGGGTGGCTACAAGGAAGATGAAGACTCCCTTTTACAAGGAGATAAAAGCAAAAGACAAGTAATGGGTACAAGTTGGGCACACTCTGATTAGACACAAGAGGAAAATAATAATCCCCAAAGGAAAGGTGCTGGACTCCCCAACGCTGGATATTTTTAAGACTGAGCAGGACATGGTGCTGTGCCATCTTCTCTATATGGTGCTTATGACAAGAAAGGTTGGACCAGATGATTCCTGACATTCCTTCCATCCTGGTATTCTACAATTCTGTGAAAAAATTAATGAGAGTTGCTTGCCATTTTCAGACCACTTTCCTTTGGAAAAGTGGCATTGTGAAATGGCCATTTTGGGGTTTAGTTTTAAAGGGAAAATATTTTTCAATGCCTTAGCTGAAGCTCTGAAAGAAAGATGACATTCTGCTGAATCAGAAGTGTACAAAAAGCATATGGCAGAGGTTAAAAAAAGATCCAGTCTACATTCCACTTTGCCTCCTTCCAAACCCAGACGTGTCACCTACAGAATAAGGAAGCAAAGAGCTGGGTCTTCATGACACAGACTCACATGGGCACAAGACTCACCAAATAAACCCATACTGAGGGAATCAGGTCCACAGAGGAGTTGCAGTGCACTGAAAAATGAAGTTTGATTTAGAAGGAAGGGGCTTGAATAGTTCATTGGAAGTGGCTTTGTACACTTAAAGCAATTTGCTATATTCTTTATTTTCTGCTGCTTCATTTTTCAGTTTCTAGCGCTAAACTCTGTATCTTCACTCAAGACCAGCCAGAAAATTTTTCAATATTGAAAAGGCAACGACTACCAAACAAAATCAAAATTAATTTCAAATAAAATTTCAGATTAAAAATGCTCACAAGTGAAATAACGATTTTCAGTCAACATCCTGCAAGTTGGAAAGACATTGCCAGCAAAAACTTATCCTGAATACAATTTTCTTCAGATGTGAGGGATAGAAAAAGTCATAGTTAAGAGAGTGGGAAGCAAAGAAAATGAAAAGGAAAGCTTGGCAGGCCACAAGAGACATTACTGTTTTATTTCCTGTTGTGAAGATTGTTGTTCTACAGCCAATCACGATATTAAATGACACACAGTATCGTCCCCAGTAGTTTATTTTTCTGGCTTTCTTACACATTTCACCAGCTAAGCAGCAGTCTCCATGCAAACTTAGTTTTCAACAAGTTTTAATATCAATAGGGCTAAAAGATGTTAAGTCTATGGACTCACCAGTTCTGAACTGTATTTTCAGTTCATAATTTCTAAATCCCATCTGGTAGATTGGAATGCTTACCTCATGAATCTCAAACCAAATTAAATGTTGAATAGCAGTCAAGCAGAAATCAAAATACGCAAATTTCCACATATCCCAATTCCTTAATAGCTACTTCCTATTACTATTAATAGCTAAATAGTAAAAGCAATTAAATAAAATTTAAAAATAAAATAGCAATAGTAATTAAATGTGGGGATAATATACTTGGCATCTCTTTTCATAGAATCATTGATTTTTCATTTCCTTTTATTTCTCTGAAAGTATTCTAGAGGAGAGCAAGCTATAACAATAATCAATTATATATATAATAAACTATAAAATTTGCAGCTTTTAATGCTGTCTTTTTGTGTTCTCTTCTATAGGGAAACTTACATATAATTTACCATTGAACACGATATTTTTGCCACATTAATTAGGGGCTTTATTTCATCAAAACTTCAACAGCTTTCAAGCAGACCACTGTCTCTTCACCTGGACTATCACATTTCTTCAGTGGTTAGGAGCAATTATTCACCTTGTAGCTTAGATGTCACCCTGTCCATGTTTCAAGAACTGCAGGACAGTATTTCCTGATCACTCCTGTTTCTTAGGATAGGGAAATACAGTGCCTATTTAAAACTCATTAATGAAATTGGAGCAGGCATATTGAACTGGATGTATCTCAAATATTCAGTCTTGCTGTAGCCTGAAAGTGTCAGTTGAATTAAAACAAGCAGACAAGTAGACAATTTTTGCTCTAAGAGATGGGGCAGTTGGAAGCCTTTGCATACAAGTACCAGTTCTTACTCACCTGGCCAGGTCTACTGATGTGTCTTTATTTCAATGAACAAAAACTGCAGGATTAAAATTCTTATTAATGAGTAACTTTATTCAGCTTCACATGATACATTTTAACTCCACCATGTAAACTGTTAACTTTACATTGCCTGAACATCTACTATCAATAGCTTTGCATGCAGAAACTCAACCATCTCTTGCAACAGCATGTTTAATATATCCAGATAATTTTAAAATCCAGCTGTCTGACACAAGTTTAGACACATGATACTTTGCTCCTGTTACAGGCAGGAACAAAGAGTAAATGAAGTGCCTTTAGATAAAGTCCAGCTGTATTCATCAGAGACCAAATGCCATTGCACTGATTAGGATCACAAGAACGTAAGTGATCCATACTCGGTCATCTCCTGCCTAAAGACTTCACCATTCACAAAACATCAACACTGATTTATAGACACAGCATGCAAGTCAGAACAAACCATGCATAACATAAGAGACCAAAAAAAAAAAAAAAAAAGGCAAACTGAAAGAGCAAACAGATGTTATATCAAAGGGTTTCACACATGGAGGAAATGCAAGAAATGGCAAACAGTACAATTTAAAAATAAATTTACCAACTCTCAAGTTCTGAGCATGCCACCATCACGAAATGCAACTTTTCACTCACCAAAGCAGAGTTATGTGAAGCATCACCTGAGACCTCGGGTGTTCTTGTGCTGTTTGGAAGTCTGTGAGGGTTACGAGCTATCGCTTGGCACCAGCCCAACATTTTCTCCTTCCACTTATCCCTTCTCAATTTCTGAAATTCTGAAAATAATTTAGATTCCCTGAAACATTGACACTTGGAATTCATTTCATTGTGTGCATGTCTCTGGATGCATGCCTTTAAAAACAGCTTTTTAAGTTATATCTGAACAAGCTAATAAACATATTTTTAAAAGAACATGTTTTTCTAAATTATTCCAAAGTGCTAAACCATAAAGGTTAGAAAAGAGTCGTGCATTTTCAGAGCACCTTACATGCATTAATACTATTTCAGTGTTAGCAAATACAGTGTCTTCTCTCCATGTTAAATCTTCAAGTTGTAACTTTAATGAAAAAGTGGTATTTTAAAGAGATTTTATTACAGAATACCTCTGAGACTAGCACCATCCCAAAAAGTACATAGCTTTTGGATACAAATCCCCACATTCACTGAAACAAGGAGAAATAGCCCTAAAGCTGTAGCAGACACTAGATACAAATAAACAGTGTAAAATCACACAAACCTCTATGTACCCATGCCCAGACACTCCAGAATACCTGGCTCCTCTTGAAGTGCTATGCAAGGATGTGTTGTAAAGAGCAAAAACTAATGCAGGCACACCAGAAATAAATGCTCTGTGCCAACTACAAATTGCCTCTGAATTAACTTCTAGTTTGAAACAACAACAAAATACCTTGTAAGTAATACTAGCACATTCTGGAAATGCAGCACTAGTACAGCATGCTATTAAGTGTAAGAAACCTTCATAAGTATGTTTAAAATCTCACAATCTGTTTCTTCCCGACTGAAGTTGGCAATGGAGGTATTCAGTGCAAAACTTTGCTAATTAATTACAAAAAACAACTTAGAACAATTTTATTCTCAACATCTGAAGCAATTTCTAATCTGGTTGTTTATAACATATTGTAATTTAAAATGTGTTATTCTGTTATTTCTGAATCGTGAAACATAATAAACAGGAAGATTAACCTACCAGACTGAGTGCCTAGTACTTCAAATAAGGGTAGCACTAGACTGAATAAAACTGGACACAAATTATGCATATATTTACAGCAGATTTTTATCTTTCCACATTCTGAGTCTGACAAACTACAAGCCTTTCCCGAATAATGACAGCCCCACCATTTCCACACTTAACCATTAATATACAGTTTTCAAAGTATGAAAGGCACAAAACTGTATTCCCGACACAACCTCATGGAACTGAAGGAAATAAGTAGAAATTAGCCTTAGCTTTATTGCACTGGAGATGATTACGTGAGTGAGACAACAGATTAAATGGGGTTTTTTTTTAATTTTTTGGTCCCTTGGAATCTAAATGTGAGATACAAAATCATGCTCAGTAAGAGATCAATCAATCCTTTCTATACTGCCTGTACCCATGAAGACAAGAAATCATTTGAATAGAAGTATACTCCTATTCTGGTCTCCTTGGTGTGCAGAAACCTTTGGAAGATTTGCAATTCTTTTTTGGCCCTGAGCAAGCAAAATGACTGCCCTGTTCAGATCACAACTGAAAGAAGGATTTTGCTCTCTCATACACCTGAAGAACCACCACAAATAAATTTCCTGAAACAATCTTAATTCATCATCTCTAGATTTGTGGAAAAAAAATAGAAGAATTACTATATTCATATTTTAAAGGTGAGAAAATTTTTACTTTTAAGTTAGCCAAGAAAAGGGACACACAATTATTGTTGATCTTGTACAACATCAGTGCTAAAAAAAAGGGGGGTTAAGGATGATGTATTAAAAATTAGCTACTTGTTTGAAATAAAAGCATAATATTGATAAAAAAAGTCACAAATCTAGTGAGAGAAAAGAAATTACATGCTTAATTCAGGAGCATAGTCAGATTCAGGTAACAAAAGTTATGATTTTCAGTCCTTACCAGAATCTAACCGCTACCACAGAACAGCAGGAAATTGAACACAAAACACACTGTTCTTTATCTAAGCTAAGTTTTGTTCTCTGTGTTCAAAGATTCCCAACAGTAATCAAAGTGATGGTATTTGTCCAGCTGCATGATTTGGCAGACCATCAAAATATTCCAAGAGCAGAGCTACAGGAATACTGAAATACAAACAGCCTTCACTGCTGGGCTCTGCTAAGATAAATACAGTCACTGTTATTCATTATGTATTGCTTGTCTGAGTCTTACCAAGCTGTGACTTCTAATCAATTATTCTAATTTGAATAAAACCATTAATTGAAGGGCTGGATGCAACAGAAATCTCTGACAGCTTCTGCTATTTCTGTGTCACAAGTAATCCACTGGCTTTTCTTAACCAGCCAGTTATTATCCTATGACTGCTGTGTTTCACAGGGACAATTCAGTGTAGCTGTAGCATAACAACGTAATGACACTAAAACTTTCTACCAACAAGAAGCTCAACCTCAGGTTTTAAAATTACTTCTATATTACAAAAATAAATAAATTCATATTAGAATATAAGTCAACAGCTGTAAGAGTACTGGTTTTTATTTTCAGTGCTTTGGTGTAATATCTCAGTGCTGTGGTGATTCACCAGTGGTTCTTTTAATTCGGGGGGGGGGAAAATTACTTTCCACATACAAATGTGATAATTACCTGTAAAAAATTTATATAATCAGAAGTGCTGAAGACCTTCTGCCCCTCCAAAGAGAGGATTAATTTTTTGAGTCCAGCATCGAATTAAAATAGCATGGAATGCCATCAGGCTAGAGAAGCCTTATCTTCCTGACTGATATCTGCAGCAACCCTAAAGTACCTGTATAATACTCAATAAAATACCTAATGTTCTAGCCTCATTAAAAACAATGCAGAGTCCAACAGAAAACAAGCACACATGCACAAAAATCATTAAGTTGACACCTAGAATGATGGCACCAATCAAGACTATAATGGTACCAGCTTTCTTGTACAGCTATTGGATGTATACAATCAGACACCTCTGCATTAAGTGCGTGCAAGATTCTGAATTCAAACATGTCATGGTTATTAATGACTGTTTTCAGAAGTGCTTCTAGGGCACTACTGGAAGAGTAAACCCAATTATGCACATCTAAATGCCTTTCCCCAACTGTAAAGACAAAATAGAGCTGTCATTTAACCTAGCCATGCATCTCTTTCAAAACATTGCTGCAGAATCAGCAGCCCTCTCTAGAGTATTAGACATTATATTTATAACCAAGTTTTCTAGAACTTACAGTTTAAGTTTGCAAACTGTCAACTACAGCAGATTCGTAAATTAATACCTATATTATCTAATCAATTTTCAGAAATTACTTTGATGGTCCTGTACCATAATTAATGATATAACTATTTCTAACTAAATCCAGCCTTTGTTGATTTGTTCTTTTCTCTTATACTGCTAATGTTTTTTAAGTTGTCCTTAGTCCTTTAAGACTTTGATTCTTTTTTGTCACAACTAAGGATGCAAATTTCACTCATTAATTCAAACAATTCCATCACCGAAAAGAAATAAATTTAAGATGACTGCTACAAAAATTACTGCACCTAATATTGCTTTGTTTAACCACCCCATAACTACTATGCCCAAAGCATGACAAGAAAGCTCTAAATATTTTCAAAGAAAATAGTCTTTTGGGCTACTAACAATTTAAAATTTGTAAGTATGTTTGCCTTCATAGCCATACTTGGTTTTTTTTCCCCACAAGGAAGAGTATCTCTTTTGTAAAGCAGAAAGCAATTTTAAATCACTTAAGGTTCTTTAGAAAAACACCAATAGGGATTTTCCCCCATGGTAAATTTTTCTGCATTGTAATGATGCCATTTTGCATTTGTGAAGACTTCAAGAAGAAAATGTTGAGAAATGAATATCTATGGCAACTGATTTAAAGTTTAAGAAACCCCCACCTTTCATACATTTAGATTCTGCATAAACATCTGTATTTGCTGATGCAGTTTTTGAACTACTTTCATAAGCAACCTCTATTCCATCCTCAAGTATGACTTTGCTGTCTATAAGGTTCTTGCTGTCAATATCACAGCTACTCTTCAAGAGAATGCTTTGCTCATCCAAGGTTAAACACCTCTGCTGAATTTTCCTCAGACCTTCAAAAAGCAGTGCAACTGCATGTGCTACTGCTACAGGTGAGCAGTGAAAGGGTGCCTAGCCCCTCCCTCAGGACCTCTCCATGAAAATTTCAGATGCATCAGACTCCCAAGCAGGAAGGACAACAGCCTTGATACGAACATGGAGTTGAGAACAAGAACAGAGTACATGTTTTTGCTTTGTGAGTTTGCATATATTTAGCCATACATGACTGCCAAGCAGCTTAAATCAAAGCTTCAATCAACAATAAAGACATGACTGGTAAATACACCTGATAAACCATACCCAGCACTTGGCAGATGAAAACTCTTCAGGGAAGATACAGAAATAGCAGAAAATCTTAAAATGCAAAAATCCACATAAAGCTAAAGAATTAACTATCTCATGAAGTTATGCATGCAATTATCCAAATAGACAGGGCATAAGAAGTTACAATAAGTCTTTAATGGACTTTGTTCTGCTTATAAAAAATTAGAAGTTTTTTCTTAAGGTTTCTTCCCATTCTTATGTGATTTATTTACAGAAGAAGAAGGGTATATTTATGCTGTAAAATCAACTCCACTTTGCATCAGGCAGAGCTCACTAATGAAGTACAATAAGAAGACAGAGAAGTAACTTTTTTTTTTAAAGTCCAACAAAGAGTAAATGCCTGAAAGACATCACTTAACCATTAAATACCACTGTATCAAAGGACAGATCATTAATACTGAATTTAAGTTAACTTAACTTTTAAGAAAAAAGAGAAAAATCAGATTTCATTGCAATACCAGAAGTACACACACCAAAATGTGCTTAGGACCATGCTTGGTCCAACAGAAGTATCTCCCATTTGTCAGAGAAGCATTTTTAACAGAAGTTTTTCTGTCAAATACAGAGTTCTGGGCAACTATAAACAATCTTTTGTGACAACCCTAAACACAGAAAGCTCTTGCTTGTGAGCAGTCCAGATACTGCTCCTGCTGAGAGGTCAGTCATACAGAGCCCACTCTAGACAGTGGTAATCACTGCTGGAAAGAAGGGCTTATCCTCTTGCTTAGGTATCATTGCTCTTTGTAACACAATCTGTAACAACTCCAGGGAAGGACAGGCCAGTGATACTTTATCTTTGCTGGTCTCCTCAATTTTTCTTACCTCACTTGAGATTGTTTTCAGAATCTCTTTAAGGGTAACTTCGGCCACCATTAGCATTAGTCATTTGCTCTCATATTCTACTATATAATTTTATAAAACCTAACTGTTGAATTGGTTTCTGGTTGTCATTGTTAATAATCAGTGTTTGCAAGAAATTTACTGCTGGTAAGGGTGACAGCCTTCCAGTACCTGAAGGGAGACTACAAAAATGAAGAGGGCTTTTTTACAAGTACATGTAATTACAGGACAAGGGGGGATGGCTTCAAACTGAAGGAGAGTAGGTTTAAATTAGAAATTAAGAGGAACTCTTCTTTGTGAGGGGGGTGAGGCACTGGAACAAGTTTCCCAGATAAGCTGCAGATATCCCTGGAAGTGCTGAAGGCCAGGTTGGATGGGGCTCTGAACAAACTAGCCTAGTGAAGGTGTCCCTACCCATGGGAGTTGGGTTGGATCTAGATGATCTTTAAGAGCCCTTCCAACACAAACCATTCTGTGACAAGGGAGCATTGCAGTCACATCCACCAATACGAGGTGTTCTCGGACTGATCAATGCCATGAAATAGTTAATCTGGATGGCAGCTGGCAGAAAATTCAGGGTCACCTCTGTAAACTGAAGTGCTGCTATTTTCTTCTAAGAACTAAAGACCTGAATTGTAATTAGTTAGAAGGTAAAAATTGATATTCTGTTGGAAGGAACTTAGAACACTTACTGAAGTTAAGTTGTATGCATTATATAATCAAGAACATTCTGCTAAATATCTTGAAGAAGTCTCTTGTTGCCATCAAGGGTATACCACCTAATGAGTTGACAGAAGAGCCAAATGTGTTAGGAAAATTTGTGACAGATTTACTGAAGGAGAAGATTTGGAATCTTTTTAATAAAGATCAAGTAAGCCCATTAAATAGCTCTTCATCCCTAAACCAACTGAAATATACTGAAATATACCCCCCCTTCTAGTGGATATTGTGATCATGACCTATGATCTGACCCCTGCTAGTAGAAAGCCATGACAGATGGCCTGTTCTGGGTTTCTTCAGGATAAACAGATTTAAGTTATAAATAATTACTGGCCTACTGGCCTAATTGTGCAGTTACTGATAACAGCTTAAATAACTAGTCTCTTACGTAAGTAAAGATTACATTAACCTAAAAGCTAATAATTATGTGAATAACCATTTGAATAATATAGTACTTTGATAATTTTTGACCAAAATTTCCAGAAAACAAATACAAAAGTAAGACTTAGAAGTGAATGCACGGGAACAAAAGTCTGACTCAGACAGATGAAATGTTTTTTTAAAATGGGGTTCTCATTAGACAATTAATAATGGTGGCATAATTATTGTAAGCAATTATTCTCGTTTCTCTGGTTGCTGTCAAAAAATCACCTGGACAAACTGAGTAGGGAAAAAAAAAAAAGTTGAAGGATTATGTAGTCTTCTACTTTTTATGTTTGTAGTTGGGAAATACACAGAAAAGTTTTGCTGAATAGGTAATAAATCTGGAGAGGTGCAAGAAGATTGGACGAATACCAGTATGGCCCTCTAAACTTAAATTAGTGGGATTCTCAAAAGTGTCTTCCAATAGTTTCAAATTATCCTGAACCTAATTTTTTACAATGCCAGACCATAATGGTTTACTAATTATTTTCCATAGAGAAAATTGGGGTGTGCTTCTTTGTGAGATGAAAGCAATGCAGTACATGCAGTTAAAACCACAACTCACACATCTGTCAGCGAGCTAAATTTCACACAGCCCATATGCACGTCACAGTTATAATATGCCATTCCTCACAAACAATTTTTAAATACATTTTTAAAGATGTGGTATTTGTTGTGCTTGCTAATTAAAGTGTAAAACTAGACACAGCATCAGCTTCTCTAAGCACACTGTAAGTATCCACCCTCTCGCAAGTCTTTCCAAAGAACCTCGAAGGAAGACAACATTGGCAAGATTACTGACAAAATGAAAAGTTTTAAAACTGAAATCTTGAGTGTACAGCAGAAAACAAACACAATGCTTGATGGCAGAGCATTGCTCCCTGGTTCCCTTTAGTGACTGGGTGAACACAAAGATTTCTAACTCTGGGGTGGCT
The DNA here is from genome assembly GCF_027477595.1 of Haemorhous mexicanus. Classification (NCBI taxonomy): domain Eukaryota; kingdom Metazoa; phylum Chordata; class Aves; order Passeriformes; family Fringillidae; genus Haemorhous; species Haemorhous mexicanus. The sequence goes on from NC_082344.1 coordinate 37,601,586, forward strand.
CGGACAGCCGAGTCTCACCCCGAAGGTTTGATCTCTACCCCTGACAGCCCCCGTGACTTTGCTACCACTTATACTGCTTTCTACTAGGCTACACTGAACCCTGGTGCTGACACTGAGACAAGAGCATGCAGCACAGCACGGCACTGAGATGCCCATGCAGATGTGCAGTGTAGCCTGGCACAGCTGTGCAGCAGCTGTTCATGCAGTCCCATGCAAAGGCCCTGTTCCAAAACCTGTTCAGCTGCTGCACTGAAGAGCAGCTCCATGGCTAAGCCATGAGTCTTGCCCTCATGACAGCTTCCCATTATTTGTCCCTTCTCCAGCTGGGGTAGAACAGAGACAAGCCTTAGCTTTCCTGAGATACCCTACACCACTGATGACTATGCAATTGTAACACAGCCCAGACATGGACACTGGGATTGAAGGCAATCTCAGCAAGTCTGCCAACCCCACCAAGGTGTGTCGTTCTGGCCACACACTGCAGGGAAGGGATGCCATCCACAGGGACCTTGTCAGGCTTGAGGTGGGCCTGTGTAAACCTCACGTTCAACAAGGCCAAGTGCAAGGTCCTGCACGTGTGCTGGGACAATCCCAGGCAAAAACACGCTCTGAGCAGAGAATGGATTGAGAGAAGCCCCAGAGAAAAGGACTTGGGGATGCTGGTGGACAAAAAGCTTAACACAACCTGGTAAAATGCACTGGTAGCCCAGAAAGCAACCACATCCTAGGCTGTATCTGGATCAGCATGGCCAGCAGGCCAAGGGAGGGGATTCTGCCCCTCTGCTCTGCCCTTGTGAGACCCACCTGGAGGGCTGCATCCAGCTCGGGGGCCTCCAAGACAGGAAAGATGCGTGCCTGCTAGAACAAGCTCAGGTGATCATAGGGCTGGAGCACCTCTCCCATAAAGACAGGCTCAGAGAGTTGGGGCAGCTCAGCCTGGAGAAGCCTCAAAGGAGATCTTGGAGCAACTTTCCAGTACCTCATGGGAGCCTACAAGAGAGCTGGAAAGGAACTTTTTAAAAGAGCGTGTACTGATACGACAAATGGTAACGGCCTTAAGCTGAAGGAGGGTAGGTTTAGATTAGATATTGGAAAAAAATTCACTGCTGTGGGGATGGTGAGGCACTGAAATGAGATGTTCAGAGAGGTTGTGATGTCCTGTCTCTGGGAGTGTTGAAGACCAGCTTGGATGAGGCTCTGAGTAATCTGGTGCAGAGGAATATTTCCTGCCTGTGGCAGGGAGGTTGGAAGTAGGTGATCTTTAAGGTCCCTTCCAACCCAAAGTATTCTGGGATTCTGTGACTTGTACCAAACGCCTCCTCAAGGGTAACCATGTTTTTGAATGAACAAGATCTGGAACCAAAGCCTTCCATGGCCTGGATGTAATTCACTGACACAGAATCCACCTCGTGCATAAGTATGTGCCCTGGCTGGCTGTTTTGGCTGTTTTTTCAGCTTTCTCCCCCCCTCCCAGTGCACGATTATTCTCCCTGTTTTCTGAAAATTTCTCTCTTTTCATTTACCAACTCTGTCTTCTACTGCCTTTGGCACTAATCAATGTGTACTTTTTGTTTAAATCACTTGAATATATAGCACTTCTCCAATATAAAATAGCTTATTGAGCTGGTACACAGGTATACCTTCTTTCTTTGAAATCTTTGAATCTTTTTTTGAATTCTTTGAATTTCAAATTTTATTCATTTAGAAATTTAGATGTTTTACACTGAATTCAGATATTTTTATTTCTTTAAGGTTCTACTGGGGTTTGTATTATTTTGACACTTAGCTCACTGTTATACCATTCATTTTCATATCTATGTATGTCTCTAATCACAGTGGTTTTACATGAATCTTTCTCATTTGAAGTAAACAAGCGAGTAACCTTCCACTCTAGTGCTTGGTTTTTTATTATCTTCAGAAAAACAAATGAACTAGAAATATTTTTTTGAAAGAGTTAATAAATAAAAATTTCATCAATAAATCTCTGGCAAGGTAGTAGAACCAACACACTTATACAAATAATTAAGCATTTAGAAAAGCACATCTACAAAATCATACATCTTGAACAAATAATTTTCACTACATTATCACAGGACTTGTTTACAATTTTGAAATAGATGCCATGCTAAAAAGCTCAACAAGCTAGCTGGAGTTCCCAAAGCCGTTCCATTCTCTTGAGATTGAGAACACACACTTAGCAAGCACTAACTCAATGGATAAGATTTTATTAAGGACCCTTTCTCTATATATAACTCTACAGAAAATAAGCATGCTTCAGAAACACAAAATAATGGTAAACAGAGAAGAATTCAAAAGCACAAGCAGGTAGGTGGCCTACATTCAACTTTAATTAGAAAGCTAAGCAGAGAAAAACTAACTTTTAAAGTAAAAACTGTATTTAACCGCAGGCCAGCCACCCACAAACCAGGGAGCATTTCAAGAAGTTCTTAAGGGGAAAAGAAATGTACTGGTGAAAATTATTGCATACAGACTACTGCTGTTGCTACTGAAGTACTCATTTTAAGAGTCTCCAAGCACAAAAGGAAGAGCCCAACCTCCCTCTCAGCTTAGGAAATACCTGGGATATAACAAATCCAGGTCAGGCCCCTGATAATTGGGTGGAAATCGGTGGGAAGAAGCAAGAGACAGAAAAGTGCAAACAGGATACTCAAACAGTGGGATCAGACACACTCATCTTGATGTGAAAACTGGAAAAATGAAACATGCACCGAGCATGCAGTAAAGCAGAGCACCTCAGGAATCTTACAGCCCAACATGCAATTGGTGAAGGACAGCCTTGCTCATCTCAAGTCCATGCTGAAGCTGTGTCACATTTTGAAGCATCAGGATGTCCCCAGACCATCAGAGGAGAGGCACTGGCATGTTTACAGTGACAATCCATTTCTCTGTGCCAGCACAAAGCACTACGATTTGGTGTGGTCAGGGTGGGGCAGGCTATTTTCAGACACAAAATACATTAATTCCCTGCACAAGTATTTACTTAAGTCTTTACTGGCAACCCATGGGACTCCAGTTTGCATAGAGAAATTCAGTTGTTTTTAGTACAAACATTATGCATTTTTAATGCCTTATGTTTGCTGCACTGTAACAAAAAATATATTTTCACAAAAAACATACCTCTAGCTGATGTCTGAGATCATAATATCAAGTAAAACATACAGTTTCAATTTTTTGCTTCTCTTTAAAAATGACATTTAAATATAAGGTATATCATTAGACAGAAAGAAATACATCTTTCTGTTATCATCTACATAAAATTTCATCCCCAAAAGTTTTTTTCCCAGCCAGTAAAAGGCCATGACTGCAGTATAGAACAAAGGTGCCAGATCAATATTGCTTTGCAGCAGAGCAAAAGTTTTACTACAGAAGGATTTCCACAAAGTTTTACAGAAAGAACCCTACAGTCCTTAAATTTACAAGAGTATCAAAGAAGCCCTGGAATAGAAATACTGGGAATTAAAACACATTTTGCTTCACGTAAGCTCAGTACAGCTATGAAGAGGCATGGTATCAAAAGTGTGAAAAATACACTCTCTTTTTTTCATTTGCCACTGAAGTGCTCCCATGCTGGACTACCAGAATGTACACTTTTCAAATTTAGAGATTGGTAAAACCAAACCAAGACTGCCTGCTAAGTGACAAGCAAGACACTAGATCCTTATTCCCAGCCCCACTGACTTTTTTTTTTGCCATTTCTCTGTTCTTCTATTTTGTGACTGTTTAGCTAAAAACGATAGTTATTGGAGAGAAATCCATTAGGATCTTTTAGACATTTCTGAGCTACTTACAGCAGTAATACCTTGTTATCACTAAAAGCCTGTCCAGTAGATTTTGCACTGATCATATCACAGAATCTGCTGAGTTGGAAGGGACCCACAAGGATCATTGAGTTCAACTCCAGTCCTGCACAGGAACATCCCCAACTCACACCATGTGCCTGAGAGTATTGTCCAAACACTTCTTGAACTTCATATCAAGAATTGCTCAACTACATAATTCTAACAAAATAATTATGATAAAAATATTGCATAATGAGACATCACTGACCTATTGTTGTCACAGATCTGTATTTCAGACCTATCTGAAGATACAGTATATCTAAATATTTATGTTGCAAAATCTAGTTTTTCACTGGTTTATTGATATTAAGGCATCAATAAACTCTGCTGTCTGTTTTATGATGGGGAATCTCAGATTAACTGAAGATTGGCTTCACTTTGAGCATTTGAAATATTTTTTGCTTGACAGTACTGCTTGCTAGTAATGAGGCATAACTATATTCACCATGAACAAAAGCTGCAAGTAAATTTTAATTTATTCCTGCCTATTGCATCATAGGGGTTTGATCACTTAGAACTCACACAGAGATGAAACCTGGCCTTGACTCTTTGGCTTCACACAAGAAGTGAAGGTTGCCTAAGCAATTCGTGCTGTCACTACCTTTAGAAAAAACAGCATTTATGGTCTTCAGAATAATTAAGCCAGGCACCTTCTGAATGAGCTAAATCTGAAATGAAACAGATAACCATAAGGTAATAGGAAAGCATGGGCAGAATACTAATGAGGTAAATCCTGCTTCTTTGATCCCTTCCAGTTCTTGGTGGAAAGTCAACAGTATAATGAACCAGGAATAGAAATTACTATTTACCTGGACTCTCAAAGAACTTTAGGTCATACCTTCCTGAAAAAGATATTTAAGTAAGTAATCATAGGCATTACACAAAGTTCTGTGTCAGACAAAAACGTGTGTCTGTTGAGCCACAACAGGCTGAAAGAGGAATATATGAGCTGTTTCTGTTGTGAAAAGAAGAGGTGTTCAAGGTTTTACACTAGGCTTTTCCTGTTTTAAGCATTAAGAATTCTTGCTTGAGGAAAGTTGTTGAAGCTGACAAAGCAAATAGTAAGTAGAGAAAAAGATCAAAATTGAAACAGATTATTATACACGCACCATAACTTCCTTGATAGGATCACATGCTGCTTTTCCTTGCATTACTTCACACTCCCAGTGGAAAATAATCACAGGGAGCAGAAGAAAACCCCATTACATGAAGCCATATTTACTATAGCGTGTCCAGATCCTTCTTCAAGAGATGAAATTTGATTTCCTCACAGGTTTTAGCATGGCATCAATAAACACTCAGAATCTCCTTTACCCACATGTCCCTCACCATACATGTTACAAATTACTTGTGCCTCTGACACAGTCACAGACAGAGACAGCCTGGCTCCAAACACCTACTTTGCTGACCTATGGCAGGACTGCAGACATAGTTTCAAGGCCTGGAAGCAGTTTGGGTGTGAAGTGGTTATTAACTAACACCACACACCAGCTGGTTTCTGAAAGCCACAGGAGCACTGCCCTTCTCAGCAGCCACAGCCTGTGAAGGGTTGTTAGCAAAGCCACAGCAAGAACACGTGAAGACAGCTGGGGCCACACTGCACTTGAGCAAAACATATCTGAAACTTGAGGCACCAGAAGATTTTGTGAAAGGATGCCCAAGCAGTCCTGTATCTGTGCTTTTATTCCAATGAAAAACTGATTGCTTCCTGTCCAAGTTAGCATACATTAGTTTTAAAACTTCACAGAAATCATTCAGGTGACAGCTCAGAATTAAGCTTCTCTTATTGTTCTGAGTCTCATGAAATACAGGTGCCTACCTGTACACCTTTTAAGTGAAAATGCTTCTAATAATTACTTCTTCAGGATTTATGCTATGAGCAACCTTTACTGGGACTGGATGGAATGAGAATTAAGAAGGAAGATTTCCTCCCTGAAGTATTCTCCCTCTTTGGCTCTTTTAGTGGAAAAAAATATACTGACATTTATTCTTTTATGACTTTTTCATTAATGTTAAGCACTCATTTTAAACTTGTGACATCCATAAACTTAATTTGTGAGGTCTTTCATAGATATGTGCCTTTGTTTTTCACCTCTACAACACATGGTATTTTATATTACAAGGAAGGAGAATAAAACCTGCCTCACAACAGCATTCATATATTTCCAATCCTCCCAAAACCAGAGGCTAAGGCAGTGCTGTACATAATTTACAGATCTGAAGAGGGCTGACAGACCTGGAGTTCTATGTGCCAACAGCTTTGCCCTTGCCAATGTACAATGTGCTATTAGAAGATCTGACCCAAGCTGTCAGGAATCCTTCTTTCACCAGTAAAAGTCTAAGGTTCTGTGGCTTTCAAATCCTGTTAACTCCTAATTCTAGGTGGAAAACGTGGTGACAACCCTTAACATTGTGTGTCTTCCTCGGCTATCTAGTTGCACTAGATCCCTGAATTTTTAACTGGCTTTGTTCTATCTAAACAGTTTTGCACAGAGTAAGGAACATATGGGCTTAATTATTTAAGGATTTCTAAGAGTTTGGAAAAAAACAGACATGTCGTATTTCACAATTATATTTCACCTAATTAAGCAAAAAATAAATTATTTGTTTCAAGAACTGACTCAGTGAAATCTATCATTCTCTAAATTTCAAGGATTGCATGACTGATAAACCCATGGGACCACAGCTGGTGATTTTACAGCAACTTTTGAAGGCAATGAAAAGTGTAAACTTCATCACCTTTACCACATCCTACAATTTATGTCTCACATAGAAGACAAACATCTGCTCCAGAAATTAAAAAGAAAGAAAGGAAAAAAAGCCCCACAGTAAAGTTTATCAAGATTTTTCCCAGTTCAGCAGGAGAGATGAAGACAGTAACAAATCTGAATAATCTTCAGCATCAATAATTTTAAAGACAAGCAATATCCAATAATTTTTAAGAAAGTTTACTGTTCTGTACTGAGATTAAAAAAAAAAAATCCCACAGAAGACTCGAAGAAACACTAGTTCCCAAGACAATATATCCATGGTTTAATTTTTTTTGTAGTGATCAAATAATAGCATATATTATAATCTTCTGAGAACATCACTTTATCATAAGCAGACTAATACACCCACATAAACCTTCTCCTGTCATTACACTCAATTTCAGCTCATTTAAAAAAAATATTTTCAATAACTAAATCTTTTTATGGAGAAATGATTTCATTCATAATTTTGTGTGAATTGGTATTTCTACTAGTGTTTTAGCCATGAATGGGTCAGCTTAATAGACTCTCATTTGACACACCTTCTTATTTCAAACATCAAAAATAGATAATGCTGATTTTTAAAAAGTCACTTGGCCTCTATATCATAATGGCAATTGAGAGCTCCCTGCCTCATTTCAAGACATTTGAAGAATCACAAATTTTAACAAAATGAATAATTGCATTTTTATAATGTATGTTAAAGAATCTGAAGGAACTTGTATCCCAAGGGGTCACTACACTTCTTGCCTGATCACACTTTTGAGCAAACAATTTGATATTTATTCTATCTGCTATAACCACAGGACTCAGCAAGCCCAGTTTTCCTGATGCATGGTAAATCCCTCTTTATAAAAGGACTGGAAGCAACCACAAAGCAGAAGGCATAGCACTCTAAACATTAGAAGAATCATCAGTCTTATGAGTTGTGATGCTGCTTGACAGCCACAGAAAAATAGAATTGTTTAGGCTGGAAAACCCTCTGAGATCATAAAGTCCAACCACTAACCCAGCACTGTCAAGTCCACCACTAAATCACATCCCCAAGCACCACATCTACACGTCCCTCCTTTAAATACCTCCAGGGAGGGGGACTCAGCCTCTGTTTGGGCAGCCTGTTCCAGTGTTTGATCACCCTTTCAGTAAAGAAGTTTTTTCCTAATATCCAATCTAAACCTCCCTGGTGCAACGTGAGGCAATTTCCACTGGTTCTGTCCCATTCTCCTTCCCAGGCTCCCCCCCAGCCTCCTTTTCTCCAGACTACACACCCCCAGCTCCCCCAGTTGCTGCTCCCAAGATTTGTGCTCCAGACCTCCACCAGCTCCACGGCCCTTCTCTGGACATGCTCCAGCACCTCCAGGTCCTTCCTCTAGTGAGGGGCCCAGAACTGGACCCAGGATTTGAGCAGTGGCCTCAGCAGTGCCCAGTACAGGGGGACAGTCACTGCCCTGCTACTGCTGGCCACGCTATTGCGGACACAAAGCCTCTGAAACATGAAAGATCAGAAATCAACAAACAACACAAAATATAACACTTCTTGTGGGGTAATTCAGATACTATCATAACAAAATTATTAGCTAAAGCTGTGATTCATTCAGAAAGCATTTAATTGTAAATGTCTCTCTATTTTAAGGCAGTGTTGGTGTTTGTGATACATGAAGCTTTTGAGCTGATACTCAATACCTACCCATCATTCTCCTGAAAGCCTTTCACTCAAGTTTTAAATCCCTAAAGTAATGAAATACAGCTCCTTGAGGTTTATTTTTTTTTTTAATAAATTCAAAACCAGTGGAGGGAGGGTGCAATTCTGCAGGAAAGCACATCTTTGGTGAGGAGAAACTTAGATTAGAAATGAAGAACAAGTTGAAATCTGGCCTGGAAAATAAATACTTTGCCAACAGGCCTAGCTGTAAAAGAATGAAGAACAGACAGGAATAGTATCTATGATCAGACCCATTTCTCCCTTTTGCATAAGCTATGTCCATCCTTACAGTCATGACTATGTCCACATATACGTTAGGAAGGAAGAAACCAAGTTTTCTGGGTGGGCACAGCACAATGACAAAGGGAAAAAAATGTAACATTTCTGTGGGTGCACAGTGACAGGTAAGAGTTTGAAGAAAAAAATAACTGGGGCTAAAGAGAACCCTGTTTCCCAGGCACTTTTAGCAATAGGATAAACCCTTCTGTGAGGCAAATTTTTATAAATACTAGAATTATAAATACACTTTAGTACTTCGAGGATTTACAGATGGATAAAATGTTACCAAACATTTTGTAAGGAATGGAGTAATACTAAACTGAGGAGGGAAGCAACAAAACTTGTCCAAAAATGTAGAGGTGTGTGCTTTTCCACTAAGTGTTCAATTTAGTGGATGTCTTCCATGGTGTTCCTCTATCACTCTCTATACAGGATTTATTTCATATTTTCTCAGCAGCAGATGAAGATTGCTGAAAATAGGACCTGTAACACACAACTTTCAATCTGGTTTCAAATTTGGCATGCTGACAGCAGCAAGCTGATCCCATAGCAAAACTGACTTTTTAAAAATCTCATACTTGAGATAGTTCACTACTGAATCCTCCCCTTGAGATAGTTCACTACTGAAAGCATTCAGATGGCAAGTTGCTAGTTGTGTATCACTAAATAAACACAGCACAAAGTTCAGTTATACTGCAATTTGTTTCTGATTAGAGGCAATAGAAACGGTGCTGCAGGTTCAGCACTTCTTTTGCAGTGTTTGCTATGAAGTGTTGAACACTACATAAATTTTCCAAATGCAGATGTTGACAAATCAGCCTAGGCTTTGAAGAGAAACTCCTGTCATTTCATGTCTTATCCAAAAATACACAGCACATTACAGAATGCTCTCTCTCCGTATCTTTGCAATTCCACTCTTTTCCCCACAGACAAATGTGTTTGGAATTTAATAAAGATATATTAATTGCACACGAAAACCAGAATCCAGCCTACTCGTTTGCACCATCTCTTTTTTACTGTGCAATTGAAAGTAATTAGACATGAATAAAAATTAAGTAATGTGGGTCTAAGTGCAAAACTCATTCCAATTAAACAACTCTTGTGGCTGAAATGAGAGATCTGTGAAATAACAATAAATGATTGTGTGACAGATGATTGCATCAGGGGTAATAGGTAAGGGTGAAGTCAAGTACAGACTGGAAAACCTACCAAGGCAGTCATCCCTATACATGGAGGAACAACTTTAGGTGAGCTGTGCAGCTGACTTGTGCAGCTGCAAAGCTGCTCCTATCCATGCTGGCCTCACAGGGACAGCTAAGCAATTGGCTGAGAGGTACAGCAAGTACTGTAAACTGTTTTACTTTAGTAAATGTACTATAGTACTTTAACTACTTAGAGTAAAATTTTTACATATTTGTGTAGGTTGTTTTGTGTGCTCTCTGTTTACAACAAGATAATTCTGCATTGCTTCCACACAGCGATGAATACCAATGAAGGGAATTAAAGATGACGAAAATACAGAGATAAAATTATCACCATCACAATTGCTATACAGCTTATTCATCCAAACAGAAAAGCAAAACCTATAACTGCAAATAAATTCTTCATAAAGTTATTCAAAAATTCTTTGGATCATATTAGCCTTTCACATAATATCTTCCCCTTCTTCTCAAAATCTAGTCCACCAGAAATTGTATGGTGAAAATCTAAGACAATTGGGATTGTTCAGCCTGGCAAAAAGAAGGTTTCGGGGGGACCTAACTGCAGCTTTCCAGTACCTGAAGGGGGTCTACAGAAGAGATGGAGAGAGATTATTCACTGTGACAGGACAAGGGGGAGTGAAAAAGAGTGGGTTTAGATTAGGTATTAGGAAGAAATTCTTTCCTGCGAGGAGGGTGAAGCCCTGGCACAGGTAACCCAAGGAAGCTGTGGACTCCTCATCCCTGGAGGTGTTCAAGCCCAGTTTGCTTGGGGCTCTGAACAACCTGGTCTAGTGGAAGGTGTCCCTGCCCATGGCAGGGGGGTTGGAACAAGATGATCTCTATGATCCCTTCCAACCCAGGCCATTCTGTGATTCTATGCTTATTCTTATCATCTTACCATTATTGAAAACTACCAAAAGCACTAAAATCACCTGACATATTTTTTAACTCCATCCTGCCCTTTATAAAACTCCAAACCTTCAAAAAACATGCATTGGTGAATGATTTATTTCCATAAGATCAAATCCTACACAGTTTATGATTTTTTTAAATATGTTATAAAAACAAAGCAAATACTGTAACCAAGGGAAGCAATATTCACATAAGATCTTTGCAGCAGTGCACCAAATGTTTTATTTGGAAAGTCCTCTGAGAGCTGCAACTATACACACAGAAACACAATTGTATTCTGAAGCATTGAATGCAACAGCTCCAAACACAGCAAACTTGATCCACTAATACCTGGATATCTGGTTTGAAAAAAAGAAAGTGTTATTTTATAAAGCCACAACTTGGAATTCAATGCAAAATCCAGGGGGGTTTGTCAAACAAAAGTTCCCACAGACCTTAGACTAAAATTAGACAAACTGAGAAAATATGCAATTCCCTTTGAGGATTATTTTTGTTGCCTCACATCATCTTTGGTTAACTCTGGCACAGTTCTGTGCATTTAAAGAGGGCAGCTCTTTTTGGCAAAGTTAGTGATGTGAAACAATCCTCCTGTAATTTCTAGCACCACCAACAGCTGTTGCTATCACTAGGATATGTCTATACTATGACCTATCAGAGCACTTCAGACAGCAAGATGGTTTTAAAAGTTCAGTCCAACTCTGCAAGAATTTGCCTACTTCCTAAATAAGCACACACAATCTGTAACGAATGCAAAGCTCAAGATTATCATGGCAAAATCAAGATCTTGGATTTCAGCACTTCTCCCCAGAAGGATCCATGAAGTTGTAAAGGCATTAATATTAATGATTTACCTTGTGCCAATCCAGACTGCTCAAAATAACTTCAGCTCACACGGAGCACAGTAGGGGAGAAAACCTTCTCTAAGATGAGTAAGTACATACTGGAAGTACCCATCACAGAAGGCTGCATGTCCAATAATTGCTTTTCAGATAGATGCCCAAAGGTGGAGTGGAATTAGTGCAAAATGTGTCAACAGAAATTTAGTGCAAATTCAGTGCAAAATGTGTCAACAGAAAATGTAGCTTTTTTTGTTAATGCTTGTTTATTTTTGTTGTTGTTGTGGGCTTTGTTGTTGCTGCTTTTAAAATCAGAACTGATTTTATTAGCCAGCCCTCATCAGATCAACATGATTCATCCTAATAGCCTCTTTACCACTATTTTGGCCATTGGCCATACCAGTAAGTGTACAGCTTACAGGAAAATATTCAATCTCTGATGCATACAAGAAACAAAGAAATTCTAAACCTGAATGCCCATGTTGGGTAATGAGTTTTATACTTTTATTTTATAAAAGAAATTTAATTCATTATTTGAACATGAAAATAAACCAAAACCCAAGACAAAAAAGGCAAACAAAAACTGAAACAGAAGCTTCTAAATAGGTTATATCCTAGCAAGAAAGCTGAAACAAAGGGAGACAGCACTTGCAAAGCCCTCATGTTTGTCAGATCACTAAAACTGACAGTGTTCAGCCACAGAGAAATAAAAATAGAAGAAAAATCTTCCACTGAGACACTGAAAGATATTTCAAGAAGTTCACACATTTCTGACAGTGTTTCTCCATGCACAGGGGCATGGAGAAAATGTTTTCCTTTTTAAAACAACTACTAAGAGCTGCACTTATAGGATTTAAGGAGGGGTTTCTTGAATCCTAAAACTTAGTGGGCTCTTTTACTAATATGTTTACATCCGTAACAATATTTATGCTGCTACAATGGTAACATCATACAGAAATTTTGCAATTAGCATGGAATTTTACACAATGCCACAATACCACTCCCAGGTATATCAGGTTTTGCACAGCAGTTCCCCTTCCTTCACAAGCAGAAAAAAGCATAGAAAATCAGGATTCTTCTACTGCTGATTTCTACCATCAAATCAATCAGGTATCATCAGTTGCACAACCCCCTTCCAAGGAAGAGAGAAACACTCAGCTGTTCACAATCACCTTTTTCTTTCCTTTAGAACAAACACACACTCATGGCCAAGCTTGCTGGAAAATGAAAAATGCCCATAATGAGCTATATCCAAAAGAGGACAAGAAAGTACACCATATCTCCAGGAATCTCTCCTGCACCTTTGAGAAAGAAAAGCCAATCTGCATATCTCCTATGGTTTACCAGTAGCCTTACTGTGAGATGGTATTAAAACATATATTATGTAAGTACACTAATGGGGATAAGAGAGTTGCCTAACCTCCCAAGATAATTATATCTAATCTAGTTTCTTGGAAATATACTACCACAGACCAATTAGAGTAGATTTTTGCTGGTTTTCCTGCTCATAAAAAAATCCCTTCAATATACAATCCACATTCTTAACTACTTCTTCAACAAAGAGGCAAATGTATTTCAGAGTAACCTAGAAATGGAGAACTTAATATCATTTTAAGTATTACTCTTTCCTTAATTATTCACTCTGTTAACACTTTCTGGTTGTTAAATTCTAGCAAACATGAAGAGAAGTATATCTTGAGCACTGTTAGGCTTGGAGAATTCATCTGAATTCTAAAAAGGGAAAGAAAACAAAACTACAATTCACGCCTTCACATAATAATTATTATTATTAAAATAATAATTTTAAATAATTTAAAAATTAAAAAAAAAACCAAATAATTAAAAAAAAATCTCCAAATAATTATCACTATGCCAAAACCTCAGATTTTGAAAGGGATGTAGTACCTAAATAATTTATACCTAAATAATTTACTACCTAAATACTTTGGCACCAAAATATTTGGCTTATTTGAGCTTAACCCTCATCAGTTCCTGAAAATTAGGTGCAGTGACTTAACTTAGCAGTGCACATTCACATTACACCCTTTCATCTTCACTACTGCAGGTCCCCGTTTACTCCTCTTATTTTTGTGTTATTATATCACCTTAACCTGGTTCTAGATTTTGGGATCACATCACATCCTGGATATAAAGTGTCAAAATAACTGTCACAACTCTGGCCCAAACTTCTGATTTTCCAGGTCTGGATTTTGGTGATCCTGGTGAGGCCATAGAAGCTGCATTCTCAATCAGTACTGGCTGGGCAAGAATTTTTCCTCTCTGTTAATTCATTCCATGTGGACTCCATGTTCACACCATCATAACCAGCCATACCCTTCATTTTGAGCAGAAAAAATGGGCTGCTTTCACGGGTACATTAGAAGCAACAATGAATAATGAGGACGGTCCCATGAAGGATGAAACATGGGTAGAAGTGTACTTTACAAGCAGGAATGCTCAAGGCACAATAACAAAGCTGTTAAAAATCTGTCATACTTGCTATACTTAATGCAACAGTAACATAGCAATTGCTATGTTTTAATCAGTATTTACTGAAGATGAGATATTAACGAGAAAAGAAATTACAGTGTATAAGAACTACCAACTCAAAAATGAAAACTGACTAAACCCAAACAGCAGCAACAACAAAAATTAAGAAATGTTTTTTTCCTGATTTCTGCTGATTGCTTACACGGATGCTTCAGGAATTAGTGAATATTCCCTTCATCTGCTACACTAAGATCAGCTAAATTCCTCTGTTGATCAACAGGGAAATGAAAGCATTCTTGCTGCCATCGATTCCCAAGGACATTGATCAATAAACTTACTCCTTTATGTGTAGGGGGAAAGAAAGCAATCTTGCAAAAGAAAGGAATCTTGCAAATTGTTTTAGGGTTTGCCAATTTTAAAAGAGCTGATTATGATACCCCTTTTAAAACAATTATTTTGCAACAGGACTTCAACCTTTTGTGAAGAAACATAATATTCTTGAACTTGAAACCACTGCCTTTCTCAGCTGAAACATTATTTTAACAAACAGTGAACTTATATGGTTTTAATCCTTTCAATTAATACAGTAAGTTAGTATGTAACTGAATGTTTTAGTAGCAACATGGCTTGACTTACACCTTGATGCATAAGAGCATTTGAATTTTTAATAGAAAATAAAATTCCTTATAAAGAACAAGTACAAGAAACAAACTCACTAAGCCTCTGCTTAGTATAAAGACTTTGGATTGTCTCCATATAAATACACATTCACATGTAAGAAGAAATAACAGATCTTTCTAAAATGAAGATAAATAAAATTGGCCTGCAGTAATGGATCCATTTTCTCTAAATTATTTTTTTTATTGTTGCTGCACTTCTTTTTCCCTAATTCTTCATTAATTTTCTCTACATTTATGAGCAAGACCTGTTTATATTTATCTTTGTGTCACTGTAGTTATGAAAAGTGATTATGAAAAAAGGAATACAGTGAAAATGTTCGTAGGATCAACATCATCATATTTGTTACTGGATATATGGAAAAAGGACTCAAGGGATCTCAGAAATCATAGTCTTTTTGCAGATGAGCAGAAAGTTTGTTACTGTCTAGTTTGAAGACTTAAAGCTTTCTAGAGAACTATCAGTTTTGTATTTTCTCAAATAATATTCAAAGGCAATCAAAACTACCCAAACTGTATTCTGTCTCCATTTATTGCAATGCGGATTCATGGTAAGGAACTGCTGTAAGGATTACAGTATTACATTCCTAGTGCACAACAATAAAAATCTGTATCAGCTTCTCAAATGTGTCATGGTTTATTAGGGCTGTAAATTTTGCTGGTTTACCTGTCCAACTACACTTTTATTGTCCACTCTTAAATGGCATCATGGTCTTTTGCATTTTGGAAGCAGATGATGTTGAAAGCCTTCAAATAACAAACTGCAGAGAGCAAGACAGGAGTCCTGCTCAAATTTAAACTCATATAGTATTTCCAAATGGCTATCCAAGAATAAAAAATACTGTACACTTTTGTGTAAAACAACAGGGTGTCTGCTGAAGCAAAAACAAAACCTGTGCAATGATCTGCACACTTGGAATTTTAATGGGCTGGATTTACTACATCTTCATCTGATTTTCCTCAGGAAAAAAAAAGAAATAAAATGTGTATAACACCAAATGTTAGCTGGCTTTTAGCCTTCTGTTACAGCCTCTTCTAAAGAGGAGAAAGTAGAGAAAGGATAGGGGAATTAGATACAATTTATGCTAGTTCGATATCTTTTACATCTCCCAGATGATGGAAGTTTGAAGTACCATCCCTCAAAATTCAATTAAACTAATGCTCTTGTGTTATTTGGTCAGACAAATTCTAAAACTACTCTGTGTTAGCAATCAGCATTAAACTGTATCATTAGACAAAACAGAGGATGAAGGGCCTCACTGAGGAAACAAAAGCTGTGAAACTACAGCTGGATATAAGAGCACTTCAGATGAGAGACCTATGCCAGGAAACTTACACAAATAACATCTCTCCATAAACCAATTACAGGTAGATGGGTGTTGCTCTATTAACCAGTAATAAATACTTCACACAGCAAATATCACCATTGTGACTTAACAGCATGACCTGCGCTATCAGAACAGCCAATACACGGAAATTAAACCAGGAGCTGAAAAGACACAAACTTTTAAAGATCAAATTTTGGCACATGACTCACTACAATTCAGTGGAAGGGAAGTAAAGGGATAGCACATAAATTACTCAACACTTTGTAGCTCATGCAACAATTTAAAAAACAGTATTATCCTAACAGCTGTCAGTCACTACATGTCAAAGCCAACTTATTTCCGTGTTAAATTATGGCAAAAATACAACTATCAAATTTGAATGTTTGACAAAAGAATCAAAAAGATGAACAACATCAAAAGTTGCAGGAATTATACTAAAAAAAAAAAAGTTAAGAAAATACACCTTGAGATGCTTACTATGTACATTCATCTTGACTATTTCCTATTTAGGAAACTTCAAACCACAAGAAAAATCACATAATAATTAATTTCAATTATTTTTTTTTTGGCCACTGTATGATGAAACAAAAAAAAAAAAAAATTAAAAGTTAAGCCATAATTAGAGTGTATTCTTAAGGTATTCTGAAAGGTAGGGTTTTTTTAAATTAACACTTTCAGAGGGGAAGCCAGCAAGTTTTTTTCTCATTGCAGCAATTCTTTGTTGTTCTTTTAGCAGGCTTACTTAGCAAATACTATCAACAAAAGGTAAGCAAAGACTAGGAACCTAAATTATGCTTTCATTTTAAATCTTTAACATGATCAAAGCAAGTAATTTTCCTAGTTTTATTCATGGAAATACCTGCTCCATCTCTTCTGAACCTTTTCAACCAAGAGACAGCACAGAGCATTTGGGCCAAAGAGTTAAAGTTCAGCAAGACTTTTAGCACAAAAAAACACCTCCACAATGAAAAGTGTTTAACAACATGAAGTGAGTACTGCCAATTTGTTATCTTAGCAAGCTTCCTGGAAGAACACTTGTACATACACACATATATGAGTGTGTCAGCAGGTAAAGCTTACTTGAAGGCATCACTCAGACAAAAAAGGGTCTGAACCATAGGTTATGCCCACTAACTAGATGACAATTGGAAAAATAATTAGGTTTGTCCCTGAAAACACATGTAAATGTCATGGGGAAGGCTGACCCAAATCTCTTCCAAATGAGAGGTTGTATCTTGTTTCCCAGCTATGCAAAGAAAGAAAATAAGGCAGACATACAAATTTATGTTGTTTTAATGTCTTCATGGTGAGAGGCCAGAGAATCATAGAAACCCAGGAAACAACCATGAATTGCCCTCAGAGGCATGGGAAAAAATCAGAGATTAGCTGGGGCCATACAACAATGAAGCAATTGGCGTCTTAATGTGAACACCTACATCAGGAACTAATAAAAAATGTAGAAGGTGCCTGACAATGAGAAGCCCTGTATGGGTGCCACAAACCATGCAGAAGGCTGAGTCTGATGTGGAACAGCTGGCTACTCAAAAAAGCCAGCTGCAAGCTAGGACTGAGCACAGGGGCCCTTTGGAGCAGCTGCCCTCTGGTGCCACTCAGCTGGGCCAGAGGGGCAGGAGACTTGCTCAGGGTGTGCGTCCTTACAGCCCCTGCCAATCTCACAGAAAACAAATCTTACAACAGAAACCGCTGTCAACCCACTCTACCATTCTGGTTTGCAATTTAGTCTAGATTTTTGATCAAATACTTCTATGCCATGCTACAATCCTGTTCTTGCAGGTACCAACCCATATTCCTCTGAGAAGATGCTCTTTTATCCTTCTAAAAGCTTCTATTTCATGTGAAGAACTTTCTCACATTAAATCCACAATAATACCACTAAGAAATAACAATTGAATTTGCACTCTGGGTGACCTCAAAATGCAATAACACATGCTTCAAAAATCACTCAGGCTAAATACATTTTGCCATCACCACATTTTAAAAATATTACTGAGAGGTGGGAACTACTGGATCATCAAATATTACAAAATTTATTAATTTCTTAAATGAAAATATTATGTTTCATATTTAAAGTTGTGCAAATTAAAACATATCTGACACTGATTAGGTGGTATTTAGTATTAACTGAAAATTCTGAAAATTTCTGGAAAACTCTGTATTTAACAACTACTCCAAAACTGGAAAGCTAAGAAAACAATATTTATCATTAGGCTCCATTTCTAAATGTCATATAGGAAAAGAGGTATTGACTTTATGCAGTCCTGAACAATACTTATGGAGAATGCACAAAGATTAATTATTGATGTACAGAAATATTTGAAAACAATTTCCCACTCATCAATTCCACAAACACTAGGTAAAAATAATACAGATATTATAAATGCTTGATCATGAGCTTCAATATTTTTTTCTGTTTGAAATGGGAGTTTTCAATCTATCTTGAATTATTTAATGAGTTACTGCTTCTTCTTTTATGCATAATTTCAGTCTTTCTTCAATAAATTTTCCTATTAAAACAAACAAAACCCCAAAAAAGTTCAAATGCAATTACATAAATAGCTTCAGATGCTCTTTACACTGGGGAAAAGTAATTATGTCAGAGAACTGCTATATCCTCTGAAGCATGCCAGACTACTGCACACAGAAGTCAGACTACAGACTTGCAGGCACATACACCTGGCATCTTCCAGTTGCAGACTGCTGCTCTCCAGCAGTCATGAAAATTGTACAAATTCATAGTAATAACAGGATCAGTGTGGCTAGCTTTGTCAAGAGGCACCTTCTACCAGCTGCTCAGCTCTGTGAAGTGGGGAATTTTTGATAGCTTTTTTCCCTTTAAACCTTTAGTTCTTAGACAGAAAAAAAATCCACAAAATTACAGTTGGTATTTGTGCTGCACAGTTCTTTACAGCCCATGCATTTATTTCTTTTTGTGTAAGATAAATTTTATGGAGCATCTACTCAGTGTGCAAAGTGTTTAGAATTGATTTTCCTAGTGACATGCTCTGCTGTTTTTATAGCCACAATTTTACATGCATGACAAATATTTGCTATTCAGACATGTATTTTCAGGTGCAGAAGTGAAGGCCAATGTTGTATAACTTGGTTTTTGGTGGCCCTAACATCATACCAAATGTAACTGACCTTATGAGAACACCTGCTAAAGGTTCCCTGTTGCTTTGTGCATAAAACAGATGTGTTCTTTACCCTGAAACTGCCACTCTTCCTCCACATTTTCCAAAACCAGCCTTTTTCATCAAAAAAGGAGTACATTTGGGCAAGTCTTTGCCCAAGGTTCAAGTCTTTCAAAACTTGATTCTCTGACAATCACGAGTAAATACTTTTCATTATTATCTTAACAGTGCTTTTAGCCCATACCTGATAGCCTCAATTTGTTACAATTTTAGAGAAATTATATCACAGGTAGCTGCATGAGGCATAAAAAACCCCCTTTGGAACTGCCATGAAAAACAGCACCCTACAAATAGCTGGAAGAGACAGAAAAACAATCCATACACGGTGTAGAGCCCCTGGCATGGAACAGATTTAACATTCCTTACAGAACCAATTTTTTAAACAAAATTACTCCTACAACAGTACTCAATAAGCAGAAATAAACAAGCCCACTAGATAAAGCAAAGCTACCAATGCTGTAAAACAGCCAAAGCCCATCATGTGAAAAAGAAAAAAAACTAAAACCAAACCAACCAAAACAAACAAACAAAAAACCCCGAACACCACACTACCCCCCAAAAAAATCTTTGTTTAAAAATGGCTAATTATTGAGATAATATATTGAACATAGCTTCAGCAGCCAACCTAGACCATAAACGACAGCACAATTAACAACTGAGAAGCCCCCAGCACATAGACCAACATGCAAAGCAAACAACGAAAGAAAACATACAGAAGAATAGTTATAAAAGTTGTTTTTTTCTTCTTCATCATGAGAAGGACAGTAAGTGAATCTGCTTCTACAAATTACATCTGAATCGTAGTTCACCATTAAATATTTTAGCAGCAATTCAGGCAGAGTAAAGACCAAAGAAATACCTTTTAGATTTTCTCTCATTAAACTGAAGTAGCATAAAATTAGGAACAGTTATTTGCACTGCAGATGTGAGAACTCAGACATGCTATTATATCTTAGAATGCCACTTAAACCTATGTGACACACAATATTACATTAATATTTTCACTATCAATAACGTAAGGAGACATAAAACCTATTTTGCAGTCAAAATATTTGATTTTAAGGCTAGGTCTACTTTGATGAATTACTTGATAGAAGAGCTAGAACATAAGTGGGGTTTGGTTGTTTTTATTTTGAACAGAATAATAGTCCACTAGCAGTAGAGGTACAGCATTTGTATCTTAAACCTTCCACCCTTCTGATTCTACTCAGTGCCAAACACTATTCTGTCAGAAAGTGAATGGCAAACAGAATATGCTTCTGCACACCAGAAACTATCAAGTCTTAATGAAGGGTTTCCAAAGGAAAAAAACCAAACAACAAAGCAGATGTCACATTGAGGAGCTTAGTTTAACATCAGTCAGACACACTTCACCTGCACTCATCCTATCTGTACATTAAGTTACCACACAGAGACATCTACATGAATTGGAGTAATCATTTCAGCAAAAAACATTATATGAATCAACAACCCAATCATCAGATGTTAAAATTTTTCCCTAACTCGGGATAAATTGAGTTTAGCAAGATGCTGGAGGTTAACCATTTTTTCAGACCAGACACAGAAGTGCCACCTCAAAGTTTTAAAGAGCAGGTCAGTCACTTGTGCTACGGCAGCACTGTTCAGTGTGGCAGCAGAGCAGCTATTCCCAGTCATGCCATAATCTATTTGTTTAAGCTTAGCTGTTTCACAATAAAGGCTACATTAGCTTCAGAGAGAAAACTGATCCTGTCATATTTCTCCTAAAACATCTGGACAGTAGCAATTCAAAAGTAGAGAGTTTTATATTAAGATCTTAAATGAACTCAAATTCTTCTGTCCTGGTTAGCTGGTTGCAGATGCTGAAACCATGAAACCTTTGGAAGAAAAAAAAGCAATGCACATTCTTAGAGTTGCATTATTAAGCAAGAATGCCAAACCTCTCTTACAAGCCCTTGCCTTGCATTTAAGATTGCAGAGAAAAAGCTTGATAACACAATCTGTGAAAATATGCAAAATGCATTCTGAAAGGTTTGGCATTTTCTTTCGTTTGAAATGTTTCGAAGCAGGCAATTCTGAATGATGATCTTTCAGCCCACCACCTTTTTAAAAGGTGATTCTTTTTAACTCCTTGCACATTTGTTATTACCTTTTAACCTTATCTTTATCTACTATTAGTCTACCATTTTTTTATAATTTATGATTTTTGTTCTTATGTGTTAATATTCAGAAATTTTAGATGGACAGTGAAACAAGTAGTCCAAATTCTCAACCATACTCAACACATGCACAAGAGATAAGTGATTAACATCTGTGTTTTAAAACAAAGCTTAAAATGGCAAAAAACATGGAGCCTCCACATAAGAAATAGGTCGATCCAAACTGTACTATATGCACAGGACTTCCATGATTATGTGGGAACAGTAAAAGTGCAAGGGTTTATTGTTTCCATGGAAACTTTTTACCTACAGGATCCACCCACAGGAAACAACACAACACATCCACATCCCTGAGAAAATGGACTTCACTGGGGGATTTCATAATGTTCTGTGAAAGCAGAAGGAGCAGTGCCATACTTACTTCAGAAGAGAAAAATGAAAGAACAGAAAATTACATCTGGAATTAGAACCGAAGTCAGAGCACTGCAAGGTGTCCATCAAATGCAGTCCATCAAATTGTCAAAGAACAGCATGCATAGATGATAAAGGGAGCAGGAAGAAATACAGCAGAAAAACTTGCATCGAAAATAACACTATTTTCTTGCATTAAATGGTTGCCCATGGATCCTGCAAAGAGGACCGTCAGCAAACCAGCATTCAGAGGCTCAGGAGGGCCAAACCTGCACACTCCCTGCAGACAGGGGCTACAGCAGCCATTCCTCACTAAAGAGACTTGAAACAGATTTCAGGCACAGCATGTGGATAGGCTGAGCTCACAGCAGCACTGCCCTGTGCATGCTGTGACCTCCTTTCCTCACTGGAGGAGACTGCAGCAGCATTAGAGGGTCTTAACAGGCATTCCTGTCACTGCCCATCTGCAACAGTGAGACAGCACTGTCAGACAGTTCAGGAAAACCAATTCACATTCCCACCTGTGTCTGAGCTCTGGTATTCAGAGCAGAAGTCTGGGAGTGGTTAGAAAATTGCAGATTCAGTGTCATTCCATGCACACAGCGCTCACAGTCACCAAACTGACTCCTCTCTGGGCCGTGTACCCTGCCAAACCACAGCACTCTCTGGCTGCACCCAGCAAGTGATACAGCCTACTGCGACATCCTGGTGCCTACTCACCAGCACTGCAGGGCTCCCTGCCAAAGGACAAGCATGATTTCCCCAACACAGTGCACTGCTTTCACAAGGTTTGACCAATTAACCATTTGCCCTGAGCCAATGTCTTGCCTACCCCTGGCAAAGTCAAAATCAGAAGGATTTTGTTTTCCTCTCAAAGAAAGAGTGTCTGAAGTAAAGGGAAGGAATGGCTAAAACTTAGAAACACTAACATGGCATTGCTGTCTGACTCTTACCCTCCCCTTCATTTTGCTCTTGCACTGAATACTTGACATTTGTATCCTATACTGAAATTAAGGTTCCTGATTTCTTGCCCAGAAGCACAGGGAGTACTACGAGGGTGAAGTGTTTGCTGCATCCATATCCCTCTCAAAACAACAAAGCCATTGCAACAGGCTACTGCAGAGTACAGGATGGAAAAGTCTCCCTTTAAGCATCTGCAAGCATGATTCTTTTAAGAGAAATTACAGTGTGGGGGTTTTCTGTTTGGGCTGCCACAAGACAACAAATCTCTCTAATAAGTCAAGTATTTCCTTAAAATCAGGAAGACATCTCTGTAACTATTTTGAACTTTTTCAGCATGATGGTACTGTAAAATACAGCTGTAATCTCAAATATATCTAGTGAGTAAACTAAAAGGGTTTTCATTTTAGATCACATGTCAGGGGGTTAAGACATACACCTAATCACTCCAGGATTTTCTTATTATTGACAGTTTTCTTATTATTGACACTAAAATAATTCAACCTTTCATATTCACATAATCCTATGACTGCACAGCTGGACACACTTGGCTAATAACTGAGATAAATGAAGGTATAGGCATGCTAACTACTTACAAATTTCATTCCACAACACAGATAATCCTAAGAAACATATTCTGAAGAAGGAAATGCTTCCACTGTCTACACATACTGTCCCTGCTGCTGCCACAATTTTAAAAGGCAGCACTGATACAGAAATGTAGTCCTGAATCTCACATATTCAAAGTCCAGGACAAGAGTTGAAAGATCTACTGATACTTCAAAGTAGGCTGAGAGCCATCCTCCACCTTCTTATTAAAGTCAAATTCTTCCACCCTGAAATGTAAAACAGCTGATGTTTGTATTCCCATTAAAAGCAAGGTTACGCTGTCAAATTATACTCTCCAATACAAAATCTTGCCTTTTTATTGAAAACAAAACCAAAACAGGAAAAAAAGACAAAGAATAAAACCTCAAAATCATGAAGTTAGAAATGTACATATAAATAGGAGCTAAGAGATGTGTGTATTTTATGAAAATTGTTTCTAGACACAAGAAAAGCCTTTGCAGCTGAGGGAAGGCCAGGGGCTGTGACAAACCCTGGGTGATCTCTGCTGTGGTGGAACAATGCCTTCATCTCTAAATAGAGAATTCAGCAGATCTGCAATAACCACCTCATTTTAAAGGACAAGAATCAACAAGCCTCATGCAATTTGAGTGGTTCACATATGTGCACACTGCAGAAACTACAACAGTATTTCTAATATGCTTATGACATTTCTCTGAAGCCAGGAAGCTTCCAGAGCTGGTGATATGAGCTGAAAGTGTCGTCTCCACTAGACAGAAAATATTCTTTCCCTTTGATGGCAAGACTGAGGAACATTCTCAGTGTCTTTGAGAAAGACCCTCAAGTTAGGCAAGTGCTCTTCTCTGCCTTAGAAATAAAAAAGTCATACCAAACTCAGCATTATTTTGTTCATGGTTATGAAGAAGAACTAAATATTACTGTCAATAATAATGATTTTACTATTAATAGTAATAATTTTATAGAATTCTATATGCCTGAATACACAGGATTTTAAAAATTCTTGTTCAGATAGCTAGGTTCAGATGAAACTGGAGAAACCTATCTATCAGGCTAGCATCAGTTTTGCAATGCTGCAGTATATTCAAGCAATTTGAGCTTCTATTATATTGTTTCTTAACTAATCAAATAGTTACCAACAACCAGATTCCAGTGCCTGAGAGTCATCTTTAAACAGAACAAAATATGCTGGGTTATATGTGACCATGGAAGCTATTTTTAAAATGCTGACTAGATTCAAAAACACTTCTCTAAAATGAGTCTTGGGACACAGACTCTGCTGATGACAAAGTTCTGCCTTCGATAACTTGTACTTGAACTTCATTTGTAACATGCCAACCCCCCAGAAGAAAAGCACCTCCACCAGGGCAAACAGCTCACAGAACTGTTCATAGTGTGAAAGGCATCTAGAGAAAATAATCTGTTTTCCAGCTTCCTGAACTGTATCCAGTGCCTGGTACCCTATTCAGCAACCAGGTTTAGATATTACAACACATTCTGCAAACTGTCTCAATTACAGACATTGCTTCAATATAAATCAGGACCCAATAAAGTCATTAAAATTAAGTATAGAAGCTTACAGCTGAAGACAAAACAACCATCAAGTAAAGATGGAAAACTTTGGTGTTCATGGTTTTGGATTGTAGGGGTTTTGCATTTATTTTTAAAAAACACCATTTAGTAGGAAAATTCTACAATTAATTTTAATATGGAAACTCTTCCTCTGTAAAACATCAGAGTAACTTTTGAGAGAAATCCAAATAAATGAAATCTGAAGCCTAATATTTTATACTCGGAGGCATTTTAGACTAGGGTGGGGAAACTACACATACAAGCCCAATTCAATTTATTTTAACTGGAAATTCCAGAGGTAAAAGGAATTATATAAGCTTTCTTCACAAGACTTGTAGTCAGACTTCAGCAGCAACAAAAGACATATGCCAGCAGATTGTAAGCACTGACTACAAACAAAAAGAGGCAGAAGGATACTCTGATATGGAATCTTGAACTTCAAATCCTTTATCATTGAAAAGATCAATTTTAAAATCAATACAAGTATTGGGTGCTTAGTCAATACACAGCAACTTGGAGAAATATGCTTTTATGGACTTTTCATAACAAGCCTGATACAAAAAAAAATTACCATGCAGCCAGTAGCCTTTGCATAATCTTATCAGGAAAAGCAGCCTATAAAGAATTGCATTATCCCAAAGCATGCTAATAAAAGCACAGCAAGGAATCTCTTATTTTCTTACTGGTAGCACAGATATGTATTTATTCACAGAAATATAAAAAAAGAAACCATGTCTCAAAATTATTATAACAAACCCAGCATGTTAACATTTCCCATTTCTCTCACTGTCATGAAACTGCTTGTCATAAGCATCACATGGCAGACCAAAAGAATAACAGTTCCCAAACAGGGACCAGAAGACTTACTGATAAAGAACTTAATTTTCTAAAGCATCCTAAAGATAACTAAGCATGCCACAGGCTGATTTATGGGTGTACTTTGGGAGACTTCAACCACTGATCACAGGAGCAATCTATCACCGCAAAACTACAGAAAAATTTCACTGGGAAGTATCTTCAACTGCAGATGCAGCTGGATTTCCATGCAAACATAGCACTGAAGTCCAAACAATGGTCACGTCAAGAAAAGAAGAAATACCATATAATATTGATGATAAACAGGATTAGAGATTTTGTCATAAATTGTGTATGACATCATGTTCAACATGAGCTTTACATTAAGAAGAACTAGGAAAGGAAAGCAATTCATGTCAGAACACATCAGTAATCTGATTCATATGCTAGAGCTTCCCCTCCCCATTCTCCCACCCCCACATCTCTTGCTGAATAAAAAAATCATACCTCCTAAAAAGACTGTAATTACAAGACTTTTCCCAGGCAGCTGTCATTGAAAAAAAACATCCCTACCCTTCCCATAGAAAAAAAAAAATACCAGTGTATTTTAGGTAATGAATGACCATCTCCATTCATCTGATAAGTTATACCTAAGAAATGTTTAGCATGTGAGATAATCAGCCACAAAACCAAAACCATCTATCTGGCTTATGAATTATTCACCAATATCCTCCCATTCTAAGATTTTATTCCTTGCATTCATTACATGCCTTAAGCTATTTTATTTGCACTGATATAAGTGAAATTGTCACATACTAGGAGTTGCACAATTCTCAGCCTTTAAAGTGATAAACTGACCGTGATAAAGTGACCAAAGTCACCAACAAATTTAACTACACTAAACACTATGCCTCCCTATGTAAAAGCAAAAACCAAACCCAAACAAAACACACACACAATCCCAAAAACAAAACAACCAGACAAAAAAAAAAACACACCCACAACAAAACCCAATACATCTTTTGATTTAAGGTTCTAAGGCAATAAAACAACAACAAGGTGTAAAGCCTCTACCCTTTTTCCTTAATTACAGACATGTTTCAAGGATCAGAAATCTCTCTATGTACTTCACAGCTGCCAAGAAAATCATTTAGCAGAAATGTAAAAGCACTTTCTATGTAGCATGTAGGAAGTCTGAACCTTTAAGAATATTTCATCTATCATTACATCTATTTAAAATTAAGTAGGTAATAAGTGAGAACACAGATAAATGCAAAACAATTAATTCCCATCAATAACATTTAGCTACTGCTTCCTCCTTTAAAAAACATGTCAATTTGTCCTAAACTACTTACAAGCTTTAAGGCAAACATTAGCAGTTACTCCAGTCTAGTGCTTAAAATAAACATCAGCAGTTACTCAGAAGTGCCATTCACAAGACCCCTTAATTTTCAGTCTCAATTCTGACTCGAAGATCTCCTTACCAAAAAATGTGTGCTACACCATAAATGAGAGCACATAATTTCAAGCAACATCCTTTTTTTTTTTTCCTTTTAAGGTATAAACTGTACAGAAAAACCAAGTTCAAATTCAATTACTATACTCCTTCATAAATGCCAAGTACTTCCCAGGCAGCATTTAAAGCCTCCAAAGTAACAGGTCTCTTTCTGTCTTATTGCTTCTGAGAAGGCAGACCATGAAAACTCTGCTGAGGGACAGAGAGGTCCCAAGTTTCCTTCACAGCACACAACTGTGCAGGGTGCAGAGCTAAATTTCATGCCAAAGTACAATACACAGTGGAGTGAGGACTCCTCCTTGGAATTTATTGCATTCTATGAACTTCTATGAAGAAAACTAATAGTCATCATCACCTCTGCCAGAATATTACAATCAGAGAAACACAGTAGGCATAAGAAGAAAACCATTTACCAGTTATGAGCAAAGAAACAAAACTAAAAATAAAGCAACAATAACATGGCTAATTTGTTACTTGTTAACTACAGGATATCAAATTTTGTAACATCTTTAGGATATTGAGTTATGTTTTGGGGCAACAGAGTAAAACTCATCTCTATATCTATCTTGCTCTGACAAGCAAGTTATACTAGCATAGGAATGTGTCCAAAAACTATATTACAAAGGGTATTTGGCTGGGGTTCTTTTCTTTAAATCAAGGTCTTGCAAAGTAACCAAACCAAGGTTGACTGATACCTGCAACTGCTTTCTTCATTAAGGTTATTTTCTACTCTGAAATTTTTACCTTCAGGTAAATTTTCCAGTACCATGTATTGAAAACTGCTTAGGCTCAAGAGGTGCAGTATCTACACATTAAGTTTGGCATCCAGGAGTGTCTTCTCTACCATATCATGACAATTGTTAACTTTTACAAACCTGCTTCTACCACTCTAAGTGTACAGCATTCAAGTCTGGCTTTCCACAGTAGTCACGGCAGTTTATCCAATGACCCTTGCAAACTCTTTGTTAGTGTGAATGCTTTCACTCACTTGGCCTTTGCAATCTTCTCACTGGATGGAATTTTCTTTCTGTACTATAGAATAATTCATGCCTGTACAAAAGCCAAAGTAAACTGAGGCTACTTTAGGAACTTCACAGTGTATGTTCACGACTAAATAATAAAATTATGAGCCAGAGTAGGCATTTCATCAACAATGTTCTTCAGGAATCTTATACATTTCTTTTGCCTTTTTTATTACAACAGAGAAAATCAATCAGAAGTTCAAAGTAACTGCTGAAATATTATATACATATAAAATGGGGGTCATATGTTACCATGACATTGGTCCCAAGGCACTGAAGCCTATGTATTTAAAAAAACTAACTAAATTTGGAGTCCTGATGGCATAATTTGATCTTTAGGTTACTGATTTAATTCACTTTGAGCAACAGTTCTATTAGTAAACTCTTCTGAAAACAGACACCCAAGGGTTTTTCTCTGTCACAGAAACTCAATTCCACACTTCAATATAAACTCAAGATATTTCTCAAATATCAAAGAAAGCTGAATTAACTATTTCATAAAAAAACAAAAAAAAAAAGCCCACAACATGTTGTGAATGCACTTTATACTTTAGTCTTCATTTCTGCAACAAACTTTTCCAACTGCATTACTAAAAGAGCAGTAAGAAAGACAGCTTGTACACTTTAATGTTTAGGGCAAAGCCATTAATGGCATTAATGACTGGTGAGCTTTCCTAAAATCAGAGAAACAAACTAGCAGAAGATTATACCTGTGTATGGAAATGTAGAATACAGGTGCTGCAACAGGTTATCCAACATCTAAGCATCTTCACTGCTTCATTATGAAAAAAAACCTACTTCCTCTTTAGGCTGCATTCAAAGAGGCTCTATAGCTAAATTTGATGTAAATTCCATTGTTAGCTACAACTTCTGCTAACTGTTGAGGCAAATCACTGAAGGATTGCAGGAATGGCCTGCACTAAGTTTTTACTGCCACAAAGGACACTACACAGAAGAATTGCCTGTAAACACTCCCTGTAGCCCCTGCTATCACACCTCTACCCCCAGTATTGGCCAGAGGTCCACTGTGGGCACTTGGGGCTCGGAAGTGATACTGCACCCAACATCCTTAATCACAGGTCAGTGTTAGGCAATCATCTCTAAGTGTGCAGACACATATTAAAGCCTTCAGATAAAGCATGTGTAGAAGCATCTAAAAATCACAGAAAAGCATTACAGAATGAGTCACATCATTAAGAACCTCAGTTGTGCATGACTGAGGCAGATTTACGAATTCAGCATGAACTTGGAAACAGGCCACTGTATCCAGCTCTGCAATCAGACAGAAGATGAATTCTTCTTAATAAATTTTAATTCTGTTGTATGAACATAACATAAAATTCTTCAGCAATAACAGGATCTGGCATACACTCCTAACAGCAGTTAACCCTAGCAACTGGAAGAACTTTTGGACATGTCTTTTTTCCATGTCTCTCTGAACCTGAACCAGCTCGATGCTCTCAGCTAGAAGCCCATTTAACTACTTTACTTAGCTTTCATCTCAAAAAGCCTGCTAATGCAAAGGCAGAGGAAGCAGGTACTTGCAGAAACAATATCAGAATACCACAAACCCAGAAGACCTTCAACACAAACACTGAGGACCAGCTAGGTGAGTTTCCCTTTGTGAGAACCATACCTTGCAGGGCTAGACCACCATCGACATAAGCCTGAGCAATCTCTGTCTAGGCAATAAAAAAGCTGATTCACCACTCCCAAATTACATCCACCAAACAAACCTGTACATCATCATGATTTACATAAGTAGATATTATGGGGAAAGCTGTCCTCAGTGCTTGGGCTACTATCTCCATTAATAGCACCAGGGAGTTTTTACACTGTATGAATTCCAGCCCTAAGCCTTATAGGATAAGCAGAAGTTTGAGCAGAAGGATTAGGCTCTGACCAGCAGAGAGCAGTTTGGCAAATACATTTCAGTGAGTACCATGTACTTTATGTTTGGAGTTTTGTAGTGTTGGTGTTTGATACTTTTTATATTAAGTTTAGAAGAGAACTTTAAGGAACTTAGTTACACGAGTCATTTTGCTCTTTTTTGATACATAACTTCCACAACATTCAAGAAGAAACTGTTTTCTGAGACACTGGAGTCTTGCTGAAATGACACAACCAAGCCCACACAGGGGAAAAAAAATAAAAAAAACCAAAACAGAAAAGTGCATGAGATGATTCTCACAACTCAATCTTCACAATTCCTCCTCCCCTCTAAGTTAAGTCTCATATTTATCTGACTCCTGTGTGAATGCTGCACATATTCTTCAGTTAACTCTGATGATCAAATTAAAACAAGAATGTCAGAGGACAATTTAAGCCAAGTAACATGTTATCTTTTTGCTTTTCACACCTCGAACCTTAATACAAAAGAATGGTTTTCACCTGAACCTTCATCTTTAACCAATTAATGGAAGAATAAAACCAAACCAAAGTTGTCCATTTCAGGACAGAAATCCCAAAATATTATGACTCTTATGACTGTGCTACCAATTAACAATTGGAGACTACTTCCAGGGAAGGATGCTACTTATACCAAAGTGTTCAAAAAGAACCCCCAGAATAATAATTTTCAGTGAACTTGTCATAGCCAAATATTGAGCAAAAACAGTACCTTAAATTTAAAAATTAAAAATAGCCTCCAAAAATACTTTTCCACAGTCACACAGACCTCTTATGAATAACAACCATCTGTTGAACTTAACAATTTCTGGAAAACTATGACACACAATCCACCAGAAGAAAGACTTCTTTCAGGGATACAGTTTGTCACAGTCTCTCAGACAACACTTAAAAGACATTATGTTTGTTTTCCTAATTGTTCCTTGGTTTCCATACAGCAACACGAAAAGAAAAGCACACAGGCAAAAAACATGTCTGTAAAAAGCAGATGTCTATTTTACATACATTTACTGCTGTAACTATCAACAGACTACTTATGTTTTGGTTTTGTAAGGAATTTGTATTTTTTTTTTGGTCTTGCACAATACATATTTTATCTATACATTGCAAAAGAGATTCCTACAGGTAAAAATACCATTAAAATTGCACAGATTTTCTGTATTTCTTTTTGTACTAACCATTAATGTAATATGAACCTACAATTTTTTCTTAACTGGGAGACAGCAGGAGACAGTTTTTAGTGATGAAACAACATTTTTGTATGTTTATGAATCAAAGAAAGTCAAGAGATAAAAAACAAAAAAACACTGATGCCTTTTAAACGGTAAAAAGACTAAGCTTATGCCTATAGGACACTCACATTAGGAAGACAGGCTTTAGTATGGTATGTTTGTTGGTTTTAAACAAAGAGAGGAATTTTACTGAAACTACTTTTCCATCCAACCTATTGTACAGAACCTGCTACTTGACAGCTCACAGGGAACAATGACTGCCTGTACGAGCAGGCTGCAGTAATTTAAACGAATTAAAACCCCCGACGCAGTTTGTAACTTCCTTCAGTTATTTATCTGACTTTTGAAGCAGGCTCCCTGTCCCTGTGAGGCTGAGGTGCTGCTCTCACAGCATCCCCTGCAGCGTGCTACAGCTGCACCCCTGAGCGCTCTGCAGCGCTCCAGCCACGCCACGTCCCACTGCCAAACCCAGGCACATCACCCTGTCCCAGCAAACTCAAACCTTCCTCTTACCTCCACCTCCTTGCTCTTCTCTTTGTTTGTGCCCATTGAACTTCTCCCATTGCTGGCAGTCTCCCGCGCTGGCACTACAGAAATCTGCTGGAGTGGCATTCTTACAGAGCTGCAGGTTGCCAGTACCTGTTTGGATGCCTTATATCTTCACTCCCCCCGAGTAGCCCACCTGTATAATTGTTCATATCCTCTCTTTGCCAAGCTCAGCTCTAAATAAAAAGGGGAAAATATTATTTGAGAAACGGTGTAGCCAGGGTCTTCCATCAAAAGAAAACAAAAATCAACAAAGCAGAGCAAATTGCAAACACAGGCGAGACACAGCAAACAAAGAAGTAAAGGCACAACAATCCAGGGAGTTTCACATGCTTAGAGTGATGAGTTGCTGCAAGTCTGCGTCCCTGGAGCACCCTGCCATACCGCTAACCCCCAAGAGCACTGTGGGAGACAATTCAATTTCTGTGTTACCTAATAACTGTCATGGAAACCAAGGAAAGCCAGGTCTCACGGGCCCTTATTAGCAATCGCTTCCCGCTGACGGCACCGGCTCCCACATCTGCAGCAGCCGCCACTTGTGCTCTGGTCGCCCATCCGATTCCACAGGAGCCCACCGAGCACCCCCAGCTCTGCCTCGTGCCCGCTAGGTGCAGCAGCAGAAGGCTGAAAAGCTTAGTGTCCTATTTTGGAGGCACAATCTCCTCCTTTAAAAGCACAGGAGAGCTTGCCGTGTCCTTCATGCGTCTACAATAATCTGCTTAGGTCAAAGGAGCTGCCTTGAAGTGAGGAGTAGCGGTGAGCAAGCGAGGGGTAAAAAGGAAGACAAGACTGGGAGGGATCGCAAATGTGCCTTTCTGAGGTTGATAGTAAAAAGTTAACCCTTTCCTCTTTTCCAGAGACTTGCCCAGAAGCCAGCTCAGCAGGATGAGGCAGAGGCAGTCACACACGTGCCTTTACAGCAGTCACACACACCCCGAGAATGTCACTCATGTCAGCTTCTCCCTCCCAGCAGCTTCAGTGCTCTCAGTCACCGCGGAGCAAAACACTCAGGAAAAATGTCTCAGCATTTCCCCTCCCCTTAAAATGCAAAACAACAGAAGAAAGTCACAGGTGCTGTATTACAACAATGGATACGAAGAAAGGAAACTCATATCATTTCTACTTCTCTAAAAAAATTATTATTCTTCATAAGTATTTGGAATGCCAGCAAAACTGGTTTTGATTAGAAATAGTAAAGGAATCATTAGATCAGAAGCCAGGTTCTTAGCTGTATAAATTATTCTGTATAAATAATGCAGGAAAAAAAAAGAAAAAAAAATCCCCCACCAGGCACCAACAATGTTTTAATATGCTGTCAATTAAAGAAAAAAAATATTACCCAAGCCCTGAAATACATCATCTTTATTTCCAGCTGTACAGAACAGCACTTAGAATTCTGACAAGAAATAATAGCATTATAAACAGCCTGGATTCTCTTACAAAGCCAGTGGGGAGGATTTAAAATACTGTTGATTCACTACTCCACTACTTTAGTTACTATTTCTCAGTCTGAGTTAATAGAGCTTACAAGGGACTAGCCTGAGATAAATTGAGATCTGGTTCAGGTTGCCATCCTGGTTTTACATCACTGATTTAAACTAAGGTATATCGACTGGCTGTAAGAGAAGAGTTTATCAATGCATTAACAAAGAAACATCTGTGCTAGGAGTTTAGAGATGCTGCAAGACTTGAGTATATGTGCACAGCTTTATAACATTATATTCTATATATCTATAGTCATGGAACAGATTTACAAAGAATAAAATTAAGTCTATTGGCATTTACAAGGTTCCTTTCACACATTTTTAGTTATGTTTTCCATGCTCATTCCATTTTTCATTTCCAATATCCCAAAATCAGTTTGAATGTAAATTTAAATAACTTCTAAGGTACACTGGGAGATTTTGAATATAAATAAAGGAAAAAAAGACAAGTTCCAGCTCTACCAAGACAGCGGTAAATCAAAAATTTATTCCAGAAATATTCAAAGACAAAAAATGTTATATACCAGGTCAGTAAAGTTTAACTTTAATCTTAAATTTGATTATAATGTAAAGGTAATTCCTTTTTAGTCCAATGAATGTTTTAAAGCTATAGGAAAACTCTTTTCCTTCCTCTGAGGCACAACCAGATTAAGAATTCCTAAACCTGACTCAGCTTTGTCATGATAATCACTCACCTCTTTGATAAAAATATTGATAGAAAAGTAGAGGGTTTGTGGTATTAAAATGGAACCTTCCAAGAAATGTGCTTTCACGTCTAGTAAAGCTTAAAAAAGTCAACCTGCCTTTTGATACTGTGCCAAGAATTCTGCATTTGAAATCATAAGACTTGAGATTTAAATCAGAGATTTCTGGGTTAACCAGTAATCTCTTTAATCCCATCTATGTCTGTTTTAGCCAGAATAAAGACCTTACAGGGTGTGATGTACTTAGTTCTTTCTAAAATGATGCACGGCCCCTTTTCCCCCCACCACAGTCAACCTCTGACACCAATATGTACATAACAAAACCCCCTCATTCCAAACAAGGGCTGTATTTTAACATTAGGTAGGTCCATGCTTGCATTCTGCTTAACTGTTTCACTAATTACATTTCTTCATCATGTGGAGACTTCGAATTCATGTGCAACTGCCTTCCCTGTACATATGCTGAACATGGCTCTTCTCAGCCTGAGTCCTAAAACAAGTGGCAGAACAACCAAGCCTCATGCTGCTCTACCTAGAAATACAGAGATCACCACTGCTCCATGGTAAGGAAGCTGTTAGAAAATACAGGACATATCCAGATGCATATTGTAAAAGTCAGTGGCAGAGGTGTGGCTGGGATCATTTTTCATTAGAATTAAGTTTAGTTTTCTGTCTTTGCTTTTTCAAGTTTACTATGATAGAATTATAAAACAAAATTTTTGC
Organism: Haemorhous mexicanus; assembly: GCF_027477595.1. NCBI lineage: Eukaryota > Metazoa > Chordata > Aves > Passeriformes > Fringillidae > Haemorhous > Haemorhous mexicanus. Next base: position 37,636,430 of record NC_082344.1, read on the forward strand.
ACAGGTGTTAATACACCTATGATCTCAGAACACCAGAGCACATCTTAACCAAAACTATTGATTTCAATTTACAATGTGTTTTTAGCTCCCAGAGCCCCTAAGTTATAAACAAAGCTATTTTATATATACACACACAACCCTTCTTGTTAGAAAATGTATTTACTCCCACTCATTCTCCACGGTGAACAGGCTGTGGTGTCCTATTTAAAGAATGCTGATTTTGGCAAATGTACCACCCAAAGAGTTGTAATTTTAGAGCCACGTCTCACCTGAAGGACAGTGTGACAGCTGCTCAGTGAAGTATGAAGCTGCTGTGCAAAGCAGCATGAGAGGGTTTCAATCTCAGGAGGGCAACAATAACAAAAGAGAACTGCTCACCTGGAGCAGGTGAAAATGACATTGGCAGAGAAAAGGAGTACGTGTTGGGTGTGCACTGGTAATTGATTTTCATTAATATAATTCACAGGTCTCGAAGCCAGTAACTACAGAAAAGAGAAGTACCACCCCTCCCTCCTCTTGCTTATTGCTCAAAACCCTACTAATCCCAATTCAGATAAACCAAGGAATCCCAATCTTTATTTTCAGTCGCCCAAAACATTCCCCTTGGTACTCAGGCCCCATACATTCCCTGCACAAAACATCCCTAGAGCCACTTCCATAAGAATCTAACAGCAAAAAGGGATCAGGATTATAACCCTACATACACACACACTATGTTTTTAGTTCAATTTAATAAGGAGCACATCACCTTCTCAGCATATCCATTTACACTGCTTTGAACTATGAAGACAATCTGATCAGCTGTGGTTAATGGTTCAGGCATGGTGATGCAAGGGCCAATGAGAGAATGAAAGACAGCAATACAATTCTTTTGTAACACAATTGCAAGGAAACAATGTACTAGTGTCCTGGCAGTTCACTGGCTGCTTATATATAATACCTCTGCTTGAATATAATAGCCCTGCCATCACTTCCAGAAAAATTTGTACAAGACTCTTGAATTGAAAAAAGACATAAGTTTACCTGCATAAATAACACTATCAGAAACAGGTAATTCTAGCTCTTTTTTACTCACACAAATTCATCTTTGGATAAGATGTACTGCAGCTTTTATATGATCTTTCAGCAAAAAGCTATATTGAAGTTTAAAAATAATCATCATGGACATAAAACGCTTACAAGTTGGTTGTTTGGACTCCACATTATTTGTCAAAAAGACACTGACTACGAATACACAATATACAAAAAGGTATAGACATATAGTCTATAGTCCTGAGATTTAAAAATGACTTTCACCTTCCCCAAAAATCAAACAGAAGAGTTACCAACACTGTGCATGGCATGCTCCCTTTACCAACAAGGATTGCTTCTCTTGTAATCACAACTTAGGTACAGAGACAAAAGTCAGAACTCTACAGCAGCTGTGGAAGCAGATGGATACTAGTAGGTAATCAACTGGCATGAGTACAGTCACTTTATCCAGCAGAGGCTTCTAACACCTAAATTAAAAGTGCAATGAGCAGTAGTCTAATGCAGACCAAACAGGACTGTTGTAAACCAATCCCTTGGGTTCCCACAGCATCCTGAAGCTGACACTAGAACCAAATAAAGATAAAAATGAAAAATTCCTTTAGGTTTTCTCCCAAGTCTTAAGCCTACAGGAAAGTTAGCCATGGAATTTGGGCAAATATGAAAGACATCTTTAGCCAAACACAAATATTCCAAAGCAGCAGATTGCAGATGGGACTGGGAAAGCCTGTTGTTCTCTGCTATCTGAATGAGTATGTCCTAAATACTGTGCTGCACTGTGCGCTGGCTTCAAATGGAGGAGCATCAGGAATGCAAGTTTTCAGCAGAACTCATGTTCAAGTAAGTCTTTAGCAGAAGCAAAATTTAAAAGTTAAGAACGTGAAGAGAATTTGCATTCTTCACAAATAAGAATGGATGGCTGTGGGATGCCATATTAGAAGTTGCCTTTTAAATGCCCCATCAAGTTGGTACAGACTGGAATGCAGCCATCATGTTACTAGATCCTTAGGGAGGTTTTGGCAGGTTTTTTCCTTGCCTCCTTCAGCTTTGCAATTGACTGAACTGCTGAGAAGTACCACGTAATGTCATATGGTGCTTTATAGCAATAGAGGTGTATTTAAGGTATTAAGGAGGCAATCAACTGAAAATTTCAAACTAATGTCTTTGGATATTTTCCTACATTGCCATTCACAGGATATTGTATGTTATTACACATCATTTCATCAACAGCATCACTAAGCACAGGTAATCTTCCCCTGCACTGAGAGACTAACAGAAGTCAAACACAGAGGAATCTATTTGCCACTTGTATATTCTGTGCAGATATATTACCTACGTAGAACATCTTAGAACATTTCTAGAACATCTGAAAATCCAAGGTCATGGAATGATACAAGTCAAAAAGCAAGTTAAAAATCAAAAACTAAGAGCTGAGACTGAATTAAAATATGACTGGGACCTCAAATAAAAGTTTACCCAGCCAAAACTTAGATTGATGAAAGTGAGATATGAAACGACAGAATGGTGATAAATCAGATAAAATGCTGGTCCCAGCTATTAAAACCAATTATCTTTGTTATCTCCAAGCAAAGAGAATTAAAGCCAACTGATTTTCACTGCCAAACACAAAGACCTTCATGGATACCTTCAGTGTAGTGTTTGCATTGAGCTTACTTTATTTAAATTAAACCAAGCATACTATTCTCTCATGACACTAGAGTGTCCCCATGAAGTAGGGAACAAGGGAAGACTATTGTAAAGTTCTAAAAACTGCCAGTAACTTGAACAGCCCATTTAGAATTTTTGTTTAAGTGTAACTAAAGCTTATAAAAACTATCAGAAATAGTAAATTACCAACTTTTAGTAAGAATGAGCAGACTATGTATTTAACCAATTTACACAAAAAAGAAAGAAATTATGTTGTTAAAATGTCCACTGAAGAAATTATTTATACTAGAGTGACACTTAGCTACTCACTACACAGACAGGACTTCTATTATGTCTATTCTAATTTGCAATACCAAAATTGTGTGAATGCCCACATGTACTTGGAGATTCTATTGCCTCTGTAGTTCAGGTGTGAGGAACATCTACCTTCACAATGAACTTTCAGGCACCCCTCTGCTTAAAAATGTTGCTGACCTTTGGCAATGTAAAGGCAGTATTATTTCATGACAATATATATTGATATATGTATTTATAATATATAAAATTATGTTCCTGCACTTCTAATAGTGGAAGTAATCTGCATGCCATGCTGCCTAGCTGCTCATCTCCACCAGCACACAAAATTGAAATGGTGTTGTCCATGTGTCTCTTCAGAGTAAAAGGAAAATAAAAATACTACCACACAAAGGATTATTTCCCACTTCTAAAGGACATGCACAAAAAAGGTGTTTAAACAGCTTTATGACAGAAGCATCAAAATTTAGCAAGCAGTGGAATCCACCTGCTCAGTTCTGGGTTAAATGCTGCAAACTTGAATCCATTAATCTTAAAGAGTTCCAGCATTGCTTAGTAAGAACAGACTCAAGGTCTTGGCCAGCTTTCAAAGCTGTCAGTCAACACAGGGGGATGGGGGCACAATCCTGGGAGACTTGGACAACCTTCTAGATGAGAGCATGAGAAACAGGATGAAGTTCAATAGGACAAGCAACCAGTTACAGCACTGGTAGAACAGGAAAAAGAAATTGGGCAGCAGCCAGGAGCACAGACTGATTTCAGGATCGGTTTGGATCAGAGTATTCCTTTATGAAAGGATGACTGGAAAATGCTAGTTATCATCAGCAAGAACATAAACATTGTCCCAGGGTGCACCAACTAAATTATTTCCAATTCTTCTTAGTCCTGAACAAAGTACAGAACTCAAATACTAGACTTTTTCTTTTTTCTCATAGTCTGATTGCCAACATCAAAGAGATCCTGAACTTGAACACAGTAGGAATCTGTTCTAAAAAACCTGCATAAAAGAAAATTATTTGCTAACCCAGCTGCTTCTGTTACTAGTCACATATAATTATACTGGAAAACCAGGATTGTTTATTTTTAATGCAGATATTCAGGTACACAGTATTATGCTATGAACTATGTTCTCAATTGTTATTTGATGAAGAAGAAAAGACAGATGAACAATTTGAAATCAAAAAATAAGAAGTCCATTTGTGCAAATATTGGAAGTGTACAGACTTTCAACTGAGAGATTTGCCATGCTTGATAAGCCATGCTTGATTATCTGTTTTGTGAACCTCAGCTGCTAGAATGTTTAAGGAATATAAAAAAATGTAAGACATAATTTAAACACACAAATTAATATTAGTTCAAACCACTTTTTTAAAGATATATCTTCTCAACTTCCTACAGGTGTCTATTGTTGATTATACTCTATTTTTTCCTTTATTTCACATGCCTACCTGATCTCCTTATAAACACTGCTATTTCTCTCCTCATCTGCTGTGACCCCTTTCTCCTTCTCCAAGCAAAATTTCATCTTTGTCTAAATACTCATATTTCAAAAACTACAATTTCTCTTGATTTTTTGAGTATTTTATTCTGCAACCTGCTTTATTGATACTAACTTAATTTTTAAAAATTTCTATATTGAACAAATATTTAACCTTATGTCCAGTTTGCACCTTGTCTGGCTTCAAAACTTCTCTCACTGCTTCAGAGAGAGGAGGTCTCAATGCCAGTATAAGGATGTCATTAAATTAGAACAGCATGAAATTAGAAAGTATCTGTAGAAACTAACATTACAGAGGTGAAAAATTCATTTTAAATTCACTGGTGGTTTTGACCCAGAAATTCCCCTGGCTTCTTAATTTTAAGAAGACTATAAAAAGTGAGATTATGCTTCTCTTTACTGCTATGAAATAGCTTAAATGAATTCTGATAACCCAGATTCCTTTTAACTCACAGTTCATCTACAGGATTGACTCACTTTAAAACCACAGATTTCACATTCTTGGATCATTTTCTTTACAGTATCACAGAATGGGAAGGTTGGAAGGGACCACAGTAGGTCATCTGGTCCAACCTCTCTGCTCAAGCAGGCTCATCAACATTAGTCCAGACAGTTCTGGAGTATCTTCAGTGAGGGAGACTCTACACCTTCTCTGGGCAACCTCTTCTGGTCACTCACACAAGTAAAGAAGTTCTTCCCCGTGCTCAGATGGAACTTTCTGTACCTCAGTTTCTGCCTATTGCCTCTTGTCCTGTGGTTCAGCACCACTGAGCAGAGCCTGTCTCGGTTCTCTTGGCAACCTCCCTTCAGATACTGACAGACATTGATGAGATCCCCTCTCAGCTGTCTCTTTTTGAGGCGTTACAGGCCCAGCTCCCTCAGCTTTTCCTCATAAGAGAGATGCTCCGGTCCCTTCACCATCTTTGTTGACTTGCCTCTAGTGAATCCATGCTGACTACTCCCGACCGCCTCCTTGTCCTCCTTGGGGGTGGAGACTGCCCCCAGGATGAGTTGTTCCATCACCTTATCAGGGTCTGAGGTGGGGCTGACTGGCCAGCAGTTCCTTGGATCCTCCTTCTTGCCCTCTTGGAAGACTGGGGTGACATTTGTTTTCTTCTGGTCCTCAAGCACCTTTTCTCATCACCAAGACCTTTCAAAGACGACCCAGAGCAGTCTAGCTATGCTGTCCAGCTCTCTCAGCACTCAGAGATGCGTATCATCAGCGTCCATGGACTTGTGGATGTCAAGTCTTCACCATTAGGTGTTCTCCAGTCCAATTCTCCTTGACTAAGGGAAAATCCTTCTTACAACATGCCTTTATCCCGGTCTCCTGAGTCAGACGTTCCAGAGGGCTGGTCTTGCCAGTGAAGGCCCACAGAAAGGTGGCACTCTGTAACTCAGTCTTCTCTGTGTCCTCTGTTACCAGGGTCCCCCATCCATTTAGTAACAGGCCCACATTACCTTTATTTTTCCTTTTTTTACTGATGTATTTGAAGAAGCCCTCTTGGCTTTCCCTGGCATTCTTGGCCAGATTTAATTTCAGATGGGCGTTGACCTTCCTCGTCTCATTTCTACTTTGACAACCTCTCTATATTCATTCAAGCAGCCTGATCCTGCTTCCGTGGCTTGTGTGTTCCCTGCTTAGGTTCAAGCCTATGCTCAAGGAGTTGAATAACAGGATTTACTCATCCATACAGATCTCTTGCTGCCTATGCCCAATTTTCCTCATTGGGATGCATCATTCTTGAGCCTAGAAGAAGTGATCTTTGAATTCAACCAACTCTGACTCTTTCCTGCAGAGCCTGTTCCCATGGGGTTCTTCCAAGAATATCCTTTAAGAGGCCAAAATGTGCTCTCCTGAAGCCCATGTTTGTGATCTTACTTTCTACCCTAGCTCCTCCTTACTCATACTAAACTCCACAATTTCATGCCCAAAGTCCAAATATTTTGCTTTAATATGCAAATATTTCCTAAGTTTAAGAATAAGCACTATTGTAAATGGGTGACACTGCTAAATTACTTCCATCCACCTATTGTGTGATTCTGACTTAGAAGGAAGCAATTTGGTTATATTTGCTTACTTTGTTACCCACTAGCTCTTTATTTATTTTGCTAACGAATTGAACCTCCTGTGCATTTAAATGCTTTTGTTTCATTCTGTGAGGAAATTATTGATGTTTTTCAATTAAAGTGTAAGCCCAGAAGGAACTGATGCCTGACTGATACCTGGGGTCAGCAGCCTTGTTTGCCTGAGTAAACAGACATGAAGAACAGAACCTCAATGTAAATGAGCCACCAGAGGGAGCTCATCCAGCCTGCTGAGTATAATAGAACTATATTGACATTGGCAAAAGTTAATTAAACATTTTTACAGGGGTCACTGACTGAGTTCAAAACAAAGCACATTCCCTGGCTGAAACTCTACATGCCTGAGAAGCTAATGAAATAAGAAAAAGTTATTTCTTTAACAAACACGGAATGCATTTCAGATTAAATAAAGATAATTAAGTTTAGAAATCTGTGATACAGCATTCTTCTAAACAAGCACAAGACTTTTATTCATCCATCTTTGTTTTATCCAGATAAGAACTTCACAGTCTTATTAAACTAAAGATCAAAAAAAAAAAAGGGGGATTAACTTTGTAATTGAATCTTAAAATTGTGAAAGTATACCAAAAGCAGAGTCCCATAACTAGTTCAAAGATATTAATTTCTAATCAAATACAGTTTGTCATTATGATGCTTGCCCACTTCTGTAATCAGTTATTACACTTAGATGGACACTGCCATACTATCTTAGAGTTTATTATCACAAAACAGCTTTCCCATTTTAAATTGTAGCAGTTCAGAAAACAAATCCCTTGAGTTCCTGTTCTGAAGGATCCAATGGTTACTTTCAAACTTGTGAACATTTTTTGAAAAGCAATACTGAAACAAAACTTATTCAGATTTTTGCATATTGCTTATTGATCAAGCAATCAAGAGTCTGGCAGAAGGTTATTTTGTCTGTTACTTTTCCATGGAGCTTAGCACCTAACTGGTAATTCAACAGGGCACATGCAGGAGAAAAAAGACAATAAAATTATTTCCTAACAATAAAATTATTTCCAACTCAAAATCCCAGGCTTATCACTGAAACTCTCCCTATGCATTTCTGAAGATTATGGGTCTCAAATATTCCTTCCAAATTAACACACCTCTTCCACAGATTTAATTATATATTTGTGTTACCCCCATTACCAGCTTTCGAAACACTACAAAATTAATTTGACCATACTTTTATCTTACCTCTGCCTGCATGCTTTGCTTTGGAAAATAAGATTAAATGTAATGTGCTATTTCATTTAGCTCTGCTTTCAGGCTTCAATAAAAACCTGAATTTTTACCAATACCACATAAAAGTAGTACTTTTTGGAGTTAACTCCCGAGCAGTGTGAGGATACCACGAAAAACACTTGCTCTGTAATCACACTCCTACTTAACCACTGGAAGAAAATCCAGCCTAAGAAGATCTGATACCAGTTACAGTTCTTTTAAGTTTCACTAAGCACTTCAGAGTGCCCACCTCCTCCACACTGCTATTCCACCTTTGGTGAGCGTGATTTTTCATCATTTGCCCATAGCAATCAAAAACAATCAGGGAAAAAAATTACAATTGCACTCTAGTACACTTTCTGAGGTCACCTTTTCCAGGAATATTTTCAGATACAAGTAAGTTTTTTCTTGTTTTTCTCACTGAAAAACTGCATTTTTTAAAAGAATCAGAAGTAGCTATTAAGAGCCTAAATTAACAAAGAGTCAGATTTGTCAATCTCCTGACTAAAACAGCTAATAAATTCAATTTCAGGATTGGAATAAGATTCACTACCCATCCCCCATATGCACTTTCTTCACATCACATACTGATTAGAAGTTTACTTTGTACTGTTGAGCATCTTACTGATTACCACTACATCATCAATTGTCACCTATGCTTTTATAGCACAAGAGTTTAAGACTTTCTAGGAATGACTTCCAAACACTAGCAGCAGTTCCCATGCCATTTATACTCTGCAAAGGAAAACCCAATTTCATAAAGCTAAGCTTTATGAAAGTAAATCTTCATCTCCTATTCTCCAAACAGCAAAACTATCCCAGATCTGAAAGTCAGGATTACACTGTAACACCTCCAAGATGTGAAACCACTCCCCTCTATCTGCTTCTGGGATTTAAAAGCAACCATTAAAAACAGGAGCAAAATCACAGCCAGAAAATCTACTATGGTCATATTAAAAAACTCTCCTTTTCACTCTAGTGATGAATTTAATCTACACTGAATACCTCTGAAAAATTGTCTTGATTTGTCCTTTGTTTTCTTCAGAGAGAATTTAGTGAAATGTGAGTCTTACCAGAAAAAAGACACACTGGATATCAAACATGCTTCATGACATTAATGAACTGGTTCAGACTAAAACAAGAGAAATCTAGAAACAGAAAATATTTTTGAAGCAGAAACTGAGTATTTTCTGAAGTTAGCAAAATCTTCATTTCAGCCAAACATTTTTAGGGGGAGATTTTAAAAATTCCTTTAGGAAAGCTTGCAAAGATAACATTTCCATGTTTCCTGGAAGGATGAGTCTCAAAGAACCTTGAACAAAGTCTGCACATTAAAACATTCACACAAACTATTGAGGCTCTTTATTCTAACATCAATCATTGATAAACACTTTGTAGATACTAGTATTTTAAGAATAATTTACCTTATAAGAATATTCTATCTCATAAATAGATTGTAGAATTTCCTCCTACTTGGCTCTTGCTCCCTCCCTCCAATATTCTTCAGCTGTCTGACAAGGTATTTTATCACCTAAATCTCATCCCACTGGACTTTTCCAGCTTAAGCAGTAAACTTAAACCAACTTAATCGAAAACCCAGAGCTTTCTTATCTCAGTGAAATTCTCATTTCAGATAGAAAACGCAGTTAAAAATGACCCTTGCTCGATGATTTTCCCTCGCTGGCAGTAAGGAAAACTGAAGTGACACAAAGCAGAATAAGACCTATAATTACAATACTGTAACGTGCATTTACCAGACAGACTAAAAAGCTGGTGTCTGTAAGACACACAGCAATGAATGAAGCAGTTTTGTTCTCTCCTATTACTCAGCTAAGAATGAAATACTTCCCACAGCCCTGAGCTGCTGCAGTCCCACTAGCTTAAAAAAGCTACAAGATTGTGTCAACTAAGCCACAGCTATTAGTGGCACTGGGTCAAGAGTTTCACTGCATTTGTGACGCAAAGGAAAAATTTTCCCTTACTGCTGCACACTGTGCAGCCCACCCTGGATCCAATTAATAGCAGGTACAAATCCGTTTTTACATCAAGAGCCCTACAGTTGCAATTTTTGGAACTGTTTGCTTTAGAAAAGCGTTGAAATTTCCCACTGTTGCCTGAGCACGAGTCCCTGGTAGGACATGAGTAACAGAAAGCTGAGAGCTGCCCTCCTCTGAATTGCAGAGCCCAGTTTACTCAAGGCAGAGGATGACAACGAGCATGACGCACGCAGGAGCATCTGCCTTCTGTGCTGTCTGCTCAGCTATGGCTGCAATTTCTCCATTTCACCAACACTCCTCTTTTGTTTGTTTTTGTTTGTTTGTTTTAAGTGACTTGCCTTGTAAGCTTCTTGACAAGCATCTTGCTCTCAACCAGAAAATAGGGGATAAAGGACGGAACAACTCAGCTACGTTTAAAGAAAAATGCTACTACTCTAAAAACTCTATTTTCAACCCACGTGTTCTTTGTATATTTAGAAGTCAGGCACTCCTACAGGAACAAAAATTCTTTATATGAGTGCCATGTCTAGAAAATTAGAAACCCAGCCTAAATAGGCTATATTAACATAAAACTACATTTGTTAAAAACAACAGAAAGGAGAAAAACTCTCTCATTTCAAAGAATGATTGCAACCCATTCCACCTCACACTCCTTGCAATACTAACAGTGCTCAACCCATGCCTGTAAACACCATCTTTTCTTCAATTCAGGAATCACAATTCTGAAAACACCTAAGCATGGGTATTGGGGTACTTTTCTTGCAACAAACAAAGGAGACTATTGCTATGAATTATTCTAACATCAAGTATGAAGAAATATATATGCTTATATAGGTGCAGCCTGACATTGCTGCAAGGTCATGAACATTGACTGTGACACTCCCACCCCATCAGGTTCACTTAAACAATGTGAAATCTACAAAACTTCCACTTGCAGAAATATTGATGAAAAGGACAGATCATCCAGCTGGAGGAAATGAATGATGAAGAACAAAAGTGAATAAAGTAATGGAAGATGCACAGAAGAAGTAGGTCAGAAACAGGAAGCAAGAGCCTTTTAAATGAAATTGTAAGGAAAAAAGTTTCATAAAATGAAAAAGGGTGGCATTCTCATAGCCTAAAATCAACCTAAATAATTAATTTACAAGCTTTAGTTAGTCATAATTACATTAAGAATCAAAAGATGCTTAGAAACTTTGTTGATGGAATTGTTTACTGTCTATATTAGCAAAATCCAAATTTAGGTCTCAGATGAGATTCATAAGAACTAATAAGATCATTTTTAGTTGTTACTGGTTAAGAATACATCTCTCCAGATGAGTTCACATCTGTCTGCTTCGAAGTGTTCAACAGACCATCGTTCACTTAATAATAACAATACTAGTAGTAGTAGTAGCATAGCTGTACTTAAATGCATTTATCAAATATAACAAAATTTTTATTCACGGTGACATCTTTGAAAATTTATTTATGAGCACTATTAAAAACATTGCAATTTAGAGAAAACTTCCAGGAAAAAATAATGATAGTTTCCTTTTATATCTTTTTGTCTCGTAATGCTGCTTATGCATAGGTCTTCTCTATTTTGTATATTTAGCTCCATTAAAATACAGTGTGATTTATTTAGGGGAAAAAAAAAAGGCAATGTAATTTAAAAGACACTCAATCTCTTCCAAAACAAAAAAATCTCAGTCTATGGTCAGAAAAGAATTGCTGTAATCTTGCCTTCCCAAGAACTGAGCATCAGCTTTCAATCTCCCTTTGTGAGCAATGCAGTTACATTTTGTCAGCTCGCAGGAAATGTCTTCATTACATCACCTCACACAAAGACAGCTCCAGCCTGACACACCAGCACTGCCAGGTCAGCACACGTGAGGGCAGAGCCCTCCTCAGCCCAGCCTTCCAGTGCCACAGCCGGGCTCCTTCTCCACCACAGGAGAAGGCTCAGCTGCTCATGTGTGAGTAGATGGAAGCCAGCCTGCTACTGAGCTGGTGGAGCCAGGAGACACTCTGGATGGGAGCACCTAGGAAACCCAGGCTGTAAGGGTCACTCCAGGATCTTCCTGCCCACTGTCAACAGAGCCAAAGTGAGTCATTATAGATAATTAATCAACTTCTTTAACGTGCACACTGCTCCCACCTCTTCAAGAGATCATTTCAAGATGAAAGCCAAGTTTATTTCAAAATGGAAGTTATTGCTATCCTGCTTCTTTGAAGGATATAGACTGGGGAAATAGTGTATACACACAATCTAACCCTCAGCCATGTGAAATGTGTCCAGTCCACCTTCCAAAGCAACAACTCTCCTCTGCAAAGCCAGATGTCTGGACAAATTTCATGCTCTGAAATCAACAGAGAAAATTAGTGCTGTCAGTGCTAACAGCCTCAGGAATTACCTTTCTGGACACTTTACACAAACGAGTTTATCAAAGGAAGTTTTCACTTTAGCAGGAATTCTTAAATGATTTCTGTAAAACATTCCAGGAACAATATCTTCCAAATGAATACAACATTAATCCTCATCATTCCTCTCTGCCCTGTGCAGTGCCAGATGGCTCAGCAGGAAACCCCCAGACACGAGGAATCACACACACTTCTAGTCCAGCCCTATCTCCAACCTCTAACAAAATGACCGAGACATGTTGCAGAGTGTACCTGCTAAGAAATTCTAGCTGTAGCTACAGTTACAACTGTGTGTTTGTAAAACACAAAAACTACTGCCTATCAGGACTATTTTTCCAATTTTACCACTAATAACAAGACAATTGAACATGGAAAGGCCAAGGATTGCAGCAGCACCTATGCAATGCCAGTAATGAGAGGTGGCAATCGTGCACAAAACCTTGTTTTCTCAAATCTTCTACCCAGCTCTGTATGATGCAAACTATGTACACTGCTGGGCTATCCAACCCAAAAAACCCACAAGCTGCTGACACCTCCCAGCTCCTAGCCTACAGAAAGCTGCAGACAGCAGCACAAGCAGACAAGTTTTGCTTATTTACTTATAGAATATAGACTTCTTTCACTGATGGATCACAAAAGCAGAAACACATCAGTATTCCTACTGCCTTCCTGTCTGTTTGACAGTAATTTCTAATGTCACTCTTCAGGTTGTCTTCTGTTAAATAAACCTTCTGCTAATAGTCACAGCCACAAACCAAGAGCTGTACAAAGAGGGTATCTTGAAGAGTGAGGGGTATAAAAGTCATATAAAATCTAAAAAATACAAACAAGCTATCAGAGATTACTGCCCAGCTGAAAGTCGATGCTCTCACAATGCACACCTGATTTTAAAAAAGGAAATAAAAACAACCTCAATCTTGCAGCTACACAGACCTGACATTAATGCTAAACTAGTTAATTGAGGAGCAAAAGCACCCCTTGACATTCTAACTGTTTTCTAGCTAGCAATTTCTTATGATTCATGCAGCGTAGGTTTACCTGAAATAGACTACAACAAGAAACTGCAATCAAAGTAATTACAGAAGTATGAATTTGCCTCTCCCATTCAAGTTTAGAGGCAAGAGCTTACACATTTTTTCCCAGGAAAAGGTGAATCCTTAAACCATCCTCACATGAATCAGCCCATAAACATGGTGCTGTCTTTGGTTCAATACATTAATCAATAATTATCCTCTTCAGCTCTGTGGAAGGCACAAGAAGGCCACAATCATGACAGCCCTTCCAACTCTATCAGTAGTCTACAACAAGAGTAATCCTGCAGAATGACATTTCCTGAGACAGTCACCTAAAACCTGCCTTCAGAGGAGGGAGACACAACACTCAGTGTTGTTGTCATCAACTTCTAGGCAACATGAAGGAAAAAAATGGAAGTTGCTTCTCTACCAGTCTGAGGTTTCTCAGGAGTGCCCTGCTTTCAGTGGGTCCAAAGGAGCTTCCCAGAGAGAAGTGTGCTTGTGTGGGCACTCTGGAGGTCTGATGCCCCCCTTGCACCTCTGTGACAACACAATCCTTCCACACTGTAAATTATCGGTACTGGAGCTGAACCTTTTGTCTGCTGGGAAGCCGAAATAAAGTTTCTGCTTGAAGCCAGATAATATGAGATGCAGACATACAACACAGTATCACACCTCACCTGAAATTGGTGTATTTGTTAAATGGTTTGAATTAGAACATAAAGAATTTTCTTTGCTCTTTTTCTAGTATCATGAATCTCGCTGTAAATGATTATTTGCAGGACAAACAATTACGTGCCAACAGGCTCAGAAAAAAACAAAATTCACTGGCTCTTAATCCCAGGTAACCTTTCCTGTCAATGGACTAACTGTGGAGTAATATCTAATGAGTGTAACAAGCAGGTGAAGTAAAAATGACAGACTACACACCAAAGCTCATTCCTTCCCTCCCAAGCTACTTCTGTAGCATGGCCAAGTCAGTCCAGAGGAACAGATGCAAATTCAGTCTTGAGAGAGGCTGTGAAGCCAAATCTTGTTGCACTATTTGGAAATATATACTGTACCCTCACTGTACCCACACTGCCAAATGAGGGAATCAAAACATTTTTAACTTTACCCATACATTCTCTAAATCTACACATAATTAACCAGAGACTTATTAATGATAAAATATACAGAATGAATCTATATTTTCACAACACTGCAAATAAACTAAGGAGCTTCTCCTAGTGAATTTGAAAAACTTTAGACCAATCAAAAATAACAACCATTGCTCAGAGGTACTCACATCTTGTATCATTCTCTTTCTTCTCGTGCACTGGACCTCAATTTTTTTTTATTCATTGAAACAGAGCATCTTACCTTCTGTTCCTGAGAATTCTTTCCAACACTTATCTTTTGTTTGTGTCCTTTTTTTTCCCCATCAGCTCTTTTTCAACTTTAGCACTACTTAGGTCATGAGGAGCCATTAAACTCTTAATTTTTAAGACATCTCACAGAATTCTCCAGCTTTCCTTAGGTTCAGCAGCTAATGAAGCCATACCTGGTGGACTATGAATGCTGTCTGTGCACCTGTTGATATCTACAGCACCATCTTGATATCTATGCATTGGGACCTGAGATTTAGGAAGCTTATGTCTAGAGAAAATATTAACTGCATACTGACTGTAAAGAATAAAATTTGGTTTAGTTTAATTGATGCTCTTTACAGTGTCAACATATTTAACTTACAGGACACTTTTCCACGACCACTACTTTTAGTGAATACTAGGTACCACATACTTTTTAAATAAAGAAATTTCATGGAGCCTGTCCTCTTATTTCACCTCCAGCAAATCATAGTTAATAGGTCTGATTTTAACAAAGCATGAAATTACACCTCAGCACAGCAAATTAACAAGCAACAACAGGGACAGCTGTTGTATTTCTTGTTGCCATCATTTCAGATATATCTATTTATATTCCTCAGTATACCCCTTATTAAAAAAAAAATCTACATAATAAGTAATGAAGCAAAACATGAAAGACCTTTGCAATAATTCTATTTTCCTTACTCTGCAATTTAGGTTTGTACAAACTTATGATCAGGAAGATGCTTACAAAATGCAGAAGTGCTACAATTAGAACTTGTATTTCCCTGAATATAGTGACAGAAGCTGACATGAAAACATATGCCAGATAACACCTGATATTTAATAAGTTCAGTTCAGCAAGACAAGAGGCAGGCATGGGGAGAGCAGTGGAAGATTCACTCCCTGGTGATCAGTGAAACTTTAATTAGAGCTGTGCATGACACTCCTTGAAAATTAATGTGCTCTTAGGGTATTGGAATTTTCTACAGCAAAAAAGTCTGTGTTAGTGTTCACCAGCTTCCATAGACAGTATGTCAATTCTTACTACTGATTTTGGTAGTGTGTTTTGGGGTTTTTTCAGTCTTGCCTTTTGCTGCACTTCCACTGGACTCTCACAATTGACCAACCCTGTAGCTGTAAATCAAAAGAAGGCATTCCAAATATCTTTTTTTTCCCCAGAGAGCATGAGAAGAGTAGGAGAAAAAGCTAAGTTCTTGGAGATCCAGAAAGTGAATTACTCAAAGAAAATGAGGAATACTCATTGCTGTGCATCAACAAACATGCCTTTCCTTAATGGGAATAATTTATTGTGCAAACAGAACATTTCTGCTCTTAAAATTCTGTCAAGGTGAATGGCTATCATATTAAGAACTTCTGGTTCATATTTAGAACTTCTGGTTCTTCTGTAAACATATAGCAGTAGACTTTGTGCTACTCCTTATTTTACACAGAACCTATTATGATGGGTATAATTTTGATCTTTTATAAGCACAGGACTGAAATATTATTTTGATAGTGACTAGCTGAACATAAAACAATCCAACTGTGGGAGGAAGGTAGAAAAAGATCCTTATTTTCTTGTGGCTTTTCAGAACTTAAAGGGAGCTTATAAAAGAGAGGGAGAGTAACTTTTTACACAAGTGGGCAATGACAGGACAAGTGGGAAGAGTTTTAAACTAAAAGAGGGGAGATTTAGATTGGCTGTTATGGAGAAATTCTTGATTCAGAGCTAGCAAGGCACTGGAACAGGTTTCACAGAGAAGCTGTGGATGCCCCATCCCTGGAAATGTTCAAGCCCAGGTTGGATGGGACTCTGAGAAACCTGGACCAGTGGAAGCTGTCCCTGGCAGGGAAGCTGGAATGAGATAATCTTTATGGTCTCTTCCAAACCAAACTATTTTATGATGCTATGATTTGTTAGCTAGCTAATATTAAAAGAAATAATACATGGAAACTCCTTTGGGAAGAAAAATATAACAATTGCAAAACTGATCATAATTAATTGCTGTCACAATCTACAAATCTCAATGAGTTACATTGTTGCCTGTCTGTGTATCATGACAGCCAGTCTTACAATACTAATAAATTAATTCAGAATAGTGGCAGGTTCATTAAATGTATAACAGAAATGCTTCTAATCAATATAAAAATTAGCAGTATGGAATTATTTCTGGCAAAAGGACAAATAAGTTAGAATTATATAATGGTTAAAAATGCTAGATTTCTCTGTCTTGTAGCAACCTGTACTCATAAAATAATTATAACAACAACAACAACAACATCCTTTTCCTCCCTATGTTGATTTTTTCTGCTAACACCTATACAATGGTCGAGTATGAGAATTACAAAATCAATTGCAGTCTACAGTAAGAAATATTATTGGACATTGCCAGCTCTTGAACCAGACTTCAGAATTGTCTATATACAGTAATAGACAATTTTAGGTTGGAAAACCAATATTTTTATGCTATTTTGTCCTCAAATGCAGTTGCACTATTAAAATCAGCATGGTTGCAAGATTCCAAACAATGCATTTGTTGTCTGAGAGGCTGTAAATGTACTTTATTGCTCAGTGTGCAATACAACACTCAGAATTTGCATCCTGTCAGGGACTTCTCTCCATGTTCTCACCTATGATTTTTCCAAGTCACTTCCAAGTACTTTTGTCCCAACTGCTGTCTTATCTTCACTGAATATAAATATCTCTAATGGCACACACCCACCCACATGCATACATTATACATGTGAATACAAGGAAAATACTAGGAGTTTTCAGGGAGCTATGAAAAAAATAACAAGGGCAATTAATTGAAAGAGAAGACAAAATTGAAATAAATTAGCCCATTCTACCTCAATCTTATTTCTTATAATTTGTGTTTTTTTAAGGCTACTGTTATGATACTGGAAATCCACCTGACTACTGATAAGTAATTAAACCTCTCAAATAATACTGAAAATCTGACTAATTCAGTTATTAAGACAGCATTATCAGAGGAGAACTTTTTTTTCTCTCTTCCTTGACTATTTGTAAAAGTCTCCTTCAATTATCCTGAAATAGCCCATCCAGATTCTTGGACAAAACCTAAAGAAGAGCTCCAATGTTGGAGGAATTCTAATGCACTCAGGATAACACAGAACAATTGCTGAAGTTGCACCAGTACTTTGTGAATATTTATATAATAAAGACAATAACATTCCGTTTCTACTTCACAACTCAAAGTGCAAAATAAAGATTTTAATTTCTAACAGATTTGCTTGTATTGGTATTTACTTTATGGTTGTCTCAAGTTACATTGAGAAAGAGAGTAAAGAAATACTGAGACAAAGAAGCACATTTTGAAGAAAAGCAAACAAATATCAGCAGGTTTTCTGAGACTTCATAAGGAGCTTGAAACGTGGAGGGCTATTGTTTGCAAGTTTCTATTTGGTTCAAGATTTTACATCAAACTAAATTACCTATGCTGCCCATGTACAGGCGTGGCTGCTACTTTAAAATAGAGTGCTAAATAACAAAAATTTCTGAAATTATTACTTTTAAAGGATTAAACACTTACTATCAGTTTTGAAACATATTTCAGTAGTGCTTTCCCCCTTATAATTTTCAAGAACTTGCTAGCTAGGTGATGCGTGGTTCAACTATGATAATTACATACAAAAGGGAAAAAATTAACATATTGCTGAAATTGTAGCTTGCAAACTCGTATCTCCTTCAGGGTATACTTTTTTGGCATATTTACATATTTTCAAATTATATCTTTTGACAGGGACTAAGAACCTCTGTATTCTGCTCTAAGCTCTGCCACCACCCACGTGAACCTGCCAAAATCAAGCCTAATGGTTTTGGTTCCTTGTGTAAAATGGATCTTTTAATATTTTTCTTGCCATTTTGCTAAGAGAGCAAGTTCATATCTCCCAATTTAAGTATTTTGATGTAGACAATTAGACTCAAGATGAAAGCCACAGTTTAAATTCGTAGGTGGAATTTATTGTGAGATATATACAAAATTAAATGAGTTCATTTTAGCTTGAAGAAAATTCTTTGCCACAAGTGACACAATTGTAAAGGGCACTATCATATAATTTAATAACTCTGAATCCCAAAGATGCCTCAGTCACAGCAGGCACCCTTACATGAAATCTTTGCCAAGAGCTTTTAGTGGTAGCTTCACACTCTCATACAGGTTTGAATAATTTTTATCCTTTGCTTTTAAAAAAATTTCTGAAAAACAAGTAATTGCAGTTGAGAATGCATCACAGTGGATGTATAATCTGTAATGAAACAGCATGAAAATCTTGCTCATTGGATTCTAAACCTCAACAGGTTTTATGTAAAATGTGAGATTTAGTTATTTATTTACAGGAAAAATGTTTGTTTGGGCTTTACTAAAATACAGAAAGTGAATAATAGCACATGTTACCACATGATACACTTGGAAAGGTTTTCTTCACCATTAAGCTGCAAGTCAAAATGCCAAAATGAAGTCTTTTTTCCCCATCACAGTATGTTATCACATTTAGCAACAGAAAAGAAGAACTTACAGGTAAAGCAATCTTTTAGAAAATTTCTGCTATGACAGAGCTTCACATGACCTCTCACATTATTTCCTGGGTTCATTTCCTAGAAGAAACAGAAACAAGACACACGTGAAACCAGTTGCAATGCTAAAACAGCATCTATTTCATTGCCTTAAAGCAGGTTGTGAAACAAGGTTCGGGAAAACTTTTTAGGCTGGTGTCTCCCAAAAGGCATAACCTACAGTAAAAATTTTGGACTTGAAAGGTAATCTTAAATAATTTTCATCAAATCCTGTACCAGATACTGATACCCATTGTCTTTCTGTAGACTTTCAGACTGATTTGAGATTACTCCTTGACCTTCCTGAGCACAAGGAAATCATACATGATCTTCCCTCTATTAATCACACGGATACAAAAAGCCTTTGCATAGCCAGCTAACCCATACGGCGCTGGCAGGATAACATCCAAAAATAAACAAAGCTTAATAAAACAAAACAAGAACTGAACAAAAAAACCACCAAAATACGTAATTAGTTCTCCAGCAATGTTTTTATACATATTTGTTCAATATGTATAAAAACAAAACAAAGAGCAAAACACATAAAACACTTAACTGAAAGAGGTATGTCATGAGAATAGCCAATACAAGCTCTGCAAGGGACTCGAGCCAGCAAAAGAACGAGGTGCACAGGCACCTGTGGTGGGCACTGGCAGCAGGAAGCTCCCTGCTGGTGGGCAGTGAATCCCACAGCTGCTGCCTGGGGAGGTTTGCAGCCTGCTGGAGACTCAGGTCAGGACATTGCAGAGCACTGCTGCAGACTATGACCCTCTGCTGCTCCATAGGAGCACCAAAGATGACGCCCGAGGCAATGAAGAAAGCACAGAGCATTAATTATGCTGCTGATCATGTGGGGGTAGGGGTCAAGCCCACGGAGACCCCAGGCAGTCTTCTCCTCAATGTAAGAGCCGAAATGAGGGATGCAGGACTCCAGGCAGCTCTCCAAAATGCAGTTCATTGTATCCCAGACATTGCAGCAGTCCAGGGTCGTGGGCAACAGAGCTGTGCCTACAGCTGTCAGCTCCAGCTGCAGCCAGGCCTGGAGACCCTCTGGTTTTGGTTACAATGCATTAAATACTTTGCTGAACATCTTAATACAGTAGAACCTAACTATAGTTTAACTTTAATCTATAGCCTATCATAGCTACTCTAATTACCATATTCATGTTAGTATTCTCCAATCATTAAAACACATTACAGTTTAAGCTAGAAGTTGTTTTTCAGTTTTCTTGCAGTGGAAAGTTCTGAGACCTTTTTTCTACTTGCAACATTTACTGACTTGTTTGCCTGGGCTATTTTTCTGCTTTGTAAAAACATTTTCTTGTTTGAGGTGGGTTTATCCTTTGCTCTAAGTCATAAAACCCCCTTCTAACTAACACATCCTTTGCCTCCTTGATTATCCAGTAAGACTGGCTCAGCAATTCTTTTCTTCTATATCAAAACTTGCTTCCATCTCTATTCCTTCACCAGACTCTATGTTCAAAAATCTTTCTGCTAGCATACATATCTGTGAGACCTTCTTGTCAAACTTTCCCAACACCTCAATCCTTCCAGAAAGGCAGAAGGGTGAAAAAGGAAGTAACAGATCCCATAGGAATTTGTTGCGCAGTTGGCATGGGCTACAGGGTTTTAGATCTTAAATGATCACGGGATATTCTACGAGGACAGAGGATGGTTTAGCAGAGATGCTGTCCACACAAGTGGAGAAAAACATTTTGCCAACAGGCTGGCCAATCCAGTAATGAGAATTCAATAGAAATAACATGAGTAGGAGAGCATGACCAGCAATCAAGAGGGGAAGTAAAGGACCAGGCTGGCAAGCAAAGAGTATGGGGTAATGTCAACAGGAAAAAATTTGTAAGCTAAAAACCAGGGCTGGCGAGTCCCACCCCAACTGTGGACATGTAGATAGGGAAATGTTTTCCAGGCAGAATTATGGTAAAGGTATTCTATCTTTTCTGGGAGAAAAGCATGCTTCTGTGCCTCCTCAAACAGCCTGTTTGCTAATGCACACAGCAGAGCAAACAGGACAAATTAAGAGGTCTGCATGCAGTTGGAGAATTTCAGCATTACTGGGATCACAGACAAGGGCAGATAGCTCATATAAACATGAAAAGTTTCTGCTGGTGCTGTGCAGCATAAGGAAGGCTATGGAAAATGCTCTCCCTGTCACAAGATATGAATGGAAAGATATCTCCTGATGGAGACCTGTCACAATAGATATGAAGAACACCAATACACTGAATGCCCTCTTCAACTCACTCTTCACTGATAAAACCATCCCTCAGCTATCCCTGGTCCCTGAAAACCATAGGAGCAAGGCGGATTTCCTCTCCGTGGAGGAGAGACAGGTTAGGAAGCATTTAAACAAACTGGACACACACAGACCCATGGGCCATAATGAGATGCACCACACATATTGAGGGTTGGCTGATGTCATTGTGAGAGCACTCAATCATTAAAAGATCAAAAAGGATAACAGAGATCAAGGTGAGGGGAGGAAACTCTGAGGACTGAAAGAGAATAAATATCACCTCTACTTCCAAGACATTCAGTCCCAGCCTCACCTGAACTCGTAAAAAAGGAATGGAGAAAATAAACCTGAAAGCCATTGCCAAACAGGAGGGATAAGAAAGTATTTGGACATAGTAAGCATGAATACATGGAGGGGAAATTGTGCCTGACCAACCTGATAACCTTTCACAATGAGCAGGCTGAACCAGTGGACAAGAACAGAACACTGAACATTGACTTTAATAATGTCTCTGCCACAGCCTTGCATTGTCTTCCTCCTGAAAAACTGATGAAACACAAAACAAATGCATGGAGAGTAAGGCAAACAGAAAAGTGACTAAACTGCTGGACAAAAAAAGGTTGTGGATCAGCAGCACCAAGTTCACTAGAGGCTAGTCATCAAAGGCACACACCAAGTGTCAATACAAAAGCCAATATTGCTCAGCAACTCATCAATAACTCACAAGTTGACAGAGAATGCATGGATCCTACAAAACTAAGAGTAGTTGATACATCAGAGGCTTGTCCTGGCATTCAGAAAAACCTTGACAGGCTGAGAAATGGGCCAACAGTAACCTCATGAAGTTCAATACAGGGGAAAGGTGAAGTGCTGCACTTGGCAGGAATAAGCCCATGCATGTTGGCAGAAAAGGACCAGAGGGACAACAAGCTGGCCATGAGCCAGCAGTGTGCCCTTGCAGCAAAGAAGCTCCACAGCAACCTCGCTGCGCAAGGAAGAGCATCAGCAGCACATTGAGGGAGGTCATCCCTCCTCTCTGCACAGCACTGTGAGCCACCCTGAATGCTGCAGTGGGTGGCCCCGAACTGGGCCCAGGAGAGACAAAGACTAACTGCAGGACAGCTCAAGTTTATGGAGGTAAGTAACGGATTGGAGCACTTTTTGCAGGAGGAGAGGCTGTGAGAGGCGGGGGCCTTCAGAAGAGAAGGCTCAATGGGATCTGTCCTGTTCTTATAGACACCTATCAGTGGCAGAATAAGGAAGGCAGAACTTTCCTCAGTGGTACCAAGTGAAAGGACAAGAAGCATCAGGCACAAATTAAATACAAGATATCCCATTTAAATATAATGGTGTTTTTCTGTGGGGGTGGTCAACCAATGGCACAGGTTGCCCAAGATGCATCTCCATCCTTGCAGATATTCAAAACCCCACTGGGCACAGTCCTGGGCAATGTGTGCTAGGTGACTCCGTAATCCTGCTCTGACCCAAGGGCTAGCCAGTCTCCAGAGGTCTCTTCCAACCACAACAATTCTATGAGTCTGGAAAGCAATTTATTTAACTGGTCTCTGCTTAAAATAAATTGAAAAGAGTATAAATTAATCACCCATGAAATCTCTTCTCCACAATGCATGGGGGGAAAAAATGTACAATCAGCTAGTGTAAATACACTAGCTGTACTGCAATACTAGTACAATACAGCTAGTGTAAAAGGCTTAAAAAGGTTATAGCTGAAAGCTAGAAATATACAGGAACCCTGATGCTAATGAATGTCAACATGTCTTTTGGACTCCCGGCTATTGATGGCAGGATTTTAAAACCATAGATTAAAAGCAACAGGATAAATTCAAGATACTCTGATCCAATTAATTGTCTCTTTGCAGATATTCAAAGCCCAGCTGAATGTGTCCCTGTGTCAGCTGCTCTAGCTGACTCGCTCTTGGCATGGGGGCTGGACCAGATGATCTCCAGAGGTTGATTTCAACCTTAACAATTCTGTGATTCTGTCATTGTGAAAGAGAAACATTTTCCCCAATAACTCCTGCTGCTAACGCTCCTAGTTTCCCATGAGAAAAGCAGAACATAAATAAACACAGAACTTCAGGCAGGTATTCACACCTGATATTTAAAATTGATTAGTAACAAATGCATCAAATCTACTTCCTTTCCTAATGGAAAGACAAACTGAAAAGCAAACAAACTCTGACCACTCAAAATAGTTGGCTAACATGGACTCTAAAAATGTGAATCACCTGCAGGTGATTCAGTGGAATAGAATTTCATGGCATTTTATACTAAATGCAAACACCAACACTTATGTAAGCATTAACAGGTTTACAACAGCATCTCCCAAAGAATTGTTCCACTCATGTGGAGACATAAAACTTATTCCACAGGTTGATAAGTCATGAAGAACAGAAGCACAATTAGACTGTAGAAAAGCGGAAGAAATATTTTTAAATCAACGTATTACTTAGAGAAAAAAAAAACCCTTTAGCAGTTGAAATCATACATCTTCAAGGGACCAGATAAAGCTTTTATTTTTCCACAAGCTTTTTCTTTCTGCAAGTTTGAATTTTAGTTGTTGAAAAGATATGACTACAAATTATATTTTAAACTTTCTAATGACCTATTTACTTAGAGAAAAATAAACAGCACATGCCTATTTTATTTGTTTCCAGGCAAAACAAAGAATAGAAGTTAAACAGAAATACAGTGTATTTCTGCAGACAGGTAAAGGCAGGCTATATGTAGACAGTCACATGGGCATCTTTTGTGTTCATGTTGCTATGGAAACAAACTTGTGTGTAATCAAACATGATTACAAAGACCATTCTAGCTCTTAAACAGACTATGAGTCTGATCTTTTTTTTTTATTTCTGAAATCAAGGAGAAAAGCTGGTTTATAAGGTTATAGAAGAGCTGCCAGTAGCCAAGAGCATGTGAAGCTAACAAAATTATAACATCTTAAATACAAAGATTTTTCATTTCATGGTGTTTGTGTACTTAAATGTAACTTCAGAGACTAGCCCAAAGCAGCAGTAGATTATGGCATAAAGTAAGGACACTACAGATTTTGCATTATACAGATGAGGCAGATAAAGCCGGCACTTTCTTCGATTTCTAGGAAACAAAATTTATAGGCAAATTTCACTGTGGAACTACTCATATCAAACAGCATACCCATTTAAAAAAGGGCAAATCAAAGAACTATGTTATATAGATTTAAGTTCCTGTTTTCCTATTTTTCACAGAGCATTAAACAATCGCTATTCAATACCTGTATCTGTTTTATTTATCTTGGTCCATCTGCTCTGCAAATGCTCTTGCAAAGCAGTTTCCCATGGCAACACCAAATATCACATAGTCTCAGTCTTCTGTCAAAGCACCTCTAACTGATCCACTTCTGAATTTCAAACAGCATCTTTTTCTGCAGTATTTAAGTAAACAATAAATGGAGTATATCCTCAAGCAAAAAAAAAATCCACATGAATGAAATAAATACCCATGAATAAGCTCCTCTCTTCAAGCATTTATTTTTTATTTTATTGTTTTAATAATTTCATTTTTCAAGAGCGTTACATTTAAATCATCTAAAGCAAGGTGGGAGATAGAGGTTATTTAAAAACCCTGTCAATATGATGGTAGTCTTTACTTGATTAAAATTTCAAAATCATTATGTTGCATGTAGCAAAACAAATTGTGCAAAATTTTTAAAGTATAAGGAAATAATATTTTGAAATGTAATTTTTGGAACTAAAAGACCACAATGGCTGCTTACTGTGGGACAACTGATAGACATCATCACCTGCAAATTATTACTAACCAGCCCCTCTAATTTTTACATTCTCCTATCTATAATGACCAAAGAAAGTAAATAAGAGGAAAATGTCTCAATACATCTTCATTCAAGATAAACCAATAACACTGATTTCATGAAAGTAACTCCTATTTTACCTGAGATCCTATCTTGAGAGCTTGCTCTCCCTGAATTAAGACATGGAAGAAACATACATTTTAAGTGAAGTTCTTCTGAAAAACTCTCTTGAAGTAAGCATCAAAAAATCCCCAACTCTTCAGTAAATATCACCCTAGTCCTGAGCACACTGATTCTGTGTGAAACTGCAACAGAAGTGTTGTTCAAGCTGTACATTAAAGAAGAAATGTTCAGACTTAGGAAAACTAGCCTACTGAATTTCGAAGTCTGGCATTTTTTATTTTAGATTTGTCTGGCCAAAACCAAGATCAGCTAGGAGCAAACCCTGCGGAGATCTGAAAAATAATCAGACCTTATGGGCCATTCCTACACCACAACACTTCAGTTTTTGGTAGTTTATAGCCTAGAGCTACTTCAAGAACTACTACAATTGAGCAACCTCAGATCCACAGTAAACAGCAGGATTGAATTCCCGCAATAATTTTCCATCAGCATCCCCTCCTGTCCTGGTTATGGCTGGGATAAAGTTAATAGTGTCCTCAGTAGCTGGCACAGTTCTGTTTTGGATTCAGTACAGGGACAATGTTTCTGGCACGCTCCTGGGTTTGGCTGCTGCCCAGCAGTGCTTACCCCAAATCAAGGACTTCTCACTGCCTCGGGCTCTGCCAGTGAGGAGGGGCACATCAAGCTGGGAGGGAGCAGAGCTGGGACAGCTGACCCCAAGTGGCCAAAGGGAAATTCCATACCCCAGAATGTGACACCCAGAACATAAACTGGGGGAAGCTGGCTGGAAGGGGCTGATCACTACTTTCAGAAGGGCTAGGCATCCACGAGCAGGGGGGGAGAAGTTGTATTGTGCATTACTTCTTTCTCTTGGGTTTTAATCATAGAATCAGTCCTCTCCCTCCTTTTCATTACTAATAGTATAATTAGAAATATTTCTTTTTTATTTTGTTTAAATTATTAAACCCAGAAACCTTTAATCCATAAACCCTCCTTTTTTTCTGATTCTCCTCCCCACTGGAGGGTAGAGGTAGGGAGTGGGTGAGTGGCTGCCTGACACTCAGTTGCCAGCTGAGATGAAATCACCCTATGTTTCCCTATAATTTCCTTGGGTTATTCTTGGGTTTTCCCAGGCACACTCATCTGCTCACCTTGGAATTTGGCCCAAACATGTTTTGCAGATTAGTCTAGTTTTCTGGTCTCTATGGTGAAATTCTGTACTACGATTCTGCTATTTTTAGTTAGAAAGGCTTCTTTACATGACATAAATGACACCACGGACTAAGGAAGCAAAATGTGGCATTTCTACAGAGCACAGGGCAGATCTACAAGAGGAGTAGAACTCAGCTGGTCTGTTGTGTATGCAGCAAGTCAGTCCACTTCATAAATATATGCAAATATTGCTGGAGGGATAAACCAAAATACAAATACAAGAGCCCTCTGCCTGCAAATAAGAGCAGATAAATGTGCCTTCACAAAACCACCTGTATGCTCAGCTGCTAGCTTTCCTGTGGTTTACTACCCATCAGCCAAAGTACATTGCCTACAATTATCTGTGTACAGACATGAACAACAGATGCATTTTATCATAACACTCTAAAAACTTCTATTTTGCATTTTTAATAGGCCATTGAAATAAGCCTTTGGATTTATGAGTGACATGTTTATGATTCTAATGCATTTTTTTTTCCAAGCAAAGGCAGATAGTAGCACTGATTCCATCAGTCACTAGGGTCATCCTAAAAACTGCTAATTCAATCCATTGTATAAGCCTAACCATGAATGTGTTTTATTACTCTTTACTGTATACTAAGTGTTTCTTCTTAAATATGTAGGTTGGTTTTCTTGGTTTGTAAGAAAATCCAAGTTAAAAATATTTCAGCCAAAATTACAGTGAAAGGTATAAAAAGAACAGTACTTTAAATTTTCATCAAACCACACATACTTTGTGTTTACCTGTCCATAGGAGGATTTGATTTTGATTCATTTTAAAACACCATAGTAAAAACATCAGTGATGAAATGACCTGTAACAGTAAATTTCATCACAGGCTACAGCTTGTGATACATGTGAGATGAACTGGCTACAAGCAGAGCATGTTTTGAAAAATATTTTTCAAATATGCTACTTCAAAAGTTATGATTTAATCTAAAAATAAAGTAGAAATTCTTAGAGGACTAACATCCTGCTTTTTCTGAAAATCTGAAAGGCTGTAATAAAGACTTTAAGTTATTACAATCTATTCTGCAAATGGCTAAGCAGCCAGGACTGTGTTCATTTACGCTTTGTCCTTTTAAGCTTTCAGGGTGCTGTGTAGCCATAGTAACTATGCTTTTTCTCTGCAAAATCCATTAGCTGGTTTCAATCTGGGATTCAATACTACCATAATCAAAGCCAAAGATTAAAAAAAAAAAATTGTGATTAAGAAAAAGATTGCTGGTGACAAGCACTTCTTTTAAAAGCAATTTCTGCATATCTATGTTTTATACATAACAGCAAAAGAAACCAAGATATTAAAAGGACATCAAAAGATAAATTCAAAATTAATTTTAAAACTAGGTTACCAGCAGGAATTACAAACTACTACCTCAAATTAGATAGTTCAGAAGACTAGGATAAGCTCTATCCTGCATCCTACTTGTATGTTGGTTTTAGTCACAACAGCACTAAACAACTTCAAATGCCAGCTCAGTGCTGACACTGGTTACAGATAAACTGAATTAATGACATTGTCACTGTTTGCTTGAATCCTAATTTCAAGAAGATACTCTTGGTAACCAGGAGGAGGCACATTTTTTGCAAGCAATTGGTATATACTCCACAGCTGGATTTTGAAAGTGTAGGAATGTATTCCACTATCCATTAATTTAAAAATAAATTCCTAGAGTCCTTGTACTGAATACTGTATTCCTTACCTGAAAATTTTCATTGCCTCCTCAGCTATTTTACTGTTAGTTTGTCCTCTGCTGATTGTTCAGATTCCATTTGCTTCTGCATTATATTAGAATCAAACATGATTCAAAGATAAACTATCTGCCATGGCAAGAGTGTGCACATTTGGCCTGGGGAAGGGGAGGATATACCCAAACAAGAGAAAATTATCCATACTGGCATTTTATTTCTGTATTCCAGCTCCATACCCTGCCATAGCCTTTCTCGTAACAAGCAACACGAAAGAATGGCAATGCTGTGGTTGTAGAGGGTAAAGAAAGACTGCAGGATTACTTTTAAGAAACCACAAAAATTGCAAAATTGACTCATACTTGCATTCAATAGAATTTAAAAAAAATAAACTTCTTGAGTTACCTGAATCTAAACCTTCTCCTTTTTCCCTATAATGCACAACTTGTAAAGCCCTGATTTCACTGAAGTCAACAGCACAACTGCCATTTCACTGGAACAAAGATTTCACCCCATGTATATTTAATGACAAGGGTGACACAAGAGAGGATTAAAGGTCATGCTCTCCCTGTCACTACAGCAGAGGACAAAGTCACTCATCATGGCTCCCACACCTAGCTTGTCCAACAACTCTGTGATCATCAGCTTGGCCCTGGTCTACATCAGAATGACAGCACTTTCTACAAGTCACAGGGTAAAGCAACACTAACAGTTTCCAGGAGTTCAACTCTCAAAGAAAGATGCATAAAATGCTTCTTTCCAAGCACTCTTGGTGCTGCCTTTCAAAGAAGAACTGACAGAGGCTCACCTTTACTTCAAAACACTATGAGCATACTGAGGAAGGCAGGAGTGTCCTTAACAGAACATTTTGACAAGAGACCCTTTGTCATTAGCAGTGCCTGCACAATTTCATCCAAGCAGCTACAGAGCAAAGTACTTCTGTATATACTGGTAGAATACTCTATAAACTAAAATCTTTGGAGAAAATATACAGCTTCTTTGCTTTTTCCATCCAGGCTTCCTGATGCAAAAACTGCTAACAGGAAGCAGTACCAATGGTAAAAATCACAGGAAATCTAATCTAGCCCTGAATAGTATTCAGGAAAATAAAACTACCAAAAAAAAAAAACTACACCAAAACAAAACAAAAAACCAACCAAACAAAAACTGCAATCACAACCAATCAGACAAGCTGGAGATTCCATAAAGAGGCGTAGGTGCTCCCAGCAGACTTGCAAGTGTTGCAGAATCCAATGAGAGCTTTTTCAAGTAACACAGCTTAGAAGGCCTTGAAAAACACCAATAATATTCTGTTCCTAAAGGCTTTAAATTGAAATACTGCACAGCATTGCCTATGTACATGCCTGCTTAGGTAACTTTAACATTCACCTACAATTACTACATAAAATTTTTTGTTAAAATTCAAAAGCCATTTTTCCTTCTTTTTCTCATTGAACTAAGAAAGACACCAAAATTTTAGGGTGCATATTTTCATAGCTTTGGTTTTTCCTGGATTTATTAAGATGTTAATGCCTCTCAAGACCTAAGAATAATCCAAAAGTTTTAAGTTATGAGGAAATACAAGCTAAACCTATCTTTAAAACTTCGAGTACCAATTAAAATAAACTTGGAAGAGAACCGGTCATTGGAAGTTTTATTTTGTTTGGCATTAAAAAACAAAGGAACTTCACACCATAAAAATGCCCATATGTCATCTTCATCTGAGGAGGCTCTCTAAGGATGTTTCCTATGTCCAAGGATATCACTTCTTTCACATAAACCTCCCTGCTTACTCTCCATCCAGATTCTGCAGTTGCCATAGTTACCATTTTGCATGACCACACTGTGAGTGGTAACCTCACATTCAATAAATCCCCAAGGACTGAAAGTTTGCAAAATATTTCAAGGTTTGTGCAGAAATTTTGCCACGAATTTTCACTAAAATACTGGCAGGTGCCTTGGCACATACAAAAAAAAGTCTCTTTTTGAAGACTGTATATTTTATTTGCAAACTTTCAGCCACAATGAGAATATAGGAAGTGAATGAAGACATAGGAACCAGAATCACAGCAAAAGTCATTAAATATATTCTAAGAATTTCAACATGCAATTTTCATTATGACTCAAACAGTTTTAAATAAGAAAGGTGACCCAAGTGGAATCAGGTTTCCTCTTTCCAAATTCCAAAAATGACAAAGAAAAATCCTTAAAAATTCCCAAACCACAGGTTAGTAAACAGGACCCGAGTTATAGCATTTATGGATTCACCTTCCATAGATCCTTTCATCACAGCTACCATGAACACAAAAGACACAATCAGAAACCTTTCTCCTGAGCTTGACAGATGGCAAAAACAAACCCTGGCATGACCATAACAGATAAGTCACTTAACTACAGTCTCTCTCTAAACTAAAGCAGATAGATTGGATTTCTCCATGAGGTTTCACAGCTTAGCCCTTAAGGAATAGGGAATATAAAGATCTCTGCTTAGAGGAATTCTGTGCTGTGTTTGAAATCTTTAATGTGACAGAGATTACTACTGGCTAATATATAAAATTCAGGTATATTTTACATCTCTCCAAGAAGCAGAATTTCTAGAAATGAATCTACATTTACTAAATGCAGTGCTGGACCTTGGACCCTGCAAGAAGCTTCCAAAGAAAAACTCTTCTCCCTCCTTTTCCAGCACACACATGATTATGGAAACTGTCCTACCTTCCAAATACATGACTGTCACATAAACATAAGGTAAAGATTGAATAACTTGCAATACTTTCTTTTAAAAAATTATAATAAACTACATCCCATTCAGTTTGTTCTATTCTGTTAGATCAGATGCCTTACATGCCACTCAACTTGTGTGTTTCCAGCTTGTGAGATGAAAAGAATCCATCTGGATTACATGAATATGATGCTAACAGGGAAAGGGACCTAATGGAATTATGAAAACATCATATCCATCCACTTATTAGCATACATAAAACTTGTAAATCAGAATTTTCTGTGACAGAGCATCTCTAGCTCAACAGTTAACACTAAGGATCAAATGTGAGAGAAGGTTATTTTCATATTCATCCTGTGATCTTTCATATGCAAAGCAGCATCACCCTGTTCCTCATCTCTGATAACTCCTCTCTTCTATGAACATACTTGAAGATTCTGCATTGGTTTTAACCTTAGAATAACAATGACTAAAAGCCATCTGTGACAGCCCAGCACCTTGCCATAGATGCATTTATTTCCCCACTTGTTACGTTTGGCATCTTTCTCACTTATAATGTCACCAGCTTTTTTTAAGTTACTCTTCTGCTGACACTAACCCCACTGATCTCAGTTTCCCCATGCAGACAGAGCAACTAGAAGGGGTTGTCTTTCCACCCTGTCCTGACATGAAAACAAGAGGACACTGGGAGATCAGTGGATTATCTAGAGTCAGATGAAGCAGCCTCAGAAATAAAGAAAATAGATTTCTGTACTTGTTGATTGGCTTTTCAGATGAACTATGTTAACACATTATTATCTTCTGCAAAATATTTTGGTGTCTATGCACAGACTACTGCATTTCCATGTGTATTTAAAAAAAATTCTCACTCACACCAACAGCTAGTATTAATCAAATTTTCCATCTAAAATCAAGAGTGGTCAAGAATGAAAACTGTCCACAGTGTAGAGCTCAGAGCACTGTGGATCAGAAGCACCAAGTCCAGCTGTAGACCAGTAAAAGACACATCCCAGGAGTCAATAGAAGAGCCAATGCCTTTCAATATCTCCATCAGTAACTTGCAAGGTGAGACAGAGCTCCCTTTCAGCAAGTTCACAGACAGTGCCAAACCAGACATAGTGGATACATCAGAGGGTTGTGCTGCTATGAAGAGGAAACTCGACAGGCTGAGGAAAGAGCAAAAGACATGAAATGCAACCAAGAGGAAGTGCAAAGTTCTGTTCCTGTGGAGGAACACCAGGCACCAGTATTGGCTGGGGGCCAAATCACAGGGAAGCACCTTTGCCAGGTGGGACCTGGCAGTCCTGGTAGGCAAGCTGACTGTGAGGCAGCAGGGTGCCCTCACATCAAAGATGCCTCAGAGCAACTTGGCCTCTCCAGGAGCTCAAAAGTGGTGCTTCTTTCCCTCTGTTCAGTACTAGTGAGAAACATCTGGAGGGCTCACTCCAGCCTCGAGCTCCCCAGTACAAGAGAGCACGGTGAAGGAAGTTCAGTGAAAGGGCAACAAAGATGATTAAGGGACAAAATCATCTTTTTTTATGAGAAGCTGAGAGAGATAAAGGCACTCAGCATGGTGAAGAGAAGTCCCAGGGATGTGACACATAAAACAAAGAGAGAGAGACTGGCATTTGCCCGTGGTGACCAGTCACAGGACAGAGGGAACCTGACACAAGCTGAAATACAGGAAATTGCAGTTAAACATCAGGAAAGCCTTTCTTATGGTCACAATGGGCAAACACTGGAAAATGTCTCCGAGGTGGATTGTGGAGTCTTCATTCTTGTATAAGCTCAAAATATGACTTGATACAGCCCTGTGGTCCCTTCTAACCTCAACTATTCTGTGATTCTCTTAAGAATGAAGATGTCTGGTTTTAAAATAGGGAACCCAGGTGAGGCTTCTCACCCACACTGAGAATTTGAGTGTCTACACAGTGTTTTGTTATGATCCACACTGTGTTCTTGCACAGAGTCAACTTCATGATGAACTGAACCACTACATTCCCATTATGTCTGTCTGTTGCCTTGAAAGTAATTATTCTCATATTGATCAGCACCATTAGTGCTCAATTATTTGTGAAAAGAAAATCTTAAACTAGGAAAAAGTATTTATAGGAATGAGTATTCTGTGATTTTTTTCAATGGCCTTACAGTATAATTTTTTCATAATGTGAACACTTGGATTTGATTGTGCAGATTTTTCAAAGTACCATCTGTTTTTCAAGGCTTCATAGATTTTGCCATTAATAAATCTAAATCCCTGCCATCCTTATTAACTACACAAAACAGGCATTGCATATCACTCAAAATATGAAAAAAATTCTCAAAGTTTGAAATTCTCTATGAAGCGAGCTGTATCTCTCATTTTGCATTTCCTACTTATCAGACAACTGTTTTACAATTTAAATGTTATGTCAACTCATCCAAAACCTTCTTTTATGTCCTATTTCAACACTTAGTGAATAGAATATTAATCTATCATTTAAATTAATATTTAATTGAAGAAAACTCGTTTCTCTCAGTTCATGAACTTGAGAATTTATAGTACCTAGCTGTCAAGTGACATCCAGCAAGCTGTCATGAGGAAGAAGTACTACACATACATTCCTGTCCCCAAATGCTGGCTCCTATTACAGACCTTCATTCCCAACACAGCAACAGGGAGTCATTCTGCTTCTCCCTGAAACAATTTTTCCCACCTACACATCCAGCTAGAATTTCTTCCTCAATTAAAATCATCACTAGCTTATTTTTTTTATGCCGAGTTCATTTAAACCTAAACATCTTACAAGCTTAGTTAACAGGAGGCTGCTAAGATGACCCTTTTCCTAACATCAAGGAAGGAAGTAAAAGCGGAAGGAAAAAAATGGTAGGATTTTTGAGGTATTACTGAGTTGCAACTGTTTATGAATCTACATCTGCAGAAACCAAAAGCAAGTATAACACAGGGTGAAGGATACGTAACCAGCGCCAGGGTGCATTAACTTCACTAGGTCACAGAGAATCTGGTACTTGCTTCCTCATGACAATAAAATACATTGGGTATGACTTATGAGAGGTGTCATACCACAGCCCTTTGCTTCATTACTGTGATTTCTGCAAAGAGGAAATAAGATTTGCTGTCCCTGGTGGTGCCACCCTGAAGCAGCATTTAGGCGACTGCCTCTCCTAGTGTGCCTCTTTGCTAAATTAACAAAGTCTCACTTAACAAGCTAAAGCAAGTACAACCACAGCTCCTGCATATCTAAGATGAAATATAATGAAAATGCTGTCCTGAACTTGGAGCAAAACATTTAAGTTCACGCCTCAGGCAATCTAATTTCTGGAACAGGAGAAACATTCAAGGCACTGTCTGACCAGTACCAGCCCCACTCACTTAACATTTTCTGTCCACAATTCTGGATACTATATCCACAAAATCCCCACTGCAAAACTTCTTTTCTCTGCTAGGGAGGGTGCAGTATTATGCCTTGACATTAATTAAACCAAACCACAGTACTATAATTGGTCTAGAAAAATTGTTCAACATACTTTCCAGACCCCAAATTCCTAAAGTGGATGGCTAGTGTTAAGAAAAACCTTAATAAAACAACTGTCACAGGATCAATAGCATTTTTAGCTGAACCTTTTATTTCAGGAAAAAAAACAAAATTAAAAACAAACCAAACAAACAAAAAAAACAAACCTATTTTATATATGCACAAGCAAGGTACATCATCTCAGATTTTTCCTAGCAAATATTCAAGGAATACCAGCATTTCAACCAGTGCTACATTGCGGTTTTCTACACTTCATAAACTCAAGACACTATTTAGCTACCGAGAACATGAAAATGCCATCATCAGTTTGTTCCTAAATTTTTCCCAGTAGCTGACTTTTGAAGATCAAGGGAGCTTCACTAGAATTGAAAAAGGTGTTAAGATCTAAAGAGGGAGGAAAAAAAAAGAAAAAAAGAAAGGCAGAGATCTGTAATTTCAACAATGGCTGGCAGTTGCTTCTGCTTCTTCTGTGAGCTGTGGCACACTGCAATGGTCACTCAAATTTACCAGACTCCAAAATCCACTCAGTGGATTTATCTGCACTACTACTTTAGCCATCAATTGAAGTCATCAATTACAGTAAATTCTGATAAATTGATGCAGCACCTTTTTCTTGTATATAAGTTTGAATGAAAAATGAAATCTTGGAGTAAGGAATTTAGTTCTAAAGGGTAACCAGAATGAAGTTTTGCACATAGTCATCTTCCCCATCCCTGCACTGCAAGTTTCTGTGTACTGGTCTCAGATCAAGCCTGAAATTCCAGCAAGAGCCTGCTTTGTAACAAACTCTTTTTGCAGCTCTTTTTCAATCTTCCCGAATCTTTCTAACCATCTTTAAAAATTGAACTGACGGAAGCCAGACTGCTTCTCCAAAGCCCATCTTAGGCTAAAAAACAGCACTTTCTAGCAGCTCAGTGAGTCTCTGACTAACTGCTCCACCCAGCCTAACAAAGCCATTCTCCAGGCAAAAAAGGGGAGCTGCTTGCTAGCAAGGAACAGTCACCCCTTCATCATCACAATTTCTTCCAAAAATCATTTCTTAGCATCTGAAGGATGGCAGCCCTCTTCTACCATGCTCTAGCTATGTCCCTTTCAGTAGAAGCAGATACAGAGCAGGTAACAAATTGCAAGCAAACTGCACAGAGCAACCATCACACATCTATGCAGATTCTAAAGTGATCAGGTAGGTAACATCTCTACAGATGTGCAGATTTGGAATGATGTGAGGGAAAGTTCATATGAGAAACATATTTATGTGGATTCCTTTTTGCCATCAAAACAGCATTTGTTCTCTGCTGCTTACGCATGTTTTTCCAATACACTCTGCCTCATTGAAGCACTGCATGCTGGCTAAAATACACTTAAGGATCCCATTTTTTGTCATTAATTACTTCAGACATCAAGTTCTGCAACTCCAAGCTCATCATCTCAAAACTCAATCACTGTACTGCACATAAGCAAATATCCCCAGATACATCATCAAGCACATTTTCCACGTCATCTGTAGAGGCTGAAAATCATCCTTCTATTACAGTTCACTTGAAATGGAACCAAATTGAAGAAGAAAACTATCATCATCTTCCAGGTCCCTGCTGAGATGTAAAACCTCAGAGAAAAAACAAATTAGATCCTTCAGAAAAGGATGGATCTAAGAGTAACTTAAAGAAAGAGAAACAACCAAACCCAGCAGACATAAAAAAACCCTACCTACCAATACAGCTAGTACTAAAGCAAAGCTACCCAGAAGGCCAATCAGAAAGGCCTCTGCAGTCTGTGTACAAAAACATGCTTCAGCCCTCCAAGACAGAGTCCAATCAACAAGAGCAAACATGAGCAAGCATGGCAAGGAGTCATGTCCTTATGGACGTAGGTTTCATGATCCTGCGGCTGCATCTTGCCTAACATCACATACTGGTAGATCTCATCAAATTACAATATCTCTAATTCTCAGAGCTGCCATCAGGTGCCTTTTAGTTAACACTAACCACTTTTGCTCACAGTAACCAGCCTTCCTGTTTTAAACTCTGAAGTCTCTCTCCAACTGTCAGAAGGAAAATCCTTATTTTACTCAAATTCTTTTCATGCAATCCAGAAAATGAATGACAGCATGTAACTATTAGACTGCTTTGAATTTGGCAAAGAGTTTAATATAACCACAACTGATGTTCTGGTGGGCCCTTCCCAAAAGACCCAGTAAGTCTGGTGGGCACCTGCCCCACTACTGCCAACAGCCCCTCACCAAAATCACTGCTAAATCAGGAAAGGGAAACCAGAAGATGTAAACCAGGGAAAAAAGTAATAAATACCTTCACATTCGAAAGCCCCAGGTAGCCTTCTGACATTAATTCCTTCTGCTCTACTTTCTACTGATTTATGACTAATTTATATATACATATATATATATATATACACATATATATTTGAAAATCACTCATAGGCAAGATTCATAGGTGGATTATGGCTATTTACACTAAGGTAAATGATATCCTATAAGGATGTCCATTTTTTCTCTTCTGCTCTGTACCTGCCAGAATACTACTGAGTGCCAGGTTTCAGTCCACAGCTTTAGGCAACCAGCAAGTGGTCGAGCTTAGAGAGCTACAAGGCTGTAAGAGAGGCTGGAATAAAAGAACAGAACTATTCCACTCCATAAGTGAAGTAGAACTGCCTGCCCCATGGGATATATTTACTTGTGCAAAACCAAAGTTTCCTAGTTGTAAAAGCCTCTTGCTCCTGACCTACCTAGGCTCATCAGAATGCCTCTCTCACAGGCATTTAATGAACTTGAACCTTTCCACATAACTGTAGTGCAAAACCAAAACCCAAGTCTTTTCTATCAAGGACAAGAAAAAAAATCCATGCACAAACCTCTTCTCTAAGGAAAGAAAAGGCAGACTAATATCCCCAACTACTATAGTGAGGTGTTCACAGAATACAACTCACCATCCAATTGCCAACACAGCTGGAATAGCAAGCACAGGGCTCGAAATCTTGGGAGTCACAAACGGATGGTGAATGAACAATTAACCTATTGAAAAACCAAATGGAAGAAATAACAGGTCTGGGTAATGTTGAATCTAACTACTGTTTCTAGGTATTTTCACTACAAATCACTTAATGCACAAAGGAACACTAATGACAAATCCATAACACATCTGTCAGTAAGAAATAAGACAAATCCAAGGACATGAATTGATATAGACAATACTTATTTTCTTCTTTTAATCTAGACAGACTGACTGACGTGCCATGACAAAACCAAAACCTCTGATATTTGACCTGTTGTACCTTGAGAAATCCCTGCCCCAACAAAAAATTAAATTTGATGCACACTAGTCCAGCAGGTAGCTTGGATTTTATGGCACAGTCCAAGAGTTTACGTCCTTCTACTGCTTCTGTTTGTGGCCAAGGACCTCCCTTTGTGATGAATAGACTTCTTCACAGCAGTATTTTATTTTATTCACTTTTCTATTTCTATTCATTAAGATCCATGTTTTAATTATCACAGAAGCAAGAGCTCCAGTATTCCAATTCTTGCTCCTTTGTGAGTAAAAAAATAAAGATAGTATCTATAATTGTTTT
Organism: Haemorhous mexicanus; assembly: GCF_027477595.1. Classification (NCBI taxonomy): domain Eukaryota; kingdom Metazoa; phylum Chordata; class Aves; order Passeriformes; family Fringillidae; genus Haemorhous; species Haemorhous mexicanus. The sequence continues at coordinate 37,674,507 of NC_082344.1, forward strand.
TTTTCACTGCCTGGTTGATTGGATTCATAAACATACTGTATGGGGAGCCAAATTCTCCCAGGACTAGTCTAATTAACAAGCCATCAGCCATGCTGATTACGGGCACTCTTCGAGAACTCTGAAATCAATAGTTCTCAAAGTAACTGCAAATCTTGTGTGCTGTTTCAGGGAACAGTTATGCTTTTTGGTTTTAGTAGAGTATTACAATGTTCACAGAAGAGTGAACATTGTACTTACACAGAGTTTTTTTTCTTTGCTTTCTAAAAGCATGGTGGCCTATTACTTTACTCACATATTTACCATTGCAATTATCAACTGAAGAAAAAAAAATTATGCTATGAAATATTCTCAGTTTGGGGATGTAGATTTTGAATTTACATTTCAGAATAAAAGAAAATGAAGCTATAAAGTTATGTGATTCTATGATTTTGTAACAATCATGACAAATTGGTTGGAGAGCAACCTGCTGAGGGAGCTTATTGCTTAGGTTATTAAAGTGCTGAGGGTGGTTTAAAGGTTTATGGTAAAGGGCTAATTCAGAACAAAAAAAAAAATCTGCTTTCTTGCAATAAATAGATAGTTCACAATCCAAAGTTTCTTTAGCCCTACCATTCAGACTTCTACAAAGCACCTAGGCTAGAGGAGACCTCAGCTGTTTTTCAAGTCGTGAAAAAATCTCCCAAAAGAGACATAAAATTATGAAAAATTTCAAGTCTTGCCAATGAAAAATTCTGCTCTTCCACGAATGCTACTGTACCAGCATCCAAAACCATTGCATGTATGTGATTAGCCCAATGATGCAGGGACAGACTATTACTATTGTCAGTCCTCAATTTCCAATTTATTTTTTTTTTAACTGTAGTATACTCCCAAAGAGAAAATCCTCCTTAAATAGGATACAGCTTTCAAAAGCTTTCTATTTCACAACCACAACTTGAAATGCAAGCAGGGTGAATGCAGCACCAAATAACCAAGAGGTCCAACATGAGCCCCCAAAGTCTCCATCAGTAACAATGGTATTTCACTACTGGACCCCTATAGTACGTATCTTTTGCTTCTCAGAGTTTCACTAATTAATAAATGAAGCTAAAACTTAGTTCTTTAGTCATCAGAAAATCTGAAAAGTTTCAGGAAGTAGCCCAAAGAAGCAACCCTACCTTAAAGAAGAAAGAGAAACAAGATGACTATAGAAGGAAATTATTATTCCTGGATGATAGATACAAAGAAATAGGATGTGTTATTCAGGACATAACTATTATTAGAAATAACAGTCTGAGGTTAGAACAAAGAATTAATGGGATGCCAAGGAAAGCTTTTGTATGTTGATATTTATTAGGCTATAAAAAAACCTGCTAAAAAGTATGTAGCTGAAACAGCTAGGAATTTACAGTCTAACAAAGCAGATAAATACACAAGGTACTTTTATGCCATACTCATGAAAGCGCAAATTACAGCTTAATAATTTTATTTTACACCTTTGATATCTATTATGCATTCCATCATTTTTTTTGCTGAAGTAAATATTTGAAAAGAAAATAACCAAAATAATTCCTTATTCCATTAAACAATAAATTTGTATTTTATTCCTCAGTATTCAAAAAGTTATGAATAACACCCATGCCCTGGGAAAATGCAGGAACACTTATTATACTCAAATGCATACCACTCAGGCAGAATTTTAGCATTTGAAACAGTCCAATAACAGAATGCGATGTTCTTTTGAAAATAAAACTATGTAATTATTAAAAAAGTAACTATAAAGATTTTAAATACAAAAACCAGAAGTTCCAGCTTTAGGTTTAGCTCTAGAAATTATTTTTCTGAGTGTACAAGTTTCAGGTGCATCAAACAGATACTCCTTAATAGCAGCAGTACATAACTATACCAGTAGAAAAACATAACTATAATAGGAAGAATTAGTTGTTCATCATTCTATGACAAGTTTAACCTGTACAAGCTTCAGCATATATCCTTACATCTTTAACAAATTTTCCCACTCCATAACTATTTGTAAAGCCAGGACTTCAGTGTTTTATAATGCTTTTGTAAAAACAAGACTTGCAAGCAATGTCACTGTTCCACACAGAACTTACTGCTGCTTTTTTGCATTCCTTATTCCTAGAATTCTCTTAATCTGCTGGGAATAATATACTTTACAGCTATGAAGTCAAAACTTGGCCATGCAACTACATGGAATAAAAATGTAAATGCTGAAATGTATCTAATATTATGTAGACTGCTGACAAAATTCTGAAATTACCCTTCCTCCCTCTTTCCCACCCAGTTCTTCTCATGCTAACAAGGGTATTTCCATCTGTAGTTATGCCTACACTTGGATTATGTTATTATAATCACTTAATAGCTAAATCTCCTTGTTATCAAAACAACTGATAAAGTTAAGGACCACATAAAAGCCAAGTATCACTGTTTTCATTTATCATATAACAAAGACTCAAAGATCTTATACAGAAAATCAGTGTTTCCCTGTCTTATTTTAGGGTTACTTTTCCCCCATGGAAGACAGCAAAAAAATTCTACCATTCAATGCAACAACTTAGCAGCACAATAAGTAGAATTAACTGTCTAATTCTGAGTAAAATTAATTCAACAGACTTCTTCCTGAATTATTTATTTACTAACCAGCACTTCATAAAACTCATCTACAAATCTAGATGGGAAAAACATGTTTATGATTAAACTTTGTGAATTCCACCAGGGGAAAAAAAATATGCCAAAGATCTGATTTTGATTAGAGGAAAAATTCCACCTACATGTGAAAGATGGAAGTTTCTTAGCAAAATATATTATTTGAATTTTTTTGCTGTTACTATAAATATTATCACTTTAAACTGAGGCTAAACAACAAAAGCTATGAAAAGTATCAGGCTTCTAAAAAAAGTGTTCTATTCCATCACAAAAACCCTATATTGAGAGTCAGTAGCCAACAGCACAATAATAGCATCACATTCTTAGAACTGTGCAATTTTTTTCTTTTTTTAATTTAAATAGCTACAATGTAGTACATATAATCCAGGGGAGAGGTGGAGAAAAATCACCATTGAGTCTCTATCTGCTCAACAACAAGCAATTGGACCCAGGAGCTGAATAGTGCAGATTAGCATTAAAATACCAGTCAATTATGACTAGCTGTACTACAGCAATCTGAATGGACAATACTCTGAACAAACACATGCAGAGTTAACCAGAGCATGGAGGCCAACAGATGGCTGAATAAAAAGAGTCAGGAATTCCTGTTAATTTCAATTAGTGATGCAATTCACTCTTACCTTGTACACCCTTTGGATATCTGTACTATTCCAACACAATGACAAAAACCAGCAGACCCATGATTACAGTAGAGAAGAGCTCTGGACATGGCCACAATGTGTACATTTTTTTCCCCACCAAAGCATGAGTTCATATTTAGAAAAAAGGGATAATCAATTGTGATGGAATAAGGACACAACTTGAAGTATTCTGCAATTATGTCCTGTTCCTGTGAAATGCCACATCTTGTGGACCAGTTATAAAAGGCTTGGAGCTTGATACATTTCTCTCTCAATGGAAGGACAAAAGGGTATTAGGTAGAATGAAGGGTTCTAAGTAGAAAGTCTCAGCTCTCAGCTGTCCTCAGTGAGAGTCCAGGGGAGTAGTCTGCCTTTGACCAAATTTTTGTAAGAAGGAACATTTCAGTGTTCCTGGATCCAAATGTAAGAGCTCAAGGCAGCTTTGTGTTAGCAACTGCCTTCGTGGACTGACAGCACTGACCACCAATGATGCACTAAGAGAAATCAGAGAGGCAATGAGGGAAGGAAACACAATGGTAATGGAATATACCCATGAGTATCAGGCAAGAATCACACTGGGACACAAAGCAGAGATGAAACCTTCAGCACTACAATAATCATTTCATGGAGAGCTGGTTAGGGAAACCATTAGAGATTCAGTCCCAGAGTGTGTGCAGGATCTTGTTCAATTTTTTCTCTATTGAAAGGCACACTAATAATGCATTCAGACTCAATACCCCTACAGGAGTTACAAAAGCCAAAAAATCCACCACAGCTGTACATGACTTCCAAAAGGAAAAGGGCACAGAAATGAGGTAGCCTATTAAAAAGAAGGTAGAACTGCTAAAAGAATTAAATCCCAGAGACAATCATGTCCCTCACTGAAAGAGACTACACTGAAAACAGTGCCAGCAGACATCACTCTTTAAGAAAGAATTTAGTAAAAGGTAAAAGAAAACTGACATAGAGAAATAGAATAAGAGCAGCTTTCAGAAACAACAAAACAACAAAAACTTCATTCATTGAAAAACTGAAGTTAATCCCAGATTAAGGTAAAAAGAATCATACACCTTGGTGGATTAAAAAAATAAAAACAGGTAAAGAAAAAAGTCTGAGTAGTAACTCAGAAATCAAAAGGTGCACACTAAACACAACCCCATCCAGAGCTAGGCAGAGCTTTTTCTGTTAGAAACATATTGCTTGCTATTTTATCACATTCCTAAATGCTACCTATCAAGACATACAGTAGCTTCTGGTGGTTTTACTCTTGAAAACATCTGTCAGCTAAAATTCAGACAGTACCTTGTTTTGCTGAAACACAGAATGTGGGGAAAAAAAGAATGGCTGCAAAGAGCTTAGTTCTAAAATATAATTAAGAAATATGGCTAGCTGTAAAACTGCATTTATGTAGAAGGTAGAAACAGTGACAAACTGTCTCAATGAAATTTCTGTTTGTTTCAAGGAAAAACAAATGCAAAATTGCTTGCATTGGTGTGTTCCTTCAAAGACCATTCTGCTTGACAAATGAACATTTACGTCAGTCTCATGGTTGCCAGCTTTTAGTAATTTTGTCATGGCCTTCTACTCCTGTTGCAGCAAAAACTGGCAAAATTTGACATCTAAGGGCATAAAGTAAATCACACACCTAAATCACACATACCCTTACAGTCACATGGATATACACTGTCAGATAACAATGTGTCCTGTAGTCAGCTATGGTTTTATTATTTTCATAGTTTCATTTTTCTAATTTGCATTTTTATATAAAAATAACAGTGTTGAGCGACACAAACCTGAGGGTTTACTGAATAAATGCTGTAAATGCACTGGTTATGACAACAATACTGTGATGTCATCAACTGTGTTCTATTTTTCAATGACTACATCTGAATTCCCTCTCTCCTATCAGAACTGAGATATGCCAGCCAGGACAGTATCTCAAGAAACCCTGACACAGATGCAATCCTGGTGTTCATAACACATCTGTCACAAACAAATTGCTGATTTCTAGGTGTACAGTGAAGTGTGTTTTCTGTGCACTTCCTTTATTTGGCTCGGGTTTCCCCCAGTGACAGAGCCAAAAATGGTGACAAAGTAATGAAGAAACAAATGTAAGGCTATTACCCGACATACACATAGAAGTAACTCTCATTGCTATACTGGTTTTGTGTCTGGATATGAATAACAAAAAGAAATAACTATCAGAGGGGAAAAAAAAAACCCAACAACAAGAAAGAAACAAAAATGACCAACCAAAACTTGGAAAATGAGCACTCATATAAACAAATGAATTACTTGGGATCCCAAAAGAAAACAAAAAATAAAGCCCATCAACCAACACACAAAAAACCTAAAGAAAAAAAACCCTCAAACAAAAAACCACCTCCCCAACATAAAGAGCAGTACTAACACTCAAATCTGTGTATTGGGATAGTTAAAAAATGTCACAAGTTTTTACCTCCATGCAGGCATTGGGGCCCAGACAACATATTCTGTGCTCATTCTTCCCTAGAAACAGAAACATGGTGAGGATGCTTCCAGCTGCACTGATTCAGTTTGTTCAGGACGAGCTCACCACAAAAATCTCAGGAAAGATTTTTCAGACAGTTTTTTAAGTAAAGCCTAGCATTACTTTCACTCCCCAGAAGAGCTGTTTCTCTGCCAGCACTGCTCTTTACCAGTCCTTGTGCTCAGCTCCCACTCAAAAGAAATACTGTGCATATACAGGCAATTTGTTTTGTTTTGCTCTAAGAACTACTAAAAGAGTTCTTCCAATATCTCAAACCTTAAATTCACTATTTACTTGAACTACTACAATTTCTGATCAAAAAACTAAAAAAAAAAAAATCAGTATACATGAAAGAGATGACAAAAAGATTTGGATCACAGCAAAAAAGCCAGCTGATCCAACACAAGAGCCTGAGACATGAGAGATGGGTCTCATGAGCACTGGTCCTTCACTGCTCCAAAGTGGAGAGAGAAGATGGATAGGGAGCTGGTTACAGTGAAGAGGCAGTTTAGCATATAGCTCCTTAACTATCTTTTAATCCATTAGTCATCAAATTCCCATTCACATTTAGTGTTCACAAAAGCATAAAGCCAGGCACAACCATACAGGTGAGCTTAATGATGCTGACAGAGTAAGTGCTCAAGAAAAGTTGGAATTTCAAGGAATGAGTTCAAGGTTAAAAGCTTTGCTACATACCCCTTATTTTGTCTCTCTCATTTATCCATCAATATAGTAAAATATTACACAGTGGGTGTACTCCTAGAAGAAAACCAACATTCCCAAAAGCTGTTCTACAGCGAGGACATGAAGATAAAGACCTCACAACACTCTCTAGGGAACAAAATGGGAAGATACATGTTTTGTGAGAACAAGCTTATAAACCAATTCTTTCAGAGTAAAAATAGTCTTCACACGGGTAATTTTCAGGTCAGGACTTCAGGGAAAGCAGGCAAGAAGAACAAGTGATACACACAGTAGGGTTTTTTGGTTTGAAATAAAGTGCTTTAAGTAGGAAAAATTATGCCATTATTGTAACTGAACAGCTTCAGTACCAAATTCACAAAAGAAGAGTTTGGGAAGGAAAAGGAACAGCAACAACAGAAGTTTATTGATCTCCTTTATGAAACAACTTTGTCAGACTTAGGAAATACATTTCAGTATATACTTTAGTGGAAGAGTTTACTCTAACTTAAGGTGGGTGTAGTAGAACACTTACTATATTTCTTTGTTTATTTCAACCCAAGTCATGTGCCAAATAGCACTGGCAGCATAAATCATAGTAGAGCAGCATGGTTAGCTACACACATAAATCGAATTTATTCCCTGTGCTTAAAATGGCTCTTAAAACCAGTCACTCCATAAACATGTAGCATCCTAAGCTTGGAAAAAATTTCAGAAAAATACACTGACAGCTTTGCACATATAAGCTCATAATGACTTGACTTACATCACTTCATGAAAGTCAGTTGAATTCAGAAACACAAACTCCTAAGAGCTAATGAAAAGCTTCTCAGCAAAGAGCTGAAATAAAATATAATTAAATGCAAAAAAGAAAAACAATTTTAAAGTCTAATTACCAGGTGTCTGTCAAAATACATTTCATCTAATTAACTGCACACACTCAAAACTTTCATCTGCTCACTGTCTGCTGTGGCACTACAACAATTTATACTACAATGCCACTGAATCACTACCACAGAAGAACAAGTAATATGTTTTATAAAAAGTTGGAAGAGACCATTTTTGTTAAACCAGCTGATAGCAAGTGAGCCTGCAGAGAAACTTCTGGCCCTGCATTAGAAATAGAGAAAAAATGACAGTGCCTCACTAGGAGAAAAGTGTAAATGGCTAATTTGCAAACATTCAAGGCTACACAGGAACAGAAAATAACAATTAAAGTTTCTGAGGAAGGTAATCATCTAGGTAGTTTACACCAGAATTTCAGTCTCTTATAACAAAAACTCCAATCAGCATCTACTCAGAAAGAATTGCCCTTGTCCAGAAAAGATGTCAACACAGGTTTGTTTCACAAGTACCCTGGCAATCAAAAGTTGTACTTCTGGTAGACAACTAGCTACTAATTCCCCTCCACTGAGAGCTAAATGCTAAATGCTCAAATGCTCCAATGAAACCCGACAGAAACACTTCTTTCATTTCAACAATTACAGTGCAAATACATATTGGTTACTTAGTTATCCTACTCTGACCATCATAGAATAGCCTCCACTCAGAAACAGGGCTGAAATGTTGAAAAGTTGTATAGATAACTACTTCTTTCCTTGAGTTACCACAGGTTTAAACTTTAACCTTGAAAACAAGATTCTTACCTGCACGGTAACTGCTAGATTACCATTACATTGTCAGCTGTGAGTTTTAACATATTTTAATAGAAGAGAACAGAACATCATGCTAACTCAAGGGCAGCTGACCAAGTCTGGAAAGATTTAACAGACTTCCAACTTCTGAAATGATAAAATAACTTCAACATAATTCTTCATTTACTTACCTCACTGTATTTACAAAGTCAAGAGGGGCAGAAGTGCAGTTTTAAATCTTAACTTCTGTCACCGACATGTTCTATGAAAAATCCTTTCCTTAGGATTTTTCCCTCCTGAGAAGCTGAGAGGCCTCAAGAACAAACTGTAAACAATGATTATCTGCTGCTGTGGAATGCAACAGGGGGAATCTGTGATTGGTCTCACCTGGTTGTTTCTAATTCATGGCCAATCACAGTCCATGTGTCCAGACCATCTCGGTCAGAGACAAACCTTTGTTATTCATTCCTTTTCTATTCCTAGCTTAGCCTTCTGATGAAATCCTTTCTTCTATTCTTTTAGGATAGTTTTTAACATAATATATATCATAAAATAATAAACCAAGCCTTCTGAACATAGAGTCAACTTTCTCGTCTCTTCACTCATCCTAAGACCCCTGTGAACAATGTATCAAACTTCTACAAGGGGAAAAGAGGCAGAATAGCAAGAACGTGGCTATCGAGACTGCGTGGAGCATAAATCCCAGAGAACAGGACTACTTAGGGGTGGCTCTGAAGATTAGTGAGCTCTATGGGACAGACCTCACCAAGAAAAACTTTCCCAAAACTGAGTTTGTGTTTCTCTGAAACACGATAAACTATATCAGAACCTATGGATAGCAATCAGGATCTTTTGCTTCTTCCCTACAATAAACACTCTCTTAAGCAAACCCAGGCTAATTTTTGAAAAGTTCAGTGTCTGGAAAAAAAGTAGCAGCAACTATTCTCCTGTACACTCAGAAGGTGATCTCAATAGGTCCCATCAAAGTCACACTGATGATATTAATGGTGAAATTACCATCCTTTTGCTGTTGATGGTCTCTTACATCCTTTACAATCATTGTATAACACTTTACAGGTCTGTAAAGGACTTGTAAGACTGTATCCTTACCAAACCTGTAGATGACACTGAAGCAGAAGAAATGGCTGACAAAAGCAGCAGAACTCCAACTGAGAGAAAGCTCAGCAAACTTGACTGGGCGTCATGCACCTCAAGAAGTCTAACACAGACAAGTACTAAGTTTTACACCTTCAGCACTGCAACTGCAGCATGGACCAGCAGTCAAGGCCTCAGCTCTTGCAGGGGACACTGACATGAACAACAGCCAGCCATACCCTCTTGTCATGAAAGAGGCAAACTGCACTCTGAGCATCATTAAACAGGGCCTAGGAACAATTTATTGCCATCTTGCACTCTGCAGTGATGAGACTGGCATCCTACAGAGCTGGTTTTTGCAGCCTCACAAGAGCAGTGTGGAGAGGGCCAGCAAAGGCTGTCACAAGAGTCAGGGGACCATGACCCAGGAGGAGAGGTTGGGGATGCTGGCCTTTTCAGTGCGGTGATGGGCAGGCTAGAGGGGCAAGCTGATGGGAAGGGGAACCACAGAGACAAGGAAGCCAAATTCTCAGTAGTGACAGACAGCTAAGCAAGGGGAAACAGCCACAAAATGACATTTGAGAGCTTCAGGCTGAACATTAGGGAGCCAACATTTCCCTAGAAAAGTAATGCTGCTCTTTATCTGTTGTCCATGGAGGCTATGGAATCTCCACATCCAAGACAAGAGTCCTGAGAGCTCTGACCCAGGGATGGTCACAGCCCTGCTCTGCCCAAAGTTTCGGCTGGATAACCCTGAAATCCTTTCCAGCAGACTTTGATGTCCTATTCAGTAAATGCTCAGCTGAGAACCACTTTCACAGATGCCTCACTCTCAGTTCAGCTTTCTTCCTCCTCATTACCACAGCCTGTATGATCACATCGATGTCCTTTTACCTTGATCCATATTCTCCAAAGAACAAGTGAAATTAAGAAGAAGGTGGCATTAGAATGATTTGAGCACAAGCTAACCATGAATGATATGACCTTAGGAGGAAAACCAAAAGGTTTGAAGACACAGTCCTTCCCCTGGAAGATATTTTTTCCTGTAAGCACCAGATCTCTCTGGTGTAAAAGCAAAACAGATTTCATTTAACATCACATGCTTTACTGAGTAAATAAAACCACACTAAGAATATGAGAATGTAAAAGGTTACAACAAATACCTGAACTAGTTTTTTGACCCCCTCTTTATTTTTATGTCAATATTTTCATCCTGTCTTTGCTCATTCTTACCTGTCTGTTTTTGTCAATTTGTCTTTCATTTAGTTTGCAAAGTTTCCAGGCTGAAAACTTTCTCTGTTCCTGCTTTATTTTTTGTTGTTGCTGCTGCTGCTTTGGGTTGGTTTCCTGTAACTTTCTTTTTTTAAGGTCTTGGCATCACAAAGGCAGATAAGCCTCAGAAGAAATTCAATTCAAAAACCCCAAATGAAATGCCTATGACCAAAAAAAAAAAAAAAAAAAATCATACTTGGGTTAAAAAGGCAGGATGTAGACAAAGAAAAATCCTCAGTAAATTGGCTTGCCATTTATTCAGTCTTTAGCCCTTTATTCTAGACCAAAGGCTATTCCCTAATATTGAGAATTTATCAAGAAATATGCTCATAGTAAGGCAGTCACATGATAAAGCTGTAGAGAGACATAAAAGCTTGTCTATTCTGCAGGAAGAGCTGTCATTAGATAAGCAAAGAAAAATAGCACAAAGAATTATAACTTTGCTTGTACCAATTTCTTCAGAATCTTTTATAATCCCTTACACTGAAAGACATTATTAAGGCTGTAGTTACATCTCCTCGTTTGGGAAAAATGCTTACAGCAGGAAAAACTTGCAAAGCAATGAAGCGATAAATAATTGGACTTAGAAAAAAGGCAGAGTCTCAGAACAGAACAACCTGTATAAATTTAATTATTGCAAGCTAATAAAAAAAAGATTGGCAAAAAAATCTGAGTTTCCTTTTGGCAAAGAAAATCGGAGTTTCGTTTTGTTAAAGAAGGAGAGACTTGATAATTAAGTAAATTACTGAGCAAGAAAATGGTTCCAACATCATACTGCCCAAATGCTTCACTGCAGTACAAAAGGCATGCATTGCACCCCATCATATGGCTCACCTCTGCTACTCTAAAATTAATTTTAGCTATCTCAGTAAAGATCTCACTCCTTGTGTCCGTTTACTTTGCTATCCGGTAGAAGCAACATTTATTATAGCAAAGGACAGAATGAAGCATTTTTGAGAGAGTAAACATTCTGTAAGCAGCAAAAGACCAGTAAATGTTAATTGTGAGGTAAGCTGAAAATTGTAGACATACTTGTGGATTGTAAAGGGAAGGACAACAACAATAATGAATCCCTCCCAAAAGTATTCTCTGGGACTGTATTCTGAAAAGCATGTATTAAGAAGATAGATTTTAAAACAATGAGGAAAGTGATTAAACCTGAATTTAAAGTTTAGTCTTTAGAAAGAAGAAAACAAAAAGTTTTCTGAGTACCAGTTTAGCAGTAGCTTCCCTTTTTGTCTGTCAAATAATTCATAAAATGCTAACATGAAAAACCCCCAAACTTGACAACTGTTTTCCCCTACTGATGGTGCCCCCACCTGCAATACTACCATCAAAATGTACATTTCTCAAGTCCTATCTGATCTCCCACCTTCACAAGGTAATGACAAAGCAGAGTGACAAAGCAGCACTGCCCTCCAGGATGAGCAGAGCTCACATGCAAATCTGCTGGAACTACTCCACATAATGAAAAAAACTCCAAATAAATGAATAGCTTCATCAACATCATCACAGATTTTGCTCTATGAAGATTAAAGAACACAACATTTCATATAATTTAGTCACTCACCCACCAACTTTAGGACAATGCACAGAACTGCATGAATATCAGCAACAACTCTGAGGGTGCCAGAGGACAAACAACTATGGAAAATAATTACCATATAATTTTAAGAATGACTTTGCATAAATCAGATTTAAGTTTTGTCCATACATAACTCCTGAAGTTCCCCCTGCTCCTCATATATAGAGGAAAAAGTAAATTTGTCAGTGGCTCGAATAATCACTGTTTCAACCTCAGTTACTTTTATTTCTTTCTAATAATTTGAAATTCCCTGATTATCTTCTAGTAACAGTATTGAGAACAAAGCACTTTCAAATCTCAAAACTTACCTTTTAATGTGATTTGTAAGATACCTAGCCTGGGCTAGATCCGATTGTAATAAAACAAAAACATGGGATGACTCTGAATGTATGTGCTTGACCTACACATACACAATTCTTCACAGCTGTCTACTGAAAAATGGTACTCAGGACATTTTTGCATTTGCAAAAACACAATATTATTTTTCTTCTGTCAGGAAAGTAATGCATACTGTTCCTATCCTCTTTAAAAAAAAAAAAACAAACCTAACATACATGCAATTTTGAGTATGTGAATACCTCTTGTGTTCTAATCATAGAATAGATTGGGCACATAAATTAAAATTGATAATTACAAATAGCAGAGAGGTCTCATAGGATTGCCATCCCTTATCAAGCCCATTTCTGGATGGAAAGAAGCTGTCCATTTTGCAGGGGAACTGTCAGTTGACCAAGAGCCACAAGAGATTCAGACCTTACACTTCTGGAACAGAAGAATTTGCTGACCAGCACGAGTCCTTTCGTTTCAAAAAAGAAGAGAAAATGCAAAATGACAGAATGCAGCCTCCCAGGGATTACATGAACTTGGCCAGTAGGCTCAATTAGAAGTTTTTATGAAATTGCAATTGCTGTTATAGCTCAATATTTGCAAAAGTGTTATGAAGTTCCTCCCAGGAAAGGAAGGTTGTTTGATTTAACTACTGTGTATTCACAACTTCAGCACTTAATCTGCTCAGAGACAAGCTATCACCCAAGTGCATGAGGCAAAATACAAGATTATGGTAAATAAAACCAGCTGGAACTCCGTAACTTAATTAAAAGATCTTCATTTCACTCTTGAATAAACACCTTTGCCATCTTTCTATAAATGCTGTATCCCTTATTTACTTGTCTCATAGTACCAAATACCTTTTGAAAATTCCTTATAACATTATCCATGAAAGTCAGGCTGATGTATGCCTCCCTAAAGTTAAAAAAAAAAAAAAGAAAATAAACCACATAAGAGTAATGTTATAATGTTCATACTCCGAAGCATTTTTAAAGGAGTAAGTCAAAACATTACTCTACAATCTGTTGCATGATAATAAGAGCAATAAATTACATGCATTACCATAAAAACATAATCCTATCACAATTGTGTTTTATAATGGAGTCCAATTTTCTCCAAATTGAGATGCTCTGCTGACTAAATTGAAGTTTAAATCAGATGACAGATGATTTCTGATACACATGCACAATAAGAGAGAGTATGCCACCCACTAGCAATTTTCATGTTTGAAACATAACAAACAGCTTGGTGAATATGAATCAAGAAACATTCTTCACAAAAAAAAAAAAAAAAAATAGAAAATGTTATTAGAGAGATGAAAATGTGCTATTCCTGCTAGCCATGGATTGTCACCTCAGAACTGAGGGCTGATATAATTATATTACACAGAACTTATCAGAAACACTAGAAGCACCAAGACCTCTACACATTTTAGAAACTGAAGTGGAATATGAACAATCTACTGATTTTCCAGCATACATTTTTATGGGGGAAGATGAAACCTGATGCTTTCCTCCTCTTTCCAAAATACATCATTCTGTCAGAAAATTGTGCAAGTCACAGGACCACAGAATAGGCAATGCTGGGAGCAAGCACAGGGCATCACTTGGTCCAACCTCCCTGCTCAAGCAGGGTCATCCCACAGCACAAGGCACAGGATTGCATCCAGACAGATCTTGAATATCTCCAGTGAGGGAGGCTCCACAGCCTCTCTGGAAACCCTGTTCCAGTGCTCACTCACCCATACAGAAGCTCTTCCTCATGTTCAGGAGGAATTTCCTGTGCATCAGTTTCTGCCCACTGCCTCTTTTCCCATTGCTCAGCTCCACTGAACAGAGCCTGGAAACATCCTCTTGTCAGCCTCCCTTCAGATACTGACAGACATAGGTTTAAAAAATACTGAAAAACCTTTTAAGGAGATTCCTATTGTTGTACTTACCTAAGTAGGAACATCAATCAAAAAAACTAACACCACACACACTTAAAAATACAAAACATTAGGAAAATGTTCTGAGTCAGATTTGCTAAAAAATTAACTTGAATAACCTCAAGTTTGTTTTTTTTTTAATATCAGTTTAACATGGAAAGAAAATTTACCATTTGAACAAGGTTTTATATGTAGGCTATTCATGGCAGATTAGGATTTTTCATCTCCATTGTTTTTAAATACATTTCTTGTTGCATACCAAATGTCATATTTACATGTAAATCAAATTGGAACGCTTGAGTAATGGTCAATATTTAAATTTTTAATTCAACTTTCTAGCTTTAACAGCATTCCATAAACTGGTACAGCTATGAGAGCCATTAGGGAAGTCCCGTCTCACATTAAGACTGCCTGGCCCAAAAATCTGCTTTTGTTCTTTGTTCAGGTCCTGTTTCATCCTGCACACAGCCTGGGAACCACACAGAGATAAAAATTACGGAGAGCGGGTGGTCCGAAGCTTTAATTCACAGCCCTGCTGGGAATGCTATGGATGTCAGTTCTCCTGGGACCAAATGACAAATGGAGGCAGTGTCATTAAGGCACATGCTCCAGCAAGAGGATAGCATGGATGTTTCCTCTGCTTTTATAGTCTTTGGTGACAGCTGCCCTAAACCTATGCATTGGAAGAGCAGAAATTTCTGTTTCACAGGTTGGAATAATAATTACAGCAGAAAAGTTTAATTCCCTTCATGTGATTGCACTCAACACTTTTACCTCCAGCCATCTTAAATAAAAGTACCCCACTAATCCTTACAGAAACTCTTTGAAACATCTACTGGTTACTGCAAGAAGCTCAACCTCTACTACACATCTCTGTGATGTCAGATGAACTGAATAAAGGTGGTATGGCAGGCACAATTCCAGATGTGTTAACTCACCTAACATCTAATCCTTTGGGAAGACATATTTTACAAGCTGAAAGATGCCTCCATAATCAAGAATTTTTATATTATTTTACAAATGAAGCCAGCACACAGGCTTCATATACAGTGAACTTCAATTCAAAATTGAGAACTGCAATAAAGGATGAAGAAAACATGATTTTGTAACAAAATAACAAAACCAGACGACGTAAATCAGTAACACACCAGTAATCATAATATCTCCTACTTTCATCTTCTTGGTAAGAATTTAAAATCTGTCTACTCTTGCTGGTTGAGCAATGCAAGCTATGCACATGTGGAGAATATACCTACAATGCCACCATGAAAATCAGCTGCTTTCACAAAGTACCCAAATGAACCATTAATGGAGACTCACTCACTTCATAAGCACATTATGATTCAGGGGAATGAAGTCAAGCAATATCTTAAGTAGACTATTGTTGATGCCAAAATAGATCATCTCTTGGGCAGAGTAAGTTTTTGATTCACCCTTTTTGTTTCCTTCTCAATTTCTAACTTGACAAAACTTAATATTGATTCTAGACTGATGAAAACCTTTGATGGTTAGATAAAATACTCACATTTAATATTACCATGCAAAAATTAGCCTTTGCTACCTACTTTATCCCATTTTCTTCCTCCAGGTCCTTTTCTTCAAATATCACAGGTCACAGATATCTTAATTGCACTTAAAACAATTAATTCGGTATGTGATACTATGAATATTAAAACAGAATTTGTCACAGCATTACGTGTATTCCATTTAAAACATACATACTTGCCCACGTTTGAAAGAGCCACTATATCCCAGTTTGCCATGACTTTTTCATCACATGCCAGAAGCAGAAACCCTTTTCCTGGCAGTATTCCTGCACACCTGTCAGCCATACCTACAATACTCTGCAGTGTAGCCATCCTACTTTGAAGGTACATCATCAATTCCCCAGAAGAAATTATCATGAGGAATAAATGCTCAAATACTTTGACCATTCATTCACAAAATCATTCACAGCACCCTAAGCATCCTGAAACCACACTACAGATGTTCTATGGCCTGAATTTTCAAAATAATTTTTCTTCAAAGCTTTTGTGTTACAGGAACACAAATCATAAGGCAGAAATAATTCCCACCTTAAGCCCAGATCAGAGGTTCACTCAACCAACAACATTTGGCACAATTTACTGAGGTGTGAATTGGGCCAGCAACATTGCCACCAAACCCAGCACAACCAAGGTAAATTCCACCGTGCTATGCCCTCATTTCTTAATAGCAAAGATTTGTACTGTGTCCTTTGAGTTTAAAAATAGAAAAGTGAACACATACTCTATTTCTGTTCTGGGGGAGGAGGGGCTGTGAATGTGTGTAACACACAGTATAGATACAAGTTCCTGGGTTTAGAGGCATGGCAGCAACAGTCAACTCACAATTTTATCTTGTAAATTTTCATTACTGACCAAGATGTCTCTTAATACTAGAAAAACAGGAAAATTTTTCAGACATATATCTTTTAAGCTCTTAAACAACCCATTATTTTCAATGGCTAGCATTGTCCCTTAGAAAAAGAATACCAAATACCCTTTTAAAACATAGGTTATCTTGAAGATGTTTATCTTGGCAATACACATGCAAGGAGGTTTTAAGTTGCTCTGAAAAGGATGACTGTAAAAAGTAAAAACTCTATCACAACAACATTGTTCAATGACCAAAATATTTACTTTCATATAGTGTTTTTCCCTCCAGAGGCTAAAAAATATCAGTTTTGTTAGTCAGTGAAATTAAAATGCAATCCTATATGCCAAGATAGCTTCTTGCGTCTTCTCAATACCTTACCTACAAATTAAATAGAACCATTATGGACCAGCAATTGCATTCATTTCCTTCAGTGAAAAAACCAAACCATTTGAGCTAGAGAAGCAAAATTGAAAGTGATGGTGTTGCTGTAAACATTTATACTGCTGCTATTTGCCTTCAGTGAGTGTATATAGTGTCTCATTATAATACTGATATGAATGAGACCACACACTAACTTCATTACCTTCAAAACACCTGGATAATTTAGCTCTAGTTTTCAGTGCAAATTTAGGAGATTGCATATATCAAGGCTTACTGTGATTTGTTTTCATTATTGTAATCTTGAAATGAGTTGACTGGCCCTCCAAATGAAACACAACAAAGCACAGTAATGAAAAACCAGCCAAACATATATTTCAGTTAATCTACAAGTACACCAGTATGCAGTCTCCCATCAACTTTAGAAACACTGATTTATTCTCAAAGAAGTCATAAATAGTATCCTTATCAGAATGGCCATTTATAGCACTCGGAAGTCTTTAATCTTTTATGGACACAGACACACAAGGAAGATGGAACAGGAATTTACTTCCATACAGTACTAACTACATTAAATGCCAGGTTTTCCTAGGAAGCCAAGTGATTAGTAGAGCATGCTTGGAAAAATTTGCCACCTCAATTCAACTACCTGAAAATTACAGAGTTTTGAATATACTTCTCCAAATTCATTTATAGACACATACAGAACATGCCTCATAGTAACCAACATTCAACTCACAGGGGAATGTCTTTAAAAGACAAACCACTTTGTTTTTTGAAACAAGCATCTCACTACCAGATCTGATGAAGCATCTCTGCCAAGTGAAACTTGTCATTAAAGTGATGGCTTGATACATAGATGAAAACAAAATCCAAACTGTAACCATCTTGAAAAAGTCATCTGTTTGTACCTCATCCCAAAGGCCATCTTGATTTGCATATGCAATTACCATTATTTTAGAATGCCAGGCTTGGTAATCATAGTTTAGGCAGAATTCATAGGTATTTAATATTCTCACAGGAAAAATTCATTTCTTTTTTATGTATAATGGTCCTCTGGATGCAATTTACAAAAATCAAACATTCCTCAAATACACCACTTTCTACAGTATATAAATTCATCACTTTTACTATTAAAAATTATATGATGTAAGATTCTTCCAGCTTTTTTTGCTTTGTTTTGCCCTTACAACAGATCTTTAGATATGCTTCCTGAAACACACGACAGACTTCTGTTCACATCAGTATCTTTTACCATCACTCCTCTTACCAAAAAGTCTCTATCACTTGAATCCTTTAGATTAAAATGGCATGTAAATATCCAGGTATTTCCTTACAGATTAGAATCACAGAATAAGCTGGGTTGGGAGGGACCTATCAGGATGATCGAGGCCAGCTCCTGGCCCTACACAGGGCACCCCAAGGATCACACCATGAGCCTGAGGGCGTTATCAAGATTAACTAGCTAGAACAAAAGCAAGATTTTGATTCCTGTCTTTAAGAGGCATTCATAAATATTTCACAAATCAGAAAATTTAAGAATGTAAGTTGCCTAATTTGTCAAGAAACAGCCTCAATTACAAGTGACTTCTGTTCTTGGGATAGACTTATAAATACATTTTTTCAATACATCCTTAATGTTCACCTCAGAAACTAGACAATCAGCAATTAGCAGCCCACACTTCCAATCTGCAACTTCAGTCATTCCCATGGCATTATTACTTGATGCAACATTTACTAATATTAATCTACTCTATTTGAATTAGACTGATATTACAACTGAACTTACATCAGTTTGAATTACTTATGTCATGGAAATTAAAAATCACTATTATGCACATTCCTACTTCCTTGATCTTTATTAGAGCTTCCAACTTTGCAATGTTTTAAATACAATCATCATTATATGAGGATATATGGAAAATATACAAACGGAATTTAGCAGGTACTAAAAATTCAAACAGCACACTTTACAGAATTTGAAAATGGCAGTTGCAGGACCTTCATGACTGGGAGGCAGGCTCACTTCTTCCCCCTATTTTTATTTATGAAAATAACTGATTAACTTGCAGTATGTACACTCAGATTCAGCTGTTATTAACTAAGCATATTTTCACAAGGACTTCTATCAAAAACTTTTGCATAACAGTGTAGAGATTTTCAAAAATCAAAATATCTGAAACAAATTGCAAGCCACTGCCCTAAAAAAATACTTCTGTGCATTATCAATTTTACAAATCAGTTCATCACATTCAACTGATCTCATTAAAAACTATCATACTTAAATTTAGAAGGCTATAATTTTTTTTCTGAAAACTATCATTTTTCATTTCATAACAAAAAAAAAAAAAAAACACGCTTTCCTGATTTAATTTTTTTGTAGTTTCATTTGCTTCTCATTTTTCTTCCATAGAACATCCAGACAGGAATGCAAATTGCTCAGCTGTCCATAGCTGTTTTTAAAGAGATGACCAAGTCTAGTCTTGGAATTTTAAAGCTTGTGGTGAGAAAGTATCTAGTTTATATATACTAATAAAACTCACAAGTGCTAACTGGGTTTCGTGTATAGTTTCAATAACAGAGAGAACAAAACTGATTTTGTGCAAGGTGACAAACACATATTGGTTTCTTACTGTACACTTCCAGTGAATTCTATACAGAACAATTTAGAGCTAAAAGAGTCAGGCACGACGGTCAAGTGAAACCAGACACAAAGAAAGACTATTTACAAGGAGGGGGAATACCTGTGGATGTAAGGAACTGTCAAGCAAAACAGGACCTGACAGCCTGGCAACTTCAAGTCACTCTACTGCTTCCAGTGGTATAAAAAAAACCATATTTATATTGGATCTGATGTCATTACTGTTTTGATTCCAGCTACTGAACTGTATAGCAATAGAGTTAATATTTTTAGTACATGCAGTTAAAATGGCAGAAGAATCAGTTCCTCCACTGACTGAATGCTCTGAAAAATAGGTTCAGAAGAGTACCTGTGCTCAGTTATAGGTCAGAAGCTTGAAAGTTTACCAGCATCTTTCTGCACCACAGTTCATCTAGAGAATGCTCAGCATGAACTTTTTAGCCGTTTTCCCCAGAGGCAGTAGTGCCAAAAATAAAAATCAGGGATTTCTCTCAGCTGCCTAAGCATGTAATATTTATTTGAGATTTTAAATATTTCCATCTCCACATTCTCTGGAGGCAACTCCACCATCTTCCATGACAGCACTACCCAATTCCTTAGGCTGTCTCATCTTTCATCACCTTTCTTTCTTCCTCTGCAAACACTCTCACTAAACTCTACTGCTTCTGTCTTTTAAGTCTACCCTCCTTTGTCATTCTTGCTTCTAAAATACTCATCCCTCTGTCAGCCCGTCCTGAAAAAGACATTTTCCACCTGGTTTGCTTTCTGTGTTTCATCCAAAACTCCTCCCTTCGGCTGCTTCCCCAGCTATATTTTTTACAAGTTTTTTATTTGCTTGCCTTGCCTGCCATCCACTTTCCACAGTCGGTCCAAGGAGATGACAAATGTATTTCTGTGGTAAAATCCTGTTAGATTTCTCTCTCTGCACAACATCCCTAAAGTGTACTTCAAAATGAGGCTCCAAAGGCTTCTAGTTGCTGCTACCTCCATGGGGAAGTCTAGTGTGTCAGCCAACTTACTGATTTGATTTGGATGTGTCAAAATCAATGTCTCTAAAGCCATATTCCCCAGAATGCTCTTCTCATGTGATTAAAAAAATAAAATCACATAAATTTGGAATAAAACACTACTAAATTACTGGAACATTTTCAGTCCAAAAATAGTCCCTCCAGTTTTCATTCTTTTTTAGATACTGGGTTTTTTTTTCCTTTAACACCTTTTGAACACTCCAATTTTAATGGCAAACTGGATTATTACAACAAACAATGCATGATGGTTACTTTGGGCTGTTTCCAAGTAACAAAATAATTCTAAACAAAATGTCATTACGCTAAAGAATTTGTGGCTTACAGCTGTAAGTCTTCTCAATGAGTCTATGCATGTCCTTACACTGCTCTGTGGCACTCACAAATTGCAGTACACACAGCTGAAATGCTGCTAGATTAATACTGGTGCTACCTGCTCCTGCCTGCCAAGAGCAAACAAACAAAAAGGATGCCATTTACAGTCCCTAGGAATATTGTCTAAAACTGACTATAAATCTGAAGCCTCTGATAAGTCACTGGAATTTTCCATAAATACTTTTTTTTCCCCTAGTGACTGCAATAGGGGATTTGTGACACTTTGAGGCAACAACAATGCCCATGAAGAACAGCAGGTGACAGGACAGAAAAGAGTTTCAGCAGCTGAATATGGAGCTAGCTACAGAATCCATCTCAACATGTTAAGAGATGAATAACAGAGCTGATGGAGTAATCAAGGCTACAAGCACCTATTTCACAGGACCTTTGTTGGCTCAGAAAGAACCAATTCTTTGAATAAAGTTTATCAGTGCAGAAGAAAGGAAACTGAAAGCTAAAACATGTTTGATACTACTGAAAAGAGATACAGACCTCTAGCATTTGTTTTTTCTATTAAAAAAAAAGCCAAACCTTTCCATTGTTAATAGCTGCCCAAATAGGACGATGGATTTTTAAATGGATTAAAGTTTTGTTTTTTACCAACATCTTACACATAGACATCCAGAGACTAAAATTGGAAAGTGTCTCCTCAGTCCTTCCCCACAATTATTTTTGTTCTTAAGAGAATATCTGCTCACCTATAAAGGGATACCTAGAGAGCTGCAACTTATTCTAAGTCTGCATATATTTGTTTAATAGTTAAACCAGACAGTTCCTACCAGAAAGTAAAACAGGCCAGCCAATTCCTGTGAACACTTCAGCCAGCTGATTACAGTGCTCTAATAAACCACTTTATTAATACAAACCACTCCACAAACAGGCTGCGAGAATTCCATTGAGAGCTGACTCTCACAAACGACAAATTCCAAGAAACCAGAAAAAAAAAAGAACCCAAATCAAAAAACCCTGTAGTATGTAGACAGATATTGATCTGTAGATAATATAGATATCTATATATGTAGATATATATATAGAATTCCTGATCTATAAATATAGATGTGTAGATATACATAGATCAACAATTCTAACAATTTTTGCTGCTGTTACCATTAGGCAGCAACCTGAAACACTCGGCATTTTGTGTTTACTACCTTTCCAGTAGAGCTTCAACAGGAGACAGACAGTAATGTCTCTCAAATAGGCATAAAAACTGGGCAACTCAGCCTAAAAGAAACAAGCATCATGCTGGTTTATCAAAGTCACTAACCCATGCAGATTTATTGAGCCCTGGAAGTGCTCCATTATGGGCTGACACGTCGTTGTACCAAGTTTTATCTATGTACACAACTGTGCTGTAGTTGATTTGTGCAGTCACATGTGCCTGACTTTTGCTGCTTTATTACTGAACACAGCAAGAACACTCTTCTACCAGTACACACAACAGCTGTGAAGTGCTCTTTAACTTTATTTAGACAAACATTTCACACTGGTCACGTAACAGAGGCTCCTGACAGCAAGTTCTAACCTATGTTATTCATCATGCCAAGAAGTCAGGAGCAATCCACGCCTAGTTGTGACTGAATTTAATACCTGAGTGTACATGAATTGTGTAAAGCAGAATAAGGAACTGTATGGAGACTGGAATCTTACCAGTCACCCCTAACTACTGGAAATAACTTGGAATAGGACAAGCACTGCCAGTCTAGGCTAGGAATGCTGACCAAAAAGCACAGAGGACTGCAAACCTAACAAAAGCAAAGCAGCAGAACAACGACTTTATTGTGTCCAGGGGAACCTCTATGATAAAGTTACTCTTCCATGTAATTACTTGGTCTTGTTCTAGGAAATGCAACAGTTAACAGAATGAAAACACAACTTCTTCTTCTAAGCAGTGGAGCAAACACACTATACTATACAGTGGAGCAAACCACACTGCTCTTTTTATTGCAAATCTGATGAGTAGCAGCAGTTAACCTCCTCCTTGCCAGACAGCTGAGAGTTCACAGAACTTTCTCAGGGAGGCTGGATAAGTCTCCCCAAAAAGGACACTCAGAACTGGCCTGGAAGAGCACCTTCTCTGGCCTCTCATGTTGAGCGTGAGGCTGCACCTGGGCCCTCCAGAAGTACCTGCCACTCTCGGTGTGTCTGTGATTCATCAGCTGTGAGCGCTGCCCCAGGCAGTTTCTGCCACCCCCCTAATTACCAATATCCACAGTGTTTGTAGTGCTTTTGCCTCTTCCCCCTCCCTCCCTCCACTTGAGGGAATCAGACACTAGATTTTCCTCCCTGTGATGCAGAAAAGAGTCAGAAATAACTTGTCTACATATCAAGAGTTGAAAGACAAGCTCTTCCCAAAGCTCAGGTTTAAACCTAAGTGCCTAACTAATTTTTGAATGAGGCTGCCCATTAACATAAAAAGCCTGCAGAAAGACAAATTCTAAATTAAATACCAAAGCTAAATATATGATTTCTCCTGACCCACTACTTAGACGTTCTGAAAAATATTTCTGCTTTATTTCCTGAAAACTATACACCAGCATGAAACCAACTTGAAATCTAATTTATAAATACACCAGAAGGCCTCTAAGTTTAGTAGTTATAAAATGTTTATATTTTATAGAAATCAATTGCTAAGAATTTCTTTCACCTACAACAGCACTTCAAAAATACAAAACCATAGAAACTACAAGAAAAAAAGCTTATCAAACTTTGAGATGTATCAAACACTTGGATACTGAAAAAGCTGCTTGGCTTGGGAAGGGCGTGGGAATTTTTTTTAATCACACAGTGAGTCTTTTCAGCAGCTTCTGGCACTTCAGATGTTCTCTATAAATTATTTATTCCTTCAACAAGGAAACAACTTCTTTGGGGAAAGCAGTGTGGCCAAACAAAAGAAATTGGAACAAGATGGAATAAAATAAAAAAAAAATGCTGAACATAGATTTGGTGGCAAACAACAACTAGTCAACACAATTAAACCCTTAAAAAGCATATTTTTCCCTGACCTCTAAAAATGTCCTATTTTGAATTAACTAGTGGATAACAATAAGTCATGATACCAAGAGAATTTTCCTCTGTTCTGAACTATCACATACTAGTAACAAGTACAGCAGGTTTCCCATCCAAAAACACAAGGTAAATTAGAAGAATAAGCTCTTTGTGTCTCTGTGTTCTCCTTCTGTAGCATTAGGTAATCAGACATCAATTTATTCTCCCACAGCTCCATGTACTGATTATATGAAGGAAATATATTGCCTGCAGAGAGCTTCTTGTTAGATTCTATTAAAGGGCAAGAGTGCATTATTTCATCTCCTTGGTTTGCTCTATCCACAGAAGGGTTTTAAAGAGTCTCTCTAAACTGTAAGGCAATCAGTGTCTGTAACAGAAAATATAAAAAATTACTCTTTGGCAGAAAGCACTGCCATCTTCCTCAACTCTAAGCCTCCTTTCAGTAGCAAAGCAGTCAAAGAGATTAGTGGGGCTTTTTGGTTAAACACGACCAAGAATCAGGCAAGGTACCTCCATGCACATAATGCACAGAACTATTCCCAGATATTATTGGAGTCTTGAGAATGTGAAAGAGTGTTTTTCAAGACAGTTGAAATAGACAAACACACCTCAGGTCAAGTTTCCAGCTAACTTTGGGCAAGGACAGACAGCTTGCTACCACTGATGCACCCTCGTGCAGGATCTTACTCTCCACTCCACCCACCCAAATTTTACCATCTTTATATTCTTCCTTTCAACAATGACAGGGAAGATGTGAGGGGAGGAAAAAGAAAGGAAAAAGGCAAATAAAAAAATTTGAAATGTTCACAAAATTAAGAAATTGATTTATTGCAGCATAAAAAGAAAGAATATTAAAGATATTTTGACCTTTTCCTTGGACAGTATATAGAGGATCAATTATAAACGCATTATTTTACAACAGATTGTGTTTCAGAAGAGATGTTCATGTGGGACAGGGCTGAAGCACTCTACAGCCATTCATGCAGAAGCACTTTGTTCCCAAAGGGTAAAATCAATATACTATTTACCAGAAAGCTTTACAGAAATAGGGGTAAAAGAGGGACTTTCATGCAGCACAGTATAGTGTCAAATATAAACTCTCTTCCCCAGAATGAAGCTCTTGGTGTTTTTTTTTTTTTTTTGTCTGCTTAGAACACACCATTAAGTGCAGGAAGGCAGAGGACTTCCATTTGATTCTCACTGTATTAGCATTGCCAAGAAGTTTGAATGCCTTAGAGTATAAAAAAAGACCAGTTTTCCAAAGGTATTTTGGAATTGAATGAAGAAGTCAAACCTCATGAATACTGCGACCAAAAAGAAACCCTAAAGAAGTCATTGAATAAGGATGAGAACTGGATACAGCCTAGCTTGCCTGTTTCATACTTTACAAGTGGTCATTCCAGACTGGAATTTTAAGCAACTTTTAACCAAAGCCAAAAAGCAAACTGTTATCTAACCAGAAACTACATTACAACATTAAAAATACAAGTCACTCATAGAACAAAGGAGAAACAAATACACAATGGAAAAAAAAAAAAGGGACGCTTGAAATAATAACATAGACAATTAAAAAAAATAACTGGATGGACCAATTTTTATTCTTCCTTTTTCCTCCTCTGAAGTAAAAAAACTAGTTCCACAAATATCAGATTACACTTTTTTCCATTTCACACAGCTTCAACTGTAACTTAACAAAAAGTGCAATCCTTTTGCTCAAATTCTTACTTGAATTTATTTACATACTGCAGATCTCAAGCACACTCCAGGCTGAACTGTAGAAAAGTCAGTGCATGCAGCAGCAGAGCATCTTCTCAAAAGTCCTACCTATGTGTACACATGACCTTCATATCCTCATATCCTTCATATCCTCCCATCACCCAGATTTAAGGGTCATATCTCCCCTTTCCTCTGTAATTCTCTGAGTCAATTACTGTAGAGTTTGTTCAAAACTATCCTAAGACCTGACAGGACTGATTTAAAGCCTACTCATTTTGGGAGAGGCGGAAAGAGCTGTTATTGTTCAGCCTGGTGAAAAGAAGGCTCAGGGGATTCAATCCATCTACCAAAATGATGCTGGGAACCAAGGAAGACAGAGGCAGGCTCTTGTCAGTGGTGCCCAGTCACAAGTTCAACAGACAGTAACTGAAATAGAGCAAAATCCAGGCTGGTTGTGGAGTCTCCATCCTTGGGGATGCTCATAACATAATGGGACACATGGCTACTTGAGCCTATACTCTACAGGTAATCTATGATTAAAAACAAATTCCAAATTACCCCCAAGTGTACTTTTATTTGAGAGAAAAGTATCCATACTTCATTTTACTCAGGAAGGTATTCCCCAATTCACCTAAACTAAACCCTAATTTTTTTTTTCTGGTTATATCATAAAGCATTGTGAATGTTATGCTACTAATCAGAGCCAACAACAGTAACTTTCCCCTAGATATATCTTGGAGCCAGAAATCCCATCTCCTCCTGGTAGAGTTCCCTCCCTCTAGATAATCCACCTAAAATATACCTTGTCACCCCTAAAGCAGCAGTGAATCTTCATCTTCAGAGGGGCAGGAGAGCTGTTACACATCTGGAGAAACTAATGAGGTGTTTTTGAGGGAAAGAACTACGATTTCCCAAGTGGTAAAAACGCACTTCAGTTTTCTATTAAAGCAAACAGCTTACAGAATAATGTGAAACTCCTGTATTACATCAGTATTTTCTAGCAGTATATAAGTTCAGGAGCTTGCAGTTGGGAAGGCAAATGGGCATCTTCCATTGACATGAACATCAGCCTTCAACTTCTTCTGCAATCCCAAAGACAGATAACTTCAAAGCCCTACCCTTTTCCCACATCTGGTGGAATCATTCTGGTAAATACCGGAGTATACTTACTTAATTTTGCTTTGCATGATTTAATGCTTCACACTGCCTAATGTTGTGAAAAACACAAGCAAAACATGTCCAGGTATTCAAAGTGCAACATCGAGATTTTGGGAAACTTGATAAAGTTACCTGGGAGGCAGAGGCAAAAAAAAATAAAACAGTACAAGTCATACAACTGTGTTATGAGTTTTACAATAAGGAAATGCAAACTATTCCAAAACAAGGTTGCTGCAAATTAACAATACTGCAAAGCTGGATATACAGTGTTAGATGCATATGAAAATGAAATCTGTCTGAATGCCAAGACACAACAGAAATGTTGCAACCAAAGATTAGTCATATGTTTGACAACTCTCTATATTCAAATAGTGCTCTTCACAGAAAATTACAGCAGGCCTTGGCACAAGTGCTCAGAAAGCTAGGAAGTGTGAAGGGAGTCACTGAAATGTTTCCCAACAGACAAAGAACAAACAAGAAAGATTTTTCTTTGCAGATAATCGTACAATACATTAAGCATAAAGAAAAAAAATTAATTTCCACACAGGAAAAACATTTGGTACATTTACTGAACAGAAGATGTATGGTTTCATAACTAAAGGCACCAAATAAGTTATAATAAATAAAAGCAAATAACTCAATTCTGAGGAACAAACACAGAAGAAAGTGGAATAAAGCCTAATACTATCAGTGAAAAGCCAATAAAATGTTAGGGAAAGGAAATCACATAGTGAGGCAATAAGCTTGGATTCTATCACTTTACAGACGCAAGGCAGAGACTCAAGACAGAAAGGAAAGAAAAATAAAAAGTGCAATAGTTTTTACATCTGAAAGCATGGAAGAAAAGAAGTAAGTAGAGAACAAAGACAAGCAAAAAACCTAACTAGACCTGGCAAGCTTCTTTGCAGGTTTTCTTTGTCATGAAGTTGTGGGGGTTTTTCCCTACTCCTCCCAATTTAGCTGTTTAAAGAAAAGATAGTGGCAATACAGGGGAAACACCTAAAGATTGTGACAAGCTTCCAGAAAGCAAAGTTTACATCTGATTTATAAGATTTTGGAAAAGCTGGTAGTTTTTTGAGTCAAAAAATGGTAGTTGGTAGGTTTTTGAGTCAATAATTTTGTACATACATAAACAAAAATACACGGTATCATTATTTGTAACGTGCATTTCTGCTAAATTCTGAATTCTCAGATTCAGCAGTCATTTAGCAAACGGACAGACCAGAAAGATATTTACTCAATAATTTAGGAAGCATACACAAGGGAGGCATGAAAGTTTCTGATCACTTACCAAGCATCTGAAGCATGATTACAGTATTCACTGACCAACCATTCAAAAAACCAAATTATATCTAAAATGAATTGCATACATATACAGCAACTTAATGCTATTGCTACAACGTGATAATTTGTAGCTTTAGGACATTTCTAGTTTAAAAATAAGGTGGGGAGAAAAAAAGTTCTCAGTCTTTCAATGAAGTGTCACAGCAATCAACAGCTTTAACCACAGATGTTCCTCAAGCTCGTGCTCAAGTGGGGTGACGTCAAAAGCTGACGTGTGTTCTTCCCACCCATTTGTTCCATGAAAGCAATGAAAGAACACATCAGGCCAATCATGACTTAGTGCTGAGATTCTAAACCATTTTTAAAGAAAGCAAAATATCCCCAGGAACAGTAAACCTTACATATCACAGCTATGTAACTCGAAATTATAATGAGAGTTTTATCTCAGAGTGCAAAATATCCTCAAGTTAACTAAAAATAGCAACACTGTATTCAACAGATTCCCATGAAGGTATATACCAGCAAGCAATGAAATATTGAGACATTTACAGATAACATTTTGGCTGAAAATCTTTCCACCACTTCCCACTTAGTTAAGCTTCTCCTACAAAAATCTTGTAGACTCTATTAAATATCTGCCAGTATTAATTCTGCTCATGAATTCCACTCATTAGCACTTAGGCTAACCAACTCTTTGCAGAATTTTCAGCCCCATATTAGCAACAGAAGTCAAGTGAGCATCAAAATTTTCTTGATTTAGGAAAATGCCCATCAATTTTAAACTGCCTCTGTGTCACTGCTGAGAGAGCTACAACACACAGACTATCACCTTAAAATTTCAGAAGGCTTTAAACATTTGCCCAAACAGAGCAACACTATACCTCACTTGAAGGCTTCAGGAATCAGCCCATACAGAGTAGCAACATTCCACTTGAGAAAGCTGCATCTGCCCTTCTTGTCCTTCAGCCCAAGCTTTTATATTCCCTCATGTTCATGCACCTGTGTGCCCTCTGTTCCCTGTGGTGGTTGGTCAGTGCCCCTGGGCACTCCATGGCTCATTGCCGTCAGTGCTGCTCACCTGCTGCTCACAGCTGTACCCACTGGGGATGAGGCTGGACACAGCCCCACTCCCAATGACCACAAACTCTGTGCCTACATCTCTGTGCTTTTATTCAGCTTTGGGACTTCTAAAAAAATCTCTCTCTTGGTGCCTTCAGTAAGGATCTGCAAGAGACTGACAGAACAGAAAATCCACTGAAAAACTGATTGAACTAATAAGAGAAAGAACCAGTCTCTGCTTTAGGAACCACAATTACAAAAAGGGAATGAGATGAATAAACACAAACTATAAATGACAAAGTGCTCAAATATACAATAACCAATTCTCTCAATAAAGAAATACTATATCTCTACTGATTGATTTTTTTATTATACTTGTTATTCCAAAGACCAATTAAGTCATTAAATACATCCAAAATTACTGCCTGAGTGACACAAAACTTACAGAAGGAAAAATACTTATATACAGCTTAATAAAAACATTGAAGAAATTTCAAACAATATTTTCTGTGTACTGGTATATAAAGATAAGCAAAAAGAAAAGAAAACAGCATGAAAAACAAAAAGTAGCACTTAAAAGAGCATGCCCGAAGCTTAGCTGATTCTGGTCAAAATTAAGGTAACGTTTAGGAAATGAAATCTTGCAAGTATTTTACTGTAACCATCTTATCTACTGTTTTATCCTATTTGGAATCAGCAAAACAAGTGCTATCTCTGGTTATCTTATCCAGGTATACATTGGATCTATTCAGGTAAAGCCTAGGTATTTTGCAGAAATGCTTTTACCTCTGTGGAAGCTGGACAAAATGAATAAAACAAATGCTACAGAAATATTCTAAACACTGAGATTTGCCAATGCTTGGGTAACAAATGAGAAATACATCCAAAACCCTAAAATATTTCCTTGACCCAGGGAAATGATGCATTGTTCTCAGGTTTTCAGTCCTCTTTTTCCTCCTTCTAGTAGTATTATATTTCCTCCACATTACCATCATTCAGCCCTTTCCCCATCATTCAGTATCGACCAAAAGAGTAAGTACTGACATCTTAGAAATTCTAACCATAGGATTACAAATGAAACCCAAGTGACATTTGAAACTTTAAGTCACCATTTGCTTTGTAACAGACTGCATTTTAGCAGCAGCACAATTACAGCATGCAGGCCTCAACCATCAACTTCCCCACAGTCTCTTCAATTTGCTGACCCTATGAGCACAAGATGAAAACCATCCTTAAAACCATCTCCTCTCGGGAGAGCAGTGACAGGACACAAAGAAATGGAATGAAGCAGCATCAGGGTAACTTCAGACTGGACATTAGGAAAAGATTCTTCACTGAGAGGGTGATCAATCACTGTAACAGGCTCTCCAGGGAACCAAGCCTGGCAGAGCTCAAGAAGCATATAAAGATGTCATAGTCCCATGGTTTCGTTTTAGACAGTCCTGTGAGGAGCTGGGAGTTGAACATGATGGTCCTTATGAGTCTCTTCCAATTTGAAATATTCCATCATTACATAACTCTCTATTTAACAGCTTCATAATGGGTGATGATGGGATGGATGGATGGATGGATGGATGGATGGATGGATGGATGGATGGATGGATAGATGGATGGATGGATGGATGGATGGGATGAATGCATCTCATCAAGCTCACTGGTGATTGAGGGGAGGAGTTCACACACCAAGGTAAACGGCTGTGCTTCAGGGAGATCACAACTGACCTGACAAATGGGCTGCCAAACCTTGAGAAAAAACAGCAAAAAACAATGCACAAGGCTGTAACTGTGATAGGAAAGCCCCACACAACAGTCCAGCATGGGAGCTAACAGCAGAAATCAACTCTGCACAAGAGGACATGCGGGGTCTGATGGACAACTTGAATATAAGTCAAAAATGCACCTTGCAGAAACTGAATGCTAAGGGCACACTAGGCTGCACTCTCCACAGCAGAACCAGCAGGTAAAGGGAAATTATTGTTATTGTAATCCACACCTGGCAGCCTACATCTTGAATACTATATTTCACTTTAGGCTCCCTGGTACATGACATAATGGTTCATATCTTTTATGGAAAGCCAACAAGATGGTTTGGGGCAGAAGTATGAGCTGTACAAGGAGCAACTGAGACAAGTGTGTCTGTTCAACCTCTATAGGAAAATCTAAGGGGAGATCATAGCACTATACTCAACTATTTAAAAACAGAGCCAGACTTGATGGAAAATGCACAGCAAAAAGATAAGAGGCAACGAATGTAAACTGAAGCAGGGGAAATTCAGATTAGGTAAAAGGAAAAAAAAACCCATTCATAGTAAAGATGATCAAAACCTGAAACAGGTTGCCCAGAAAGACTGAGGAATATTCACTCCTGAAAAAATCCAGAACAAGCCCAGAGTAGCCCACATACCTTCAAAGCCACCCAGATTCCAAGCAGGCAGTAAGACAGATCAATTCCAGATGACACAGAAATTATATGGAATAAGGCATGGCATTGGGTCTGGCTGAGATGGAATTAGCTTTTCTCAGGGCAGCCCTAAGGGTGTTGTGGTTTTTATTTGTGGCTGAAATGGTGTTGGTAACACACCAGTGTTCTCCCTACTGCTGAACTGTGCCAGCAGTCAGTCAGCCAGGGGTAAGCTAGAGGCTGAGAGGAGACGAGCAGGACAGCTGCCACACGCAGACCATACCCTATGAAGTCATGCTCAGATATAAAAGCTCAGGGGAGCTTTTATATCTGCAGGAAAGAGGAGGAATGATCATGGTTACAGCACTCACAAAGCATGCAGAAACCCCGCTTCCCAGGAAGCAGTTGGACACCTGCCTGATTACACAAATTAGTCAAATATTTTATTTTTTTATTTTGCTTTGCTTAAGCGTCGTGCTTTTGCTTTTCCTGTTGAACTGTCATTATCTCAACCCATCTTTCTATTTCCTCCCACAGAAGATGGGAGTGAGCCAGATGCTGGGGTGGAGTTTGGCTGTTGGATGCCCCTCAGCTTGAATAATTCTGTGATATTTCTTCATATATGTTTCTCATATATACTATAGGTGTGAAAAAGCACTTCATAATGCTCTGAGAAAGAAGTTGTTAAAATTTTGGACTGTCCCAAATTTTCTCAAGATTTATTTGGGTTCTTTTGTGTTTTTTATGTGAAAACTATGACAAATTCAGTATTGGCCAATATCCTAGGAGAGCCACTGATCAACTGCTACAAGTCAAGAATCTATACATTTATCTTCCTCTCTCTCCCATCAATATTCACTCAAAAGTGAAAAGAGAGAGAAAAAGTCCTTAGGAAGATGGAACATAACTGGGAAGAATGATTATATGACACACCACACTCCAAGTTTTTACGTGGGTATGTGTGAATTCTGACATATTTAAAAAATTAAAAGTGTTTTTACTGCTGTGGGAGTTCATAGAAGATAGCTGAGCAACTGTTGTAAAATAAAAACTGAAATAAAAAAAGTTGTCAGATGCACTAGATTTGCTATGCTCCCAAGGAAGAAAAAAAAACCTCAAGGCAAGTAATTGAAGAATAAGCCATTAAGATAAATCACAAGGTTTGATGGTTAAGATTAAGGGATTTTTTTTTTTTTTTTTTAAAGATTGGGAGAATTGTGGTGACTCTTTTCCCTTATTATTTATTCATAGCCAACAACCTATTTTATCTCATGCAGGGGTGAAAACAAGGATGTACAGTGTCTCATTGGTTCTGAAAAGCCTAATGAGCTGCTACAAATGCCTCAGACTGTTTTCTCAGACCTAGAATAGGATGTGTGAAAACTAAAAAAAACTTTAACAAGCATGTTTATTTTACAGAGTTTGACAGACATGCTGCATTCACATTTGTGAGCTGCAGAAGGTTTGAAAGTATAGGCAGCAGTGGACAACACAGGTACATTTACTTAATTTAAAACATTCTCCAGACAGGCTTTTGGGGGCTCTTGGATTATAAAACTTCTTTCCAACAGACCACCATAACATACCAACATTATGATCTGACTTTATAGCAGGAAAATGCTGCTTATCAATACCTGACAGCTTGGCTCACAGACATCTGCAGAAAATCAAATGCTTGCAGACTTACATTGCCACATGTGGCTTTTAGAGAAATCAGAAATACAACTTCAGGAAAAGAAATTTACCTGCATCAATAAAGTGTGTCCTTTTTTCATTATTGTTGATATTACTATTATTAGATTTCCTTTTCTGGACAAAACCAACCTAAGCTTTGTCTGCTTGATACAGAAAAATGAAACATGAACTAAGAATCCTAAATTCCATTAATGATGATATCTACCAGGACCCCGTTAACAGATGCCAAGGTATGTTAGTCAGAGTGAATGTGACAAATGAGGTACATTACAATGGATTACATATGGTATTCAGCTTTTCAAATTAAAAAGTCAACTGTGACACCATCAGGCTATTTTTATAGAGGGCAGTGGGAGTAGGTTACATTCCTGACTATGAAATCTAAATTAAGCAAAGTAAGAATGGGTCACCTTAGGAACTAACATGTTTAAAGATAAATATAATGCATGAAAAGAAAAATACTATGCTCTAGATACAAGGGTGCTCTAGATTGTGATATCAATCCATGTTCTCCCTTACTTTAGCATTTTGATCTGGTTTTTTTTGAGTTTGTGCATTGATGTAAATGTAATGCAATAGCTCTCTCTTAATTTTGAATTTGTGATAATACCAAAGGGCAAAACTTCTAATAAGCTATTAAGGTTTTATTACTTTTCTTATAGGGAGTTGTACTTGGTTGGTTGTGTTCTGTTTGAGGCGTGGGGGCTGTGGGGTTTTTAGGGTTTTTTTGTTTGCTTGTTGTCTGGGCTTTTCTGGCTGTTCTTTTTATTGACTCAGCAAGACCAGGAAAAGGTGGAACAGGAAAGGAAAAGGGGGAACTCAAATTCAGTGACCCAACAGGTGAGAGCCTGTACATCACTCGTCACAGTGAAATGCTGACCCCGTGCCAATATAAGACTTGTGCCTCAGCAAAGGATTCACAAGCAGAGATGGATGCAAGAGTAAGTAGTAATCTGTGTTGGACACTTTTAGTGATGTGACTTTGCTCTCCTACATAACTCA
Organism: Haemorhous mexicanus; assembly: GCF_027477595.1. Lineage (NCBI taxonomy): Eukaryota > Metazoa > Chordata > Aves > Passeriformes > Fringillidae > Haemorhous > Haemorhous mexicanus. Next base: position 37,708,964 of record NC_082344.1, read on the forward strand.
GAACTTGGGTTCACTCACACCTTTTGTCAAGTCTTTCAAAAGGGCTCAAATTTGCTGCCTTACTTAAAAATTAGAAAAAAAAAAGCCCAAGCCCTACCACACCTGTCCTAGCAAACAAATTGTTTTTGAAAAAGACAATTACAGACTTTATTTCATTAGTAGGTGGTTCTAGCAATGCTCACAGAGATCAAATTAAATTCACAACCAATATGCGACTTGAGCCACTCAAAATCCTTAACTCCTTCAGCAGCTTAAGATTTGGTTAAACAATATGGAGGCCAATTAATGAACATCACAGATGAGCAGGTATTCTCTGCCATTTCCACTATCCAGATGTGCTTAAATGGTACAAAATAAAACATTCATAAACAGCTTTAGCTAAGAAAAAAAAAAAACACACATGGGGTGGTTTTTTCCTGAAAAAAAGAAAAAATAGAGGACACCCTTTTCCTAAGAAAACCCTTTAATTTTAACTTTTTCAGCCCTTTCAATTTCACATGTGTGCTTTGTGACAATACTCCATTAACACAGAAGAGTTCTTCCTTCCTAGACTGATCTTCCTAGTTATACAAAGAGCAGAAAATACCAACCATTTGTTGATGAAGGGCTGCAATTTCTGCAAAAGTCAGATATAATAACAGAGTCTAGAGATTCACTACCTTTTCTCTCATTAATGAGCAAACTCTCAGAAAGCCAAAACCACAGAAAAGCAAGACAATGTAATAGGCATTTCACTAATTCAGGCAGCCACACAGGGTCATTTTCCATGAAAGATTTTAGGAACCACAACTTATTTTTAACATTAGATTAGGTACATATTAAAAGTCATGCTCTCTTCTCTTTTTCTATCATTCCTTTTAAAAGACAATGGGAAATATGACAGAAAGAAGAAAAAAATGAAAAGAAAATATTTCCAACTTTCACCTTGTCTTGCCTTCTCTTGTGCTTCTCTTAGGAAACTCCCTGCAGCCATCAAAGATTTTTCAAAACATACCTCTTTCTTCTCTGGACTGAACACACCATCCAGATGTATGACTTAGAACAGACTCACTACTTGGAAGGATTCACTGGGATGCACAAAACATTCCTAAGCAGAGTTTTGATGTTTTTAGAGAACAAGCCTGGTTTAGCCTTCAGATTAGTTTTTATGTCAAATTTGGGAGTAAGGGAGTGGATGGGGGTGAATGTGTCAAAACATAAACCTCCAGACTTCATTCAGCCCAACCAATTAATTAAAACACCAGAAAAAGAGGCACAACAAAATGGAAGAGCTACGCCCTGAAGGTGAAAAAGAGGCAGTTAAGTTCCACACTTCACTTTCCTTTCTAAATACTTCATGTGAAAATGTGAGCATCAGGAAAACTTTACTTAAGTGGAACTAAACAAAGATAACATTGTCTTCTCTTGCAACAAGGAAAAGGTGCAAGCAGAAATCTTTCTGGACTAACTCTTAAAATAAGGAAGCACACCAGGGTCCTAGTGGCAGCTCAAATCAGTGGGAGGGGGCACGGCCAAGACACTGTGCTATTCAATACCACCTCATGGTATGGCCAGGGGCAAGGGAAAGGGAAGAAAGGTTTCCAGCTGGGAGCAAGCGTGGGGTGTGGTGCCACTGGCTGTGGCCACATCACATCGCATCAGGCTTTGGTGAGCAGTTCTGCATATAAATCTCCCTCTCTTTGTACACTTTTGCTAATTGTATTGTTGCTGCTGCTGTTTATTTTCTTATCTTGTTGTTTTCAGTAAATTGTTCTTATTTCAACCCATAATCTTTACCCTTTTGTGCCTTCAATTCTCAACTCCAACTCCAGAGCTGCAAGATGGCCAAAAAGGTTTCAGCTGCCCGTCAGGTGAGCCTCTGGTCACATGCAAACATTCCACCAAAACCTGACCTGACATGACATGGCAGCACCCCACCCCAACCACTCCCCCACCACACTTGCTCCCAGCCACAAACTATGCCTTTCCTTCCCTTTTCCCACCCCTCACCACAATGGAGGATGGTATCAAATAACACAATGTCTTGGCCATGCCCCCTCCCAGTGATCTGGATGACAACTAGGCCAAAAACCTACAAATATCACAACAGGGGCAGAAGATGGCAAGAGTTTCCATGATGGGAGAAACTCATATCCCACTTTTCAGCTAAAAGCTCTCTCTCTTCTAACTGGAATTTGCACATCAAAAATGTCTCACTGAGAAACCAAACTCACAGAAAATCAGACATCTTCATTGTCAGGCATTGATGAGCATCATTACAGGATGATTCTTAAGACATCAACTAAGTGATGTAGGGAAGGTACTTTTATTTGCATGAGATCCTTCAGGAACAAGCAAGAAAAGGAACTACACCGCACTTTGGGAAAGAATTAGAAGAGGACAGGTCTTGTTATCCTGTCCTTTACAGGTGGCTGTAATAAATGCTTCATAATCAAGGCTTCTATAATAATTTTAAATTAATGTAGAAAATATCTAGATTGTCCAATCTCCAACTAGCATTCAACCTGCTTCTTTGGAAGTAAGGAATTTGACACCACAGAAAAACCAAACAGATTATTTCTTCATTGGGCCCTTAATAGTCCCAACACAGTGCTTGAAAGCTACAGATTCATTATATTTATGTGAACACTAAGTCATATAGAAGTAACCTTTCAAAAAAGACTCTTTACACTGAAGTATAAAGAACCTTTGGAATCTATCAAAAAGGAGAAAGGAAGCCAATTCACATGATAGATTTTAAGAGTGGGAGAGTAAGCACGTGCCAGTGTGCAAAATCTCATTGTAGATAGAGCTTTCTTCATTCATTCAAGTGCAATTCAACACTTACAGCACACAATTGTAGGAATTCTCTCACTTTGTATTAGAAATGCACAGATGTAAGAGCAAACATGAGCTTTCCTGCATCATGCACCAAAAAAAAAAAAAAAAGAGAAACTTGTAGGATCTGAAGACTCCTTTATTCTTTGATCCTAAAAGAAGCTTTTTTGCAACCATCAAAAAATACTATATAATTATAAGTGCAGGACAATAAAATGAGAAAAAAAAAAAAGAATCCATAGATATTCCCTATCTTGAGTGCAACAAATAACATTTCCTTAGACCATCTGTTCCTCTTTAGGTATAAAAGCTTCTAAAACAGATTAGGATATTAAACAACCATCCTGCAGAAAAGTTTCCTGTTGCTAAGAAACAGGAAGTAAAATCATACAGCCAAGGTCAGCTATTACTGAACTGATTCAGGCTGATAAAGTTTTTGACCCAAACTGACATATTTCCTAAGGAATCAAATATAATGTTTGTTTAGGCTGGACTGTTTCCATATCCTGCTTAGATTTTTTTATATTTGCATGGAGATGATGAGTAAAAGTATAATGGTGTTCAGTGAACAGTGACAGCAATGCTGCTTTGGCTAGGCAAATCAGCAGGGAATTAGAGTACATGTTCTTGAGGAGTTCAAAAATTCATCACATTTTGTATAACCTTTCATTTCTGACAGCTTTGTCATTACACAGACTTTAGTTCTAGGTTCAAGTCAAAGGTCAAGGCATCTAACACACCACTTCTTTCAACAGGCAAATTAAAGACAAGAGTTACACTTCTACCAGCATGAAATAAGGCATTATTCTCTTGCTACTCCCAGCTCATTGATTCAGCTGCACTCCCCCTTAGAAACTGAGAAATCCAAACCATCTCTACACCAATTAAATCCAAAAATGTATTTTTATAGTGAAATTACTGCACAGCCTCCAGTTGTGCAACTTCAAAAAGAGCACACAGAGCAAGCCACAGGTTTGCTACATAAACATGTAGGAAAAGACATCTTAAAAAACAATGAGAAATCCAGTATCCATGAAGTTTAATGAATTATGATTTTTTTTTCCAAAAAGCCAAAACAAAATGCCATCATTACTTCAAAGGCTTCCAAGAGAACAAGATAAGGGAAGCTTGGAGGTTTGTTTTAAAAGTATTGTTCTTCCCTAGCAAAGCAGTAGGGACATATGGAAGCAATCAGGTACTTGGCTGTTTCTCCTTCTACTCTCCCTACAGGTGTGCACAGCTCTCACCAAGTAACACACCCAAGAATTTCCCTCCCCACCTTCACCCTAGGGAGTTACACTACATACAAGGCCCTGGGAAACAACATGGTTCCAGACACAAAAAGTACTATATTACAGTCTACTGAACATCAAAAAAAGATCCAAACTGAACAAGCAAACGGCACTACACCCTACCAACAACCCAAACAGCCCTGCTAGGCAGTTCAGGCTGTCTGTCCCCTGCGCAGTGTTTCCCACTGGTGTGCTGCGCACGCTCCGACACGCACCGAACGTAACACGTGCTCAAGCACAGAACTACACGTTTGTCTTGATGCCCACATTTCCCAGCCTGAAAAGGCAGTTCCCAAAATTCTAGCACACAGCACAGAGATATTCTTCTGGCTCTTGCAAAATACCTCATGCTTACCAAGCTTGTACCTGACGCAACTGCCTGAACTCTATAAAAATAGTTTCCTCTTGCTGCCTCCTATTTGTTCTCTGCATTTTCTACTTATTATCTCCCCTGAAGGTAACAGCAGTGATAACACACCTTTTCAGAAAAAGGGGAACCCGACAGTGATAATGCCACACATCAGTGCTGAAATAGCCAAGGATAAAAAAAAAGGTCAAACTGCCTCCTGCACTCCCAAGATTTCTTAATGACATCAAAAGATGCTGGTACCTTTAGAGATCCTGTATACCCATTCAAAAATGCTTGTTTTAAAATTATTTTTATTACTTTACTATAATTGATAATGTTGAGATATAAGTATGTGAAAAAATAAAAATATTTCTATTAAAAAGAAATTGTCTAAGTAATATATGAAGTTTAGTAATAAACACTCTCCATTCTTTTTCCTTCCCCTCTGACCCATTCTTCATTTATGGTTTAAATTTTAGCACTCTGGTGATATGGAAGATTTTTCTAAACTGCAAATTAGTTCAAGATGTTTCTTTCTTTGACACCTTCTAAGGTTACCAAGAGTTCTCACGTTGACAATGAAATTGAAGGCTGTTCCAGGCTATAACTGGACAGTGGTTTCATCTCAGCAGGAAACTGTTAATAGCAGAAGTTACTGCAGCAAAAATCTACATCAGATTTTATAAAAATCTACATCAGATCTTGCAAATATCCCACTCATGCTCATCCTTCTAGAGATTTCATTCCCTCCCAATCCCAAAGTCACCTACACACAAGTGACACATCTGTCCAATGGTCTTGCCAGGATCACCTGTACATGACAAAAAGGACAAGAGGCACCAGCTACCAAGTCCTCACTATTGGAGGACTGCCTTTCTTCTGTTGGAGTTTCTAGGTTTCTTCTCAAATGGCAACAATAAACTACAGACCTACACAGCTTCTAGGAGCCATTGCGGGGTGTCTCCACACCAGAACCTTACCTATCTCAGTCTCCATAAACCTTAAGCCAGGCTGTTTTCCTTAATTTGTTGGGCAGGTAGGAGAAGTATTAGCACACATAATAAGTTTTCACTGACAAATGATCAGCTCTTTCAGACAGCAGGCATCCTGGTCTTGATGTAAGCACTCCTCAGTCTTACCCCTGACAATGGTCTCCCCTGAGCTGCATTCTTGAAGAGCTGATCATTATGACAGGCATTTCTTTTAACCTTTCTGCTGTTTCTGACAGTTAAAGACACCTTTTCTACTTCATTTATACCAACCTTAATATTTCAATTACAGCTCTCCAGAAAATATTAACAAAGTTAAGCCAAGTCACCACAAACAGCAGCAACTGTCATTCCAGGAAATCACAGCAAAGAAGACAAAAGCTGATGAGTATCAAAAGTATCTGGACAATGCTCTCAGGTACATGGTGTGATTCTTGGGGGTGTCCTGTGCAGGTTTGTTTAAATTCTGTTTTCTAAATGTCCATCTGCAAAGACCATTCCCCATTATCCAGTAAATCATAGGTTTTAGTCTTTCAAAATGACAAGGTACCACATGGAAAGGTTTCCAAGGGATAATTAAATAGCAACACACAGTATCTTTATGGATAAGAGCTTACATTTTTCTTCATAAAGGAAAATTTTTCCTCATAATACTTTTACTTCCTGCCTTTACAGCATTTGTCTCCTCTGTCTTGATTTTGGCCATGGACCAGAGAGCAGACCATGTGCTCAGAACTTTCCACAATACCAAGACAGATATGCAGGTACAGAATCCTCTTCAGTTGAGAAAATGGTTTTGGCATCTGTGCAACAACTGTTTATCAACTGCACATCCTTCCAGCAGGTAAGAGGCTTCACACTTAATGCTTTCCACTGAGAACTCAAGTTCTCAACAAATACAATTCTCTGCTATACAGTACATAACTAACAAAATTAGGAAAGAGGACTTACTATAAAGAAAGACTTTTCCAAGCCAAAGTAAGTGGAGAAAGATGAAATAGAAAATGAAGGCACAAGTAGGTAAGTCTCAATGAACATCAAATTGATTCCAAAATTCTCTCATAAGTAAATAAATGCTGATGTGCAGAAAGTGGATTAGACCATTTCTAGTTAGGCCTTTCAAAAGGTTTTAAGTTAACCATTTCTATTTACTTCCTTTACAAGGTATGGTGTCAATCAAACAATTTCCAACCTAAACATAGAACTATTCAAGGCATTCTTTTGGTTAAAGAACATTCCCTAATGGGAATCAAGCAACATTTCCAGGAGAAATGCTCACAATTGTCACATGTTTTGTGACCTGAAACAGCCTCTGTGATTTCCAAGTATTTGCAGCACCTGGCAGTTCTGCAATCCTTATAACATCTGTCAAAGGACAAAACACAAAGCTTAAGCTTAAAATGTGGACTGAAAGCCAGAGAAAATGGCTTGATTTCTAACAGTCTGAATATTATGCCAAAAATAAGCAGTCACTTAGCTCTACTTTAACAGTGTCCAAACCAAATCCTGCTTAATGTTGTAAAAATGAGAGCTGTGGCAGAATATTCCCTTTCTAGCATCACAGAGTTCAAGACAGGAAACATTCAAATTGTGTCCTGTAAGAAGCGAGGTGCTTGTGCCTGGTTATTCCAGACTCAAAGCTGAGGCAGGTGTTTCTCTGGTGAGGATGCTACATTTGTTCACAAAGAGAAAGCACTCATAGCACTGACTGAAACTTGTACTCTCCTGTGGAGCCTGACACCCTTGCCCCAGTTGTTACCTACCATCCTATAATTTCTGTTAGACGTGATACTGGCACAGTAGCTGCATGACAGAAGAGAAAACTTCACCTAATTGAAAAAAATGGAAAACATGCTCTTTGTTGCTTCAGCACTAACAAAAAATGGGTCCACCATGAAATTATTTTACATTTCTTGCCTATGAGAAAGACCAGCCCTCCCAGGCCTAGTTGAGAACAACTACTATCATTTTGACAGGGGTAGGGGGGGAAATGTTCATGTTCACAACCAAAATGGCTAGTACAAGTAAAGATAATTTGTAGGTTTGATTGTAATGCCACACCTACCACTTAACAGTAGATTTGTCAGGGGTGTATATCTGGATATTTAACTCTTTGGATTCATTCAACTCATACCACTATTCAGATTTTGAGGCTCCTCTTCTCCTCAATGGCTTTCTGGGCAGGTGAACTTTCAACAAAATAGGTATGTGTTGTGGGAAAGCTGTGGAGACAGCATTGACTTCTAACTCCATGCATCTCATCTCATCTCATTCTAGACACAAGCACAGAGGATAGGCTATGCTACTGTCACAGACTGAACAAACTTGATAAGCATTTAAAATGCAAAAATGGAAGTGTAGCAACTGTGTTTGACAAGGAACCCTCACCCCTGCAAGGCAAAATGTTGCATTTAATTGCTATCTGATTTTATACTTGAAAGATGCATATTCTTCACTCAGATAAAGTCCTTGCTGGAACAGATATAGTCACAAATATTTTGATACGCCTGTCTACTCCAAGATTTCTACAGCTGGGAGATAAATTCCAGCAGTTAAACCAGTGATACTTCTGATCACAGCAATGGCTGAGGTTTACTTCAGTTTAGCACATGCCTCTCCATTACACAAAAGACATTTGCATACACAAGTACACACAAACTGCTCCAGAACCAGCACTAGCTGTGCTTCATCTAATCAGGCTTGTGAAAAAGAACCAACAATTCTGTAATGCCTACAGTAACAGAGCATTATATAGCTTCTGGACTTAAGTCAGAGCACAGACATGTGCTCAAGAATGTGTTAAACTAGCCAGGTATTAAAATAAGGCAGAGATCTGAAAGATCTGACCTTGTTAAGAGAATGCACTCTTGGATGTTAAAACTCCAAACTGCATTTCTTCAGCAGTTTCTGTTCTCTTTCTTCTCCTCCCTACCTCCATTCTTCTTTTTTCTCTGCAAGCCTTATGATTCATCAAGTTTTTCTGGGGATTGTTTGTTGTTTGGTTGAGGGTTTTTTAAGTCTTAAAAGAATTAATGGGATGAGACAACAGCTTTCTAGGAGCTCTACACCCAGGATGTTTCCTTGGCCATGAATAACTAACTGGTTTTGAAAACAGCATTGCTCTATTTCAGTTGCTGAGCAGGTGGTCTCTTAAATCTTAAAAGTTATGTCTGTTAGTTAAGTGTTCATGTAAATATTTCATTAAGCTTCCTGGCTTATAATAAGCATCGCTTAACACTATTTTATGCAACACACATTGCAGAAATCATCCTACCAAGGGGAGAAAAAAAGATGCATGAGATGTGAATAATTGCAGTTGGGGAGGGGGGTTGGCAATATCAAAGGGAAAAAAGAACATGAATTCTAAATTAAATGTGCCTGATTAGGGAAGATACATCTTGTTTCATCTCACAGCCTAGGCAAAGAAGCTATCATTATCCCTATTCTCTTTCTTATAATCTTATTCAATTATTTTCAAAAATTTCCCTTAAATTACTTTATACATAGCTTAAGAAAGTCCAGGATATGCTTTTCCACAACACCTTACCATAAATTATTTCTATAACATAATTGTTATCACAAAAAATTATTAATCTCTGCATTTCAAAGCAATGAAATGGTCTTAACCATGAGCAACTTTTAGCTGTTGAGATGTTAACAGTCACGCCATTTGAATTTCTGTGAAGCTGAGGGATCCCACCAGGTTCACTGGTGCTCTCCCAGAATACTACCACATAAACACTACCAGAAGTTGTCTACTTTCTCAGTCAATTTTGCAAGCCATCATCTGTTTAATTTCCTGGCATTCCCCACTTGGCAAGAGATTTAAATCATCCCAAGATGCAAATAACACACAGGATATTAATTACACTTTGAACACCATTTTTATTCCCATTTTTATTTTTTTTAGCATTGAGAAAGGAAACCTTTCCCTCAGAACTTTAATGATCATGTTCTCAGATGTCTCTTATTTTATTTGTTCCTTCATGAAATAGAGAAGCTATTCTATTATTAGCAGAAAAAGCAACATGGCCTGTCACAATTCTTAATAGTTTGTCAGCACAGAAGAGTGTAATTCACTGGCACTGCAATAACAAAGTTTTCTACACTTCAACAGTATTATTGTAGAGATGGTGAGGCAAAAAGCTATCATTTAGAGATCCAAAACAGGCTTCAATTCTTATTTAACTAAAAGTGAAATGGAAAAGTGATATCTGGAGGGGTGGGGGGAAAAAAAAAAAACCGGTTTTTTGTTCTTCCATTTCCAGTAAAGCGTCTGCGTTCTCTCTGTTGGAAGTGATGCAGCAAGAACTGTGACACTTGCACAGGGAACTGCAGCCACTGTAAAGCATGAAGCACCACGATGGAACTGCACAGCCAGCACAGCAGTAAAGCATGGACCAACTTCCAGCTCTGGAATGACTGCTCCAAGGGAGTAACAGCAGAACTCGTACAGCTGCAGTCCTGCACAGACCACAACAGCACAGAGTAAAGCAGAAAGGGAACTGGAGTCAGCTTTGCACTGCTCCCCAGCAATATTTAAGTAGGAAGACAGGTGTGAGGCTAAATTATTACAGGTGAGAGCAGAATTCTCTTTTATGCACCTGCTAAACCAAAAGGTACTTATTATAATATGGCATCATTTCCTGATGATACTGAACTTTACTAAATATAGAGAGGATACCTGGCTCAGAAATATCTCCAGACACTAGCAGGCAGAGCTGGTACAGTCTCCACAGCAAGCAAGCACTAAAAGGCCTTTGGCTTCAGAAGAAATCATCCAATTCTTCTGCAGATTAGATCCTGATTTCCAGACTGGGCAGAAAAGGAGAGAATGACACAACAAAAATATATATCTTCAAATAAATAAATAAATAAAAGCTAAAAAATAAAAAGTATTAATAAAAATAAATAAAAGCTAAAAAAAATTAAAATAGCTTCAAACAGGACCTATGTGGGTACAGAAGCCATAAGCCATGTAAGCCATATCCCCAGGGTAACATTAAGCTGCCTAACTACAAAAAACACTTTCCCCCATTGTGCATTCAGCACGTAGGTTGGAGCTCCACAGATAAAAATGTCATACATCTCTGATTTATCCCCAGCACATCAGAATTCTGAGCAATGGTTCTGTGGAAAGAGGCCAGAAAAGTATGGGAAAAGGTATTATATGCAGCTGTAATACATACATACACCAAAGAAACTGCAGAGTAACTGGGGTCTGCTGTAATAGCCAAGGTAGGGAACAGTGCCAAGGTGTTACTACCCCTGTGACCAAGAACTCAGATCAAATGGACATTTGGTCTGCACTGCTGTCACACTAGCACCTCAGCCTGGCTTCAGCTGGGCACGCCTGCCTGTCTGCCTTCACATCTCGAATCACAGAGGCAGTGCTGTTCTTCTTAACTAGCTCCTTGTCATCCTCTCTCATTAGTGCCCTCATCTGACTCACATCCTACCAGATTAATTCTTATTTTATTTCTTAGCACATCAATTTTCTAGCCTAGACTCTGAATATCACCTCCCCATTGTACAATCTGACTTCTCAGGTTTCAAGCATTCATCTCTTCTGGTTTGTTCCCTTCCACATCATTTTCTCCTCCTTGTTTTGCTTCCTCAGGACTTTTACTTCCAAGCAGCTTTCTCTCCCAGAGCTCCTGGGCAGCAGGCAGTGTCAGTTTGGCTGCTCACACCCTCATCTCCCACAGCCTAAATGACTCACACTTGTGATTTCAGAGTAACCCTCTTTTGGCCCAGCCATTAAATGTTACAGAAACTTCAGACAATAAAGCCTAAGTCCTCCTAGCACAAAAACAGGTGGTTTTGAGGTCTGCCATTTTCCAGAAGCAAATAAATCTTCTGAGGAAGGGGAGAAAATCATTCCTTGGACAAGAATCAATCTATTTTATTTCAAGGCCCCTATACTGAAGCATCAGAGTCTGTGAGTTTGCAAAAGCATTTGACAGTTATCTTCTGCCTGCCAGCTCAGCTCTCTAACCTCGCTGAAACCTTCAAAAATTTCTACTCAAAAGGCTGGCAGACATCACAGAGGGAGTTTAAAGCCCAGCAAAAGGTGCAAGTAACAATGACCACTGTCATATATCAAGAAGAGCTTACTTCAAATAGATGATTAGAGTAAAAGAAGGGTATTCATAATTCATCACATCACGCTCTTCAACTATCATTTCAACTATCTATTTCAGAACTTTTACCCAAGAAAACTCTAGCTTTTCCAGCAATTTAAAATTTCCACATGTTGAAATCACCTGAATAGGGAAAATGCTGCTATGTCCAAATTGTTTTCACTTTGTTGTAGTTGTTGAAACTGGTTGCTTCTGTTTGAAAAACCTTTCTCCATACCACCACGGAGAGAGACACACACCTGCTGTCAAATATACTTTTATGATATTGATGCACTCACTTTTTTTGAACATTGTTACAGGAAAATACTACAGAAAATACTGCTCATGCTCCATGAATTTAGTTTCTTGCTCTGACAGGCATCTTACTATCTTTATGAAACCTTCTTCAGAAATCTCCTAGACATTATTTTAATGGAGTAAGATATGGCTTGATACAAAATTCCTTCCATTGGGAGGTTATTCTATTGATTAGAAACCCCACTCCAATTTCTAGAATTTATACACACGGTCATTTGATCTCCTATCAGCATTGTCTTATTCCAGGTAATAATTCCCTTGTGACTATCCCCACACATTTACAGAGTACTTACCCTATAAAATTCACCTTGCCAAAGAAGTCAAGCTTCGAAATAATGACATGACACAAGTCAGAAAAGGTTGACAGTGTATTTTGTTTCTTAAAAACAAAATTTATCTTATTTAGAGTTTAGTGATGAAAACAGCTACATAAGCACAGCTGAGGCAAATGGGCCTTTGATCTGTCACATTTCCTTATAGTACCACTCTCCTTGGTAAACTCCTAATACCTCTCTCTAATATTCTTTTACCATTATGCACAGAAATATCCCTTCCTACAAAAGCAGTTTAAGAACTTGATTAACACTGACGTCAAAACCATAATCCTGCAGTTCCTTGGATTAGTTTTTGGCCCTTTAAAGAAAAAAAAGCGCACTTCCCTGTTAATGCCTAATTAGCTAGACACCTCACTTCACAGCCAATCTACATTCAAGCTCCATGGTAATTTCCATTTCCATACTTCTATTTCTTTTCCTGTAGGACACGGGAGTCACTTGGTGTAAAACATGGCACTCAATTAAGTTTTTAGACAAACTTAGCCTTTTAGTGTTTCCTATTCCCACTCTTGGAAACATCTCTGATGAACTCTGTGCCCCTGTCCCCAATATTCTTTGCAGGGTTTAGCTCAGCTTGACATCTCCACTGTGCAGGGTCTTGCCTTTGGTCCTAAGGCACCAAAAAATCCAGTTGCAATGAGGAACACAATCATTCTTTCATGAATTCAAGTGTATCTTAATGGCAGCTTTTCAGAACACACATATGTTTAATCATGGTTTAAAAAGAAGTAATTATAGTATAGACTTTAGAAGTCACCTAAGCTCTGAAAGGCATACACTGGAATGCTGGTGGCAATTCTGGGGAAAAAAATTAGTTCTATTCCATTAGGTACAACATCACCACAGGCAATCAAAAGCACTCCCTCAGATTTGTTTTGTAACAATTACCATTACCTGGGTTCCTCACAGATGTTTAAGTAGTGTTGTAACCTGTGCTGTAGCTTATCACTACTGAGCAGTCCTTTAGCTGAACAATATACCCTTTAAACTTTTGTTTTAAAACCTGAACTTGACTAGGTTTCACAGAGCATACTTTATATTTAGCATTCCACAGCATAAAGCCAAGCAAGGAGGAAAGCATGTGCTTTATAACAATTACATTTATAACAATTACATATTTTTCATTCCTATATATTACTTAACAAAGAATTTTCATCACAATTTTACTCTTTAAAATTTCCATAGCAAATGAAGATGGTTTCGTATAGTTAAGACTACATTATAAAAGTTCATTTGCACCCCAGCAACAGGCACAGAGAGACAGTAGCAAGTGGGGAAGCACAAATTATACTTGGCCCATCTTCTTCCAGTCCCACCACAAGAGCCATCAGCCCATTAAGGGGCTCTCTCAATGAGGCCAGAAGACTACAGGGCTGCAGAGTAACACAAACTAGGGGACAGAAAAGTATGGAAAAAGGCAGGGACACAAATTAAGGGACTTGAAGGAAGCAGGAGAGGCCCCATCAAGGCTCTTCTTGGGGCAGTCCCAAGGAGGACCTCAGTCACACTGCAGCTTTGAAACCCATCACAAGTGCTCACAGATGTGGGACATACTATGGGATGTAAGGGAGGGGCATTTGGGGATTGCACTGGACTTGCTATGAGATGTTTACAGGGAAAACCAAAGCCAGGGATGGATTTAAAGGATTTGGGAAAGAGCAAGCATGAAGTAACAGAGGAGTAAGTGGATAAAAAGGGCCAGTTGCAAGCAAATATTTTTGGTGGTGGTTGGTTCAGCTGCCTGGTTGTGCGCTGCCCTGATCAGCTTAGTCTGTCCTATATGCTTATTAAACCTTTCCAGCTCTTTTCTGGGCGAGTGGCTCTGCTCATTCTGCATATGTGCACAGGGCTGTGAGTGCAGCAACTTCTGCCTTCCAACCAGCAGAGAGAGCAGGGTGAGTGACTGAAAGTGCCAGCCTGAGCTGGGCCAGGGGAACAGCTGTCTGCAGAGCAGCACATTGGGCAGTGGTGGGAGCACATCCCCTGTGTCCCTGTGCTGGGACAATGTGCTCTGCCCGGCTGCTGGCTGGAACTGGGGCATGGACCTGTGGCAGTCTCACCTCTCTCAGCCTGTGGAACCAGCTTGACATTTTCCCTTAGCACAAGGGAAGACAAGAATTTTGAAAATTTCAACGCCACATGTTTAAAACAAAATTTTCTCTTCCTGTTCCACACACAGTGATCATCATCCTTCATTCCATATCTTGATTCTACTCCTTTTTCCACTCTGGTCATTTCACCCACTTATATCTATCTTCACTTATCATAAATATTTTCTCTCCTCCTTTTCACTTCTACCCATACCATCACAGATTTTAGCAGCTGGTTTTCCCTTAGCTTGCTCAGATCTCTCTCCACTTCCAAAATCCTTACCTCCATCTTCCCCTCCACAATTTTTTTAACTCTTCCTCTTTCAATTCCTCAACCACCCTTTCAGTAGAATAAAATCTGCCCCTTTCACATTCTGTCACTTCTCTTCAGCATTCCTTCTGCTTGCCAAAACTCCTCCTTTGTAACATTGCCTTCCACTCTCTTTCAAAGCAAAACACATGCATTTGAAGTCCTCTTGTTCACAGTTAAATAAAACACAGCTATTTTCAAACACTTACAGATTGAACAGGGCTTGCATTAGGATTTTTTCACAGGAGGAGAGAATAGAATTAGCAGAACTATTACTATGAATGCTGCTCAAAAGGCACGAAAAAAAAGGAAAAAAAGTTACAAAGTGCAAGGGACTGTTCATGTAAGAAACTTACCAAGAAACACTCAGTTTATCTAGATCCTGTTTCCTTCTCCCGTGAGGTTCCAGAAGAACAGAAATGATAGAAGTTAATTTCTCAGGCTTTTCTCGACCTTAAGTTGCCCACCCTACCAACTTCAGCACATCCTTATAAAATTGCAGAGTTGAATTCTCAGAGTTCTTCACTCTAGCAAGACTTTATCAAAGAGCTATTATCTTTTTGATGCATTTTGCAGGTTTGTCATCTTCCAGCCAACACCTCATATCATCTTTTAAGACTTCCACTGACCTAAGGTACTGATGTTACTGTTTTATTTTTAAGGAGGTACTACACAAACAAGGAAATTTCACAGTAGATATTTTCAATCCTCTAGAGTTATGTTTATCAACTTTATGGAAAAGCATCTGTCTCCACAAAAACCCAGACCCATCAGCTGGCTATTTAATGGCCATTTACCCACACAGAGAGCCAGCACAGACAGGACAATTTGATACTGTCATTACATAAATAAATTTTCTACAAGACACTGAAATTATTAGTACTCACCAGAGAAACAACCCAGTAGCATCAGCTGACCTGTGCTTGGCTGCACTTGGCAGAGAGACCTTAAATAGATCCCACCACTGTGAGGAGATAGTGGACGTCTTTTGAAGTCAGCACTCAGAAGCTGTGCTTTAGGTTTCTCTCCAAAGAAGCAGCACAGACCCTCTGAGCCTAAAGCAGCCATGAGGTAAAGCAGCACATTTTTCATCAGAGGCCAGGAGAGCAATGTGCCTGCATTCATGGCTTACACGGCAAGGACTGATGCCAGTTTCACATACTAGAAATGCTCAAGTACAAAGTCTTCCCTTGGGAAGCATAATCATCCCTTTTTGATGGTGACCCAAGACCAGGGAAGCATGATTAGATTTCATCCTGCTACACGCTGCTCTGTGCTAGCATGCAGAACTTCCACTCTTCAGCCTGCCTCTGAGCAAGGGTTTTCCTCCTTACTCCGGTCAATGGCTGCCTCTGTACTCAGCCAACTCCAAAAATCAAAGATCTGGAGCTCAGCCCATGTCCTTTTGCTACAGAAAAAGGTACCAAAACTCACAGTTTCCAGCAATGCACCAGGATTGAAGCTGCATTCCATGTTATCCTCCCAGCCTCCTTTCACCACACTTATTAAGTCCTACAATGTCTTACACCGAACAAAACTCTGACCACATAGAATCATAGAGTGTCCTGAGTTAGAAGGAACCCATGAGGATGATCGAGTCCAACTTCTGTCTCTGCACAGGACACCCCAAGAGTCACACCATATGCCTAAGAGCCCTGGCAGGCTTGGTGCTGTGACTGCTTTCCTAGGAAGCCTATTCCAGTGTCCAACCAACACCTGGGTGAAAACATCTTCCCCTAATATCCAACCTAAACCTCCTCTGACTCAGCTGTAAGCCATTCCTCCAACAAACTGGTCACCAAAGAGAAGAGATTGATGCCTGACCCCACTCTGCTTCCTATAATGAGGAAGTTTTAGAAAGCATGTAACACATGCACAGTCCTGCCCTGGCAGAAGAAAGCTCCAAAAGTTCACTTCCCCACTGGCTAGAAGTCTTATGATAATCCCTATTTTATTACTACCTTATCTCATGCCAAAATTTTGTCCCTTAGGTTAGGTATGTATTTAACTTGGTTCATGTTAGATCAGTTTAACTTCTGAATCAATTTATTAATAATTGGCTCCTGCTTCGAACTTTTCCTCCATGCTAAACAAGTCTCTTGGTTCCTTAACATCATTAGTACTTTTTTTTTTCCCCACCTGGAAAAGACTTCAGAGAAGACAACCTTGGGGAAGGGAGAGAGAAACCCATCTTCTATGAGAAGTCATCAAGCCATCACAGCATAAACTACACTCCACAGAGGCCAAGGAAGCTGCTCCCATGACAGCAAAGATGGCCTGGCCTTCCCTCATGGTGCTTTTGTTTGGAATGTCTTCTCTGCTTTAGAGAGCCAACAGGCAGGAACTGGAAAACTGGGATTAGTAAACTACTGACGTCAAAAACATCTTCACTCAATGACCCAGCATAACCAAAAGAACTCTGACGGGCACAGAAGACGCCCCCTGCATTTCCTCACGGGCAGACCTAACCACAGAATGCCACAAGGATTACATTTCTACAAGTTCCTGCAGAACTTGGTGTCATTTCCCTTCTGCAGTGAGTCTCCCCTAGAGCTGTGTAACACAGCGTGAAGTAAAAAAAAAAAAAAAAAAATGTAATACAAGGGAGCAGTTAATTGTAATACTTCAAAAGATGGGAAAAAAACAGAGAAACTGATCCTATAAGAAAAACAGAAAGCCTTACAGGAAATCAGTCAGTGACCACTATCTTGTTTAAAGAACTTCATTTAGCAATGAAGATGAACAGGTTAAGTACAAATGTTGTTCCAAATTTTAAATGAAACAAGCCTCTGGTTTTCAGACTGGGAAATTCTCCTGCTGAATAGCTTAGAAGCAATTAAACTACTCAGTTCTCTAAAGCAGTTTTTGAAGTACACTGCCCACTATTTTGATACAATCAAATTGAACATAACATTTTCGCAAAAACCACATTTGACATTTAATTTTGTCTACCTGAAAGTCAGCTTGGAGGTACAAATGGACTAAACGTGGACTTCAGTTGCTGGTGGGCAACTGGAGAAACATTCCTAGTACATCATACCCTTCTTGACCCTCCAGACTAAAATTATGTATTTTATTCTACTGAAATCTGAGGGTTTGGACTACCATTCTTTGTCAACAAAGCACAACCATGCTGCTACCAATGAAACAAAGTCAGCTTGATACCATGCAGTTTGCCTTTGCAGAAATGCACTCAGTTGCAACTAAGATGAAGTTCTACCTCACCCCAAAGCATAAAGGGTTCAGCCAAGCCAGGAGAGGGTAGCAGCTAACAAGCTGGGGATTCCCACTGTGCTGTACCTCCCACCACTGCCCCACAGCAGGCATGCTCACATGCCAGAGGGACAGGTATAGATGGGTCAGGTCTGGAAGCCATTCCTGTGAAGAAATTTGGTAATGGACAAGCAAACTCAATGGGACAAAATCCAGGCAGGAACATTACAACTCTTCCTAAACACGAGGTACTAGAAAAGCTTTCAACGCCTTGAAAGCCACACTCCTCATGAAAAAACATTTATTTTATAAGATTATAAAAGAGCCATAAATGTATTATCATCTTCACTGCAAAATTAGAAACTTTGTTTTCCAATAGTCACCTAGTCTGAAATTAACTTTACAGCCATCTACAGCTCAGCACTGTAAAAGCCTCTCACAATACAGTACAAGACCTATCTGGTACACCTGTCCCAAAACCAAGAGGACAGCACTGTGGCAGTACAATCACCCAAAGCACCTTCAGTGCCTCTGCATCCCAAAAATCATTCCATAGAAGAAAAGGAAATAACCAAAGGAGCAGCGAAATTACACTGAATATTGCAATATTATCAAACTCCCCACTATTTCTAAATTATGAAACTCTAATCTGTGAGATTTAAGTTTCAGTGTATGTCTGGTTGCCAATGCATTTGGGAGAGAAAAAAAAAGGCATTGGACCATCAAAATGGCACAGAAAACAACCTAAAGTTAGCTTACTACTCATTATTGCTTTAACTGTATCATTAAGTCTACTTTTTAAATAGGTGCTTATCCCTCTTTCCTGAAGAATCTGATATAAATCGCTGTAATATCACACACTTGCCTGGAACAAAATCCCCTTTTCAATTACCAATGAATTGGAAAAATACTACCCAGCAGAAGAGAGATCTTTTTTCTGGCCTGTGATCACTCCATTCACTTCAAAGAAATGCACCTCATTAACCCTGATAATTAACAAGGTTATTCTCATCACATTAAAGGTTTAAGTTCCTCTATTAAGTCATTATTTGAATTTGCACTGCCATTAAGATGATGAGACTATTCTGCATTTAATTTCATATAACAAGATGTTTCTCTTTAAAGACCCCAACTTTTTTTCAAGTCAAAGCATATAATTTCATTGTCTTATATGCTACAAGAATCACAGAATGAGTTAGGTTGGAAGGGACATGGATCCTCTAGTTCCAACCCCATGCCATGGGCAGGGACACAACTAGCACATCTACTGGACTACAAAATTTATTACATACATACAAAAAAACTCCAAACAAAATCAAAACTGAAAAACTAGAAGGGGTAAGGCAGCAATGCAAACAGGCAGCAAAAACAGCAAACAGGCATCTGGCAGCAGCACGGCTGTGGCAGCAGAAACCAGAGTGAACTGAAAAGGGAGAAGAGGACCAAAATTACAAGGAGATGCATAAGGCTTGGGAAAAGACTACCAGCAGATGAATCTACTCCTAGCTGTAAGACTCCACAGACTAAAGAGACATTTCCAATTCCCATGATGTCCCTCACCATGGCAGAGGGTTTTAACTTAGATGATCCATAAGATCCCTGCCAACCCAAATCACTCCATGATTCTATATTTCCATGTAACAACACGTGTTTGGGGCATTTTGCTCTGAGGTTGTATGGACAACTGTCTGGCCAGTAAAGTCTTCTAAATACCTATTAAATGCTTTAATTTTTGCACATAGGTATTCCTATTATGGAAACTTGTTTCACCAACAAGAGAAAAGCCAATTGTCTAAGTCAGACAGTTATTCTGAGAATATTAAAAATCACAGCAGCCACATATCAACATCCCATATCAAATATAAAACCACAGATGATGGTTCACCTCATTATCCATGTTGGCATCATATTAGTTCATGTGCTCTGTCACTAACAAACATACGGAAAATCACAATATGGAAAATTTGATCACAATTACTAAGAGATTTGACTACATAGGTTCCAATGGCAGAATACCTGACACCAGGGCAGTCAAGCACCTTGAATGCAAAGATCTAGTGATGGTCAATTAACACCAAAGGTTTTGCAAAGAAGTTTTTTTTGCACAGAATTCGGTCCCTATGAAATAATAACAATAATAACATCAATATCCTTTAAAAGTCAGAAAACACAAGAGAACCTTCTGCCATAACATGAATATTATCACAGTGCTGACTCGGCCAAATACAGAAAGCAAACAAGTTCACAGAGTTAAAGCCAAGGTCAGCTGTCAGTCTGCAGGAGAGTTTCAAGCACTGCCAATTTGCCCCATCCGTGCACCTTAAAAGGGTGTCATTCATTTAGCTTTGCATCTTCCAGAACTTCATTTTTGTACTTTAAAGTACCCATTACTAAATCTTGTCACAAGTGCTTAGCAGTGTACAACAAACATTAAACTCTTCCCATAAAGAGTGTCAAGAGTGCTGTGAAATATTCAGAATAAAGACGCTGGAAGTCTTATCAGCATAACAGCTCCCTCAGGAATTACTAATTTGCAAATCTCTCAAACCCCTAACAAGGTTTTAAAATGTTATCTAAAATATAGCAGGGTACCCATGTATGAGCCGTAGATTGACCCTTTTCTTTTTTTTTAAGTTGAAGGCTAGTAACTGTTCTTCAGCAGAATGAAGTCTGAAGTATACACATGAGATTAATAGAGGACATAATGGAGGATGATATTTAACCACCATGACAGCTTTATGTAAGTTTGAATGAGACTTTTGGTCAATAATATTCAACAGCAGCAGAGCTGACACCATTATAGGAATCACCAAACCGAGCCCTGTAAATGGCTGGAGCACCGAGAAATCCACCTGAGTGCTCACAGGTTATCCACACCTTTGTTAGTTAACACAATCGAGTTTTCCTTCTCAGATTGTGATTTTCGCATTGAAACCAATGAACCTTGAACAACAAACATGTGAGTTTCATTGCCATTAGTTAGTCTATTTCTTCACTCTAATACAAGATAAAACATAATCGTCTCATCCCACACACCGTTACAGAGTCAGGAACAGAACCCCAAACAGAAGTGTTTGTTTTTCAACATGAAGTACAAAGAGCTTAAAATTACTCATTTTCCCCTTTTTTTTAAACAAACATTGAAAATAACCAGAATGGCTTTGGCTTTGCTTTAATCAGTTTAAACTTAAAGACAGGAACTCTAATTAAAATCGGGAACTCTAGCTGTAAGAAACAGCTAATTAGCTCCCAACTTTTTAATGAAGTGCTGTGGCAGAGTATATATTAGCTGATCAGTATTAAAAAGGAAATGCTTTGCAAGATAAGCTCATTCTCTCAGGTAGTACATCAGTTTGTCTACTTACTTCAGTCCATGCACTGTCAGAGGGATTTAAGAAAACACACAACAATGAGATTTACACATCTCCATACACACTAGGATAAATAAACTTTGCAGGTTTTAGAACTGAGAAGGAAAAACACGAGGCAGTTCATAACCTTTCTGCTAGGCAATGAAGACAATTTAAATTGCATTAAAGCACAAGATTGTGTTTCCTTCTCAATTCGTTCCTGGCCACAACTTGCAAATACCAGAAAGAAAAAGACAGGGAAGAAGTGAGAGAAGGCATTTGACGCTTGTGCTCTCAAGAAGTCCGGACAAAATGCGTGGGGAAGAGGAAAAGTGTGAACTGCCAGATTAGGAGGAACCTTGTCCAGACAGTCTCAGCAAGGTACGCCGGCAGCGGTGGGAGCCTGAACCACTCCGGACACATTGCCACAGCTTTTACTGTCTCGTTTTGCAAGGACCGGTACTTCTATCCACCTTACCACACACAGAGCATCAACTAAACAAGAAATTACTCAAAATACGATTATAAACAAAGACTTAAGTTCGCCTGCGCTCCCACGCCAGGGTTTTCTAACCTGGGTTCCCTCTTATCGCGACATGCCACACTTACTCGGAAACCCCTGATCGTTAAAGCGGCATTTAGGGTGGTGCCAAGCGAAGGAGGGTGTGAAATCGCCCCTGAGAGACCGCGGCAGCCGCGGCCGCTGCTGCCCAAGCGCCAGCCCCACGGAGCTGCCGGGAGCCTTCACCCGGAGCCCGCAGCCGGCACCGGCCGAGGGGACGCGCCAGCCCGCGCGGCTGCCCCGATGCGCTTCTCCCGCGAAAAACCCCAAAACAACAGGAACACAAAAAAAAATATCAACAAACCGGCCAAGCGAACAACCAAGCCAAATCAGCACACCTCCCCACCGGAAAAAAAAATATTAATAAAATAATATTAAAAAAAAAAAAACAAAAAGGGGGCAGCACCCGTCCCCGCCGGGACCCCGCAGGTGCCGAACCGCCCCGCGCCGAGAGCAGCCGCCCCCGCGCTCTCACCGGTGTCCAGGTGAGCCCGGGTGCCGCAGGGAGCCGGCTGCGGGGCCGGCGGGTCCGGCCGCGCCCCCCGCCCCATCCCGCGCCCGCCCGGCGCGGCACCGCCGCCGCGACACGCCCCCGACACGCCCCATGACGTCACCCCGCGGCCACGCCCCCCCGCGCGGGCAGCGGGGGGCGCGCAGGCGGAGGCGGCGGCGCGCGCCCGGTATCGCTCCGGCCCCGGCCCCGCTCCGGCCCCGGGCCCGCTCCGGCCCCGGCGGAACCGCGGCGGAACCGCAGCGTGCGGGGCAGCCGCGCCGTCAGAGCGTGCCGTGCCGGAGCATCCGCCCCCTCGCCCGCTTTCTGCTTCTCCTTAAAAAATCAGTTTGTTGCGGGTAGAGAAACGGTGCGTGGAATCCCCGGGCGAGGGGAGGCAAGGGGCTTATTTGCGTGTTTATTTGTCTCCGCATTAAAAAGCGGAGTGGTGTCCCGGATTCTCCCGTTCCCTTCGGAGAGCTGTGCAGAAATGGCATCCCTCAGCCTTTAGTTCAGCGCGGAGAATGGGGCGGGGGACGGGAGGGGACGCAGGACAACATGTATCTCCATGGCTTAGAATCCACGTTGTTCCATGATTCTCATTTCAAGTTTGAAAATAAGTCCGAGTTTGAAAGTCTTAGCTTAACAAACTAAGGTGCTGAGGCAGCGGTCCAGAATGGGGTTGTCAAAATAAAACAAAATGAAACAATCGGCATAGATTTCCGCAATACATCTGGCTATTTACCTATCTTGACGCAGGCTTCATCACCTCATTGTCTTAGGAGACAGAAAGAGCAGAAAGAGGATACAAAGACTTTTTTTTTTTTTTTTTACTAGTTGTACTCAATTGACACATCTCGAAATGAAAGAAAACCTCAGCCTGAGCTGCAGTGTGAAGGGAGTGGTAGTACAAGCCTCGGGCTTCTCCAGACAGGTCCACTGTAAAGATTGAAGACCATCGAGTCTTTCCGTAAGGGCAAGTGTCTAAACAAGCATCACCTTCATCATGATCAAAACATTAAGCAGATACCTCTGTATTATGGAGCTCACTCAAGAAGATTAAACTACTTTTTGTCTTTTTCTAGGTCATGATGTATGACCTGCAGATCAAAACGTGAGAGGTTTTCTAAAGTTATAACTGCTTGTTATGTATTTCTTCTTTTCTCATAAATAATTAAAAGTAGAAAAAGCTTTTCAAAATTCTCTCACCTTCTGGCACTAGTTTAAAAATTCTCTTAATTCTCAGCTATACACAGGTACATTCGCTCGCTGCAATTTTTATCTTGTCTTATTCATCTTTTTTTTTTTTCTTATTGAGATTTCACCTATTCAGGCTTCTAACAGCAATTTCTTTATCTTGAAAATAAAATTGAAAATGGAGGTACAGCAGCCTCAATTACTGCTGTTTTGCCTCACCATCTTAACACACTTTCATGACTGCTCACCACATCAAAATTACATCCCTTCCTCCCTTCCAAAGAAGGTGTTTGGGTGTTGTTTCTTGTCATCTGCAGAATGATTTTTCATAAAACTGTATCAGTAAGAACACACATGCAGGAATGAAGACTCTCCTTCCACAAAAGGCTTCCACCCACCTAGGACCCTGAATTCCTAGGCAGGGGCAGTATTTTGAAACCTTTGCTTATTGCTCTGCATAAGTAGATTTTCACCAGGGTCTAGTAAAGGCTACTGATCTTATGAGTCCAGTGGAACACAAAATTCAAAAGACAAAATACACCTCAAACTTACATAGATAATTGATACTGAGTGAATAATGAGGCTGCTACCAACAAAAACCTAGGGGCAGGCTGACATTTGAGCAGTACTGTTTAACTGGAAAGAAGATGTGCACCAAAGAGAAGATGCATAGTAGGCAATTAATTCAGAGAAGTTAATATAAAAAGATGAGCTCAGTTTGCCATTGCAGAGCAGTTTCTTCAGAGTGAATGCCTCAGGAGAGCAGAGCATCAGTCTGTCTGTTGGAAAGGCGAGTTGCAATTGCTGCTCCTGTATCACTTAACACCAGTAGAAATACTTGTTTACAGGGCACTGCAGCTTTCTCTAGCAAAATTTTGAGCTTCCTTCACATCTTAAGCACATTAGCAACTCCGTAACTACAGCTGCTGTGATTCCATATGGCTAAAACAACCAAGAACCACACACCAGAGTGATTTATTATGACCAAACAAGTCTGAGTTCTTAGCCTGCAATACCTGGAATTTTTTCCTCAGACATCAATATGCTGTCTATTTGAAGCCAGTATATTTAGAGTTTTAAAGATATATTAAAGTTGAGGAAGAGTTTGTGCTGAAGAAGGTCCTGAAAGCAGTTCTATGAGTTCAGAACCATAGAGTTTAATTACAAGAGTAAACTTTTCTGATTTAACCCTTTCAAATGTAAAAAATTAATATTGTATTTACAAACATTTTCTATGTTTCTATGAGGACATGGTAAGCAAAAGAGAAGGAAGAATAAATCATGATGTGCACATTATTTAAGGCAAAATATGCAATTATGGAATTGAAGCAGGAAAAGTTACAATGAGCAGTTAATTGCATTTTTTGCAATAAAATTCAAATTTACATAACAATGTGACATCAGCTTTCCCAAAGATAGTAATAAATTTGAGTCAGATCTTGCAGGCTTGATTCATGAAATGAAAGACAGCAACAAAACCATTCTTCAATTAAAAAATAACAAACTCCATGGTGTGAAAATAACAAACATCACAGTGAGAGCTGTTGCCATACTCACAGAATGTGGTTCCCTGCCAGGTCACAGCTCAGTAAGATGTGCTCACCAAAAGTGACTCTTCTTTCAGGTATTCCCAAGTCTCCCAGCATTAATAAATGTATGACTGATGTGGTGAGCAAGATCAGTTTACTTATTTGAGTGCCAACAAATCTGGATGTTCTATAAATTTATATGTATATCCCCTTCTCCAGCTGTCACCAATCACGGGTGTCCTCACAAGAGTAGCAGGGGCTCAGCTCGGTCTGGAGGAGAGAAAATGAAGGGGAAACCCTCCAGCAGAGATAGGGCAACACTAACTCAAGCCAGCTGCAAAACACAGAGAGTGAAGCAGTTACCCCACAGGCAAAGATTTAGAGTCCTCTTGATTTCCATTTATTCTTGTTTCACTAAGTTGAAAAGAGCTGTCTTGGTAACCAGGTCTACTTTGCAGGAGAATGTCTCGAAATTGGAAGGAGTAAACTAATAGTTTCTCAGAGCTGACCACACCCTGGTATAGTTAGGCTAAAATGAGAAACACAGCTTTTAATCTCTTCAGGCAGAAAAAGGAATTGAAGTTTAAGGTTTAGATTGACAAGCATGTTAGTCACAGAGATAACACATTAAAAGAGAGAAAAAGTCACCCTGACGTTTAGTGAATATACAACAACTTGGCAACATCATGGTTTTCATTACTTCTTAATTTTTAGAAAAATTTAGAAATTTGCTTTTAAAAAAATAAAGTCTTGTTTCTGTTGTAATTACTTTTGCATTGAAGATTTTCTTCAAGATTAAATAAAAAATTTGTCATTTGTTGAAGGTCTTACTGGACTTTGGGTAAAAGCTGAGCACAGTGAAACAGTGCTAGAAATACGTATCCCTAAGACCAGGAAAAAGGTGTTTGTTAAACCAAAAACCCTCAACCTAGAAGCCACCCACTTATTCCAGCTTTACTGGATTGCTCCCAGAGCCTGCTGTTTGCCATGCTGTGAGGTCTTTAAAGCATGAGTATTCATGTATTCAGAAGAAGGAGGTAAGAGAGAGGGCAGAAAGGAAGAGCTATTGCACATCCAAAGTCATGTCATGTTTCCTGCTACACATCCACCAACAGACAAGCATATTGCCCATTGCCTGAGCTCACCATGTTAACAGGGAGTGTCCAATCACCTGGATGATAATATTAAGGCATAACTCTTGTTTCTCACTTTGACCTTGATTACTGATCATTAATGAGTCAGTTTTGCCTTGACAGATTATGCAAGTGCTGTCCTCATGTGTGTGATCACCATCACAGCCCTATGCCTGTGAGGGGATTGATGGGTTTCTTCACAATACTTCTTGGGATAGAGACATCTCTACACAAAGTATTTTTAATACAAAGAATTAATTAATCATCTTTTTCATAAATAAACTTTCTAAATGTTATGCCAGGTTTTGCATTTTTTTCTATTTCATCCTAACACTAGCTCCTTCCTTTTCCTTCTTCTTGAAACAATATAAACCAGTACTCATGTTGGTACATGGAATAGTGATACAGTGAGCTCTTAATAGCATCTGGTTTTATTAACTTTGTATAACCCAGACATTTGTTTTCCCTCATTCTACAAATGTCTGCTGAGAGCCTAAGGGCCAAAATGCAAAAAACATTGCTTTGTTGTGAAATAAATCACTTCAAACTGAGGACTAGAGGATATCTGGCTGTAAGGAACTACTTGACGTGTAGTAATTCAAGGTCTGCTTTGAAGAGGACTGAGTCATCTTTGTTGTGCTAATATAAAACCTGTACCTTATGTAGTTCTGTAGGTGAAGGTGTTACCTGCTGAAGTGTCCTTATTAGCAATTTGAAAAGCATTTCAATAAGAAGATACAGTATGAATATTAACTTACTACTGGAACACAGCACACATAAATCCACGTATGTAAGGATTTTCTGACAGAAAAACTGTCTTGGTAATGTAGAATCATGAGTGTGAAATATCACATCTCCTGCTAGCTGCCCTCCTCTTTTATCCTTGAAATACCGTGCCTACAAGCACTGCACTTCAAATTGCCTCTCATACAATTTTAACTCAGACCTACATATCTTCATGTTCTACATATGATGTGAAGATGTTGCACTGGCTCCCCACTAACCAGCGTGTGGAATATCTGTTGCTCACATTTAAGAAGGCATGAGACTTCTTACCCCTCGGGCTGTTCCTGCTGCCAGTTTGTTCTCTGCTCTCCTACCAGAATTCTCATTACAAATATTACACCTGGTGTTTTCTTCTCTGAGCTTTTACTCCCAGATTGCAAATATAATGGCGTTTTGGTAGCTCGCTCAAGATGACCAATTCTATGAAAACACTGAACATTTCAGCAAAAAGGTATAAAAAGCTGCCTACCACCAAAAACAGGCAAAAAAATTTATTTTTAAAAAAGAGACTGAACAAAGCAATACTATGAGGCAAGCACACTTTGGTGTGCTGTTTTCCATCTTGTGAACTTTCACTCCATGATACACTTCCTAATGTGTCTTTTTGTCACAAAGGAAATAGCAAATAAAAGAACAAATTTTACAAACCTGAAAAAAAAATAGTTATCAAGACAATCCAGGATGAATGTTCTGCTCCTGAGCAACACTTATGATCTAATAGAAAGGGTAAGTTAGGTATTACCAAAGCTACTAGTAAGGGTTTTCATGTCTTGGTTTCTTGGTAAGGTAGATATCAAGTATGCTGTACTGATTTTTGCCCATGGGGTTGTTTGTCCTCTATATCATATTTAGCAGTTTAAGGGGAAGAGTTGAACTATGATTCAGAGGAGTGGCCTCAATTAATGCAACAGATTGAAGGGTATTGTCTAGTCAGTCATTTTATTTTTTGTAGAAGTAGAGAGTTTGAATTATTAAGATTTCTGAATGCACTGATGTAAAACAAAGGGTTAACGAAGTTCAGTAGTAAATGTGGCAGTGGTTTAACAAGATTCAACAGTAAACTGGATTATTTACTGCATAGAGGACAGGGTTGGACAAAGCTGAGACCCTCCCATTGGGCCATGAGGTTCAGAAAGGACCCCCTTGAGTTCCAAACTCCTTCTTAAGGAGGAGTCTAGTGCAGATGGATCCACTGCTAATCCCAGACTTGGTCAGTGGTTTATGACTAAAGGATTATATATGCACAATTGATCCTTTTTATCACTTAGCTAAGATTTCTAAGTTTGGCATGTTATTAATCACTTACCGAGACTCTGTTGCAACAAGGAATCCCTCAGCCACAAGGAGCACCTTGGGAGTCATTTGTGCTCTAGGGGAGTTCCTTTTCTGCAATAGAACAGCTCAGAAGGCCCTGGGCTCCACTATTCATGGGGTAAAAGGGAATGATTTACAATCATATATGCATACCAACAAGACATCCAGGTCATGATTCCAGACAGCCCTTAGCCACCATGTTGCCATCCATGCCTGGGGAAGGAGGATGTGTCCTCTAAGGAAGCACTGCCCGAACTATCAAGGATGTGGCAGCTTGTGTATTCTCTAATGCTTAACTGGAGACTACCACAGCAGCTCTATTGGTGTCATTCTTCATATTAAATCAGAGCAAGCATTTCCAGTCCCTATAAAAAGTGCATTTTACAACTACATCTTATTCAAGCATTCATCAATGTCATAGTCCCCGGCTAGATGGTGACAGTGGGGGGGTGACACTCCCCCTTTTCCGGGGCTCTGCAGAATCCCAGCTACCAGTGGAGGCACAGCGTGGAACAAAAGGACAGCAGCAGCACAGGCCTGGGATGGCACTGGGTTACTTTATTTGATATTACACTCCCCGAGTCTCCAGGCCAGGAGCTGGGGGCAAACAGCAGCTTATAAAGGGGGGCAGGTCTCAAGGGAGGATACAATATAAGAACTGTGAGTGGAACACAAGGCAGGGAATACAAGGCAGGAAAACTGCTTGGGACAGGAGGGGTTAACAACTGGATGTGGGAGGAAGGGGTTTGAAACTTGGCAAAAAACTAGCTAAGTATCAAAAAGATAAGACACCTGGCTCAATTGAATAACAAAGGCAGGTCTGTAAAACCAGGGAGAAAAAAAGCCCCCAGAACTACCAAAGTACAAATCAAACAATAACCTTCAAAATAAAAACACACTGCAACACATCAACAGCAGCTCTTTTGTTGAAACAATAACTTAATGCTCTACAGGACCTTCATAGCTCATTATAAGCTGTCATTATGCTGGAGCTGCTAAATGCCTGCATGCCCAAATTTCATCTGCAAATGTCACATCTACCTTGTTCTCTCAGGCACTCTCATTATCAGGATTAAGTCTCTATTTGGCTACTCCAGTTTCCCATTCATTCTGATGTGGAAGACCAATTCCACGGTATAACTCTAGCCGCTGAACTTTATTTAATTTGGAATCACTGTCCTGTGAACAGATGGGCTACACACCTCTGGATGTTGGTGCTCACTTGGTTGGTCTCTAGTTTTCACATTTTTACTTGAGCTGAAGATGCATAAATATCCCACAAAGTAGATAGTTTAACTACGCTGGCAGTGGGCCATTCTTATTTAAACTGCTGAACGCTGCTCTGCATTCACAGATGGTGATGTTTTCCTTTCTCTTTACTTGAATACTATTAAATCTACAGGACCCAAATTGTCTCTTTTACTGCATTTCATTATGATTCAATACTTGAAATTGCTGCATTCTCATTAGATTTGATTTCCTTAATTAAAAGGATCTTTTAGCAACAGAAACCCCTTCAGTCTTTCTTGTATATGAGATAACTTAAATAATATTTTCCTTTATGCCTTGTTTTTGTTTCATTTTAAGAAAGGTAATAATTGAAGCCTAATAACTTATTTAACTTATTGAAGCCTAGTACCCTAATCACCCAGAATTCATAGGTCTGACTTGCTCACAACTCCAGAATTGAAAGATATAGCAGGAATCACTTTTTGTTTCATGTTACTATGACTATTTTAAATATAATTATTGTGATATTGTATGTCCTGGGCCAGGAGTTGGACTTGATGATCTTTGGGATCCCTTCCAATTCATCATATTCTAAGGATGGGGGTCTTGGAAAATCAATTCATCAATTTATTCCGAATTGATTAAATATAATTGAGGTTCAATTCTTAATTTTAAAAGCATGGCATCCATCTTTCCATGCTGGTGAAAATGTAACTGAGCCTGATAACACAATACTACATGAAGAAGAACTCCCTGCCAAAGTTATCTGTTTTGATACAGAAAAGAAAGGAAAGGTCAGTTAATAACTCATTTAAATATGCTCAGATGTGTATTTTCATTGAGGTCTGCCTGTAGTGAGCATTAATGTGTAAAGATCAGTTTTCTTCCCACACTTGACAAGACTCATCCACTGTTTAGGCAGTGGAAGACAATAATTTTCAAACCACAATGAAACCTATAAAAAAATCTATAATAACAATTTATCTGAAGAGTGAACCTGCCACACATTCATTGCTTTGATTGCTGCAATATCACTCACACAAGTAACTATGAAACTACATATGCTCATGCTAAAGAACAAATGCTAGAGGATCACCCTATAAATCAAAACAAAAGCCTTAAGTGAGTTGTGCTGGTTATTAAGACTGATGAAATGCAGCTTTATTTTACACAGAATGCACTGACAGAGGAGGTATTTCATAAAGTCTAAATACAGCATCTGTGGCTTTGGATACCCACAAACCAACATTCATACATCAGGCTTGCTTATAGGGACAAGCATGTACTAGCCTACATTACCTAGTTCAAAACAGGTTAGCTCTCAAAACAATTTTGCTGTAGCTATCACTTCTGATGCTCTTAATGACTCCATAATTGCTATTATTATTCCCTTAGAGTTTTCACGAATAAGTTAGTAACTTTTTTTTCATGTAAAATAGATAACATAGATCCCCAATCTTTTGCATTCTTCCTTCTCTCCAAAATCCTGAAAACAAAGCTAAAGCTTGGAGGGTGTTTGTACCCAGGAGAAACCTTTGTTCACTAAGTCCCCAAGAGATCTAGTGTCTTTTTAAGATTTAGGTACATGGCTGACAAAAAAAAAAAAAAAAATCTCTTCCTGGTTTTAGGCCTAATTTTGTGCAGACACACAGCATCTAATGCAAATATCACATACAGGTTTTAGAAAAGAAGCTGTGTGAGTGTTCTTTCTCACAGTCCCACTGTTAGCCACTTCAAATACATATTATTTCAATACACACTGACATTTAAATCAAAGAGGAAGTCAAAACCCTCAGGAAAATTACTGCCCAGTAGTGTCCAGCTTTGCTGACTAAACAAGTCATTAAAAATAAACAAACCAACCAAAACCATCTTCTCAAGTAGAGCACATCAATCTTCACTCCATTTCCATACCCACTTGGAAACAGATAACCTCAGTAGCTGAGAGAAAGGTTATTCAGTGGCACATGGTGTTCCAGCAGTGGTGAAAGTCCTTAGGGTTTGAGGGGCAAGCAAAAGTTTTTGGCAGAAAAAGGTGAACAGAGCCATTTGGGGAATGGCTATTGTATTTTACTCTTTCAAAGGTGTTTTTTGACCCTGTAGATCAAAGATTGGGAGAATGCAATAGTTCTGGGCATAGAACGCTCAAACAGAATGGAATAAAGATTATGTGAGCAGCATCCTCATGCTTCAATTTGTTGGTCTAGCACACCTGAATTTTATTGAAGACCACTGGGAGGATGTTGAATTTTTCACATACTTGAATAGGTTTACATTCAAGCCTTTGAAAGCTACAGCAACAATCCTCAGATAAATATTTCACTGTCCAATTTTGTAGCTTCTTTGATAAAGCATTTTTATTGTTATTGTGGCAACATTGTAGGTATTCTTAGAAATATCATTATAGTTAATAATTCATGCAGAGAACACAAAATAATTCATGCAGAGAACACAAAAAATATCCTCATTGTATACAAGCCCATTTTCCTCTTCATTCCAATCATTAGAAATTCCTAAAGGATGTGAGTTACTGCTTTTGAGGAAACATTTTCTTCAACCTTTCCTTTCTTCCCCAAGTCATAAACCTGTTGGAGTACACTGAGATCTTTTAACTTAATTACTCACCACGGGAAGGCTCCTTAGAAGGGAACCTGCTCCAGAATCTAGGTCCCAAAAAGTTGTTGAGATTAATGATGTGACAGGCATTGTGCACAGCAGGTTACAAAAAAGGTGATGTAAGAGCAGAGCTGTTACCCATCCTGCAGAATTGTGGGAAAGAGCAGTAACTCTTACATTTTCTAGGAAATAGGGCTCAGATAGAAAGATATGGTTTTTAATGGGATCCAAAGTTAGACTCAGTTTAAAGCTTTACAGGTTTTCTTAATGCACTAATTATAATGCAAAAAGTCATAAAAAAAGATACATTGCATAAAGAAACAGCAAAGTCAACTCAAAAGATGCAGATACACAATTTATGCTTCTTAGAACCAGAACTTTTCTTTTTCTCCAGTTGATTCAAAGGGAACTGTTATTCATGTGTATCAATTAAAATATGTATCACTGCATACAAACTTTTCCATAAGTATTTTCTCTTTTGTTTTTTTGGGGTTGGTTTTTTTTTTTTTTTTTGGCTTAATATGACAGCAAATTGGATCCAGTTCATCCATCATGGTTCTGCGTTCCTTACTACAAAGTTAAAACTTTTTAAAACTGCATAGAGTGTTTACTTGTTAATGCTCATTGCATTTCTGTTCACAATTTCACTGTGGTGGCATGCTTACGTATAATTAGTCTTGGGCATGCAAAATTATGCCTATGTCCAACAGAACTCTAATTTAGAAGACATGCCAAGACATCACCTATGTGTGTAGGGGAAATTTTGAATCTTCTTCCCTGCAAATATATTACTGATGAACAGAAATATAGCTGCACTCTGCCAGTAAGTGACCTCCATGTAGGTAATGCATACCATTCTCACCAAAAAGATCTAAGTTGAGAAATCTAATTTAGTAATAGTTAATATAATGTTCAATTAATATATTTAATCTAACTTAAGTATATTTAATTTTATTATTGCCTAAGGCATATACAACAAAGTGAAGCTCCACCTTGGAGAATTACTGAAAATATATGGAGGAAACAACTGATATGCCAATAACATTATGACAAAAGGTATAAAGAGCAAATGACAAGAGGATTAATAAAGTCAGTTTTTCTCTGAAAAGGGCTGTGTAGAAACAACCCTGAAAGAGTTAGTCCTGGTGTGAATTAAAGCATTTTTCTTTCTGTGGACTAGTAGACCTTTCAAAGCTTGTTTTCTATTACATAGCACATGCTGTTTTGAATGTTTTGTAGCCAGTTTTCTTCCTATCCTTGTGCATCATACATATTGAGAAACAAACACTAATTAGTTAATTGCTTGTTGATTTTGTCAGAGTACAATAGTACTAGTTTGCATGGCAACTGATATGCACAGATACTGATTTTCTGAAACTGTCTCGTGTTCCCAGGAGTATTTCCTTTGTTTTGATTTGGGGAAGTCAGTTGTCTAACAGACCCCATAATTAATGTAACAAGCATTTTATAGGGAGTGGGAAGCTCCTACAGTGATTGAAAAAAACCAAAAAACTGTGGTAAACTATGTGGGAACTTTTCAGATAAACTATATTCCAATGTTAAAGCATTTTCTCAAATCTGTATTTACCTTGGGTAACATTTAATACCACAGTCCTTTTGCAGAAAGCACTCTACAAAATCAAAACAATGCACACAGATAAAAAAGAAAATAAGAATTATGCATGCAGTACTGTACTTTTAGTCAATTCATTTGCTTTCTATAAGATGCAAAAGTAAAACTGCTCTCCATGTGTCCAGTAAAGGCTGGTAGGAATGCATTTCCATGCTTGACACATGTAATATGTAATAGCCCAAGAAGATGAGAGCTTCTTGTTCAGATAATGAGCAGAGGGAGAACTTCATTTTCACAGGCAAAGATGAAACACATGCCTTTTTTGCATGCTCCAAATAAGTTCCTGAGGACAGAGTTCATTCTGTCTTTGGAAACC
Source organism: Haemorhous mexicanus (assembly GCF_027477595.1). Classification (NCBI taxonomy): domain Eukaryota; kingdom Metazoa; phylum Chordata; class Aves; order Passeriformes; family Fringillidae; genus Haemorhous; species Haemorhous mexicanus. The sequence continues at coordinate 37,742,955 of NC_082344.1, forward strand.
ACTTGATGAGGAACTCCAGCATGAGAACAATGGTTTAAATCCAAGCAGGAGTAGGATGGTTGTTGTGCAGTCTGGCCAGAACACAGCTTCTTCAAATGAAATTCCTGCATCTCCTGTCAGCAGAGGGAGTTTTATTGTTGATGTTAAACTGGCCTGTAATGAAACTGAGACTTGGATGAAAAACTTAAAACCAAAACTCAACAGCTCTACAATTAAACTGAAACAACAGAGATTTAGAAATAAAACAAATGCTGACGTGAGTCATCTGATTACCAAACTGCTATAAACCACACAATCCTGATGCTGGGCTCAAGCACACATTTTATTCACATGTCTGATACACAGAACAGCTCTAGAGGCAGAAGTCACAGTCTGGGATTTCATTGTCCCCCAACAAGAGACTAGAGAATTGCTGTACTTCAAATCCAGCGCGAAGAAGTGTCTCAGCCCAAAGTTGCCTCTGACCGTGTTGAAAAGCAAGTTGGAGCTGCTGTATCTGGGGGAAAGCCTTGAACCCCAGGCCCTCCTTTCCACTTGAAATAATTCCCCACTCATAGCATTTGTGTTGAAAAGGTGACGTGTGTCAACCCTCAAGTAAGAGGGTCACTTTCTATCGTGATCTTTGCTGTAGGTAAGACAAACTGTTTTCAGTGGGGTGATATTCTTTTTAGCCTGTGATCTTAAAAGTAGGGAAAAAAGGCAAGCATTTAAAGAATCAGAATTTAAGGGGCATGAGGAGGAGAGAAGAGTTTTGATTTACAGTTCTAGACTTTATTCTGTGTGTTTGTCTTTGTTCTTTATGCTGAACTTTGCTTCAAGCATGTTCATGCATCTCTGTTCTATGAGGTACATGATAAGGAAAAAAGTTAATGTCAGAAGTGCCAGTTAACTTCACATTTCATTTGGAAATGTATAGCTGATCTCTTGGCATGCCAGCAATATACAGCCCTTCATTTCCAGCCCCCACTTGATACGCTGTCTTACAAGCCTAACAGAAACTCTCTCTTGCCCCCTTATGGAAAACAGTATCAGAATAAATGGCTTGTCATTAATCTACATCTAAAATCAAGAGCTGGTTTTTTACTTATAATACTTTTTAGGTTTTAAAAATTCAGGAATGATAGTACAGCTACCACAAAACTTCAGAGCACAGTCCTTTTACACTCAACTAGGGACCAGCACCACATTCTTGTTAGGAATAACTTAAAACTCTTGGTAAAGCTCTTATTAAACTGATTGTATTTTAACCCAGGAGTTTTATTGAGTTTCCTCTTCCTTCTTCCTCCCCACCCACTGCTGGGGCTGGGGGAGTGAACAGCTGTGTGGGTGCCCAGCTGCTGGCTGGGATCAACTCACAACAGTTCTTTGCAGCTGAAATGGGCCATTTTTATGTCAAAACCCTGGGTCAATTCCAAAGTCTGCTCAAAAAGAAAGTAAGAAAAAACCAAATTCCTATGTTTGCTTTGTATATTGACTATGAATAAGGGATATAATAGTGTGGAGAAAAATACTCTTATCTCCCTCCAACCAATTTATATTTAAATAAAACTATTTTAAGATATATGACTTACAGCCACCCCCTGAAATTACTAATTGCTAAGATAAATTAGTTCTTTCATGAATAAAGTGATAAAGTGATAAGTTTTCCCTGTTTATTGCCATCTATTTCCAGTATCAGCTTGAACACTAGCTTCAAAGCAAATAAATGATTTTCATTAGAACATCTTCCTTTTAATGTACTATAAATTCAATTAGTAATATGGATGATTTTCTATATTTCATCACAGAAAATCTTTTTCCCTTTTGTGTAAAACTGATTAATAGAAAACAGTTGTTTTTTTTTTTTAAATATAAGAACAGGTTCAAACCTGACTCAAACCCAAGCTGAACATTTTTTTGTTTTGAAAAGTTAACGTTAGCTGTCTTCTTTTCTTGGCCAATTTATTTCTTTACCTTCCAACTAAATTTTTATGAACTAAAAATGTTATTATCCATTTGCACCACCTACGTTTTGTCAAGAACAGCACTGAGATACCATAATATAACAACATGAGCACTAATATTAAAAAGAAACACCAGATGTTTAACAAACCCTTCATTGCAAAATATCAAGGGTATTTTCAGGCAGTGGACTGTCTGAGATGATTGAATCTGTTTTCTGAATCTTAAACAAATTTAATTTCTGGTTACACTACCCACATTTGTCAATCAGATTCCTTCATTTACAAGAAAGGATCCTTTTGGATCCTGTCCTCTCCACATACTGGATTGTTAATTTTTTTTCTCTTTTTTTCTGTTTTTTTTAAACAAAGACTGGGTTTTTTGACTAATTGGACTGATGAAATAGTCCTTAGATTAGGCATAATTTTTCCTAATGCTTTGCATTTCACATTTCACATCAAAATTTCTGAATAACTGAAGCCATAAGCCCTGGGGAAAAGACATTTAGCTGATGGGAAACATCAGCATTCCCACTGTGCAGGGTGGGCCACAGCAGTTTATGTAGCTCAGCAGTCCCTCTGTTACAACAGACCCTCTAAAGTGCACCCAGGGGAGCTGTTGCATTAAGGCTACTGAATTCTGCCAGAAAATAAACCCCTGAGCATTCCAGCTGTACTCAGACATGAGAAGGGCTGCCTGTGGCTTGGCTTCATTTCTATTTACACTCAATTCTACTTTATCAGCCTGGTGGAGTTCAGTAAGAAGTTGCACAAGTGCTGATGGACAAACAGTGTGGTGTTGTGCCTCAACCCCAGCAGGCAAACAAGCACCACACAGCCCCTTGCTCACTCCTTCACCAGTGGGATGGGAGAGAGACCTGGAAAGTAGGAAAACCTGTGGGTTGAGATAAAGGCAATTTAACAGGCAAAGCAAAAGCTGGGCATGTAAGCAAAACAAGCAATTCATTCTCCATTTCCCATGGTGTAATGATTACTGGAGAGGACAAACACCATCATTTTAAACATCTCCCTCTTCTTCTTTCTTTTTCTGTGTTTATATCCTGAGCATGATGCCATATGGCATGGAGTGTCCCTTTGGTCAGATGCTGTTCCAAATGTTTCCTCTCCCATCATCTTGTGCACACCAAGTCCCTGCTGGGGGACAGTACAAGAAGCAGAAAGGGCCTTGGATCTGTGCAAGCCCTGCTCAGCAAAACCAAAAATATCTGTATACTATCAACAGTGTTTCTAGCACAAACCCAAAACAAAGCCCCTAAGCACCTACTGGGAAGAAAATTAACCCTACCCCAGCCAAAACCTGCACATGCATCTTAGCAATCTGGCACTGGTCTGGCTAGGTTCAGTAAGAACTTACACCCTCTAGATTCATAAAAAGGGTGGTTTATTGAAGAAACAGGAAAGCAGATTCAGGATTGCTAGAGATAAATGTGCTAATTAGAGAGTGTTAATATGTATTGCAGTGGGAGGTATAGTAACAGGCATCTATTGTGCTGTATATGTATAAATTAATATTCCCAGGCCTACTCCAATGCCATTGGATATGCAAAGCTCACCTAAAAGTGTTCCCACAGTGGAGAAGGACAGACACGCTCCACCTGCTGATCCTGAGAAAACAGACATGTTTCCTCATCTCTCTTTTTGCCCTGCAACCTCCCTTCTTTTTCTACTACAGATTTTTTTTGGCCCTTCCCAACTGGATGGAGCAACAATATATTATAGGTAGGGTTTGGTGACTTTGGTCAAACATGTTTTACATGTCTCATTTTATTTCTTGTTTGCACGGGGGAGGGTGTGAAATTTAATATGCAAATAGGTCTTAATGATGGTCTTGGTTACTTTCACTCTGAATTTGTAGCTGATATAAGAGGTAAAAATAAACACTTTGGTCCTCCTCCACCCACTGAGACAGCAGTAAAGACTGCCTCACCAGATTCTTTGTGCACATCCCTGTCTTCTTAAAGGACCAGATTTGGAACATGTCTTGCTTTTCAGGACGAAGGAAGGGCAAGGCCAGTGGCTGGTACAGAGCCATGGGCACTCCTCTGAACCAACACTGGGCTGGGAGACCTCCACCTCCCTCTAGACATCATTCCATTGTCCAGCCTTTCTTGAGCCAGGTGCAAGTTAACAGAGGGGTCCAGCTCATGGTTTTCTGAATCAGCCTGATCAATTCACCACCAGCTCAAGGACCTCTGCAGCAAGTCTGAAAATTTACCACAGGAGATCCAGAAAACAGCTGTACTTACTCTGTCTGAGAGACACCTGATGTGCTCCACACGTTTCTCACTTTGCCAAATGCTACATAAATGTGCCTGAGTAAACCAGAATTATCACAAGTGGTGGACATAAAAAGCTGGACCGCAAATCTAAATCAAGAAATCTCCTTGGATTCCGAATGGACATGCCACGTATTGATTAAAAAAGCCAGGGGGTTATACAAACAGGAGAATGCACAGCATGAAATTTCTATCTTGTAAACATTTAGGTCAATCATTATTAAATATGGATATTATGCTATTTCTCTTCTAGTGAAGAAGCCTAAGGAAAAAAATCTGATCACATGCTACTCTAACCGGACACTTTTCTATATTTTTTGAGTGGAACATTTAATCTATTAAATGAACTAGGAAATGGTTGATGCTGAAAAGTAACACTGCCTCATAAAATACATATTTTCGAAAGGAACTGGCATGTAATTGTACGTGAATAACATTCTTCGTTAAAAATATTTGCACTTTTGTTTGTTTGAAGCTTTTTTGTAGCATTATTTCTTGTAAATACAAACAATAAAATCTATAAAAAACAACTATTTGTTGCTTTCAGTGTACTGCACAAAGAGATTACACCACAGGGAACAATCCAAGTTAGTATATTTCTGAATCAAAATGTGCATAACTCAAGGCCACATTTTGAAAAACATGAGCTTCCTTTTTGCAGATCTAAAAAGACAACAGTTAAAAGCATGAAAACTGGCAACTACTATATTGGTTCAATTACAGAGGCAGCAACTGTCTTTTCACTCATCTATGTAATTGCCATACCATGGTTGTTTTCTAGGAAGTGATTTCAAATGCCTCATGTTAAATTAAAGCAAAACTGCCTCCTCCTGAAGATCTGAATTAAATCTTATCAATAAGGAAAGCATCATCTATGGTCAGAGGAGCATAATGCTTTGCCTGTGAAGAAAAACTTCCTTGCCCCTTGCAATCCACTGTCTTCTCATTGTAGAACAGATATTGTAGTGACAAAAGCCAATTAATTCCCTTTTTGCAATTGCATTTTGCAGGGACTCTGTTTTGAGAAACTCTTGCTTAGGGTGCTTTCAGTGCATTATTTGTAATGCAAATACTTGCAACTTAAGAGCAGTGGAAAACTGTATAAATCTCCCAACATGTGAGAAATTAGCAAGTGTTACATTGCTGTTTGATATGCAGCACATAGTCACATTTACATTCCTAAGTTTTACTTTGAAATAAAAAGCATACTCATGATCTTTGAAGATAAGAAAGTAAAACATTTAGAGAGAAAACCAGAGGCACCTCACATTCTTTTTGAGCTACATTTTACATTAAATTGTTTTCTGGAGATTAGAAGTGGGGCAATTTGTATGATTTATTCTACTTAGATGCCGTGTCTGTAAACGAACTTGTATGTGAGCTTTGTAGGAGCCCAGTTTTCAATGGTGTTTAATGTAAATGCCTTTAATTGTTACAAATTTGCCAATTTTTGTTTATAAGTCTGTATAATGGTATGCATATAAAACTATAAATGTCATTTGCCAAAGAGGATTGTATACTTACAGGAAGAAAACAGGGTATCTAGGAAAATTGGGAACACACATCTCAGAGAATGAGAATACAACCAGGAGTATTGCAGCATAGTCTGAAAAAGAAGGGTGAATTCCTAAAAAGTAGCATTTTCTTGGCACAGGAAATAGTCTGAAGTGCCAATTACCCCACATACATTATATATATATAATATTTTGATTCTGTTTCAGTTTTTTTGTAAGGTACTACTACCTTTTTGTAGGTACTACTACTAATGATAAACACAGGAGAAGCAGGAGCTGAAGCCAAAAAGACAGCTAAAATCTGTGGTAAAAGAGGGGCTGGGAGAAGGCAAAGAAAATCTTCCGTGTGGTCTGAAGCCATTGCACACAGAAAATTGAAGAGGTTGATACTTAGTCTTGAATTCTGCCTGTGCTCTGAGTTGGCCTGGCATCAGGAACACAAGTGCAGGTGCCTGGCTGTTAAAAGGCTCCAGAGCATCAACCTCACTGTAGGAAGCTCAGTAATAAGGGCACCATCTTGAGGTTTGGGAAGTTAAGCAGTATAGCACAACTAATTCTGACACCAGTTTCAAGTGTGGTATATGTTTACTTTGCATGATGCAGATGGGGATACTTAAACAGCATGCAGCTGGAATTACTCCCATAATATAGACTGGAAAATGCATTGTTTTACAGAATATTTCACACCTGCAGTAGTCTGTTAAAACACTATTACATGTTCATTAACTGTTTGACAGGCATAGGTAGGTAAGCAACTGTATTCTACAGTCAACAGCACAGGCCTGCCAAATGTGACCCATCTCATCAAGAAAACAGACATTATCCAGAACTACAGTATCTAAACTATCAGTACTGTTAGCTTCTGAATAGAAAACAGCAAAATAAGTAAGAAAACCTCCTGCCAACGGGAAGTGAAATCTTCACCCATAAAACAAAAACCTGGGGTGTGCATGTGTGTTTGTTTAAAGACAAATTTAATTTTACCTTTGGCTGTAATCTTACAGGCGCTTTCAGCAAAATCAAAAGATGTGGTGAAAACTCATCTGGAACAAAATGTTATACCTTTACTGGCTAGAAAGGTAGGTTCAGGAGGTTAAAATGAGCATCATCATAAAAAAATTCCCTGACAGAATTGGCAAAACATATATGAATGAATAAGGTTTAGAAGCCTGTATGTTGGCAGTGAGAGAAAAAACCCATATCAAAAGAAGCAGAAGGCTGTTACACTGTATGCTAACTATTTCTATGAAAACTTGGGGGTTTCTGTGTTGTTCCAGTGGAACTCAAAGAGGTGAACTGCAGTGAAGTAAAGAGAGCAACTTTTCATCCATTGGGAGAAAATATCAGAGCAATGTTATTTTGATCTGCCACCAGAATGATCTTCACTCTGTGGATGCAAAGATGAATTTACAGCACTTTGTGACACCTCTTGGTATCCGTGAGGGTTCTTCATAGTTGGCTAAATAAAGAGAGCATCTTTCTGAAATGGTCACATCACTGTTTCAGAGCAAAGTACCTTAAACAAAATGGAAATTATAGCTGACAGTTATACTCAAGTCATGGTGAAATATTTCTGACATGATTAGCTGTCAGAAAAATGCTGTACCCAGACATGACTAATCATCATGGTTATCTTTCTCTTATTCAATAGAATATACTGTGAGGCATGTGTGCAAAACCCTTACTCCCTTATGCAAATATTTCAGCGCTATGTCACTGACAATTAAGGTAAACCTAAGCAAAAATTTAAAGATTATATTTTTCAGAGACACAACACCATTTAATTATGCTTGCAAAATTAAGGTGAATTTTAAGGGCAAAAAAAATGCTGGGGATGCACTGGGTGGAAACTGCTGTTCTTCAGAGTTTTTACTCTGATATTTGGATTTCAGAGCAGAACTCAATATTTAAAGCCTTTAAAATTTTTGCCTGGTTTTCTTTCACAATTTTCTGTAGAATGAAGGGAGTTGCTAGTCCAGGTTTTCTTGTTCCAAAGCATTAGGGAAAAAAATTAGGGAAAGGGGACCTCAGAATGGTTATTTCCTGTTCAAAGTTACTTTCAACAAATGGTGGTGGACTTTGTCATGTACTTAGGAGTTTAGGGGAGACAGTGCCTATTCAGAGTCTGAAAGACTCTGAGCCAGAGTTCTTTCTAAGACCTGTACAGCTCCTCTCAGGTGACTGAGCAGTCAAGGGGGATCCCACTCTCCTCAGCCCTAATGACACCGCATCTGGAGTGCTGTGTGCACTTCTGGGCTCCTCAGTAACAGACAGACATGGAGCTTCTGGAGCAGGTCCAGGGAGGGCAACAGAGATGGTTACAGAACTGGAGCATCTCTCTTCTGAGGAAAGCCTGAGAGAACTGGGCCTGTTCAGCCTCGAGAAGAGACAGCTGAGGGGAGACCTCATTGATGCCTATCAGTGTCTGGAGAGAGGCTGGCAAGACATTGGAGCCAGGCTCTGCTCAGTGGTGCTGAGAAACAGGACAAGAGGCAATGGGCAGGAGCTGATGCACAGGGAGTTCCACCTAAACAAGGAAGAACTTCTTTACTATGGGGGTGAATGATCACTGGAGCAGATTGCCCAGAAAGGTTGTGGAGTCTCCCTCATACTCAAGAACCAGCTGGATGCAGTGCTGTGCCTTGTACTCTGGGATGACCCTGCTGGACTAGATGACCCACTGTGGTCCCTTCCAATTCAGAAAAGGAATTCCTCCTCTCACCATTCCTCCTCTCCTGTCCCATCTTGTCCAAGCAGCACGTACTGCTGTCCTGGTACTGCCAGTGCTGCTGGCACCTCAGCCTTGCAGGAGCTCCCAGAGTGATCAACACCACCAAGCTCTTGCAGAAGGCCTGATAACAGGTTACTGAGACTGGAGAGGAAGTGCAGAGCCAGCCAGAGGCAGAGAGAAGGGAAGCAGGGAGGACCATGCACCCCATGGTAGTGTGCTGAAGGGGAGTCATCCATTTCCTTTCCAATGAAGGTGTGTGCAGTGCTCACAGACAGTGAGCATCTCACTTGTGAATGTTTTCTCAGGAAGTTGTGATACCATTAACTGTGCATCAACAATAGTGACTTTTATAATGCCACTCACACTTCTGGATGTGAGTTTGTCTTTGATACTTTCATATCAATGCCTCAGTTATGTGAATGCCCATTATATTTAAGGCCATAATGTGGACATGTAGCATTCCAGCCAGCCACAATTTTCTGTACATTTCAGTCAGAAGATAATATACTATTGGAAAAAAAAAAAAAAATCAACCTTGTAAAGATAAGAGGATTTTTCTTTCACTACTCAACAGAGAATAAGGGTGTTGTTTATTTTTTTTTTAATAAGTTATCATGAGGCTGAAAGGTGGCCTTTAGACTAACAAAGTACTGATATAACTCCTGGAAGAGTTCCCAGTGCTTCCTTATTGGCTACTACAGTATATAAAAGTCTAATGAACCACAAAATGATGATGGATAAATCAAGTCTGCTCAGACTGGCTTCTGGACCCTGAAATATTATAAGTGCTCCTCACAGTCATTATGGAGAACATAATAGGTGGAAAATAGCATGATTATCAGATTATTAAATTCCACTTTTCTTTACTGTTTCTAGATTCAACAAAAGCTCTTTTTTTGCATGTTTCATTTTTGGATGTTTTCCTTTATTACAGATTTTAATTAAAGTATTCTCATCTCAATATAAAAATTAATTATGAATATAAATACATTATTGTTAAGTATGTATAAATATCAGTATATAGATGTATTAATATATGTTTATCTAATTAATATAATAAAATAAATTACAAACACTGTTATGTTTCTGGGATTTCTGTTACACAGTATCTGGATTGCTAATGCTACAGGCACGTTATTTTTGCTCACTACATCAAATGCTGATATCATCATACCATCTTGAACTCAATTTGCTGGATTTTTATCTTTCTTTTAGTGTTACAGACATCTTTTACACTGCCAAATATTTGTACCAATACAAATAACATTTTATTTCACTACAGAGCAGAAAGCTGGACTGCAAGGTTTTGCAATATGCAAAGCTTTATACCTCAGCTATTGCAGAGATTACTCTTCCAACACTGTGGCTCTCTACCCAACATTTTGAAGGAGTGTGGGATGGGAGATATGAATGTTAAAATAGTCTTTTGAGTTTTTTTCCCTTGGCTGCTTCTACCCAGATGAAAATATGTCAAGAGTTAGAGCATTTTTGCCTCTGTCTTCCACACTGTTCTTCAGTTCCAGGGTGCAATGACTGCCATCATAACAGCACAGTCCCCTTGGTAACTAAACCATGTGTGCACGCAGTAACATGAATTTTCAGCCTCAACACTGATTTGTAGCTAATCTGTATCACAGCATAACACAGGCAGTGGCAAGAGAAAAGGATTAAAGACCAGCAGAAATGTTATCATGTTCTCCAGCTGTATCCTTCATTGAGTACTCTGTAGGTGTTCAACCGAAGCTAGAGTTCGCCTTCTCCCTCAGAAAAAGTCACTTCATATTTTTACATGGCATCCATTTGGTAATTAGCACATTTTTAGTTATACTTCTTAACCTAATTTTTAGACATTGGTAAAGTTTTCTAAACACAGAATGAGGTTGCGATGTTTCCCATATTCAAAAAGTATTTGTGTTTTGGAGAGTCTGAAGTGAATCAGATCCTCCTGTAAACAGCCAGAATATTCTCCCAGTCATCAAAACAATCTGCAGCATTTACCAGTTACATTTTTAGCAGCTGAACCAGATGTGAATAAATTTAGTCTCTTGTATTAAACTGCCTAATTAGGAGAGTAGCATCTTGCAGGGAAACTGGGGATGATCTATCACATCATAAAAATATTTAGAACACGTCAAACTTCTGATTAGTCTTTAGCACCCTTCTGGTGTATATTACAGCCTATGACATCCAGAGTTGGCATCTACCTACCTATCTGCTAGATACCTTTTCATAAAAGTACACCATGTGTTGCAGAGGGAACGTTTCAAGGTGTTACTTTAGGAACAATATTCTATATACTCCATTTCCCTTACTACAGACCATGATATGTAGGAGATCACTGTATGGAGGATTATAGAGGGCCCTATGTCAAACTAGTCTCTTTTCTTTAGTCATTCTCTTTAGATAACAGATTTTCTAACTCAGAGTTTCTTAGGGAAAATTTGACAGGCTTTTTTTTCCTTCTTGGACTATAGAGTCTAGGACTGATAGTTACTGCCACATGGACAGAAATATCTCTGCTTCCAGATACATCTGAAACAGAGATATTTTAAGGACTGCCATTGCCTATGCAGAGCTTTAAGAGCACCTTTTGCATTCAGTAATGTGAAAAGCAACCATTACTTTCAAATTCTTATCAGTGATCAGTATCACTGCCACTTATATTCATTAATGCTCTGCTTGGATTCTGCTGGCCACTGTCATGGGCACTCATATTCTGTTTAAAACACAATTCCTTGTTATATTCAAATCTCTGCAACATATGACACCAAACTAAATGTGTGTTCTCTTATTGGACTAATCATGACTTTATGAAATTCCACAAGTACGGGAGGACACCTCCCAAAAGTTCTTATCTGAAAGCTCATCCAGTGATAGTACCCCCAAATATTTTCCACCACGAGATAATTGCTGAGATTGGAACTGGGCAAGATAAAACCTTTTAAAAGTACTTATTTTAATGGCATTTTTCAGGGAAAAAAAAATCAGGAAGAAATTTCACAATACTATTTCACAGACCCATGGCTTCAATTTTTTGTATGTGTGTATATATATATATATTATATATATATGTAAAACATACATAAAAATGCAATGAATGGCATTGAGCCTGTGGGAGGGGAGGGGGACGGGCAATGCTGTGTGGAGGGAAGGAGGGAGAGCAATCCCCAAGGCTGTAAATAACCACAACAGCCCCAACACCCAAAAAGAAGCCCCAGTCAAGCCAGCCAGTATAAACATCCAGCGATACAAAAACAAACAAGCCAAAAAAAAACCAAAAACCCAAACCCACAATAAATGTGTCAAAATGTGTAGCCATCTTTTCTTTTTTTAAAGGAGGAACACGCATGCATACAGGTACCTACTGCTGGTAGTTCACTCAAAAGATTACTCTACATTAAGTAAATATTATCCCCATCTGGGCAAATGACTTCATATCACCTTGTTTACTTTTACTAGAAAGAGCTGAGTGAGACAAATACATGGGCTGTGAGAAAAAATTCCTACCAAAAACATTGACTACTCCAATGAATTTACTATTTCCATTTCAACCAACTGAAATCTTAGCAGGGTATTTGCTCCCTCTCTTTGACATTTTGGAAGCCAGATATTTGTGCTTTATTTTATCATTTTTGCTTGCTAAAGTGAGAAATTTTGTCACAATTTAGAAGGCTCAAAACAAGTACTATCTGAGATAGTTAATTCAAATTTCTGCAACTCAAAACAGCCTGGCTCTCAGATGATGCAGATGGTATGGAGGAGGAGAAGGATCGTTTTGGCTACAGAATCACATTTAATCCTTTTTTTTCCCCCCTAGCATAATCACATAATCAAGTGATGGCACAAGACTCTTGAGGCTCCTGCTCTGTCCCTGTTCTTCCCTTTTTATGCTCACTATAGCGTGGGTGTGAGTGTGCAAGGGTTTTCCCTTGGGATTGACTCCAGCAGAGAGGATGAACACAGGGCTGTCATTCAGAGAGAAGGCAGAAGGTCACAGAATGACACACAGAGAGTCCATCAGTCTCCACAGGGAAATCATTACTGGATTTCTTGCTGAAGTACAGCCAGCTTTATCCCCAAAGCACAGGCATACAAGGTTAGCATCCAGTGCTTTTGATACAGCCAGAATTAGGATTTCAGGCAGTAATGAAAGGAATAAAGAGGATATCAAGGTAACTAGAAAAATCCTAAACCAACCCATCAGATTATCAGCCCTGTGACAGTCATTTGGCTGTATTTCATGCTGACCACAACCCCACCACTCCTCAACGTGCTTCTCTGTTCTCCCTGCCACAATGTTACCCAAGCTTTGAAAACTCAACGGACACCATGGAAAAAGTTTTGTACTACCTTCTTTTCCCTCGAAACTGATGATCTTTTGTTTTCATTTAATAGTCTTGGATCTAATAAAAGTGATAGATACCTTAGAGAATTATTAATTGCTTGATGGTTAATCCACAGATCAATTTAAAACCACAGAGTGACACCAACCACTACTGCAGTAGCCAATAAAAATATTTTTGTTTTCATCAAATCTATTAATCATAATAATTATTCACAAACTGCATTGCCATGGAGACAATCCTCCTAAAATCACCTGAATTAATGAGGTTGGTAATTAACTTTATTTATCTCATTTCAAACTGGTCCTTAGGTTTTGACATTTACTGATTGGATTCTTCAACCTTTATATCATTCACTTTTGAGCAATTTGTAACCAACTTCGCACAACCCTCTGACAATTTTGCTGAGCAACCACAGATGACAGAAAATCTTTTTCTTGCAAGACATTCTTGGGAGAAATAGATGCATAGGTGCATATACTCATATAGCCAGCTTACTCAGGATATGCATCACTATTGACATTTTATCAGAGTTAAAAAGAAAAAAAAGGCCACCAACATAACAAACCCCACCAGTATTATGATCAATGCTGACAGTTGGTTTTCTGATGGTACAGATCATCTTGGGAAATACAAACTATATTTAAGAACCCCTCCTAAAAAACCATACATGGCATACATAACTAGAAAACTCAGTTGTTGAAAGCTTTTATCCAAGGCAAGGGAAGGCAGCATCTGTCAAATGCAATAGTCAAACTGGCATAAAGTTGCCAGGATTTTATAGCCACCCCCATGAATCTTTATGAGAAGAAAAATTCTTTAACCCAATGCACATTGCAGCTGGTGGAAGAGAAGCTGTTTAGGAACTTTTCCATGGGTTCTCTTTATGAAAATTGACAGAAAATTTGCAGGCCAAAACACTGACGGTAGTGGTACTGAGTGCCAAATTATTAATATACACCCAAGCAAAGAAGAGTACTATTATGACTTTCTAACCCACAGACACAGATTATTTCTGTCCTCCAACAACTTCAGACCTTCAGCTCTTGACCTATATGTAAATCCTCTAAAAGCAACCTTTTGTACCTTGTACTTTATTTTATGTCTCATGAACCCATGATGGGCTGGAACCTAAGTTCAATCTTGAGCTTGATTGTTAAATCAAGTGAGGTATCTTCAAAACACTTTGACAGTAGAGCTGTTTATAAGCTAAGTGATAACTTTGGTTTTCAAGCACTTTTATAACTCCATACTATTAGTGTAGAAGGTTTTAAAAATGCTGCATGTAAAACCAAATGCTACATGTGAAACCAAATGAAACTTTCTTGCAGCAGATGTTCTACCCCACCTCAAAATAAAAGTCACTCCTGCATGAATATCACATAATTTAAATGCAATAACATAGCAAATTTACACAAAATAACTATTGTTTCTGTGGTTCACTTCTCTTAAAACATTTCAGAAATTTGAATTCTGTATTCTTTTGAAAAGTAGGGAAGAGCTTTCTACTTCAGCTGTATGAAAAATTCAAGAAATGGGGTATGTTGGAAGGTACTCCTTGTCTCCTATGGTCAATCTTAAAGAACTAATAAAATGTATATTTGCATGGTTTCAAATGTATATTTGAATGGTTTGTTTTATAGGAGTCTGCATATAACACAAGAGTGTTTATTCCTGGTTATCAACTTCAAACTTAATCTTCGGTGACTGCAATATTAAATTGGAGTGCTACCATGCATGGCTGCTACAATGCAAAACCAAATGTGAATTTGATTATAAATTTTACATCGTCTAGTAAAAAGCAAAAAACAACTTCCCCATTCCCAAAATGGTAGGAACTTTTTGACCTATTTTTTGCTTAGAATTTCTCATTTTTTGCCAGACTGTTTTTGACAAATATTTGGTCAAGGATGAAATTACCACAATGAATATGTGCAGCAGAGTTGAGAATGCATCAGCTTCCATCTGCTGAAATTGAACATGCTTCCAGATAGATTTGGCCAAAACAACAGTGCAGATCTAAGCACTAGGATGTGGTAGTTGATAGCAAGCACTGCTGATAACACCCTTCCCTCACTTCTGCCCAAGCCATGTAGACTAATATCTTAGCCCCCCAATCCAATATGTAGGAATAACTTCATGGAAGTTGAGACAAAAATGCTGTGTAATGAGGTGGTTACAAATTCCCTCATTGCAGCCAAAATTGTTTCATAATGATGCAGATCCTACCAGCCATTTGCACACAAAGAAGAGACCCCTGGCTGGAATTCTCTGGCCTGTTAGCTTTCAAAGTTGGTATTTATATATGCTGGAAGATGTGTATTTAAATATTAACTACTTGTAAGCACTTTTCCAGAAGGGACTTCTAGGTTAAATTGCTCATAATATGAGAAAACTCATAGACCAAGACTACCCAAGGATCTGGAAATTAACTTGATAACATCAGATTCTGGAAATCTTGTCCATCTCCAGATCAATATCTGAGAGATGTTTATCTCCCCATTAACAACAAAATTAACAACAAAAGCATTTCTAATAAATCCATCCTACTCCAAAGTCTCTGGTAATACCATTTTAAGCCAGGAATGAAAACTGATCAAAGGTTTTTGAAGTGAACAAAGGTTTATCTGGATGAAACCTAATTGTATCATTCATAGACTGTTCCTAAGGGCACTCTCTGGTTTCTAGCCTGGTTTCTAGGCTGGGTGGCACACACAGACATTTTGTATCTCTACCCAGTAAAGAGCTCTAAACTGTTTGGCAAGCCAAGTTATGCCTTCTCACATACATCTGCCAGTTCCCACATAGTAAGCATCATCTGCACTAAGCCAAGATGGTAAATCAAAATAATTCCCTTGCAAGATTCTGGAACATCCTTTAGGACAGCTGCCATCCAGTAAATTCTAAAATACAGGAATCAGTGGTATTAAAGCCCTGGCAAACCTTTCATTACTGACACAAGTAATGATGGCAGGTTCATAGCTGATCAAGTCTGTCTGCCAAATAGCTAACTAAAATGAAAGTAGGATCATTTGGCAAGTTTAAAAAAAAAAAAAATTACCTAAGCACTAGCTGAAAATTGTTCACCCATGCTACATGGAACTTGGAGTGTAGATGCCAACAGTCCAACTGTGATTGTTCTAAAACACATTAACCTAAAAGAGCCATGAAAAGTAAAAGACATTAAACACAGTAGGTGCTTTCAAAAAAAAAAAAAAAAAAAAAAGAAAGAAAAGAAAAAACCCACTAGCCATGTAATGTAATATTTCTGTGTTTTTCTTGCCATAATTCTACACACCAAGGGAATGCACTTTGTGATCTATAATCTGCATGGATTTTAAGATTCTAAGAGAAAGATTTTTTCTTGTCAGTGCCCTATGTCCATTAATATCCAAATAAATAAAGATAAATATTTTAATTTCTTCTCAAAGACAGGGGAAATATAACCCTGCTTTCAGCAGGCTGAAGAACTAAGTGAGGTTTCACTGTGAATTTCTAGAGGGTTTTCGTGTTGCATGCCTCTACCTTTAATTGCCGAAATATCTTTTGGGCTCTGTTACTAAATGAAACTTGCTATAGTTTGTTGCTCTGATCTCTGCCTGTGATTTTCCTACTAAATATGGGTTGAG
Source organism: Haemorhous mexicanus (assembly GCF_027477595.1). Lineage (NCBI taxonomy): Eukaryota > Metazoa > Chordata > Aves > Passeriformes > Fringillidae > Haemorhous > Haemorhous mexicanus. The sequence goes on from NC_082344.1 coordinate 37,759,409, forward strand.
AAGGACTTGATTCAATGAATGAAAGCAAACTTGTTATCTCTCATGAGGTCACACAGGTGTCTTCAGATAACTGAATCAGTACAGGGATAGATAATCCCTTAAAAATGAGACCATGAAAATGAAGATTGAGCTACGTTACATCTGTACAAGAAAAAGATTTAGTTAACTGATTGCCATGTGTATGCCAGGGGTGTCATAAACCCAGTGTGACAAACAACAAATGTGCACAGAATCAAACCCATGGCATTAGACTCTAAAGCCTTTGTTAGCAGACCAGATACAAAAAAATGTCATGACATTATCTTAGATTAGTTTAAAAAATTATTCCAGTTCATCTTGTGCATTCAGTGCATGTGGATATCTACAGTACTTATTTTTTGTATAGACATTCAGATCACATCTCACGAGCAGGAAACATACTGGAGATGGAATTCCTCACAGAAGAGTGTCTTATCTGTGAGAACAGAAAAACACAGGAAATGCCAGGTTTTGCCATCTCTTGCATTCCCAAGACACCAGGGCATTTAAGACAGAAGCCTGAATGCTGGCTCCCAGACAGCCTGGCTCCTGTCAAGATGGAATGCTTCCTGGCTTGTAAGCTTCTTCTCCCTCCTTTGTTTCTATCTCATCCATTACATCAGAGAGAAAAAAAAAAACTCATTCCTTTTTAGGATCCCTCTGAGCTGTCTCAATCAGTCCTACAGGATTCAGGGAATCCAGGTGTGGTTTAGTATGCTTTTAGTATGAACTTTTCATAAAGGTTGTTTTGAAAATTGTCTTGTTTTTAATATTCCCTACAAGCATTCTTTCTTACTGTGATGACTTGCTTTGCTAGTTTAAATAAACTTGACTTTTTATCTTATATGGTAATCTGGCAGCTGTTTTCAAAAGTACATATAGGACACCAGATAGTTGCCAAAAAAGAAATTTTTGTTCTTATTTATGAAAAAATAATAATATTTTTCTTGTAGAAAAAGAAGAACATGAGAATGCAAATATTTGTTTGATTTTTGCCCTGCTTTGGGCCATAAAGAAATGGCTTGATCTTATTTTTCCTGTTACAATACTTACTGAGTTATACAGCCTTATTATTTGTAAAAATAATTTAATAATTGTACAAATAATGAGGCTGCATAACCTGTACAAATAATTATTTGTACAATTAATTTGTATAATTTAATACATAAAATATAAAAATAAAATATACTGCATTATCATATATCCTAGATCTTTGTTGGAAGCTGTTATTTGTCTTTCATCCGTGTAGACTAATTGAAGTTTGTTCAGCAGTGCTTCTTTAAAGACTTTAAAGGCCAAGATTATAGCAGAGCCTAAGACTTTACAAGAACATTCTTCCCTCCAAACTGAAGAGGGAATCTGTGTAAAAATATAAGTTAGACAGAAATGCATACATGAAGTTTTGCTTCAAAAATTCGTACACAGTGCCAACAGTGGTAATAAATACGTCCAGTTGTTAATGTCTTTATAAAAGTCAAGTTACAAAACCTGTAAACTCACTCAGTGTAAATGAAGGGGAGAAAAAACTGCTTTGAATAAATCTGAATGTGATAGCCACATGGGGCAAAAAAGAAACAGCACAAAGAATTAGCAAAAGTTCTGTCAAAGACAAACCTTCAGCAATTGCATTAGAACCTGTGAAATCGACCTAACATGAAGTATCTCCAAATATCTTTGTATTGTCCATGCCTTTTTTAATGCAACAAATGCATAAAGGACTTACATCTACCAAAACTTTGTGCTTTCACATGTGCAATATCATTTCTCTAGAAATCATTAGGATCTGAAACAAGAGAGGATACTATAATGAGGATCTTACTTTTTTCAAGTATTCCTATCACAAGTAAGACCTAGGAGCTTCAGCTTGCAAAACTCATATTTGTCTACACATTAGAGCCTTACTTCAAAACATTCTAGTTTTAGAATCTGTTTCTTTTGGTGTGGTTTAGGGCAAAATAATACAGATCAGCAAGCTATGCTGATCCACAAAGTGCAGCAGGAGCTGCACATTTTTGAAGAAAAGGGTTCTCACGATCACCCAAATTTGGAGTCCTCCAGATTCTGTGCTTGCATTCAGTGCTTTCCAATCTGTGCAATACCCCTCTCACATTTTCCTTACAAGTTTTTATGCACTGTTTTGGAATTGACATTTATTTCCTCAACAAGAGGTTGAGTGAAACGTTGTGAATCACCTCAAAATCCCGGAGAGTTGTTTTAGGATATCGAGATTGGAACCAAACTTCTTTGGAGAAAACATCTTCTTACCCAACACAAACACCAGTTTTTCAGCTCTCCAAATAAAGAACTTCCCTTTCATACTACAGATGTAGTAACTAAAATTGCCTTACCTCATGAATATTACACTATATTCAGGCACTTCCAAAGAACTTGTGAAAATTGCGGACAGCTCTATGGAAGAAGGAAGCACAGCAATCATCATGTGTGGATTGCAATAATGAGGCCACTAATCTTACTGCAATATCTGTTCAGAACATATCCATGCAGGACACAGAGAATTATCAGATGTTCTGCTCTCCACTGAATGGCATGGCACACAGGGCATGAATTATTACCATTTTCTCAGAATTCGTGGGCAAGGGACAAAGATTAAAATCTATGTAACTGTTTAATGCACAGAGTTCCATGTGAAGCTGGAAGTTTGTACAGTGTTTTAAGGTGTTTTTCAATAGTAAAAAAATTATTTTCTTCCTGCACCACAAAAGGAAGATGTTGCCTCACAAAGGGAGTTATAGCAACAAGTTACAGCTATGAAAATAGACAGCAAAGTGAAAGAAATGCAAGTTTATAGTGGTTCTCCTTTAGTAAACAAGCAATCAGAATTATTTACACAAGTATAGAATTTCTTTTTCAGGAATTTTTAAGTCCTTCTACCATCACATTCTTAAAAGGAAAGATTTCTAGAATCTTTTACTCCTTAAAATCTGGCTCTAAAAGTTATCGAGTAATCCTAACTCTGATATCATCTATTTCAAATGAGGATCCAGGGAGAAAATTAAAAAAAAAAAAAAAAAACCAAAAGAACCAAAAACCTGTTTTGTCAGAATTATGAAATCTGTGGAGAGGAAAGTTCATAGATCCCTTCTCTGGAGGGTCCTTTCCATGTTTGATACATACACCTAATCTAGATCATCAAATTCACAGCAAAATCCTACTAGTGATTAACAGAATTTTCTACACAAATAAGAGAGGTGATCTCCACAGTTCAGTAGATTAATAAAATTGGGTTAGTATAATTTTAATATCACTATTGTTCAGTAAAGTTTACAAATTCCAAAAATAGGGTGGCTCATAAAATTAATTTCAGTATTTCTGTGAAATAATTCTTTTTATGAAATAATAAACAAAAAATACCTGATGTTATTTCATGAGATATCATGAAAACATTCATTGATCCATGGGAAATAATGTTTGAAGTTAGACATTAAAAAAAAATCCTTCTTCTGAACACCACATTAATTTTGGTTCAGTAAGTTTATTTTTCAGCAGCGACTTTTAACTGGTTCCCTCACTTCATTTCTGCACACCCTTTAGATGACCCAGAACTGCATCTTTGTGACTGGAATACACCCCAGTGAATAATTTCTGAGAACATACCTCTTGCTTGGCTACCAGTAACTGCCAAAAGTGCTCTAACAAATTGGGAAAATCAGAAATATGCAATTAATTTTATCTCCAGCTACTGATTAATTGTACCACAGCCACAATTAGAATTTGAATTAATGAACAGTAACATTCTGCTACCATAGAAAGGAACCTAAATAGTGAAAATGAAAGCTCTAAACAAGTAAGAAAATGCAGTCATGACTTGAGTCTCATACTGCCCTTTGCTTTGAAAAAAAACTGGATGATGTTTTCTTTTTCCTCACAAGATTTTGGTTTCTGGATGAATTTGATCTTTTGAAATAATCATGGCAAACTAGGGCTAGGAACAGGAGGTAGAGTGTATTGCTGTTGCTCTTGGCATACAATTTTCAGAGATGAGATTGGTGTTCTCTCTTCATATGTCAAGATGTAAAAAGTCTAGAAAGATAAAAACATATATTCATGGAAATTGCACATGTGATGGGGTGAAGGGAGGATTTACCTGTGTCTGTACTCTGGGGCACAATCCAGAGTTGATCACTTTCCATGATAAACCTGCCTCAGCCACTAACCACGTGAGGTTTGTGATTCAGTCAGTAGTAATCAAAACATACAGCTGGAAATGGACTCTAGATACACTTAGAGCAGTCTCAGTGGGGAGCTTTGCATGGCACATTTGCTGAAGCTAAAACAATCCATTGTACCCTTTTGGTCCCAAGAAAGAGGTAGCACAGATAGCTATGTTTGGGGAAGGACTGTGGGTTGCTCCTGAGTACAGCTGACCAGAGGCAATTCAGACCTACCCCATCTCTGTTCCTGTGTTCAATCACACACCTTGCCAGCACATCTTGTGTGCCTTGTCCCAAGTCTGTGCTTTGATCACAGCACGGTGAATTACCATGGTACACTTTGTAGCTGCAGATTCCTTTGGATTTGAATACCAGGGTGATGTAAATGAAGATGGTCTCTGTGCTCTTAACCACTAATTTTTCCCCAAAGAACACAGTTTAAGACAAACAACTTTTCATTATATATTACATTAAAAAATGCTTACAAGCCAAAACCTGAAGTTATCCCTGTACCTCTACCTCACAGAGTCTGGACAATTTGTCCTTATAAAGCCTACAAGGTGAGCCATTATTCAACATCTTTGTTTCACAGATAAAAAGCTTAAGCACAAAGCCCTGCCAGGGTAACATGAACACTTGCATTTATCTTGGTGGTATTAAAACAAGTCCTGGATTCAAAAGCAGCACTCAGGCACACAGGTAATATATGAAATAGAAAACAAACAGAGAAACAAAAGCCCAGACAAAAAATCCCCCAAGCTTACCTACATCTCCTGAATCCCAAGGCAAAAAAAGGAGCACCAAGCTATAGCTTTTCAGTTTCCATTGGAATCTGTAGCACACTATCCTGACATCTACTAACAATGCATGTTATTTATGTTACACATCAAATGTTAAATATACTTTCTACACATTCTAAGCATGCAAAGTGCAGAAAAATGCTAGATTTCTTGAAAGAACAAATCCAGAAACACAAAATATTTCGTAAGCCCCAAGAGAGTCCCAGGTGTGTTACAATAAGCAGGCAGTATTCCTGCACAGGCAGGTCACTTTGCTATTACACACAGCACAACTCTGAACTGAGTGTGATTTATTAAACCCAATTCAAAACACATTTAAACCACAACACAAACATAACCATTTTATACAGAAACAAACTGCACTGTACCCCTCAGATCAAGCTAAGAAAAAGCTTTGCCTGAGATATTCCTTTTTTCTACAGGAAACCACTCTCTTTTTCCTTATCAAATATTTTTTCCTATATTCATGATCCAGAAAACATGGATAACACCTGACACTGAAAAATAAATTTTTATTTATAATAAATTGCATGTGACAATCTATTTCCAAGTCATTTTTAACATCAAGCAGAAAAGTAACTATGATCCATATTCCAAGTAACACCTCTGAGCAGTGGAATACAGGAAGGCTCTGTCAAGTGTAGTTACATTTTCCTGTCAGCCTCTTGGTTGTAGAGACATATATTGATTTAGTGTGTACACAGACAGAAGGTGTTGCCACTAACACTAGAACTGAAAGGGTGGGAGGAACATGGTACAGGAATACCAAAGCCTTCGTGCAAAGCAAGGATATACTGCTCCACCCAGGGGTGGATCCAGTCCAAGCTGATACATGGAGATTTACAAACTGATGTTTACAAACTGAGATTTACAAACTCTGATAGCATGAGAGTCTCAAGCAGCAAGCAGAAGAGACATGCTATGCAGCCTTTCACTACAGGAAAGACACTAGGTACTGACAATTTCAAGCTGTTCACATTATTCATGTTTACTTCAAGGTCAGGCTGGATGGAGATCTGAGCAACCTGTTCCAGCTGAAGATGTTCCTGCTCATTGTAGGGACATTGGACTAGAGATGGCCTTTAAAGGTCCCTTCCAACCCAAAATGTTCTAAGATTCTGTTTATACTGCGTGCAGTGACGTGTGGATTTTTAAATATTTATTCTTCTTACTAGCATGTCTCACAGAAGGTAATTCAGATCACCTTGGATTTCCCTAGCTATTGCCACTAGAAGAATGAGTGTCCTTTTTGCCCTCTGCAGTCTGGGTAATATGCCAGATAAACTTACCCCACTTTCACATATGTATGCTTAGTAATAGCAAACCCTGAATCGGAGCCTTGCCCTCCCTTTTTTTTGGCCCTCCGTATTGCTCTCTGTTTTCTTGGGTAGCCAGCCCATTCACAATGGTGTTTGAAATACTGAAAAAGCATACTGGAAAATACCCACATCTGGCAAAGATCAGAAGCAGGCTCAGCCACACAGATAGTTAAGATTCAAGCACAGCTCTTTTTTTTTTTCTTTTCCAACCTGCTTTCATGCCACCAGCAATGTTGAGAGAGCTGAGTTAGTTGATGAAAGAGACAAACGCTCTGTGTCTCTCTTATATTTCATAAGCATGACAGTGACGTAGTGTGAACCCATTGCAGTGTTTGCACCTCAGAAGACATTAGGTTGTTTTTCATTTCTGCCTTGATAACTTCACTACAAGGACTTAAAGAGCCAGCAGACATGGCTCACTGCACAATTTTGGCAGCTTGTGTTGTAGTTTCTTACCTTACACAGCTATGAAGACTGGGAGAGTCACTCAAAGAATTAATTGCCAGTAAACATTTCTTCTCCTCACACAAGATGGAAAAGGGAAGAATAAAAATTATAACTATTTCACAGTAAAAATAATGGTTTATATTAGATAGCTGAATATAGGTTATTATTGACATCAGCTATATTGGTTAAAAACGTTTTCATTATTATTGTTCGTGTCCTGTACCCGTCATTTATTTGTCTGCCCAGAGACAGTCTTTATCACTTGCTGACAGACCAGGCTTACAAATTTACCTGCCTCTGTCAGTGAGGGAGGACTGCAGATAACAGTTCTGCACCATGTCTTCACTGGAGCCAGGAGGAATGAGAATAATAGAAAATACTTGAGAATTCAGGAACTTATCCTGTCCCTGCAGAGTGACCAGAGAAAGCCCAGCAGCGCTGATCCTGACGCTGATGGGAGAGAGCATCCCGGCTTTGAAGTGGTGTGGTCTACACTGCTGCACTGGCAGCTGTCAAAGCAGATTTGCTTCTTTTGTTCAGAGAGTCTCTCTCTCCCTCTTGCCTCTCTATGGGCAGCATTCAAAGAGCAGACGATTCTGTCAGGGAATTTTCCTCCCACTGCTGAAAACTACATTCTGTATCAGCAAGAAAGTATGGCTGGTGTTTGCTAATGACTAACCTTGACTTCCTTCTAAAAATTCAACAGTGATAAATAACAATGAGAAGAAGATTCAGCGCATGCAGCTAGGTAATGCAGAGGGGTACCAAATAGTTACTATGAAAAGAGCAAATTAAAATAAAACAACATATTCAGAATTTCATCCAACATTAATGTGAAATTTTCAGTTGAACTAAGGGGAATAAAAAAAGAAAAGTTTTCTATTCCAGGAGAGCAGGTATTAGCTCTTAAAATTTTCTTAGAGCTGACACCAGTATGAAAAACTGAGAAACATTCATGAGTGTGCACACACACACACTCAGACATGCAGAGAAATAAGGAAACATCTGAATAGAACTGCATGAGCAGATTCAGGTTACAGAAAATTCTGGAGCTTTTTGATATCACTCTGATGATGCAAGGATAGGATATTTTGGTTCATGGTGTCAACATCAAGATATGGGTTCTAATTTGATAGTACTTTAAAGGTAGTAAAGCTTAAAACAAGTTTTTCCAGGATTGTACCTAGTCTGCTGCCTTCTTTTTCTTTTCTATCCCTTCTCCTTCAATAGAAAAATATTTAGGTTTTATTAGTTATAATATATATAGCTTAATATTAGTTTTAATCCTTATGAATTATATATATTATATATTTAGTAGTTATAAAAAACTAGTTTTAGAGGGAATCTGCAAAATGAAAGAGAATTACGAGGTTTTATTGGTTTATAATATACTCCTCAATAGGTTTAGAATTTGACGGGTACATGCCTAAGGCAAAGTGGCAATTTTAAACACAGGCTTCAAAAACTTTCATTATCAGTAGCACTGTCTTCAACTATTTGCCTTTGAGTCAGTCTCTCAAGTTTCCATGCATTGTTATCTGGCAAAAGGAAAAAGAGTTGCACTATTTCTACAGCTGCCTTCTGCACTTACTTCCTTTTGTTAGAGCATTTTTAAGACAAGGTGATACATTCTGGATCACCATTCATATACAGAATCATCTTTGATGGTACTCGTTCTGGATGTATATAAAATTCATTATATACTTTCTAGGGTTATTCCAATAAATAGAGAAAAGTTGTTATTACCATTTAACTGTCAGTTCTCCCTTATACTGATTTCAGTTTTATTTATGTTTTAAAATTTATGTTTAAAATTCCAAGAGTGAGCTGTTGAAATCAATTCTTAAGTACAAAACCAAATCCAATCACCTTGAAATGTTGTTTCACATCTTTCATAATACAGGAGCACTACCAAAAAGATGCAATAATAAAAACACCCAACTGCTTCCTCAAAGAACATTTTGGCCTCCCACAGATGCCTCCCCATTAAGCTGCTTTTGAAGGAAAGCTCAAAGGTCAAGGACTTGAAAGGAGCATACCTAAACCACAAGTTTGGGCATTAGAAGCAGTTAGTCTGTGGCAGATTAGGTCTCCATACAAGCTAATTTTCGAAGCAATGCTTGTGGTCTCAAATATACAGTGAATTGTCTCACACAAGCCATGGCTAATTTGTGACTGAGAATACTTGTGGTAGCCAAGCTATCCTCTTTTTACAGATAACTCAACATATCATCAATGCTGCAGGTTGCCAGATCTTGAACAATTTCAGAACAGGAGCCACCCTGATTCAGGAACACATCCTTACTTCAAAAGGAAATTCTCCAATAAAATCCATGAAAGGTCAGTGCATAAGTCAATGCTTTCTCAAAGATGTCAATTTAAGGACCATTATACACTTATTTTCCTCAGTTATCACCACAGAATATCCAGCCAGTTATTCATTAATTATACAACTGGCAGTACCACTGTGCATGGGCTTCCAGACCAAGATTTTTTTAGGATCAAAAATATTACTCTCAGCTTCGCTGGAAACTTTAGGCAGACAAGGAGTCCTGAGCAAGGAGACCAGTGAGAAAGCCCACTAAATTAGGAGCTTATCTGATGGATTTGAAATTATATGCATATGAAACACAATAATGATTTCCTCTTGCTTTGGTGGAAACAAGTGGAAGACAAGGTAGAGCACTGAGAACATTGCACCTGCACAGACCAAAGAAAACACGAGGGGCTGTAACTGAAAAGCAAAACAGGAGTGCAGACCAAAGCTTGTAAGGACCTGGCAAAGATAAACCTCTTCCCTTTGGTTTTAAATTACCTTGACATTTTCCTTTCATGTGGCTTTTCCTTTCCTCTTGGAGCTGGATATTCAAACCTTGCAAGTAAATAAGGAAAACAGCAGTTTTAAAGATTGACACAATTTGTTTGATAAAGAGCAAGTTGTCAAAATTATGCATGGAAGCCCTAAGGAGAAAAGAAAGAGTTTTCAATCACAGTGGTAAATAAAATCCTTGACACAGTCTGACTAAAGAGTCCGGCTAGCAAATTCAAGATCTGAGTTCTTCATTGTGGCAGAAAAATCAAGGAAGACATACATAATTTTTTTTTTTAATCAAAACCAAAGTGACAAAAGCCTTAAACCTGCTGGGGTTTAACACTGTGTAAAATAGTTTATTCAGCATAGCCTCTCCAATGTATTACCATGCTTTCTATCAAATCAAAATGTCTCATTCGCATGCAATAAAAACCAAAGCCAGGTCAGGTCAAAAAGGAATCTGTAAATAACTTTGATGCTAAGAAAATGTGACTTGCATTACCACAATACACACTCAAATATAGTGCAGCTTCCTGCAACAAAAACTCAAAATAAAAGCAGTATAATTATAGCTACTGTGGCCACAGGAGCTGTTACAGTTCCGAATTTGAAGCAAATTATCAAAACATGCCATGTTGGTGGTCCTGTAGGACAATCCTGTCAGGCCCTGATATGCAGGTGGGACATGTGGAGGGTAGATTTGACTTTTTTCACATGCAAGGCCACAGACCCTGCATGCATATGCTTTTTTAATAGCACAAAGCTTTCTATGCAGAATTTCTAATTCAGGAGGTATGGAGCTATCCCACAAGCTGGCACTTAGTCCATAAAAGACTTGTATAGGAATTCCATTGTATTATCTGTCAGTAACTCCCATGTGGGAGTCTTCTATGCTACTGTAAGACAAATATCAGCTAAAATAATTAGTTGTCAACTTGCTGTGCATGCCAATTCATGGTGTTTTTCAGATTGAAGGAGAACTTGGTATCCCTACTTGGTATGCACATGAGTACTCACAAACAGATTAGTTTGTTTATGACTTAGAATCCCATTTCAAGTTTGCTTTTTTTTTTTTTTTTTTGGGCTGATTTATTTTTAACAGATGCTGACTGGTGAAGGAGCACAATCAGCAGAAGTTTTCTGCGTGCCTCCCTGCCCATTTTCCTCTCCTATATATCCTTACAATCAACATCACTGTCACACAGAGCATGTAAGGAGCAGCCAAAGCAAGTGAATTCACATTACATAAGCTCTAAAAAACAAGGAAACACAGCCTGATATCCACCCCAGACATCTTTAGCCCTTAAAATCCTGCTTCACAAAACAAAAGGTGACCTTTTATTTCTGCTGAGAACTGAGATCTTACATTTCCAAATCAGCACTCCATGCAGCTATCACTTGAATGCATGAGTGGGGAATGCTCCTTTCTGAAGGCAAAACATCTACATTTCCATGGAAGTAAAATAAAAACATAAATGAGATATTGCATAAGTATAGAAAAATGATCTGAAGCTAAAAGCTTTGCTGTATATTCACTTCAGATGCAAGATGAAAAATTCTGAAAGTTCAGGTTTTTTTACCTGTAACTAAAAGTGTTGATGTGGCATTCACATTCTCTGAAGAAATTCCTTCACCCAGAAATTCCCAGGATTTTTTCCTGGGAAGCTGAGAGGCCTCAGAGAAAAGGAAAACAGTTCTTATCTCATTTGCTTCTTCTGTGTTGTGCTCGTCTGGAATGTGTTTGGAGATTGTTTATCCACAGGTGATTTTTTCAGTGGATTCTGGTGTGAGTTGTTTTGACTCATTGGCCAATCAGTGCCAAGCTGTGTCGAGACCCTGGAAAGAGTCACAAGTTTTCATTATTATTTTTTAGCATTCAGTAAGTATCCTTTCAGTATTCTTTAGGTAATATAATATAGTATTCTTGAATATAATACAGTATAATAAAGTAATAAATTAGCCTTCTGAGAACATGGAGTCAGATGCATCATTCCTGCCTTCCTCGGGGGTGCCCTACAAATACTGTAGGTTTCCACCATTAAATATTTTCAATTGTTTTCCAATTCTTGATTACAGTAGAAAACACTGAAGAGTATTAGGAAAATAAAAAAAGAAAGAGAAACTAAGAATTTCAAACAGTGGTTGTTCTCTAGCTTGTTTATCACAGGGAACAAGGAAAATTTTCAGGTAGATTAGGCATAAATCGCTGTATCTGATTTGGGGTTTTATTTTTTAAACAATAAAGTAATTAAATATTCCTGCTAAACATGTATTACTTTTGGATAATAAAGATTGCTGTGTGTTAAAGATTCTTTAACCCTAGGAGAATAAAAGATAAAAAATGTCTCATAAACATAACAATCCTATCTCAAGGACTGTCTTTGGAGTAAAATGGGGATGTTTCTATAGAGTCCAATTTTTTTTTCTTCAATGATAATTGTCAGTATTAAATAAAATACAGAAGTGTTTTTGCTGATTACCTCCTGCACAAAGCAGAAAACCCTAGAAATAGAATATAAAAGAAATGGATTATCAGAACAAATACATTCAGAAAATTTCTGGTCCCTTGTTCACACTACATTTACAACAGCAGGAAAAATAAAACTACTTTCTGTTCATTCACTTCAGGGCTCCTTTTTTAATGACAGCTCTAGTAATCAGCAACAAGGCAGATTTTATGCAGGTTGGTTGCATGCATCAACAGTAATGTAATTTTCTTTTCATATGGCAGAGGATCATAAGGACGAATAAGGGCTTCACACTACAGAAGTTGTGGACAATACTGAATGGTGACTGCCACTAAGTGACAACCTGAGACAGCTTCACAAGGAGTCATACACAGAGAAGTGGGTTGAGAAAATTACGAGTCAGATTCCTTTTTCAATTGCTTGACAGACTGAATGCAGATTCAGTTAATAACAGAGTCTGACTTAACAAATACCAGAATATACATTGCTGGGGAAAGAGTGTTAGAGCTAGATTTATAAGATTAAAAATACATCATGTCCCTATATTTATATGATCGACTGTGTTTAAATACTAATACTAAAAACTTAGTTTTGAAACATTAAATGAAATCTTCATGAATTTAGCCAATGCATACAAATGTCCTGTATAAATTCATTCAGCTCTCACAGTTTTTAGAGCTACTGGTCCAGTGCAAAGGGGTTGCCATGGCTACTGCTCCAGAGAAGGTCCATTGAATCGCCCTTTACAATAAACTGTTGCTCTTCAGATGCCACAAGCCTGCACATTGGAAAACACTATTTCCTCTTTCCTCCTCCCAATACAGCAATCTTCCCCCATAAACTGAATGTAAGTGCACACGGGTGTGAAGAGCCGTGCCTGCTCTTTCATCAGTTCTTCAGCTGAGACCATTTCACATTTATTGTTAGCATAAACAGGAGGCAGGATCATGGAATCACAGAATGGCTCCGGTTGGTAGGGACCACAGTCTGGTCCAACCTCCCTGCTCAAGCAGGATCATCCCAGAGCACAAGGCACAGGATTGCATCCAGACAGTTCTTGAATACCTGCAGTGAGGGAGACTCCACACCCTCTCTGAGCAACCTGTTCCAGTGCTCAGTCACCCACATAAAAAAGTTCTTCCTTGTGTTCAGGTGGAGTTTCTATGCATCAGTTTCTATCAACTGCTTCTTGTCTTGTTGCTTGGCCCCACCAAGCAGAGCCTGGAAACATCCTCTTGGCACCCCCTTCAGACCCTGACTGACATTGATGAGGTCCCCTCACAGCTGTCTCTTTTTGAGGCTGAACAGGCCCAGCTTTCTCAGCCTGTCCTCTTAAGAGAGATGCTCCATTCCCCTAATCATTTTCATTGGCAAAGATATCTTACTTGATCCCAAACATTTTGCTTAGGAACATCTCAGAAATGTTTTTCTTAAAAATCCACAAACCTGTTAAATCCAGTGACCAGTCACATTCAAATTTCACCAGGTCCAGAGGTCCCACCAAGTCTGGTTTCCACAAATTTCATGAAGTTCAGTTGCTGAATTGAGTACTGTCAGTGCTTCAACTACAAAAGATTGAAATTTGGGGACTTGCCATCAGGGCATGGCACAGCCTTCTGGGGAGGCACCACCTGAGCCCTGAGATTGCAGCCACTGGCTGGCCTGATTGCCACCAGCCAGAGAGGAGCTTTCATCAGCCCAGTTCTCCCCAGTGACAGCACAGGGAACATGGAGGCAGGGGTCTCCCAGCATCTCAGGTGTGGGCTGAAGGGGAAAAGAAGGGTGTGAAAACATCTGAGTCAAGGTGCACTGAAAGGCAGCCAGGGTGCACCGGGGCAGCTCAGGCACTGGGGATTTTTCACTGAGGAGCTACAGGCAAAGTACAGAACTGTTTCTTGAGTTCAGCTGAGTTGATTTACAGTTTGTTCCTCACCAAAATAAGAGCGTCCTTCCAAAACTCCTTCATTAGGAAAAAAGCCAACTGGACAATATGATGACCACACTTATCTGAAAAATGGGAAAATTATTCTTAAAATGTTTATTCAGAGTACCTTAACTCTGGTAATCCCTGCGTAGGCATCCTAGCAATTATTTTTCCCCTTTGAGGTCCTTGTTCTGATTTTAACTCAAAAGTAAATCCTGAGAAACCCTCCATTTAAACACCCACAGACATTTTCAGATGTTTGTATTTCATAACAGGAAAAAAAAGCGAAGATGTCTTTTTGACAGGTTCTTTTGCAAAGACTTTTGGATTTTTGCAGTTAAATTGAGACTTCAGCCTTGTTTCTTTCTGTCACACAGAGTCATCAAGAAGCAATGTAACTTTCTAGTTACAACTTATAAGGACTTAAAAGGGTATCACAAATAAACAAGAAATTAAAATATATAATTAATTCAAAGTTAATATAGTGCTTTCATGAACTAAGGGCATTAGGAGTGGAAGAGTTGAGAAATACCATATTTTTAGTGTTGTAGAAAATATTTCAAACAATGACCTTCTACAAATGTCCCACAGTATTCTTGTCCTCCTGAATGACCCTCCTCTTCACAGTTTTCAGCTATATTTTTCAGGTTTTTTAGTGATTAAAATCTCACACTCTCTTTCATAATAATTACAACATTTACTGAGCAAACCTCATATACTGCCTCAAGAATATGCAAAATTCTCCTCCCCTAATGCTTTCCAAATACAAACTTTAAGAATGGCCTTCAGTTTTCTTCAAGTTGTTAATAATCACATAGCTCTGTATCAAGATTTGCATGAATTCAGGAAGTTTTAGGAGCAAAAATGTAGGGATTTGAGAGACCTGAAATTCCCCTTCCAGTGTCATAACAACAGCATGTCCAAAGTTTTCAGGGTTTTTTGAAAGCATTTCTTCAGTGTTGTTTTAAACTGGCTTTAATCAGAACACTCTGTGTTCACTAATGTGAATATACGGTTTTGGAAAAATCTTTCCTGATTATATATTCTCAAAAAATCTAGTGTTCATGACACTGCAAGCATCAAACCCTTTCCCAGTCAATGTTAACATCGACAGACCAACTCCAGTATTTGCCAGGATTGACAGAGTGATTTAAAAGCATTCTGTTCTGGTCAGTACTAAAAGAGAGAACAGGGATGAGAGGGAAAATTGATTATGCACCCTAGGGGAGATTTGCTGCTTTATATCCCTGAAGCCTTGCACATTTTTCATATTCCTATTGCTGTGCATCCCAGTGGAGGGCACAGCTGCAGGACAACTATTTTTGCCTTGTACTGTCCCGACAGGTTGGGCACTGACAAAGGCCCAGTGTGGTTTTGAGGTTTCAGAGCACAGTCATGACCCTCTCACCAGCTGTCACAGGACAGAGCTGTTGCTCTAAATGAACAAGGGACTCCAGTAGAAATTCCCATAATGTGGCATACTCTTTTAGCCACAAGCTGCATCACATTCTGATTTTCCAAATGTTCAGGAGCATAGGAATGTCCATTGGAAACACCATTTTACCCCAGGTGGAGCCACTCACTAAATAAAACACTTGGATGGCTAAACAGCATCCTGCATTTTTGATTTCATTTTAACCAAAACATAACCATTTGCTGGCAAGGTATTAATTGTTTTCTTGGGATTAATTTTGGAGAGAATTTAACAATAAACAAATAAATAAATGAGATAGAGTTAAAAAAAATACTCCGGTGGGTGACTAATTCCTGGGTCATCCTATTTCCTTGACTACTCTGTTGCCATCCCATAACACACAGTAAAAATGCCATAAACCCCAAGTGCTGGACAGTAATCCATGGAGCACTGGCATTTACGTGCTGGATACCAAATCCTTTGCCAGTACATCTTCTGATTGCTGTGTGAAGCACTGGCAAAAGCAATCACACCTATGCCTTAGTAACTCTATCTGCCATAGTAATGTGTGTATGCATATGTCACCAGCCCTGCTCTCTCTGAAATTGTCTGTCACATGCCCAGCATTAGGAAAATATTTTTAACCCAGCACTTCAAGTCCTGTGGAGGCTAACAAAAAAAATTATGAGCAATTCCCTAAGTAACTTTTTTGATTGAGTATCAAAATTCAAAACAAATGCCAAGTTATCTGTTTCTATTAGTAATATTATGTGAGCTTCTCTGCATATGTGTATAAATGTTAAAATAAAGTCTTGTAAATCAATAAGCACGTATGGTTTCCTAACCACTCTTTGAAAAATGAATGCACGTCTAACTGAAGGAGAAACATGAAAGTGGAGTCTATGGTCACCTTACATTTTATTAATGAGCCAGCCAGCTTAGTCATTCAAGTCACAAAAATAGCTGGTCTTCCTAGCATGTTACAGGTATCTAGGAAAGAGGCAAGCATTGGCATTTCTGGTGATTACACTAAACAACTACTGACTAATAATATTTTTTATTTATGTGGTTTTGTGAAAGGGGAGTGGGTGGTCTGAGATTGTCAAAGAATTATGTGATACTGCTGGAATTCTAATAAATAAGAAAAACATACATATCCCACACACCCATCACGCCTACATAATGTATGGCGTGTTCTTGCTAAATCCAGTCTGAATTTCTGAGTAAGGCACTCCCAAGAAACTCAGAAATCAAAGGAGGTTAAATTACTACAAGTTCCTGTTTTGGGTGTTTAAAATATGTATAGTGGAATCAGCAAAGAATGAATAAAATTCTGAGCACAAGTAGCTTTGAAAACTTCCAAGACTCTTATTCTGTCTTCTGCCCATGTGTACAAGAAAATGAATGTATACACGGATTGTTTTAGCTAACACTGTGGACTAATCCTCTGAGTGCATGGGTTGCAGCAGGCCTATATGGGGCCCTTGGATCCTCTGAATCATCCAAACTATTTCCTGAAGAAACAGATAAATCTGACTACCATATGCATAATCCTGTGTGGGCAATTTCTCTATTATATCTGAGTTATTATATGCAGGTGATGCATACATCCATCTACCATCACAATAAGTGAGACTGACTGGGATAAGTTCCATGTTATTGTAACTCATGGCAGCTTCAGTTAGCTTGTTCTACCATCTAGAAACAAACATGCAAGACCATGGGATATTTTGATTAGCCCTTTACTCATTCAAGAATTCACAAAAATTCAGTTTCCATTGCCTGTGAGGGACAGACACAGAAGATCTTTACATCTTTTAAATGCCAAAGTCTCTTCCATTCATTTAATGAAAAGAAGAGGGTGGGCATGCTGTGAGCATAGTGTAATGGCCAGTTGGTTTGTAGCTGTTGAATTCATCATTTAGGCAGATATGTGCACTCTGGTCTATCTAGAGGTAAGCTTAAATCATCCATATGTCAAAATTCCATGCCTTGGTCCCAAACTGGTCCTCACACATCCAAACAGTGACGCACAGACTCTACTAGGTTGCTCAGGATTTCAGTTCCCCAAACAAAGCAAAACTAAACATTAATGTGGAACCTGAATTAATCTTCTTGACTTCTATTTAGTGCAAGAAAAAAAAATAATTTTTCAATACTAGACATTTATAATAAATTTCAGGTGGTGTACTTGGTCTGCTCTTTGCAACTCTGATGACAGAGCAATGCTGATTCAACAGGAACACTAAAAGCAAATTATTTGTGTGAAACCAGTGAAATTGGGTGGGGCTTTTTTCCCAACAGGAGCCCAAATATTAACCTGCTTTGCTCACAGAATTGGGAGAAACCTTTTACTTTGTAAGAAGTGTCTCTTTTTTCCTGTCAGAACAAAACATTCAGCTGAAAATATCCTTAATAGCTGAGCAGAAATGTTGGTGACAGAAGGTCCATAGTAGCTAAACCAGCCCTGTTACATTGGAGAAGGCTGCAACTTAAATCCTGCAGAAAATACAAAGGCTTACAGCCTTAACTCTTTATTACAGTAAATCTATTTCTAAAGTGTTTAGAATGGATGATGCTTTTTAAAGATGCTTTTCACTTTGCAGAAAACCAATCAGATTTCAAACTTTCCTTCAGATCTGTCACCTTGGGGGGTGAATTGTAGGTACCTTTGGATTGCTTTAGTCATATTATGTTGTGGCTCATTGTGATATGACAACACACGACAGATTAAGCTAACAGCACTTGGCATGCCAGATCATCTCTCTCCTGTTGCATTTCAGAGATTTTATTTTAGCTTTTACTCCCACACAGTGCACAGGACCATGATTCAATCCTAAGCTTGCAAGGGTGGAAGGAACCTCAGGACCTCTCTAGTCCAACCTTCTGCTCAGAAAGACTGAACTACATGGTCAGACAACTTTGCTCGGGGCTTTCTTTACTCATTCAGGTCTTGAAAACTTCTGAGAGCAGAGACTGCACAGCCTCTGTGGGCAGCTGAGTCCAGTCCTTGACTTTTCACCATGAGGGGATAGGTTTTTTATCTACTCCACCCAAGTTCAACTTACAGTCCTATCTCACATCCTC
This sequence comes from Haemorhous mexicanus, assembly GCF_027477595.1. Classification (NCBI taxonomy): domain Eukaryota; kingdom Metazoa; phylum Chordata; class Aves; order Passeriformes; family Fringillidae; genus Haemorhous; species Haemorhous mexicanus. The sequence continues at coordinate 37,777,870 of NC_082344.1, forward strand.
CCACCTTGCCCAGCTGTGAGGGACCTGGCTCCACCTTGATGGCCTCCTTGTGGGTACCAGGCAATTGTTATTAGGTGTTATCCTCTCCCCAAAGCCTCCTCTTCTCCAGGCTGAACAAAACAGATTCCACCCAACCTCTCTGCACTCCCCAGACCCGTACAGTCACTCTTGGGAAGCCTGAGCTCTCCCCAGGCACTATCCCTGGTGCCCACATGGACACAGAGGAGAATGAACAGTCTGAGGGCCCCACAGACCTTTGCAGCTCAGTTCACAGTCCTGAGTCTGAGCCCCTGGCCAGAAAAAGGATGTGGATGAGGATGGCATGCTCAGGGCTGCAGAGGACCATGCAGGTCCAAGTCCCAGCCCCATAACCAGGAGTGAGGGCTCCTTGTGTTGGTGCACAGCTCCCATCTGGACCTGCCTTTCCTGCACCCTGGCCCTTGGCTGTCCCCGAGCCCACCCTGCAGCCCCAGGTCTGTTAATAAATAATACACTATGTGAACATTTGAACAATTGAAGACTTTGTAAATAATCACTAAAGATTTTATGTCGTAAATAATTCCTGCAACTTCACAAGGTTTCTTTGTACACTTTTTTCAACCACTACTGGTAAACCTAAGAAACCCCTGACAGAAAGAAAAGCACAACTCTCAATCAAAGGGCAAATTATTCTGAAGAATTAAGAGGCTCAATCAAAATATAACAGTTAAGTTACTTTGATCTTGCAGTATATTTCTCAGTAGTCCTACAGAAGGTCAGTCAATAATGTCATAGAATTTCCCCAAAATACTACATCTCAAAAATTCAGAAAGCAATCTATTCCCTGCAACAGGTCACAGCTCTAGTCTGTGGAGATTTTTTTTTTCTCACAGCATGCATGCCACTGATACAGACATAGGTGAATAATGTGGACAAGATAGCAATATAATCAAGGTATTACCTAGGCTATGAAAGAATCTGTGTACTCTTTCAAGTTCAGGCAATATTCTCCAGCTGCCTATTCTCCAGTCCTTCATTCAGAAAAGAATAAAGCAGGTAATCTAGAAAAGGTCTTATATAAAAAAAATAAATCTTTCTGTTCCTGACCATGCTTTTACTGGTTTTTTGTACTTATCTCACACTTCAGTTAATACAGAACTGCAAACATTTGTATTCAGGCTTCAAATGTCTTTCAGAGGGGATGGTGTTGGTCTGCATCCATTTATAGCTAGTCTAGAATGCAATTTAGTTTATTTAAATAACTTAATTTGGTTATTAAAAAGTTTCCTGGATTCCATTTTCAAAGTAATACATTGCTACAGAGATTTTTGAATGCAGGGATTATTTTAATCATAACATATCACTTACAGATTTTGGTTTCCCTTCCTGCACTTACCTTCTTCTACTCACTCCTACACTTTCTCTGACCTGAACAGTTTGAAAGAGCATTTTTACTTTAAGAACATAAAATTAAATACTGGTGTCCATTAAATCTAATGTTGAAAATACTACAGATATCAGCTAAGTATTTCACTTGGCATTGTTTTTATTCAACTGAATAGAGAAAGTTCTATTTTTTTCAAACAAGACCAGAATTAAAGTAATGATTCTGAAAGCCCTATAGCACTCCTTAGAAAACACCTAAGTGTTCTGGAAGAACAGAAATATGGTCATGAGGTTAACACTGAGTATTTTAGTCTCCTATGAAACATCTCCTTCATGATTTTTTTAAATAAGCCTTGTACTTCTGATTTCCAAAGGATCAGCAGCTCTGCCTGCCTTGGTTGTAATACAGGCCAGTAGGAAGAGAGCAATGGAGCTGGAGAGCTGAGGTCTGTGCTCTGCACTCCAGAGCTGCTTTATCTTGGACATCATGCAATGAATTGCATGCCCAGTGGTAGCTGGAGTGCACTGTATGGGCTCACAGATCACCACTTCAGTCTAATTTTGTCCCAAAGAGGTTCACTGCATGTGGTCCAAGATTGCTGTGAGATGTGAGCCAAGGCTGAACAGGGTAGACTGAGCAAGGGATGTGTTTCAAAGGCACACTCCTGATCCAAGCCCAGACATTAATACTAAAAATTCCCCGGGGCACCTCCATTATCTTTATTTCAGTGGCAAGTGATTAAGTAATTTCATTGCATTATTTGTGAGTTATTTGGACCTAGGGGAGGTAAAAGATTCCTAGTGTCAACATTCAGAGTAATAATAATACACAGAGTTAATATTTTCAGGGTACTTGTAGAACAGAACAAATTTTATAGATCTAAAGCATTTGAATTTTCTCTCCCATGATGGTGTCAAGTACCATCAATATATTATTCATGGGGGAGAAAAAAGCAAACAGTTACTGAAGTAATGAAGAAAAAGTGATTTTTTGATCATTTTAATCTTTTTTTACCATCTACTATGCATCTGGAAAATACACATTCTTCAGTTATTTGTTTTATATTCCTACTACACCTGAAAATATACAAACATAATATATTGCTCCTTGACTCTTATATTGACATCCTGTTTTGCCATTAAACCATGGAGGAAGAGAGAGCAAACACATTATTTCAAGAAAGTAGGTAGTCAAAGAGAACTTTGCAATATATTGAAAAGATGTATGTGGTCATCCACATCAGTAAGAGGGGAAAAATTTTACCAATTAAACTTTTGCATTTGTAAAGTATAAATTTTAAAAACCAAAAATTGATTAAATGAAGACTGAAAATCTCAACAGACAGTGAAATATATTGTAAAGGAAAAAAGAATACTAAAAAAAAAATAAAAAGGGGTGTGCCATGAAGGCTGAACATGAAAAGTGAAAGTAACTATAGAAAAAGCTCAATTGGACTCGGAGAGAAACTGAAAGAAAGTGGTGGTCAATTTACTAAAGAAAATAGTAGGAAAAAAAGAACTGGGGCATTTTTTCAGTAAAGACAGCCTAGAACCTGAAGTTAATTGAGGGTTTATGATTTGGATTGAAATGAAAACTTTGCAACAATTTTTCATAAGGATTTTGGTGTCCAATGAGGTGTCAAAGGTGTAAGGGCAAATAGTTTAATAACATTGGAAACAAAATTGTCATACAGTGAAATCAAACTGAAGAGGATTTTATGTCTCCTGGTTATACCATAGACTCTCCATCTCAAGACAACAAATGAATCCAATATAATTTTAAATCCCCTATTAAGGCTAATAATAAATCTACCAAATTAGGAGCTAGGTATGGAACTAATGAACAACAAGCATAGAAATTACAGCTGGAAAAAGGAAATGTGATCCAGACAGTTGCATGTCTTGTAATGTGACCTTAGTCATAGGCAACTCTCAGATATATTGTGTGCAGTAACATTAATTTTAGATATGAAAGTAAATAGGAAAAAAGGATTAAATTGTATAGCTCTTTTTCATTACTATATTATGACAGACTAATCAAGCATCTTTGTTTGATAAATCAATCCTCAATCACACCAAAAAAGTTCATAACCATCCTGACTGTTCTTAGGTATTTGTTGTGATATGGAGTGGGAATTTCTAGCTGCATACAGGAAGGTGGAATCGCTAGACAAATAGAAACAGAGGTCATGCCTGGGATAGAATTGGCATTAATTTGGTGGGAAAGGCAAGTAAGGGGAAAAATGTGCATTTGGAAGAGGGAAAGCATGAGAGATCAAAAAGAGATTACTTGCAAGTAATTGGTTGTAAGTAAAGCCACCCTTGCACCTGGTTTGTGCTATAAAATTAAGATGTTAGTAAATTAAAACATCAGTAGTACCTCAGGTTGCTTTGAGCAAACCTGTATTAATTACCTCTGTCAGCCAGAGCCTCTTTTGGGAATCAGTAAAAAAAAATACTGCAGCCTCAGTTTTACTAGTAGTACTAAAATCTATTTATGTTTTGATTATAAGATCTTTAAAAGGCCAGGTAGGAATTTTTTTCAGGGGCTATTTCACATGATTCTTCAGGCAATAACTTGCTTGTAAAATCTATCTTTGACTTCATCTCACTATAAGTTATGTTGGAGTAATGTATGTAGAGTGCAGTTTAGTGAACATGAAGAAATTATTTAATCATCTAAATTTTTATATGCTTTTTCTTGGAGTGTGTCTGAAATTTAAAAAGCTACCTTCTTCTTGACCATATTTATAAAAATGAATTCTGGAGAATTCTGTAGCCTGCCCACTAACACCCTACTCCCCAAATCATAAAGCTGCAACCAAGCAGAGATTACTTCCTGAAATGCAGCATTTGGTGAAAAGCAGCTACCTCAGGGAAAATGCATTTTGTTGATGTATTGAACACCTCACTGGGGCAAAACTATTCAAGAACAATTCTCAAGGCAGCTATTCCATATGGACTTTTTCTTACTGCTGTTTAACATGGTCATTTTCCAGAGGAGAAGTAGATGGAAAAATACAGAAAGCACATTTGTCTAGCTGAAAAACTGTCATCCCTTCAAGACCATTTTGGCATTTAGCTTTTTTAAGTATTTCCTATGAAATTGTGCTTCATATAACAAAATATGTATTTTAGCAATGAGAGCAAGCAGGTGTAGAAGAAGGAATAAAAATTAAAATGCTGCCCAACAACTGAGTGATTTTTTGGGGTGTGTGCAGGGGAAAAACAAACAAAATTTTTTTTTAAAGAAGTTCTTCACAACCGTAGGATCATTTAGATTTGAAAAGACCTTGGAAATCAAGTACAACCATAAACAACACTGCCAAGACCACCACTATATTGTCCCTAAGCACCAGCTCTCCACAACTTTTAAACACTTCCAGAGATGCTGACAGATCTACATTAGTAGATAAGACAACTGTAGTAAAGCTAAAAAAAATCTTTATTTTCTTGGTCAATGACTTTCGTGTAGCTTTGTTTTAGTTTATGCTAAATAGCTGCAACACAGAGGATTTGCTCCTAGACAAGAGATTTATATTTGCTTGGAAAAGACAGTAGGAAAACTTGCAAAATGTGGGGAAATATTTCCTCACTTTTTCAAATAAAACAGTTTAATCAAAAAAAGTCACAGTTCTTATTTCTCATTTAACTGTGTTAACCACCTCAATGCCAACACAAGCTATAAACAGTACATTTTAATCATAAGTTAGTCCCAGTTATTTTTACCTCCCAAAATGTATTGTTCTAGTCACCTTTATTGGGACAGGAAAAGGGCAGGAGTAGGTACAGCTGTGAACAATAATTTTATTCACAGCATATTGTAATGCACAGGGGGATTAACCAATTCTTTCATAGAAACTTATCTTGGTGCAGATTATTGTCATCAAAATTATGATTATCCAAGGCACATCTCCCTGGTAATATTCAAAGGCATTGTGCTCCTGAATGTTTCCACACCCCCTGGCAAAATATCACAACACTGTAAATTTAGGGAAAAAATATGTAGGATTTTTTTACCTCTTCTTTTGGTGCATGGATTAGCTTGCCATTAGCAGTCAGTCTCCAAAACCTTTATACCTGCTAAAAATGTGTATTATTTATAGAATCCTGAAACCACCTGCTAAAAAAATATTAGAGCCTTGCGGGGAAAATACATTTCCCAGTTCATTATTCCTGAGAACTTTCAAAAATTTATCACTCCAGTCAGGACAAAATACACTGTATAAGCCTCCTGCAAAAATATAAACTGCTTTAGATAGGACATATATATAGTAAGTGTATTCTGTATTCTTTCAGTAAGGATACAATGCTTTTCACCTCAGTAAATCTTCTTGGGTAGCAACAAGATATAACAGATAGAGTTATTCTGTCAGACATAAAAATGGTGTGAGAACTGAAAATCCATGCCTTCTGCAATTTATGATTGCTGCCTAGCAGCAGCATGGATACTTCAAGAAGATTTTCGGTCTCAAAGTACTTTGGAACTTTCTAAAGTTTCCTTGAACTTCATAAGATCCCTCAGAAAAAAAGTAGTTTCTTTAGGGTATTTGCATGTTCTCATCCTTGGGAATTTCATCCTCTTGTTTAACAGCTAGTTAGCAGAAGATCTATAGAAAACTGCTCATGCATAATGTTTTTGCTGGGATTTCATAGCAAATGGAGGAGGAAAATAAGCCTTAGGTATGTTATTTAAATTGGCTTTTTTTCTTCTTCTTGGTGAGTTTTTTAAAGCATGCGTGGGATCTTGTGAGATATGGGGAAAAAAACTGCAAAGCAACATAATGATTCATCATGGAAAGCAGAGTTCATCCTGCATAGATGAAAAAAACTGTAGATGACTTTTTACACACATATTTCCTAATTAGTGTTACTTAAGCTAACCATCCTAATTCTTAATCACTCTAAATATGTACAAACAAAAGTAGTGCTCCAAGGAAATCTAGGTTTTGGTTCTTTGTGTGTTCAAAGAGAATGCAGCAGTGACATTTGTACATTCACTGAGGTGCCAATAATAACTTCAACTTCAGCTGACAATAAGTCAGAAAAATATGGAAACAGTTCTGTCTCCTATCTCAAGCAGAACAGAATGGTAGGAAGAAGCCATTGAGTTCAAAATGATTGCCTTTAATGCTGTGTGTTATCTAGTGCATAGCAGAAGGCACTTGAAAAACACCAGGGCAGCATTGCAAAAGAAGGTGAAAATGTGAGGTGGTGAGTTTTTACTGACAAGGAACTGACTGACATCACAACCTTGTTCCACAGGGAGCATGGGAACTCTTACAGGCATCTGGGTAAAGCAAGAAATGTCATGCCTAAAGCAGCCCCTTTGTGCAAAGCAGATGCTAACCCAGAAAATCCCATGCTAAGTTTTTTCCTTCAGGTTCATTTCTCACAGGATGCACCTACACACATGCATGCATATATTCACACACATAAGAACCATTTCTGAGCTCACAGGAAACTTCTTATGGTTTTAAATCTCTATATTGAACCTCAGGGCGTTTTGCATCTTTACAACAGATGAAAGGAGAAATAGATGTAGTTCTCCATTTCAGAGCAGGGAAAGCAGAGAAACATTTTGTGACACTTTAATTTTGCTGCATGAGTGTGAAAATGGTGTGAGAAAGAACTGACTCACATATTTTTTTGAAAAAGCCCATCTTGTAAAAATTAAAACTATGACACACAAACTTACAGTAGTTATCTACAGAAGTATTCTCATGGAGCTTTGTTGGACTGGAGGCAAAAAAAAAAAACACACAAGATACTTAAAGGGAAAGAAGAATGACCCTGTGCACTCTGCAAGTTCCTCACTGTCTTGGGTCAGGCAGGATTGCATACCTACAGGAAAAGGATTACACACCTGCTCAAGAGAAGGCAGGCTAGAATCAAGACTAGACCTTGGGAAACAAAATACTAATTCCAAAAACTAATTTTTTATTTTATTAATTTTTTATACAGTTTCATCGAAATGCAGTTGTACTTCTCTTGTTTGTTCACAAGCTACCCTCACACTAAAGAACCAAATGTGTTTTAGTACATTCCATAAATCTTTTCTCTGCTCTACCTGATTCTTCCATAGGTCGCTGAGATAGAAATTAGTGGTATGGCAAGTTCCCACTTTCATCTAAAATGACATTCTTATCTCTCTTGAGAAAGAGCCTGAAGGCAAATCAACAAGTTTTCAAAATCTCAAAAATGCTTCACATATCAGAAAACTTCTTTTTAATACACCTCTGTAGAGGGCTGGCACAAGTTCCATTCCCATTATAATAGAAAGTAGAAGTGTAAGAGAAAATTTTTTGTTGAATAATTTTTGCACAGTAAATATTTCAACTTTTCTAAGTGAAAGCCACACAAGAAGTGTATTTCAAAATAAGGAGTGTGGATTAAATTGTCTTACTGAAGCCAACAATTTCTGTTGCTGTTCAGGAGAATTATCATTTCAATATCTTGTCTGTCTATTATCTTTTTCCAGGTTAGATTCTCTGGCTTGATTATACTTATAGCACTGTAGTTGGAGTGATGGAAGAAATCCAATCAGGATGCTTAAAATACTGTATAATTACTTTGTGTAAAGTTCTTACCTCTAGTAATCAGTGTTAAAATGTACCTAATAAACCTCACAGGATTTAGAGCATTTTGGACCAGCTCCATCCTGGTTCCCTGGGATACGTGGCATTTCCAAGATTCTGCATGTATGCCATATATTCCCTGAGATATACAACATTCCTAACATGCTATGTCAACTGTATGGCATTTGGACTTTTCTAAATGGACAGCTAAAATGGGCAGTGCAAGAAGAGATGACCTGCACCAGATGACAACTTATGGGAATGCCTTCCTGCTGTTACACTCATCATTTTAGCCTACTGTTAAATTTTAGCAGAAATCTGCAGCCCTGATGTTGCATTACCTCTTCACATCCTGGTCAGTCTTTTACTTACGGGTGCACGCTGGAGAAATGTAACTGCATCCAGCAAGTGTGGAGCAGAGGAAATGTGGAGCAGGCTTTGCAGCTCGTGCCAGCAAGTGGATGTGGAATCCATCCAGGCACATCCCTCCACAGCACAAACTGCTCTCCTGATTACCTCATCTCATGTGGAAAGGCAAAATGAGCCAAGATAGCCTGTAGTCTTTGCACAGGCTGACATAAAGATCTCTTCCTGCATATGCAGTCACAGTTTGAAAGTTGATATTGTCATTTTCCATGGCCTGTTTAGCAGAGGTTTCCTAGTGCTTCCTAGTGTAGACAACTTCTGTAATGAAATGGACATGGGAAAGAAGAAAACCAGGGGTAGATGATAAAACTGTTTGAGCGTGTGTTCCAAGAATGCAGGAACCTCCTAGTCTCTGCAAACATATAAAATGAGTCAGAATGTCTAGATTAGGGTGGGTTTTTTAAATAGAAGGAAAGAAAATGTAGTTACAACAAATATTTAGCAAACTGCTGCAATATACTTATCATTCTCTGAATGCCCAGTTTTAAAGCACACAAAGAACACCTGCAACCAGCTGGATACAGGCCTAATCAATTCCAAAACACTGAAGACATGTCTTCCTTCTCATTTTCAGATGCTTACAGGAACAAGGCTCTGAAACAAGGCTGGGCAGACTCTCCCATGCACAACATCCTTCAAATTTTGTGTTAATCACAAGATCTACATCAGTTGAGAGGCTTTGTTCTCAGCACTTTCAGCTCCATTAAAGTGAAAAACGATGTGAGTATGCACAGTTCCTGACACTGATAATGTTTTACAGTTATCACACATCAAAACACATACCAGGCACAATTGTGTATAAGAACTACTGAATTATTTTCTAGATAAGGAGGAGTGACAGGTAGTACAAATAATTCATTATTTACATACCTGTCTGACATTGTGATGCTGATTTAGAGAGTTAAAATTTCATTACAGACAGGTTTTTTCCCCCACAATGCATTACTCCAATATTTAAGCAGAACAATAGATTTCACACTTCAAAGGAATTAGTAGTAAAAGGCTACATACACTGAAATGGAAATTACTATATAACAGAGGGGACCAGGTCTGCAACATAACTGTGCTGATAAAATCTGCCCTATTTCAATGGTGTTTTCTGCTCAAGAATGAAGATAATGGAAAAGAGGAAAACAAGCAGCATGGTTATTGGTAGAGAGTGGTAGGGCAACAGGGAATAAAAACAAAAAGGGTTGATGGAGGAGGTAAAAGGAAGATAGCAGGCAGAAACTTGATGAAGAAGTTAGACAAGCACTAAAGACACAATTAAAAAAAAAACCAGAGAATGAAAAATCAGAGTGAGGAAGAAAGCCAAAAGTCCAGGAAGAAAAGGAAATGAGAAAACTTGAGAGGCAACAGAAAAGAGCAGTTGGAAATAGAGTGGGCAGCATGGGTTGGTGATACCAGGAAGGCAGGGATAGATTGGTGTGAAAAAGAAACGGGAAGGAATGAGGGGAGTGGACAGGGCAATGGGCTATAAGGATGAATGAGAGAGGAGCAAGAACCAAGATGGGTACAGGAGGCAGGATAGAGATGCAGCGACTATGGAAGGGTAATAGATACCTAAAGGAGCAGTCAAGGAAAAAAAGAGAGAGAGGAAGAGTGTGTAGGGGACTACTAAAAATGCTAGTGGTAACAGATAAAGCAGAATGGTCCTCAGCTCGATTTCAGATCTTGCTTTAGACTTCTGTACCTTCTCTCTTGCCTTCTTTTTTTTCTTTTTGTTGTCACCTTTTTCCTGTCTAGCGGGATAGATGCAGACTAAACCAATGTGTTTATATCTGAGTGGATATAAGGGATTTCACACAAGAGATAACAGGGGGGCTACTTCTATCAAATGCACAGTGAATGATTCCTTTTTCTCTATCAGTGTGCCAAGATTTAGATGTTTCAAGTTTTGTAAGAACAGACTGTTCTATACACTTAAAAGAAGAGGAAATGGACAGGGCAGATTCTCCTCTGCTTACCAAATCATGCTTCTGTTAAATACTCTGTTAATGTCTCCTGGGGTTGTTCAGGTAATGTGTTCAGTATTTAAACCAAACTCACCTTCTGTGACTTACATAAATTAAATTCACTACCAAAGTCTGTATGTGTCAAATTTGAATGCTACTTGGGAAAATTATAATCAAAATGAAGGCATAATACAACTCCAAAAGAAATGACCACATACATCTTCATCAATTAAATGTCTTGAGCATAAACATACTGTGTTCCTATGGTGACATAATGGGTTGTCAAAACAATTAGTTATGATTATACAGGTCAAACCATAAGTTTATTCATTTCTCAAGATAGCCAAGTGTTCTTTTTATTTTAATTAAAATAATTAAAATGTTGTTCCTGAAATTGACTTAAATAGTGTTGTATTACTGATAGGATTTGTAATAAGTCATCTCCTTTCATTTGTATTCTAAGATATGCCTGGTCAAGTTATGTAATTCTTCATTGCTCTGGCATTATAGCTAACATTTTTGTATGCAAAACTGTGGTGTTTTCAGCATTATATAATCCATTAAATACACTGTAATGGTTTGGGGGTCTTTTCTTATTTGTCAAGTAAGTATAATGTGAAAATGAGCTGCACACTGTCATAAGAGCAATCCACTGCAGGTGCCCTTTTGGATAATATGGGCTTCCCTACATTGCTTTGCTTTACAGCCATATGGAAGAGCAACATTTATTTTCTTGTCCTTAACTCCTCAGTTAAAGTGCTTCAGTTTGTTTGACCTTTGTTGGTCTGTCTTCCACCTGTGTATTTTTAAGCCAACTCCTGCTGAAGTGTGTGTTGAACTCAACACACTTAAGTTTTGGGCTTGCAGAGAAGGAGCTCTACTGACTATTGATCAGTATATGCCTACCCTTAGAATTAACCTACTCATCAAGGCTGCTCTCCATTACAAACTAATTTTTATGGCTTTTGATGGCAATTTATTGCTGGATATGTTAAATATAAAAGGTAGGCTCATATTACACGTAACAAGATTATTCTATCCTAGTTTATACTTCATATGGTAAAAACATATTTCTGTTTTAACTTTAGGGATGAAAATATAGCTCATTACAGTAATACAGTAGAAAGTAAAGGACATCCACTCTCCAAATTTGCTTTGGTTCTGGTCACAGAATATGCTGAGTTGGAAGGGACCCACATCAAGTCCAACTCTTGGCCCTGCACAGGACACCCCAAGAGTCACACCATGTGACTGAAAGCATTTTCCAAACATTTCTGGTATTCCATTTTAAAAACGGGAATTTCATCTCAAATATTAGATTTACTTGTATAAGCATTCATTTAAGACTGAGGAGAAATTAACCCAATTCTTTCAGAAAGCTTGTTATAGAGAAATAATTACTCAGAATTCAACTGCTTGTCATGGTGCAGAGCCCAGCAAAATTCCCAGCTGCATAAATCTGTGTATAAATCAATTTCAGAATAATTAAACAGCTCTGTTATTTTAGCCAGAGCCCTCTGGGACAAGTTTGAGCCAGCAGCAATATTTGCTTTTTCGGTAAGTTTCTCTCAGGCTTTTTCTAAGGAAAATTTTAACTGATGCTTTACTACTCTGTTGTTAGTTGTGCCTTTTGCATGCTAGGGGTTCTCTCTCCAAAAAAAAAGCATATAAAAATTGTTTGCCCTGCCTAGGTGATTTCAAGTCAACCTGTGAACTAAATGTCTTACTATTCAGTCATTAATAAGACTTTGATACTAAAACCCATTAAGATATGAGGCTTATTTTGTCCAAAGTAATTTCTTACTTTAAAGCCGATGTGTCTGCCTCCTCCTCAGGCTCAGAAATGTGCTGCTACAGTGAAATGTTGTTCCCATCTTCCTAAGGAAAGGAGGCATGATGCAAAGCCAGGCTGCAATGCCATTAGTTAGACAGTCTGGTCCCATGGAGACAACTGATTCAGAGGGATCCACCAAAGCAATAACACAAACTTGTCTTCTCCACATGTCTTCTATGAAGACTTTTTCTCAGGGCTATGCCTCAGCCCAGTGAGGAACAGGATTAGGACTCTGAGGGAATGATTGTTATTATTTTTTCTATAAGATGGTTTGAATTCAAACTGGTGTGATGAATGTCTCTGTTCAGCTAGCTCTGTGAATCCAAATGTTGAATTCCAGAATTTATCTGAAGATTATATTATGCAGAAAACTAGCAGTGACTACTTAAAGTGTGTGCTATCCAAATTGTCAAAAAGAAGACTTACCATGAGATTTTTATATCCTGTCTGGATCAATTGTGTAAAACAGTCTGATCAGCTTTAAAGTTCCTCATCAGGATCTTAAAAAACCTTCTGGAAAAGACTTTGAGATAGATAAAACATGTTCAAAAGATATGGGTTTATACAAAGTTCCAAACAGGAAATCAGTCATGAAAAGAATGTGCAGCAGATAAAAATATGTCTCTAAGTCCCACTGTTGGTTGCTCAAATATATTTAATATTAGCCATTCTGCTGCAATTTAATTCAGACAACTCATACATCAGCTTTTGTTTTTTAACCATCTTCCAGGCTTATTATGTTTCTAAAGATCAATAAATAATCCTTTGTTTTGAAAACTCTATCCAAAGTCCCTGCTATTTCAAAGTCATTACAACTCCCTGAAAGAGAGCCTGCAGTGGAAACTGAAACAGGTTTTACCTGTCAGGCTCATCCCATGGAAAATCCCTGTGTCTGTGCTTTGATAGGTCCAAGTCATCAGTATAGACAATCATCAATTGCTGTGTCCTTGCTCTGGATTTGGAAAATCTGCTATGGAACAAAACAAAATGAGGGCAGAGGAGCTCTAATCTGACTACAGAAATTTCAGCCCTGAATGTGTTTTCATAGATAATGTAAACAACCAAAGTCATTAAATGAATATTTTGACCAGTTACCCTCCTTTTTGACTCTTATTTATGATTTCACACTATATCAAACTTTAAGTTAATACTTGGCCTGTGAAATATTCTGATGAGATATTGATGGGACTGGCTTCCTTATTAGTCATCAAGTAATCATTAATTCACCTTGTGTAAGCAAATTATACTTATTAAAGTGACTTAAATAGATATACACTTTTTTAAAAAATTTTCAAATGTATACACACGCTTATGAAGTGACTGGGTTAGCATAACTGTAATTCATTTCTTCATGTGATGGAGAAAAAAGATATATAGAAAAAAAAATTTGAGTGTTAATATACTAGAAAGTTTAAGAAATTTACACTTCCCTTCTGCAATACCCCCCAAAATTCTATTTATAGTGAAAAACTACATAAACTTCGGAGATTCCTTCTATGAGATTTTTCCATTACTTTTCACCATTTTATTTTAGCTGAGATAATAAACCTCTCCCAGTGAAAGTCATCACATCCATATTCCTCAAAGTTTTGCAGAGCATAAGGAATTTTCATCTCCTCCAAATACATTGTGCCACAAACCCATGCTCCTTCCGATGCGCTGTGGCTCCTGAGGAGATGGTGGCAGGTGTAGATGGATGATCCTGGCTGAGAGGCAATGCCCCTGCTCACAGCATGATAACCGAGGTACCTGGGGCTCCTGGCTTTGTTCAGTGGCAGCATCCCTGCATCCTGCAGGAGGGCTGTGTGGCAGCCTCCTGTTCTGTGCTGGTGCTGTGCTCTCTGAAGAGAAGAGCACCGTTCCTTTATTGGAGCTGCAGTATCTGACACAAATTGCAAGCTGTGAGCACCATTATACTGGCATGACCACATAAAGCTCTGCTCTGTTCAGCTCTGCAGGTTAGGTATCATATGGTCCTTTTCACACTTGTATTTAAAAAAAGGGTTTTTTTCAGAAAAGCTCTGTGGGATCTGGGGACTCTTTATGCCAAGTTTGAGATAGTACTAATATGGTTTTAAAAGCCACATGCAGATCTTACTCTTGAGGCTGCTGAGGTCGTTGAGATATTGCCATGCTTTGATGGAATAGAATGGGGCTCATGCCAAACAGAGGAAAGTTATTTTAAATGTTTTAAGGTTATTTCAGATTTACACTGTGATATTTTATGGCATATTTTAACGACAAGACAGCCTGTGTATGTCACATTCTGAAACAGGGGAGTCAGACAGGAGTGCCCGTAGGAATCCTTTCTTGCAGAGGGTGAGGTAAATAAGGAACTCATTCATCTGGGTAACAGAGGGTCAGGAAGGTGAGGTTGCTGTGTCAGCCTCAGAACATGAAGGCTTTGAATGTAGGCTGGGTCTCTTAATAATCATATTGGTTGAAATCAGGAAAACTATCCAGAGACATCTCTTTAGATATGTAACTTGTGTTCACTGACATGGCCTTCTCAAAACATTGCAGTCTGTGCCTTCCATCCAATCCAAGTGCCAAAGGATGAACTACTTAAGACACTGCTGGAATATATTAGTCACTTAAACGTGGCACTGGCTGTCCTGAATGAGGAGGACACAGTTTGCTGAATCAGAAAAACTGTTTTTTCCCCCCACACATATTTTCTGTCTCCTCGTTATTAGTAAAGTTGGTAAGTGTTAAGCGAGGGAGCTCTTGCCTACCTTTTCTGCAATAAATGTGTGATTCAGGGCACATTTTCTTTTCACAAAGGCAGCTATGAATTATAATCAGACCCAATCTTCCTACCAGTAAAGGAGGGAAGGAGACCTGAGGAGGAGCTATGTAATTATAATTAAAGTGGGAGAGGAAAATAAAGATTCATGCTGGGTTCAGCATTTCTTAGCTTTCCAATGTTTGACTTTGCATTCTTGATGTGTTCTTTAAATGCAGTTTGTCTTCAGTCATGGATGTTACAAAGCACTATACTGAAAGTTCAGATTCTTTCATGTACCACATTGACACCTATTTGTTTCATTACTATTATTTTGTAACTTTTAAAACACTGCACAGATCTTTCCTCCTTGATCAGACAAAACAACTTGGAACAGTAGTAAATTTTATTGGTTTTACAGTAGTAGACTATTTACTATAAACCAGTCATAAAAAGGAGATGGGGAACTACTTCTCTATATAATAAAATACTCTCCTGGAGCAAATAAATGACAACTGAAAATTCAGGGTATATACAGGTTTTGGGTGTGAATACTGAATGCAGTAATGAGCCTTTTTGCTGGTTTTAGCCCAGACTCTGGCCTTTCTGAACATATTTTTCCTCTGCTGATTCCTTACTCCAGTCTCAGCACTTCTTTCCATCTCTGAATCTGGACAAATAGCCTCTCCTATTCCTGCTTCCAAACCTAAGCATCTCATGCTCTTCTCCTCCTGGTGCAGGCCACTTCCAGGACCTGTTTTGCACTAAACCATTAACATACAATGGTGCTTTTGTCAATATAAACCTTTCTTTCTCACCTGTTTTGTTCTTTTCTTCCTTTTGGCAGCATGATAAGACGGCCTTTTCTCTAGTGAAACTTAAGGAGATGAGTAAAAGCAGGGAACACACCTCCCTGTGTTCAATAACACGATTTGCTACAGCTCTCAGAACAACTTTGATAGAAATCTTGCTCAGCACCCACAAGAGCTTGTTCACTATTGGCAATCATTCATCTAACATTCAACACATCTTAAATGAATATGTTTCAAAAAGGTTATTTTTAGACTGAAAGGCTGTTTTTGAAAGACTTAACATTACAAGGAAGAAAGTAAGTTGCAGAATAATCTCTTAAATGCCAGGCTTGTGAAATACAGCAGAGCAGTAGTTTTACAGATTCGTGCAAAGAAATGATCTTTCACCAAAAATATACACAGACAGATGGAAGCTAGGTGGATTAAAATGAAAACAAGTTCTCCAATCCATTCTCCACTTAAATCTTTGAAAGAAAGGAGCCATAATCAAGTATAAATTAAGGGACTTCCCAAAGGGTTTATAATTGATTTCCAGTTCACTCTGACCTCTATTTTTCAGCTATCCAGTTGACTATTTACTAACAGAAGTCTTTTCTTTTACCTTCAGGGAGACTATCCCTGTAGGGACACTATCACTCAAGATTAGCAGAAATAGTTCACAACATCTCAGAAACTGGAATTTATATATTTAAGGAATATTTGCCAATTTTCAGGACAAAGAGAGTCTGTCGTTATTTTTACAAAGTGCGCATATTTGCCTGTACTATACTTCAAGCTTATAAAATAACTTTGACAGCCCATGTCTAAACATAAGGGTAAAACCTGGATAATGCAAAAAAACACATGACACTCTGCTATTAAGCATTCAGAGGAGGTTTTTTCCCTACCTGAAGAGCACCTACAGGAAGCAAAAATGTTCTTCTTACACCCCAGGTGTGATGATTTGTCGTTGATCATGTAAGACATGGCAAAGGAAGATTCAAATGGGATTTTGCTGGTTTTTTCACACCTCCAGCTAATTTCATGGCAGGTGTATTTAATAAGGCCAAATTTCACAATCTCCAAGAAATTGCACCTCTAGAGAGATGAACATGATTGCAGAAGCACCACAATTTACAGAAAGAGTTTCAGGCTGAAAACAGCTCCCGCAGTCACATTTTCCAGAGCTCTGTGGTAACACCAATAATTCACCCAGATTAAGCCTCATTATATCAAACTTTGAATAAAAAGGGCTCTGATATCACAGCTTTCATATTGCTGGAACAGAGGACAGGACCACCTCTGGCTGTGACAATCTACACATCAGAAATTAATTGACAGCGCTCATCAGAAAAATATAATACCTATATATAATACCTAAAAAAAGGACAAGGAGCTAAAATGTGGTTTTCACTTGTATCTATGTAGTCAGGTGCCCTCATGGGTAAGAGCTGTAAAGATATACCTTGGAATTCACCTAGGAAAATGTAGGGAATTCAGTTCTGCTGTGTCAGTAAGGAAGTTGAATGCTTCCTATGAAGAAATGACCAAGATCAGCCTTTTGTCACAAGGTCCAAAGGAACTCATGGCTGCAGAAACAAAGAGTTTCAAAATGCTCAGAAATTGATTTTGCAAGTCATGCTCTGAACCTGAAAGAGTGTGGGAATCTGAAGAAAAAAAAAAGAATTATAGAATCACATAATGGTTTGGTTTTAAGGTGACTTAAAGATCCTCTAGTTCCAACCCTGCCATGGGCAGAGACACCCTTTACTGGACTGGGTTGCTCAGAGACTCATCCAGCTTGGCCTTGAACATCTCCAGGGATGGGGAGTCCACAACGTCTCTGGGCAGCCTCTCTGGCAAAATAGGAGATACAAATTGTAGAAGTTGAATTCTTATATAATGAACAACAAAGTTGTACTAATAATGAACACTTCAAAATCAACTTATATATATATATATATATATATATATATATGTATATGTGTTGATTCAGCAGAGGATACAGGAAAAAAGCAGGAAAATGACAGTGACAGTCTAAAATTTACAATATCAGATGCTAAGCATTTGTAGTAAAAGCTATAAATCAGCTGGGAAAGCAGATGTGACAAGTGTGTTTCAAAGATTTTCCCCTTACATGCAAGAAAATAAAAAGGTATTTCCTTGGTTTAGTGAAATAAATACAGATGCATAATAATTTTAGTAAATATTTTTACAAACTTCCCACTCCCTGAAAAAAACTTCTACCACTCTCTGCAACATACTTGGTTGTTCCTTGGAGGTTTTGTTTGGATTTTGTTTCTATTTTTCCTTTCTGGATCCTAATGTCATAATATCATGTTTGTGTGGATTTATCAGGCATTATTTCCTCACTCTTCCAAATAAATCTGAGTAAAACAAGGAGTCTGTCAAATGCAGCTGTAACACAGAATTTTTCTTCTGACTGCATCTTCCTTTCTTATGAACAGAAACAGTGATTTGTCACAGAAAAAGAGTTTATCTTCCTAGCACATGGAACAAATCTGACCATGAATTCTCTCGAGAAATCAGAAAGTAACTTCCTTGGGCTTATTTCCTTCATGGTGTCACTCAGATAAAAAAATTAAAATATTGTAGAATTATTCTGTCCATTTTTGTGGTCATATTCTGTTACTTTATCTTCCACACTGAAGCCATCTTTTGTATCAGCTTGAACCTCTCTAGCAAAATGAAGCTGGTTCCTTAGATTTGCCTTCTACTTATTTTTACAACACAAACAGTGAACTGAAAAAACATGTGCTGTTTCATTCTCACTCTGACTTTCTTTCTAGGCACGTTTTTTCTTTATCTCTCTTCTGATACTCTGATATCTAAAAAGATACTAATTTATATTCAATTCACCAATTTGATTTTTTCCCACTCATACATCACTGCTTGCATCATTGCCATGTGCAAGCACAGTAAGAAAAATGTGAGCCAAACAGGTTTTTTGGCCAACACAGCACAATTTATTCTAAACATTTTATTAACCTATGAAGTACCTTACACATTATTTTAGAATCTGTGAGAGGTTCTGGCAACATAAGAATAATCTAGTTTACCCATTTTTTTTTTGATCATTGTAAAACTATATTTTTATTTTTTCCTCCCAACTGGAACAGCAAAAACTTCGAATTATTGAGACACCCCTGGAAAGAGAATATTCAGTGCAGGATGGGTGGAGGCCATTTTCCATCACTGAGAGGAGAAACAGCCTCTAGGTACCAGGAGTATCTCCTGATCTTTTCTGTGGGACAAACTGTTGCTGAGCTGGAACACTGTTCCTGAAGAAAAAGTTATGCTAGTTAAATAGTGTTCTCTGTTTTCTTCTAACAGTCTCATTTTCATTAAGCTAGTGCTGATGTCAGAGGATTTCTCCCTGTTTAACATTGATATCAAAAACCTTTCATTGACTCCAGAGAACAGTAGGTGTTATTTCCTGAAATAAATTTTAAAAAAATTATTTATCCTAATATGTCTGAATTTGCTGTGACAAATATGTAGTTATAAAAACAGAAAATAAAATATTTGGGCATAGAAGAACAAATGTGTTATATTTCCCTATTTGCAGAAAATATAGAAAAATTTAGGAGTCAAATAACCACTGATTACCAGGCATATTCCACTTTGTTTTCACTTACTCTTACGGAGTTGAAAATGTTTTAAAATAATTCATAATGAAAGTAGAGAAGTCAAGTCCTAGTGACAATATTCAGATTAAATTATTGAGAAAGAAAATTTGGTAGTTCTGACTTGCTACCTGCACTATGGACATTACTGTCCATGGTGATACATCTCCTTATGAAAACAGGGCAGAATAACTGCATTTTAGTTACATGATAGATAATCAGTTCTTCTCCAAAGGCAGACACAACAGGGTACATACCTGAATGCTTAGTGTCACATTTTTTGTGCCTTTGTTATTTTAGAAGAGAATTTAAATAACTGATTTACAATGTTTACAATGGCCTCCGTGGTCTGGTGAAGGACATACAAATTTATTTATTAAAACAATACCACTTTTTCAAATAGCTCACTACCATACTCTGCATTCAAGTCTCTTAGTTCTGTCACCTTAAAAAAAATAAACAAAAAATATTGAGAAAATGGTATTGCTAAATAATGTTTTAGCTCTAACATAGGTCATCATTTCTTCTACACACTCCTGTGAAACTCATTTCTCTATTGTTTGACAATTCTGGTACATTCTACTCAAGCATTAAAAAAAAAATCCCCCAGGATAACACAGCACTGTATATGAGATGACTTATTCTTCGAGTTGGCATCTGATAATTGAGATTGATCTTGTTCATCCTTTACTGTTTGCTAAAGGATGGTGCAGTAACAGCTTGCTCGCCTACTATTTAAGCCAGAAAACATGGTTCTGCCAAAATGTGCCAGAAGCAGACCTTGAGCCAAATCATAAGAAACCAGAGACAAATTCCTGCAACTCATCCCTCAAGGTGTCCAGAACACAGCCAGTCTGTGTGCTGCCACAGGATGTCACTGCCGTTCCACTTGCACGTCACAAACAATTAAAAGTGATCTCGGAGCAGAATCTCCCACAGGTGTTGAGACACCATCAATAAAATCCAGCTTAGTGAGAAACCTAACAGCTGAAGAGGTATCACTGGCTAGTTTAAAACCAAAAGAGTTGTATGGGGTTTATGTGGCAGGAGTTTGGTAGCAGGGGGGGCTACAAGGGTGAGAAGCTGCTGGAAGCTTCCCCTTGGAATGGCAGCTAAGATGGACCCACTGCTGGCCAAGGAGCCCATCCACAATGGGATAACAGATCTAAGGAGGGGGAGGCAAGCTGCACAAACAACACTTTGAGCCAGTGAAGAGAGGAGTGAGAGAGAATGTGTGAGAGAAATGGCCCTGCAGACACTGAGGTCAGCAAACAAGGAGAGGCAGGAGGAGTTCCAGGTGCCAGAGCAGAAGCTCCTCTGCAGCCCCTGGTGAGGCAGCTGTGCCCTTGCAGCCCGTGGGGTTACACGCTGGAGCCTGTTGCTGTGGAAGAGACCTTGTGGAAGAGACCAATGCTGGAGCAATCTGTGGAGAATCCTCTGGGAAGGACTTGTGTTTGAGGGGTTTGTAGGGGACTATCTCCTGTGGGATGGACCCCATACTGGAACAGGGTAGGAGTGTGAGGGGTCCTTTCCTTGAGGAGGAAGGAGCAGGGGAGACACTGTGTGATGAACTGACTGCAGCCCCCATTCCCTTTCCCCCTGCACCACTGATGAGGAGGAGATGGAGAAATTGTGAGTAAAGTCAGGTCTTGGAAGAAGACAAGGCTGGGGGGAAGGCGTTTGCCAGATTTGGTTTTGTTTCTCATTACCCTATTCTGATTTGGCTGGTAATTAATTAACCTTATTTCCTCAAGTCAAGTCTGCTTTGCTCATACCAATCATTGGTGAGTGCCCTTATCTCAACTCATGAGCCTTTCATTGTATTTTTATTCCTTTGTCCATCCAGGAAGGGCAGCAACAGAACAGATTTGGTGGGCATCCTGGCATCCAGCTGTGTTCCAGCCCAGCACAAGAATCAACTCAGCTGGAGAATAATTTAGAGGTTGAATCTGCAGCTGGGGAAAATCTCATTTTACAATGTACCATTACCATGTTAGCGGCATGTTGTGATATGAAATCCTGAGCTGCCCAGGTCACCGAATTCCCATTTCCAAAAGCTGCCCATTGGTAAAAGGTAGCAGCTTTTCTGAACCTTACTACTTGAGGCTAGGGGAGAAATTGTCAAAAAATAGCTATAAGATCACATGCAGAGTAAAAACTGGGCTGTTAGAGCCAAAATAAATATTTTAAATAAATAATTCTCTTCATAAATGTGTCGAGGAGTTTATAACAGTCCTATTTTATGGGCTCTGAGCAGTTTCTGATTTTTCTTGACATTTTTATAACTTCTATGGGAAAGAAAGAACATTTTGTCTTTAAGGGAAAGTTTTGACATCTTCATTATCTTACAAACAAGAAATGAGAAGCTAAGACAGCAGTATGAGAGTCTGTCTTTATTTAAAATTCAAACTTCTTTTCTTCTACTTAGTTCAATTTCCTCTTTCCATTATTATTTTCTTCAGAGATTTTTTTACTGATAAATTTTGAATTAACCATTCAAGACAGCAAAGTCATACTAAAACATAATTTATGGCACACCATAATGACCTCCTATCACTAACCTCACTCAGGGTTTAATGCAGAAATCCAGATGTGCCTACCTTGGATTCCTGCCCTGAAAAACCCTGAAAACCATCGCTAATCTTAATAAAATATTTTCACCTCTCAAGACCGGGTGCTTATATTAACCCTAGTGTCTGTGTGGCTTGGGTCATGTTTGCCTGTACATGTGCACAGTATGATCTAAAACTATTTTGTTACAATATATGTATTTACCTAACCTCAGATGTCTCAGCCCCAACACCCCACACATCTGTTTTGTTTAGCACTTCAGTATTGACAAGAACCCAAGAAGGATTCTGGTGGTGCCTCTACGGTACAGTAGCAACATCTTCACTGCTCCTTTAATCTGACCTCAGACCACATAACCCAGGCCAGCATCAGGAATCAGGAGTTTTTATGGAAGACAGAAGCATATGTCCTCAGGAGCAAAGGGCCACTGCTTACAACAACTGGCTTTGCAAGAGATAATTTTTCTGTTTGAGAAAACTCCCTGAAACCTGTTACAGCAGCTGAGACAAAGGGGGAAAATCAGATACCAGTTATTGCAGCAGCATTGCTGTTTGCTTTTACTGGCTGCTTTATCTATCTTGTTGGGCTGGTAGCTGCACTGGTAACTGCTGATATTCTCAGTCAATGGTTTTATGTGCTCCCATGGTAACAACGAGCATCCATGTGCATTGGAGTTAGAAATGTTTCCAAAGTTGACCTCTTACATGGATTACTAGGATTGTCTCAAACCTTTAGAGGCAGATGGGGAAAGTAAATCGAGGAAAACAATCAGCACAATACAAGATTTAAAGTGACTTGTCTTCTGAAAGATGTTTCATGGGGTTTTTTCTGTTTCTTTGAATGATTTGACACAAACAGCAAAGAAAATGCTGAAAGGGGAAGGTCATGCATACCCCCTATCCCTTATGTTAGGTAGAAAAAGAATATAATGCTGAAAGTTTCTCTCTTACAGAGATATTCTTTTTTTGCCTTTTTTAAATGGTTGGAAGGAATCTGGACTATGTTCTGTATTTGTCTCTCAGAAGCCCTTTGTTGTCTATTGAAAAGCATTATTTTCTGCTATGATTCTGCTGTTAAGGAAAAGATAACTCTTCAATTGCCAAAAGTGCTACATTTGTCCTTCCTTATACATTTAAAACAATGGCTAAGATATTATTTCAGTTAAGGGATTAAATACTTTCATCATTCATTTGGCCTTAACCTACCTAATCTGTGTACCTTCCTTCCTAGGTAAGCACAGCGTATGGAATAATTGAATTTATAGTTTTCTAAATGTCTTTTTCAAATCTCACATCAGTATCTACAGAACCCCTCTTGTTGTGCAATAATTCAATTGATTCCTGTGTAGTACCCAAGGTATTAACAGGGTTACTCAACAAGACCACCAAACAAAAAGTACACACAGCTTGGAGACACTTCTGGCATGTGGAGTGGAGAAGAATGGGTACCTGCAACAAGATTTGGGCCTGGGATCCTCCTGACAGGAAATAGGTTAAATTCTGATATGGAAAAGACTCACAAACCAGAACAAGTGTAAGGAAGCTCTTTGTAACACCTATAGATCGTGGTGGGAGGGTTGTGCAGCTCATGAAGCCACTGGAAAGCTGCTGGAGTGAGAACAAGTACCAACTTGCAAGGACTCAGTAGGCAGGGAAATTTATCCTCAATCATTTTTTTCATTAAAGATCAACAGATCTTTATTTCTTTTTTCTCCCTTACTATTTATTTTTAAAGCAATGTTTTGGAAACTGGAAACATTTGAGCATGCTCACAAGAAGGAAAAGCTCTGAATTGCTACCAGTCATGATTTGGAGAGAATCAAATGAAAGAAATTATATTCTGTTCTATTGTGTGCATTTCTTTTGAGAACTAAGCCTAGCCATACAATGTATTTCTGTTCCACTAGTACATGGTGGGTACAGTCAGATGTTCATGCAGTTTTGAGGAAGATTTAGAGACTCATATATAATTTAGAGACTCATATTTTAGTGCCTGAGGAGAGTTTTAAGATCATGTCTTAAAGTTCTATTTACCCTGGGGTATAAGAATCACCTGGCAATGTGCACCCTGCCATTCAGACCCAACATGGTAACATACATTTATCATTGGAGTTTAGTGTAAAAGCTTAGGTACCACTTCTTAAGATTCATTTTTGTAATATTCTCTAAATATAAATTTTTTAAAATTATACAGTAAACACCATTTTGACTTCCCATTTTTCAAGAAACGAAAGGACTTTTCTCTAGGCTTGCCTCACGTTGACCTGAAATGGCAGCCATTATCTTCATTGTGATGAAAATTGTCTGCTTTGCTATAGTTGGAATCTACAGTGAAAATACAGCTGAACATGGTGGCATGAAAAATTTTAAATTTACTTTTCTATTTCCAAAGTTCAGAGATTCATCCTCAACTACTAGAATCCCCTTTTGTAATTAATCAGATAATCGGAGCTACATTAATATGGGATGTGAATAGTATTGCAGTGGTAGAGACCATAAAACCAAATAGAACTAAGCATCCAAAGAGTTTGAGGGATTGAAATCTCTCTCAGGTGCCTAAGGGTTCTTGTAATCCTTCATTAAATTCATCAGTGTTAGAGAAGTTTCATGTCTTGGTGTAATAGTAAAAATTAAGCAGGTTGAAAAATCTGTATTAGTAAAACCAAGAACAAATTTAAGTAAAGTAAAAAATTGATTCAATCTGGGTTGTTTTACCAGCTACCATAGGCAGCCAAATGATAGAATTTAGTGGCATGGCCTTCTGATTTATGTAGGAATACTGAGACACTATTCAGGCTCTTCTGTTGGAGTTGATGTGCTTATATAACTGGAAATAATTTTCCAAAACTAAACTGAAACCTGTGGCTTATATGTATTTTGGAAGAGTTTTAATCAACAGCTTTTGGGACAAATCCAATTTACTCCATTTTAGGTAAATACACAGCATGGAATTCACCAACAAAATCAAATGGAAGAGATGGCCCACAATGTTGCTAATTCTGCCTTTTTCTGACAAGTGCTTTGTAAGCCTGATCAAGCCATCTCATTTAAAATTTTAACTAAGTCTTTATCCAAATAAAAATTAAGTTTCCTAAAGGGATGTTTTTCACAGTATTACTTTGAACTAGCATACAAAAAGATAGCTGAATTGATCCTGGCTAGCAAAAAAGCAACTCCCACTTGATCTTCCCAGAAGTCATTCTTTTGGAAAATAATTTTGTGCAGAGCACAAACAAGAAGCAAGTTTACAAGGGATATACTGGCTGGATCTGAAGTTGATAAAAAGAACATTTTATCCAGTGTGACAGTGGCTAGGGAATGAGTTACCATCCCTGTCTTCAGAAAAGAGAAACCTGAGAGAAAAATGTTTCATGTTTAACTATAATAACAATAGTTAGACCTTTCCATCTTTCTGCAACTATTAATCTTTGTATTTTATTTCTGTGATGTTCCTTTTGTTTGGTCATGGCCCTTCAGCTGAACATCTATATTATACTTCTGTCATCTCCCACACATGCAAAATTCCTTCACAGAGGCACAGATATAAAGAAGAAATATAAAATATTTCTGTTAGGAACCTCACCACTTTTCCTTCTCTTTTTTCTTGTGCACATAAGATAGCGTAGTATGGTTTCATTACTCCAGCAATTGCAGCAAATGAAAAATTTGTACCCTTCACAAAAACATTGGTAACTTTTAAGAACACAGTGTAGACCTCTGTTCCTTTAAATACTATCATGTCATGTGGGAGTAAAGAGATAAGCAGAGAGCTCAGGCAGCTTAAAAGTTATCAACTCAAGCCCTTGCTTCCCCCTGCTGAAGTGGAGCTGAGTCAGTGGCACAGACTGTGAGTCCTCCTGCCCTTCTGCATGGTTCCCATCGAGTCCTGGGAGCCAAGGCAAAGAGCTCTCCTCTGCCACAGTGCACAGCCCAGCTTCTGACACCATGAGCTCCATTTGAGCACACACAGCCAGTTTCCCTCATATATGTTCTTCAGTCATAAACCTCCAGACAAGAAGGCCACCGGGCCAGTCCTGTTTCTAAGCAGGACATGGAGCCAAACTGAGGATGGCTGAGACCTGCTTCCTCAGTGAGCCCCCCACCCCAGTCACTACTTTGCTTGGTGACAGAGCTGCTCCCAGTGGCCTGGTGCTGTGGAAAGGAGGACTTGTCCCTGTTCCATGCAGCCTTTGCTATGAACAAACCATGTCTGATAGACATGGCCCTCCAATAGAGGTAGGGCAGTCTCTGTCCTTCTGGATAAGAAGATATGAAATACAGCTAAAAGCCAGCCTGTGTGTCACAGACATGTTTTATGAAAAATCCTTTCCTTAGGATTTTTTTCTCCTGAGAAGCTGAGAGGCCTCAGGAACAAAATATAAAAAATAACTATCTGCTGCTGTGGAATGCAACAGGGTGGATCTGTGATTGGTCTCATGTGGTTGTTTCTAATTAATGGCCAATCACAGTCAGCTGGCTCAGACTGTCTGAGAGTCACAAGCTTTTGTTATCATTCCATTCTCTTCCTTCTTTGCAAGCCTTCTGATGAAATCCTTTCTTCTATTCTTTTAGTATAGTTCTAATATAACATATATCTCATAAAATAATAAATCAAGCCTTCTGAAACATGGAGTCAGATCCTCGTCTCTTCCCTCTTCCTGGGACCCCTGTGAACCCCACCACACCTGTTCTCTACTGAATCTGCTGGTGCAGTTTAATCCAGCAGGGAGTCAATCACCACACAGCTGCTCCTTCACTCCCCACAGTGCAAGGCAGGAAAGAATTGGGGAAAAAAAAGGTAAAACTTGTGTATTGAGAGAAAGGCAACATAGCGGGACAGAAAAGGATATGAAAATAATACAAGTGATGAAAGAACATACAAAATTAGTGATGCACAACACAACTCCTCACCACCTGCAGACCAGTGTGCAGGCAGCCCCCAATCCCTGGCCAATTCCCCCCAGTTGTATCATTCAGAGCAATGATATATGATGTAGAATATCCTTTGGTCAGTGGGGGTCCTGGCCGTGCCCCCTCCTGGCTTCTTGTGTCTCCCACCCTCTCTGCTGGCAGGGCATTGTGAAAAGCTGAAAAATCCTGAACTTAGAGTAAGCACTGCTCAGTGCCAACTAGAACAGCAGTGTGTTATCAACATTATTCTCATCCTATATCCAAAACACAGAACTGTGCCAGCTACTAGAAAGAAAATCAGCTTTATCCCATCTGAAACCAGGGCAGTAGACACATAGGTAATGTTTGGGTTCCAAAGCATGCAAATCTTCAGTGTAAAAGCCAAGCACATTATAAAAATCCATGCCTGGGAAAGGGAGGGAAGAAGCAAAAGATTTACCAGTATTATATGCCTATTCCATATCTGTCTGTGCTCTATACCTTTGTAATAAATTTGCCATTGAGGAGAATTCAAAAAAATTAGGTGAAAGAAATTTGTTGCTATTCAACCTCAAAAGATCACCTAAAAGAATCAGATTCTACATCCAAACAGTCCTACCTTAAAAAACTGGTGGGGAAATGCACATATTTTCTGTAAAAGAAGGAGAAAATTACACACAAGAAGCTTAGCTAAAATGGTCTATTTTTTCATATTTACTTGGCTTCAGCATTTCCTTGAGAATGTCAAAACAATTTTTTTCTCAAAGTGTTTTTTTATCCCTAAGTGAAGTCACCTGTAATTCCTTTTCTTTTCAATTCAATGAATTGTAATCTTTAACTCTCCTAGAATAAAAATGATCCTTTCAGAAAGACAAAAGTGAATTAATCATGACACCTGAACAGGGGTTAACCACATAATCTCCCATAAATAGCAAAAGAAATTCTATCACTAAATCTCATTGCCTCAGAATGAATATTTAATACTAAAGTCAACACTCTAAACTTGCTTGTATTGTGTGAAAGTGTGGAAAGAAAAATGAAGTTGCTATGCCATCAATGTTTTAAAACTAAATTTTCTACTGTATATACAGAGTAACACTTCAATTTATTTAAATTTATATTGTAGGTTGTAACCATATTAACATCATCATTTCCTCAAATGGAGGAAAAAGCAGCATAATGTCTTCTCAGGAGCTGCTGCAATGCATCAGTTTCAGACTGTGCCAGTGTGCTCCATTATCAATGATTTTTGCTCCAACATTTTGGTCCATTCACAATTACAGTGATTTTGAAGCATGTCTAGGTGAGAAAATCATTCCATCAGATACTTTAAATGAAACATTATTAAAAACAGACAAACAAGTAACAACAACAACAACAAAAACTCTGGACTTATGGAGAATATTTCCTTTTTTTTTTCCTTTCATTCTGTTCGTTTTTACACAGACAGTGCATTAAAATATTCAAAAAGATAAAACACAGTTTCCTTTAGAAATCTCATCTAAACTTCCTGTGGAAAAATAGCCCTCAGTGGTGAAGAAACATTACTGACAGACAGAGAGGAGACAAAGAATGGTTACTAATTTAGCCTGTAAATGCTCTGACTTTCAGTAAAATACTTGGGTTCTACCTGAAATCTTTAATATAAGACCTCTTTTATTAAAGTGGTTATATACACATGTTTAAGAAACCTGCATATTAAAACTATCTTTTTCCATTTTCAGGTTATTCTCCAGTCAACATCATATAGAATTTCACCATGATAGCACTGTAAGACCTATAACTTTTTCAATCAAAGCAAAACAATTAAACTTAAAGCAGACTGAATACTTTCCCCTGCAAAACAGTGCCTGAAATAGGAAAAAAAAATTAAAGATTTTTTTTAAGAAACATAGTTCAGAATGTATTAATCCCTTAAACTGACAGATTAGATTTCCATTGATAGTTTGCAACTGACAAGAGAGGAATATTGAATTTTCACAAGAATAAAAGTAACAGTCTTTAAAAATAAATCTGTGATAATGCTCTAGCTTCATATCCCTTGCTATCCAAAAACAGAAAATGCAGTAATTTAAAAATCCCAATTCAAACCATTCATATGCTCAACCATCATTTCCTGGCTTTTTTCCTATGTAAAAAATCAGTTTGTATATAACCTGTCTTAGAAGGTTCTTCTAGTGAAAGTTTCATTGCAAGTGCACAGAACCCACATTTCTCTTGGAAAGTGATTCATGCAGCTCTGCAAAATCAGGTAGAGAATTTTTGGAGCTAGCAAGGGCTCCCTCTTGTGATATTGTACTGAATTTGGATTCATTCTGAGGCATTAGACTGGACCATTACTTTGTAAGTGCAAATGTTTCACTAAGCAGTTAGGGAATGTCAAGTGGGTTGTGTCTTGGAAGTGGAGATATGTAGAATCCTCCTAACTATTCAAGAAATGCAGAGAACCTGGAAGCTAGGAGAAAAAACACATGCAATGACATGACTGTTCACATAAATATGGATTTTTACAAGAATTTATGAGAGTCCTCTACCTTTATTAAATAATTATCCAATATAAATAAAAATCCGATCATTAAAGTCAGAAGGTTGTAAAGTAAAACAGCCTGCCATCAATAATATGAATGTTTTAATAAATATGTAGAATTGTAGTTATGAAGGTTTATTAATGACAATATCTTTGTTTGGAATTTTTCCAAAGTGCCTATGTATAGACAGAGGCCTTAAACAACTGCTTCTATTTAAATTCAATTAACTTTTCGTGCACTCACCAAAATTCTTTCTACGAAGTTTTCAATAAATACATCCTTTAATTAATACCAAATTGTCTCTTTCCTCTTTAAAAATAATTAAAATACCATTTTCTGATTTCAGCAAATAGAAAAATATTGCCATATTGGTTTAAGTTAATTTAATTCCCTAAGTAAATATCAAGGAAAACAAAGTCAGTAATGTCTGTGGGCATTAGGAAACTTGAGGCTCCTAAATTAACATTTCTTCTAGTATTACATACTTTCTCCCTTCGGTGGTCAAAACCAAGGAACAAAACTAGATCTCTAGTAGACATCTGCAAAACCAAATTTCACCCAGTGGCTGAAATGTAAACTGATTGAAAATGGAAATGACATACTGCAGGCAGAAGGTTACTCGAATACACGCTGCCCTTTCAGCTGATTAGGGCCTGTCAGTACTGTAGCAATACAAAGTTTATTATCCCTTTCAATTTTGGTTTGGTCATTTGCAATTATAGGTACTGCCTATGAAATAAACTCTAAGGTATTAGCATAAAAGCCAAACTGAGAACTGCATTCAGGCAGCTCAGAGTAATGTGAATGAATTAGTCAGTGTCAAAAGCTTTGCATACCATTGTGTGTTTTTAAAATTATATCTAAATCTGATAGCTGGCTGTGTGAAATGTAGGTGTCCTTACATTGTGTCATTTTTGATTTGCCTCCCTCAAATGAGCTAACATTGGGACTATGCTGTCTTCAAGGAAAAGAACAGCTTTCATCAGATCCAGATAGTTATTTCTCACAACAGAAATATGAAGGTGTTTATTCCCCCAACATATATATCCTACTACCACTCCTTCTTGTAACTTATTTGGTATCACTTTCTATAGTAAAAGCTGAAAAATTATGACTGCACACAGAATTATCCATAAACTGGGTCAAATGGAAACAGATTTTTCTAAAAAATACCTTGGAAGTGTACTACTTGGCTGTAGTAATTTTTCCATAAAACATCACCGACCATATATTTTTGTCCAAGGTATGTAGGATCTGCTCAGTCAGATGCAAAAGAGGGCAACCACCTCCAAACAAATTTGCCATCTGAGATTCAGCAGCAGAGCCAAAATAGGAGCCAATGTGAAGCCCCAGCTATCTCAATCAAGTTTCTTATGGCTGCAGAGTTTCAGTCCAGAAAGACCTTGGACAAGCATTTTGGTCTCAACAGGCTACATGCAACATAAAGAGGTAAGAAAGGGAAACTGGAATATGAAAATAATTAATGCTGCTTCTCTTTTTACTTCACTGATTTCAAGGTGCATTTTAACCTTAGGATGCCTAGCTTAGCAAGGAGCCCAAAGTGATAGGCTGTCCCAAAGTCCTTAAAAATAAATACCATGTATTTGTATTAAAGTCCACAGACTGATACAGGAGGGAATTTCTAAAACACTCAACTGGGGGAAATGGCAGACTGACTTCCTTTTGAGATAACAAAATACATGTAAAAACACAAGGCTGAGTTATACCAGGAGTTACAGACTTCTTTAACATTCTGAGAAAACTATAAAGTACGTTCTTATGTCAGCTATTACTTTACCTATTGTTCCTAGGATAATGGAAATAAATGAAGGAGAGTAGATAATCCGGCATGTTAATTCACATCCTTGTATATTTTAAGGACCCAGAGAAGCAGATAAATTGCAATGTCCCCTTCATATTCATTTACCAGCAAAACACCACCATTAAAATAGTCAGAAAGGTGAAATCTACAGAATCCAAATGGTACAAGGCATGAAACAAGTTTCCAAAATTTCTCCTTTTAACTTTAACAGAACTGGAGCTAGTTATAAGATATCAAAGTGTTGACAGGTATAACAATGTTTTATAAAAGGACAGATTCAACTGAATAAAGGCATTGGGACTGTAAGATCAAATCAGCATGAATATTCCATTATTGGTTATTCAAATAATGGAAGTATATATGTTATTTCCACTGCCTTTTGGCAGCACAGAAGGGTTCACTACTGGCCATATCCAGCTACTTTACATCTTCTCCACACCCTTGAGATAAAACGATGAGTCAAACTGAACCTCAGCCATTTGCCTCTAATTCTAAAGAAAATTCACCTTTAAGGCTTTTTTTTTTTTCTACATCATCATTTTAGTGATACAATGAGCTTGAAAGCTGACACACATCTTAAGAACTCATTTACTGTTTTTATGTACTACACACCCATCACTTGCTTTGCATATGGATATGCTTGTGAATATGAAAAAGGATCTGTAAATGTGTATTCCAAGTGGTTAAATACTTGCAGAGCTCTCCTTGCTGTGTTCTCAGTTCCAAATCTTAGTGAGACAAAATCAAATTTTAGACAACTGTGAGAAAACAGAGAAGGGAAAAAAGGAACCCAAGTGCAACCTGCTGTTACCAAGTCCTAACTTCATTTTAGCTGTGGCTTTTAACAGGAAACCACTGAACAGACAAGATGTGCTGCACAAATAAGTAATCTGGCCATGGAAAATTAAACATAATCTTTCTGGTCATGTCAGTAGAGAGGCAATCACCTGGTTTGGCAAAGTAAAGATTATCTGTTGATAGTATAGGCCATAAAACTTCATATCCAGATGAGTTATGTTGAAAAAAATTGTTTACTGGAAAGTGAGTCATGCTTCCCATAAAATGATGAACACCAGCTCTTATTATAGACTCACAGAATCACTGTGGTTGAAAAAGACCTCCAAGGTCATTGGGTCCACCCTTTACCAAAGAGCACCATGGCCACTAAACCATGTAATCAAGTGCTATGTCTACTCACAGTTTTGGGCACTTCCAGAGATGGTCACTCCACCACTTCCCTGGAGAGCTTTTTTCAATGTTTAATCACTCTTCCAGTGAAAACATTTTTCCTAATAACTAACTTGAACTTCCCCTGGTGCAGCTTGAGGCTATTGCTAGCTGCCCAGGAGACAAAGCCAATTGCCCACCTCACCACAACCTCATTTCATACAACTTAAGCTGGAAGTGTCCTACACTGAGAAATGAGTAATAATTCTATCTTCTTTAACTTTTATATTGAAAGGATTGAGTAATTAGTGGTGACTTGGAATGGAAAATTTTGTAGGTCCCCTTTTTGGCTTCTAATATCTCACAAGATAGGATGTGCATACTTTCTGATTTAGTCTCGGTTTGCTCTCTCTATTAAAAAAGAAAATAAAAACCTAAAAACCTAACAAAAAGGAGCTTGAAGGGAATTCAGAAAGCTGTCCTTATGCAATTGCAGAATTTTCAGTTCAGTCTCTCTACTGAAGTCCAAGAGGTGGTGTGTACTACACCAAAGCATATCAATTTCTGCTCAAGGAACAACCTAGAATCAACTATTTAATACAAATTTTCTAAAGAGAAATGTGCAACAACATGTCTATGGAGAAAAGGGACAAACCAAAGCCCTACCCAGGCTCTGCTGCACATGCAATTCACCTCTAATCAAGGGAGGGGCAGAGGGTGAGCTGCAGTCCTGCTGTTCAGTGGAAAACACATGACTAATGTAGTGGGATAAGGATGATACATACACCCTAAAAAAAGCTGGACCAAGGAAATGGACACTGGAGAAAGGATGCTTCAGCAATAACACAATTCTGAATATCACAATTGGCAAATTGCTGGGTTTCAGTTGTTGGTGTATCCTGCATCCCACAATTTAGCTTATTAAAAATCATCAATCTTCTCTTAGAAAGGCTGTCTGAGTCACTAAGAACCTCCACTGAAGTAGAGCCATAGAGATGCTTCGACACACAGGCAGAGAGTTTTTCTAATCATTGCTAAAAAGGAAAAAGAAACAACATAAAACCAAGAGATTTTAAAAACATTTTTAGCCACTTTTTTTCTTTTTAAGTTGAGATTCTGAGTGAAGGCAAAATATTGTATTTTAATTAGCATTTTGATTAACATTTTGAATCCTTTCTTTCCTAATAGTTCACTTAATCTAAAGTTATTATTTTGCCAAATAATAACATATTTATATGTCCTTATTGCTAGTGCCAATTTAAAAAAAAAAAAAAGGGAAAACTCTGACCAATTAACCCTAGTTAAGTTTGAAAGATAACGTTTCCCTGAAAGAGATGTCTTCTGTCTGCTTTTGTTCATAGTATTTTAAAGGAAAGAATATTAGGTACACATACTTTTGGAAATACCACTCCATACGAATTCAATATAACAGCACACAAAGTAACAGTCCCACTGTTCACTTTGGTTAAAACATATACTATTACAATATTACAATTTTATTTGTTACAGAGGACAAAGAAACCCTTCTCTTCCCCCTGCACACATATTTGTTGCAGAGCTTGGCAGGCTGACTCTTCCTGGAGTAAAACCAGCTGAACATCCCAGGCTGTGATGGCAGTCTCAACTCGGCACTGGTTTACCACAAGGTGCTCTGGAAAGAAATGCACAGGGATGGGCTGCACCCTCCTGGCCTCTGGAGCTGAGGTGCCCTGAGCTGATCCATCCTCTGTGTGTACACACCCCTCCCAAATCTTTATGTGATAATTTTCTATAACCCAGTGACAACTGGGATATAGAAAACTCCATTTTGACAAATCTTTTCTTTCAAATGGCTTAAACCCCAACAATTTCAAGCCTAAGTTGGTTAAAGGAAAGCCCTGCTCCAGAAGTTTTGCCACATGTTCACATTTCACACTGAATGTGTCTTTCCTTTGTAATAGAATAAGTATCAATTATTCATCGTTATATTCTTGCACAGAAAATGTCTTCGAGCATTATGAAAGAAATTATAAAGATGTGCTTAGCACTACATGTACAGCTGTCATATGAGACAGAACAAAAGTAATCAAATTTTACATTGAACTCATCTGCATTCTGACCTTTGAGGGTTTCAAGCTGTTATTAACAAAAAATAATAAAAATAATCACTCATATTTGGAATTGTTCCTGTAAATCAGCAGCGTTAGGTTCAGTTTTACAAGCAAAATTTCATTCCACTGCTGCTATGAATTCATCAATATCACAGAAATAAATACAAAATACAGCAGGATCTTTCACCTTTTAAACTGTGCTAGTTCCTCAGGCAGGAAAAAACATGGAACACGTGGACAGCAAAGTTTAAGTCACACAGGTTCATTTAATATTAAAGACATTGGCCACAACATCCGGCGAACAAAAAACCCAAACCAACCAAACAACCTAAACAACAATAACAAAAAACCACCAAACCAAAAGAAAACCAACAAACCAACCCAACAAAAAACCACAAAAGGGTAGATGGAAAAACTACCTTTCACTGGAAATTTCTGCAAATAGAAAATGCCCCTGAACCGAACACAGTCTAGCTGCAAACATAGGTAAGAAAAAGGCAGACTTAGAGAAACACCAACATTTTTTTTGTAATAGCATTATGACTGTACAACTGCCTTTTTTATTATTATTATTTGCCAAGAGCTTTTTTATGTTCCTTGCTGACTCACTCAGATTGTTGGCTCACTTCTTTACTGAGATAACAAAGAAGGATGTGTGCTCTCAGTGGAGCTTTCCCCAGTCATTAACCATAGGAGCAGCAAGGCCTAGGGAGAAAGCCAAATTTATCTCTACAATACCATTTATACATAATTGTTAATAAAGATAGATCCTATGAAGTGAATAAATGTCTTACTTTGCATGGGACTGGTTATGTTTCAGTATACCATATTAAAGTTATGTCTCATTGCATTCCTCACAGCTAACATAACTGAATTAAGTTGTGCCTTGATAAGATTAAAACACAAGGGAACAAAATGAGCAGAGTCAACAAATGAGAATCTAGAACATGCCCATTATACTTAGATAACTAGGAAGCTACAGATATGTAAGTCCAAAGGCTGTGTTCTCTTTGATATGTACACTCCATACATGTTGTCATTTGTTCATTTGGCAACTTTTTTCTGCTGGTGCTTCTCTGGCTGTTTCTTCCACAGCCCTTCTCTTACCTTTCTCACACTATCTATCTAATTTATTTTTTTCTGTTTCAGTTCACTCTGGAGCTAATGAGCAAGCACATACTTATGCTGCACAAATAGCTAAGAAGTTTCAAATAAAATATCTCCTTTATTTCCACAGCACATGACTGATCAGGTTATAATTCC
Organism: Haemorhous mexicanus; assembly: GCF_027477595.1. Taxonomy (NCBI): domain Eukaryota; kingdom Metazoa; phylum Chordata; class Aves; order Passeriformes; family Fringillidae; genus Haemorhous; species Haemorhous mexicanus. The sequence continues at coordinate 37,813,521 of NC_082344.1, forward strand.
CTGAGGAAGTGGCTCCTCAGGTCCTCTAGCAGCTTTAGGTTAGCAAAGGATGCTAATTTACAACTGCCAGGATGGGTGACCCCAGCTGACCAAAGGGGCATTCCCACACCCTGTGGCATCATGCTCAGTATATAAAGTGGGGTGAAGAAGGGGGAAGGAAAGGGTATTTGGAGTGGTGGCACCTGTCTCCCCAGGTCACTGTTACCTGTGGTGGGGCCCTGCTCTCCTGGAGATGGCTGAACACCTGCCTGCCATGGGAAGCAGTGAATTCATTCCTTGCTTTCTTTGCTTGTGTGTGCAGCTTTTGCTTTTCCTGTTAAACTGTCTTAATCTCAGTGAGTTTTCTATCTTTTACCCTTCTGTCTGTTTTCCCAATCCCACTGGTGGTAAAGTGAGGAATCATCTGCTTGGGGCTTGGCTGCTGGCTGGGGTTAACCCACAACAGACTGATATTTAACTATTTCATGATGTACAGGCAAAATATTCATTTATCTAAATGAATGTATTACACATGCCCCCAGCAATACAAAATACATCAGTTTTGCTTAAAGAAATTGCAGGCTATTATATAAAAAAACCTCTCATCAACTGTAGCATGATTTCAGGAAAGAGGCCCCATCTTTAACTGCACAGAAATTTATTTCTATCAGTTAAGCAGAGCGGGAAAGATTCAGCAGCTTTATTGAGATAAGGGAAGTGGAAGAATTTCACTGTCTTTCTAGGAAAAGCTGCAAGTTTTGAATTCACATCTAACTTCAGGCAGATATTTCTATATCTGTTGCAAAGAGCGAGAAAGCATAAATACAGTCAATCAAAGATTTTTTCAATGTATACACAGGTGTAAGTTTTCCTCTGGCTGAAATAGCTAATCCTTAGTTTATTTAATAAAATGGCACAACCAATCCATCATGTAGACAATGAAGCTGAGTATGTGTAACTGCTATTTCACTACTAAAAATAATAAAGAGAAATTTATAATAGTTGCTAATGAAATATTTGTTGCAAAGGTGGTCCAACAAAAGATACATTGGAAGTGACAATGTTCAGGTCATGTCCACATTCTCCTAATTAAAGAGTAGTTCTATTTTATGTGTTCTATTCTTGTGTATTGACATGGGTTTTCATAAGCATCATTCCTTTGCCTGCTGTGGAAATATTCCTGCTTAGATCACTATACAAAAGGTCAGAAATAGCAATGTCAAGCTATTTATGTTTTTAAATAATAGAATAATCAGAATATTTTAAAACATAGTGTAGAGATCCCTTTTAATTAACACGTAGCTAATGCAATCCAAGGTGTCTGATGCTTCAGTTTGTATAAATGGTGTTTGTGTTTTTCAAACCAAGGCTCAACCCAAAAAACCTCACAAATTTATCAGAAAGGTCCTTCAAAGGGATCTGTTTTATGTAAGTCAAACCGATGCAGGTTTGTTTTTCGCTGACACAGTGATATCATTCTAATAATTAGACCTATAATCAGCATAGACCTGAATTTCAAAGTTCTTGCTGATACATTTTCTGAGCTGGGTTTCTTTCTTATACTTGCTAGTCTTGTTTACAATCATGTTAATATTTCACTAGGGCTTAAAATCCAACACGATTTACAAGGTGCAAACTTCAGTCTTGACTGCCCCAAAGGCATTGCTACAATTTCTGTGCCTTGTGGTTGCTTCCACGTGCCAGCATCCTGGAGGCAGGTAGAGGAGAAACACGTGTGATGCCGAGCTGTGCCTCTCCTGCCATTTCACCGCCCTCTGGTCCGATGTGGGCTGTACCTGCGGAGAGCAAGGCAGCGGCTGCAAAGCATCAGGGAGGTACGCAGGGTCCTCCCAGCTACAGGTGATTAACTCGGTCCATTTCATAGAAGTGGGATGCTTTTGAAGAAAACCCAATGGAATATGTACACAAATCGCTGGCAATCAGTAAGTGCCAGCTTCTCTTTACTTACTGAAGTCATTATCTTTTTCTCTCTTTTTCTTTTTTTTTTTTTCAATTTCCCCCTTCCCCCCCCCCCCCCCCCCCAAACTCCATAGACTGTATCGGACTCCTTGGTTTTAAGATTTCTGGGAGAGTGTTTTTTAGAGCTAAATCATATGGGCAACTGAACACTTCAAACTTCCACTGACTTCAGAATTCCTGGCCTATTGACTGGGATTTGATTAGCAATTTGGTGGTAATGTTCGGGCTTTCTCTCATACATGTCAAACTTTTCACTACAAAGAAGGCAGGGGGGGTTATATTCTAGCAGTTTTGCTATTCAGGAAAAATCATGCTTTCCTACAAATCATTATAGATTATTTTTTTTATATATAAATGGGGTTTTATTACTCTTTCAGAGTCCAGGAATGTTTCTGTTATTAAATGCCTTGCACACAAAAACATATAAAAATAAATATAGCATATAGATGTATTTGCACATACAGTCAAGTGCAGCTGCTCCAAGGGTCCCCTAGAGCAGCAGCACATTCTGAATCCTCGGCAAAAAGGGTTCGAGCTTCCATTCTTGTATGAGCCGGCAGCATTGATTCCCTCTTAGCCACCGAAGTGACTTAACCAGTTTGACCAGGATGTAGTATCCTCCTGAGTAAAGACTGAACTGCTCCTTTGAGAGCAGTCCCTTTCCACAGCCAGGCAGACAAGTAAACGCTTACACTTCTTTCCCAGGCGAAGCAGTAGCAGTTCATGGAGCTGCCCTTCACAAACCTTGAAGTAGCTTTCATCTTGCTGGCTTTTGTCATTTTCACCTTGTTTACCCTGGCTTCTATCTACAGTGACTCCCATGACAACAAAGAAGGTAACGATCTAAAATAAGTGTAGTACTTTGCAGGTTTTACTAACTAATACTCTAACTACGTGTTTTGTGGTTTATCTTGCCGATGGACTTACAGTACCTGACACCAGCTTTAGGAATACCATTCGAAGGGACACAGAGTAATTGCTTAAGGCATCAGGAAAAGTCACTGGCATAGAAGTCGTGTGAGGTCTGAGAAGGAGACCCTGCAGAGCCGGCTCTGCCCACTTGGCCGGAGCTGTGCCACGCAGCCGAGATCGGCGCTGTGAGCAACCTCTGCTCTCAGCGGGGGAGGATTTTCTCCTGGCAGCAGTTCTGCTTCGTGATCTGAGGAGTTATAAAGTGCTTAGGCTGGCAAAACTAAGGATGTTCTTGTAATCAAGGTAGAAGTTTGTTTTCATGCGGCTGAAGCCAAGAATTTGCTGCCTTTTAAGAGAGTGACAATGCCATTAAAAGCACGGGTGGGGGCGTCTTTCTCCCATTCAAAAAATTTTGAAATCTGAATAAAACCCCAACCACATCCCCTGCTAGTTCTACAAAGGAGATTAAACATAACCTTACACCATCGGCAGAGAATTCCCGTGTCCCAGGAGTGCTGTCACTGCCACCTTCATGCCATCGAATCTCTTGCTGGCAGGAGTATCATGGGGGCTGCTGGAGTGGAGCAGGAGCAGGGAGCTCTGGCCATCCCTACTGGTAAAGGAGCTCCTCTCTTCTTCCCAGCCTCCCATTGGATCACCCTACCCCTGCTAGGCTTCCTCAGGCTGGAGGAGGGGGAAGGAAAGGAGGTAGGGAGAAAGAGACTCCAATAAACTCCCGAGGCACACAGCAATATAGCTGTTGTTTCTGCACTATCTGACAGAAACTAATCCTGTGTTACCTTGATTTCTGTTGAAAATAAGATATTTATTTTATGGACATTTTTTGAACAATCCTAGTGGAGTGCTCTTAATGTATGTCTCATATTGTAAAACTCTGGCCTGCCTAGTAGTCTGTGAAACAATATCTGACAGCATGAAAGGTAAGGAAGTGTCACAGTGCTTGCCGCTTGCATGTCAATTAGGTTTCTTTCTTGCTCTTCTGCTCCCTCAGATCTTACATCATTTCTGCACAGAAGGGGAAAGTGCCTGGAAACAATGCACATTTCTGTGGCTAAAGTGTGGTTGCCATGAGAACTGACCTCATTCAGACAGCGCGGACACAGGCGGTTTTTCCTGGGAGAAGTCTGTTGTAGTGCCATCACTGCTCTCGCTCTGAGGAGGATGGGGGCAGCAGTGTTGCAAGGCGTGCAGTCCTCGTGGCAACCAACCAATTCTGCATAGGCAGGAACTTGGAAATGAGACCCTGTTTCACCAGTCTATAACTGAGATCAAAAAAGAAAGTTAACAGAGGCATATTGCTTTTAAACTTATGCCTGCCATTGTGCAAAGGCAAGGTTAGGTCCCTTTCCTTGCCCTCAGCTTCCACAATAACTCACAACAGAGCTGCAGAATGACTGCTTCTGACAGCATCTCCTTAGGGTCAAAGCTGCATGCAAACATCTCACTTGACCTGTTTGTATCACCACAGCCACACTTTCAAAGAGAAAACTGAATCTTCTGCTGAGCACTGTATGAGAGCAGAATCTTGATTTAAGAGCTCCTAGATGCCAAATATCTCAAAAACCTTGGTGTGCCCTCAGCAGGCCTAGTTCTCACTTTCCTGAATAGAACTATATTCAAAGAACTTTGTACACAACGATTTTGGACAGAACTGTTGTGAGAACAAATCATGCTTACTATTCTAGTTAAATAACCCCCAAATTCAGGCAAGGTCCTTCTGCAATAGCAGAGCTTGTTTACCATGTTTATGCCTTTCTCCTACAATGTTTCTTTAAAATCTGCATTTAGAGGAAATACCAGCAAGCAGGGAATCTCTAAAAAGCCTTCTGCCTAAGTTACAGTGGCAGCAGGAGAATGAAACCCTTACACCCTCTTTGCACTAATGTTGACAGAGGTCTGGTTAGAAGAGCTAAGTGAAATGTGTTTCAAGGAGGTGCTGTCCTTCATCAGCCTGTTAGCACACTCATACAGCACTGGGCCAGGGCATTCTACTCACAGCTGGAAGAAGTATCCCTTGATTTCCCTCTTGCATGTTATCTGAACAGAAAATGAAGGCTACAGGAGGATTCTAATTTATATTCCAGCTATTTCAGTTCAGTTATTTAAGAGGAGATGTACTTTTTTTGCAGGAATATGACTGTGCTTGTTTTATTTTCTCCTGTGGCCAGGAAGTTTGCACAGTGTTTGCTTTTCCCACAACACAGAACACAGTGTGTATTTTTCAGATATTTATTTAGGTGAAGGAAATGAGAAATTGAAATATTATCCTGTATTTCTCAATCTTCTAAGACAAGCTTTGAGGGAAATTGTTCTAAAAAGCCAATCTCCCCACATATTACAGTATTTTATCATGGTACTCTATAGCAGAGGGTACAGTGCAAATCTGTTGTTCCCGTTCTAGCTCAAAAACCTGTGCTCAGATTTGCCAGTTCAATGGAGAAAAGGGGCTGGGAGAGAGGAGTGTGCATGGCTAAGTGTGGCAAACTAGACATATCAAATAGAGCAATTAGGAAGTGAGAAGTATGCTTACCTTCTATTAAAAGGTAAGTGTTTTCCTCCCTCTGAAAAATGAGAGTATATTCTGTAAGATTATTCTACCTTTGAGCAAATGCAGCAATTCATGCAAATGTAAAGAATGCCATCCTTCAAAGGTCTGTATCTACCTGAAGAAGAGAAGCAGAATATTTGGAATGCTGTTCTTTGTTCAGGGAAGAAAAATAAGAAATCTGAGAGCATTTATTCATTAGGTGAACGTAAGAGAAACTCCTGATAACACAACAACCGAGATGCTTGGTGCATCAAAAAAATAGAAGAACACTGCTGAAAAATGCAGGAATGTTTCACTAGATTTGTCATAAGGAAACTTAACTCAGAAAACTAAATTTAAAATAAGGCATGCATCATTATGCATAATAGTAGCTACTGGAAGTAGTACAGAAGCTTGCAGAAAGCCTAAATGTAAAATCAAGAATAAACTCATTGCCTGTGTTCTAAAGCCTTTTTGGCTGGCATTACACGTTGTTCTTTACAGTTAGATGCCAACAGGATGGCATCTGGCACAATCTGCAGGACATGGATTAGAGTAAAATTTGGAAATCTGTAGTGGTGTGATGTTCTGATGGAGGCTGCAGCACGTGTTTCCTCCTGCCCTTTTAGAAGAGGCTAAACCCACTGTCCCAACTTCCATGGAACACAATTTTCATGGCCCAGTGCCACTGTAGCTCTTTTATGTAAGGAATAACTGTGAGAAAGCAGTCCTCTGATTTTCTAGGATCCTTTCTTCTGTGTAGGAGATAAGCCTTGACTTTAATTCTTTTCCCTATTTGACCAGTATTCCTGTCAGGAACAGAACAACAGCTCCTTGAGGCAAAGTGCAATGTGCTTCACAGAGTTTTGTTCTAAGGATTAAAAAAGATGACAGATTTATTGTAAAAAGGTAAAAGAGAGGGAGATTTTAAGAACTTGTGATGCATTTGCTGCCAAGAACAGACAGCCATGAGAAGAACAGTTCCAAGCAGAGCCTATGCAATAAATCTCCCACTGGAGGGAGATGTCTGGTCACCGTGAGCCACTAGCTCTGCTACTTGGAGGAGAATTATCCTGCAAAGACCAGAAACAGCACATGAATCCCTGGAAGCTTTGCTTTCAGCAGTGTCTGCTAGAATTGAAATCTCAAGTCTGAAGATTAAAATGCCTGTTTTGCCATTCATATCTCCATTGTATGACAAGCTATTCCAAACATAGGTGCAGCAAGGGAGTTCTTCTATTTACTTAGCAGATTTTTGCCTCAGGGAAATTTGATTTCATATGCACTAATTGAATTTCAGTGGAAGAATTTTACTGTTTTGCTCCACTTACACAGCATAATCCAAATGGTAAGACAGCAAGGAAGATACCTAGAAAATTTATTTCTCCTTATCTATATTCTTTTTCACAAGGAAAAAAAAAAAAAAACACACAAAACCAACTATACATACAGTGGAAATAAAGGAAGGATTGCCTACACTAAACCAGTACTTGAAAGATTTACTTACATTTTAATTACTTAAAATTTTCCATGTTTAAGAATAGTGACCCTAAAAACTGAGGTGTCTGAGCTGACTTTGAGGACTTTACTTGTAGTGATTTGAGTACTGACATAATAAGCAGTGATAAGTTTTACAAACAGTAAATGCACTCAATAAATGCATCCTCTGATGTTTAAGATACTTCTAATATTTTGGTATGTTGTATATTAGGAAAGTTTAATATTTCCACGATTTCTCTATAGATAACTTCTATTGTTTACAAACTGCTGGTGAGCCTTGTGAGGCCATGGATTCATACAGAGTGCTGCAAGCACACAAATCTGCAGACAAAGCCCCTTCTAATATTTTTTCTTATAAAAATAAAGGCTCTATATTTCATATAAAAATAAATGCTTCATTTTCTTATAAAAATAAAGGCTCACTAAGCAAACTTAGTGATCACACATTTACAAAGAACAGGTTAGGTCTAGGAAAATGACATCAGCTAAAACCTTCAAAAATCACACCAAAGGGAGCAATAAATGTTGTACATCAACCACTATTTCACAGGATGAAATGGGTATGGGCCAAGTTCTGAGAACTGCAAGAAGGAAAGAGAGTTACATTGTTTCCTACTAGTCAATAAATCTGATGACACTGGAGATCAAAATATCATACAAAAGGAAATACCATAGAAAAGGAAATATCAAATCATGTAAGGCATTTTTTTGTAACTGATTACTAGGAATTCCTGAATAATTTTGAATAAATAACTTTGCATGACATGATAAAGTTTTTTACACATTTTCATCCCAGCTGAATCAATCTTCACCTGTATGTTACCTACAAAGCACAATTTCAGAAATAAAGAGCCTTGGCCATGCACCTGTTCTTATTAGGGAAAATTAAAGCACATAACAACAGTGTTAGATCTGCAGGAGGAAACCTGGAGAGATAATGTTTAACTTTCCCCTAGTCACAAAGGGGCACTTTTCACCATCCTTGGGACAGTCCTTAGTGGCCTGCATTGATTTGATAATTTTGCACCAGTTTCAATCCATGAAAAGGGGAGATAGCACAATTCACATGCTTGATGCATTCTGCTCTAGAGGTCAGTATTTTCAAATTCTAAACCAGCAAAATAGTCAGGTTTAGGCTCTTTAGCTTGGGGCTTTTTGTTCACCCCACTGGCATAATTAATAGCATTAAAGACTGTGAGATTACACAGTCACATAATGATTTTTTTTCTCTGCTGCCTAACTGTTCTCAGGTTACTTTCACATCTTGTTAAAGATTGTGTCACTGCTTAGAATAATGTAATTAGCATTTTTCAGGCTTTGCTACAATCAGCACTTTCCTTTAACACCTATGTTCCTTCTGTCATTAGTGCTCCATCTTGCCCTGTGTGAAAACTCTTTAAAATATTTTGAGTATTGCTCTAATAAGAGGTCAAAATTTTACTTGTATTATAAATTATTCAGAAGTATTCTACCTACTTAAGTGAGATTACAGTAAAATTTCAGTTTATTTGATGAAAGAGAATTTGGAGTTTATATTCCTGGGTTTAAAATCAACTATAAATCTGAGCTCCTTACCATTGTGTTTGATACTGTAGTAAAAAAAGAAAGGTATTTTTCAGTAACTGCTTTAAACTCTGCTGCTTTTTATACTGCATTATAGACTTCTAAAGTACTACTTGGGTGTCACAGCAGATATTTTAATCATGGTTTCAAATTGAATGAAATCACCACAACACTTAAGACCCCTCAGTATGTGCCATATGTTCCTTTTGCTGCTTGCAGTACTTAGAAATGAGGTTTCCAGTGGGAAAGACTCACTTGGGAAAGACTCTTCAGAATCAGAATCCCTTCAGAGCCATGTTTATGTCTGATCACAATTATAACAGGTGTCACCTAAAAATATTATCAGAGCACCAAGGAAGTGGCAATGACATCCTTGGACATATGAGAGGATGGAGGTACATTCCAGCTGTTCCTCATTTCTCGCTTTATAATTTAAAGATTCCTTATGAATTTCCATTTGAAGTAGTTTTTAAAAAGCCAGGGATGCATTTTACAATTTTTCAAGTTGAAAGAGAGCTTTGTTAATCAGAATATCCCTTTCACAAATCAGTAATAAACTTGTATGTGATTTTTGCTCAGAAAACCAACTTTTAGCCCTAAAGCCAAAATAGCAAACATGTACTTAAGACCAGTGTTACACCTAACAGAAGATCAATGCAAGAGGAGGGCATTCTAAAAATATAAGTAACCCAAATATTCAGCTCTTTGAAGACACTGAAAGTGGGAGATGATATAATTCTGTTCCAAATTTGATTATTTAAAGTGAAGTATTTTAAAACTGTTGAGAATTAAATCCTGTGGGAGGATTTTTATATTTCATATTCTTCTCTGTATCATATATAAATTTCTCTTAAGAATCGTGGAGGTTTGTGGAAAAGAATATAGCTTACAGCAGAATTTTCAGATGTACTACTAAAACCAGACTATCACCATGTAATGAAAATGTAGGGTCTTTTACTCTGGTGAAAAAATCTGCATAGGGCCACCCATGGTGTACAGATTTAATGGCAGTAGCACCTTGGCTGGATGGAACTACAGGAAATGCTGAAGCACAACCATCTCTATGGCAACACAGGCATGGTCCTAGAGGTGAAAACTTTCAGGTAATTGCTGAATAATTAAATAAAAGAATGTATTTAATTTGAAATAATTATAGCGACTCCTTTGTCTGAAGGTATTTTATAAACAATTTTAGTTGCTAGGAAAGTACTTAATGGTCTACAGGCCAGAAGAGGAAGAGGTGGATGAGAGTGAAAATTCTATAATTTGGCTGGCAAGGGAAAATTCTATAATTTGTAGCAGCAAGTGCTTTTCCTCCCTGCCTCCCATTCACTCAGTGTGAGGACCAGGGAGATGCTTTCATTCCTAAACATCCTCTGCCACTGCTCCATCAAGTGCAGATTGAATTGATGATTTCAACTCAAAAAAGCCATGATGAGTGGACCATGAGATGCCATGTGCTGATCAGAACAAAACTGAGGTATTTAAAGACAAGAGTATCAACATCAAACACCAAATCCAAAGGCTCTAGGTCTTTATGAGCAAGGTAGTTTTATTGTCTTGGGTTTTGTTGGTTTGGGTTTTTTGTTGTTTTTTTTCTTTGAGAAAACTTTTTGAGAAACCTAATAGGTCTATAGCAAGTCTTCCCACATATAAAAATATTACCAGGGTGCTTTCCTGTCACCCCTTTGCCTCCCAGCATATAAAGTTTAAAGTTCAATAACTCCCTTCAGTGGCAAAACTCAGGGAAAATAAGTCACCTTTGAAAAGCCCTGCAGGGGAGGATAAAAAAGAAAGAAAAAAACAGCTCTGTGTTTTCAAACTAATAATGTGGGAGTTAGAGTGAACACTAAGACTTTCCCAGGAATCCCTAAGGAACTGGCATATATTATTTTAGGACTAAATTCAGTCCATATTGCTGTCATAGGACCGCTTTTGAAATGTTGGGTAACACTCATGGTTTGGATGACATTCTTACTAAACTCAGAAGTATACAACAGCTTTTCTTTCCCTGGGAGGTAAACGTTGCTGATATACATGCATACATACATATATATATATATAAAACAAAGTAAGTGCCAGAGAGGTTAAGCAGTCATTCCCAGATTAAAAAAATAACAGCTTGGGTTCAAAGAAAGCAATAAATAAGATTACTCCACCAGCTCCTGTTCTCTGTCTACTAATTCTATTTTCCCCTTAAAAATATGGTACTCTTGCACTCCATCTATGTGAGTGGTGTCTAGAAAAGACTTTTTGAGGGCTATGTTTTACAAGTAGTTCTCTGCCTGTGGAAGAATTCATATCTAAAAGAATACAGAAAGGAAGGGCTTACCAATCTCAGGGAGCTCTGCTGGCTTTGTGTCCTAGAACATTCTTCAAACGTGGCAAAGCCACACGTGTGAGCAAGCACTCAGACTCATCTTGGAGCCAGAAATGTTTGAAATGTGAGTGAAATTTGGAATTAGACGATGCTTCTGCTTGGCTCTCATGTGCTACTCTCTATTTTTCTGAGCTCTGCCCCTGTCTCCACTGACCCCACACAGCTCTCTCAGGCCAGTGCTTAACTGCACCTGTGAAGGAGAGGCAACTGTAGAAACACAGATAAGTGACCTTAGGCAGGCTTTTGCCAGACCCAGCTGGAATCTTGCTAACATATCTCAAAATAAAATTTGTTTTCTTTAGTCCCCTGTATTCTTCACTCTACAGCCTTCAATTTGAGAGACATTTTGTTTGTGGGTGATGGAGTGTGAAGAAAAGGTGGGGGCAGATTTTTACAAAAAAGTGATGGATCTGTCCTCAAACTGGTTTATAACAAAGATAAGCTCTATTGCATTGCTTAAAAATAAAATCTCCCTCCTTCCAGATAATTTTGCTATGAAGACTGATACCTAAGGTTAAGTAGAAAAAATTACTTATAAAACATGTTTTTAAAATATGAAAATATTTTAAAATAAAAAGCAATATATTTCCTCATTATAGTTGAATTTCATGCAACTTTCACTGAAATACAGGGAGGAATCTACTAACCTCTAAAGTTAAAGATTTCTGTACTCTCTGCTCCATGTAAAAAGATAATCCTGACTTACAGAACCTCAAGAAAACTTTTCAGCCTAAGGGAAGCTGACAGAGTTCTTAAAAAACCCAAACCAACAATAGCACTAAGAGATTGTTATTGTGGTTTCAATGGAAGATAACCTAAGGATCAGGAGCTGAAGGAAAAAGAGAAAATGCTAGCCCTCAGTGAGGCAGAATGAAAAGTAAAATGTATGCCTTTTTACCAGGCAAACGGAAGGTGAAAGCATAGCTGGTTTTCAGTGACCTCTACATATCAAAAATGTTTATAAAAAATGGAAACATTGTGAGACAATTAACAACCAAGGCATTGGAGATGAGCAGTGATTAGGTAGCCCCAAGCACTCCCTTTCTGCACGAGCAGGTAGCACGGCTCATCTGGAGCTTGTTTTGCTCACATAAATCAGCCGTGTTTGCTTCAGGCCACAGCCTAAACCAGACAAATGAGGCTCGTGAGCCCATCCAGAGGGAACAATTCTAAAAAGGTGTGCTACCAAGGCCAGAGCAAAGGCCTCCATCTAGTAACAGTCCAAATATAGGAGGACATAATTAAAGAACAGGTTAGACAAATACTTGGAGTATTGAATCGCTGTTCTTTGGAAGGCTGCAAAAACAAAAGTACGTATTTTAAAGGTGAGAACACAGATGCCTAAGGACTTCAGGACCAATCAGTCATGGAGAAAATATAGAGGAGTAGATAGAGAGGAGAGAATAGCAAAAAAAAAAAAAAAAGAAAAGAAAGAAATTCAAACTAGACATCACAGTATCTAAAAGGCACCAGCAGTCTTCTCAGGAAATATATTTTTCCTTGCTGCAAATTTATGCAATGGGTCAAATATATATGTTTTCCTTGTTTTCTTTGATGGCAGATTGTACAGATCAGATATCAAAGTATGTTAGGCCTATGCAATGACTGCAATTTTAAAACCACTAGAGGTGGTCCAAAAGAAAGAGCTGGAAATGGAGTAACTCCCTAATGATAAATTTCAGGATTTGTATGCTATCAAAGCAGAAACTGTATTCTTTTTTATTCAGCTAGTAAAGGTCAAACATCTGAAAACATGACTGAGATGCATATGAAACAGTAAAGTGAAGCATAGTCGAGCTTCCCATAGGAAAAGTGGAAATCAAAGAAATAAGTTAACACTGGAGATTGAAGAAGTGAGAGCTCTGCATAAAAATGGTTTATGTGTACATTTAAGCACCTCTCATTTCCTTCTGTTATTAAAGAAAATTCAAAAAGCCCACAACAGGCTGAAGTTTAAATATTGCAGTGTGAAAATAGTCAGCAATCTCCTTACCCATAGACAAAATGCAGGAGGAAAAAAAGTCAATTTTCAGGCAGTAAAAATACAAAAGTATGGTGAGACTAAAGACCAGAGATGGTGTTGAATAAGCCACCAGCTTTCATCTCTGTTTAATGCCCTCTGGCACATGGACACTATGGAGAAAACTGCAGACTTAAAAATTAATGAGCTTAGCATGCCATGGCTGAACCAGGATTAGTTTGATCCCAACTTGTAATAAATAATGAAATAGTGGAGGCTGTAAAACAATTAAATAAGTATACAAAGCTCAGAACGAAATACTGACTTCTTCTCAAACTACAACACTACTACAGAATGGAACCAGACTGTTTTAGAAAATAGGAAGGTTCTTTTAATAAAAGTCACAAGACACACTGAAACAGAGGTAAGAGGGGCTGGTTTTATTTTGTTAGGCATATTATATTATTTTAGGGTTGTAACTAAAAGCATTACAAATCTGCTCAGGTAATACACCCCAAAGAAGTGAATAATACTGTGGCAACACTGATAAATTACATAGACAGCGAGTGCATTTCTCAATAACTAAAGTGAACTTTTAACAAGTTAACAGAAGTGGGAAGTTGGATACTCAATTTATCTGTGATATTTCTTCCTATTTTAAAATATAGAAAAAACTTTAAAAGACGTTTAAATGCTGAAGGGATTTTGAAAAATCAGTATCAGACAATTTTGATATGGTGGGATTCTGAGGGAAAAAATCATTAACAAAAATCGAATATACTCAAAAAAAATTAAAAAAATACATACACTTGTAGATATTTAATATTGGCAAGTTCTAGAAAGTTATTGGTGTGCTATTAATTGTGGATTTGTAAGAATTCTTTTCAAAACTTTAGCTACATTTATAAACAATTTTGATGCATTTAAAAGTAATACATGAAGTGTTTCAACTGTTTCACTTGCTTAAAGTTTACTGATTTTTTTTTGGCACAGTTTATCAGGGATATAAAATTAAAGACGGTTTGAATACTTATGACAATATTAACAGCCAAGAAAGCACAACCTTATGAAATGTTAGACTTTGATTTTGTAAGCTCAGAAAATTTACAGATCTTTTTTCTTGATTCCAGAAAATTTCCTTCTACCAATCATGCTAATGAAATTATCCCTTAAAACCACATCATTATTTATTTACTTATTTTAAAGAAAAGTTCTTAAACTGCACTGAAAACCAAATTGTAATCTCCCATAATGAAGAAAAATTATTCCTTCTGTTACCATGACATGAGGTTTCAGTTATGCTTTGGAATTAGACTTGCCAAAAAATTTCCAAGTTGTGAAATTTTTTGGCTATTTTTAGTGGGGAAAACAGATAGTTCTATGTACAAATGAAATATATTCACTGCTAAAGAAGTGCTATTTGACATTGGTCTGAAAGCATTAATTACTTTAGGTAATTTCACTAACTCAGTTAACTGATTTTCCTTCCTCTTGCAAACAATCATGACACAACTTTCAGTCGCAAATAGCCTGAAATAAAGGGAGGAACATTCTTTACTTATTCCACATCTTTTCCTCTCCCTTAGAGTTAATGTTCTGCTTTTGGCTCAGAGCTAATTCTAATAAAAAACCAAGAACTTGGGAAACACACAGATGGCCCCACACTATAAATTATGTGGCTGTCTTAGGTGGGCGGTATGTAAAACATTGCTCTTTCACTCCCTTATAGCAAGCCTGAAATCAGAAGGCACATGGTGCCTTGATAAGACTTTTTACACTTTCCATTTTCAATGTGTGTAAAAACTTTGTGACCTTCAAAAATAAGTCTTGTCCATTAGGAAAACCTTTCTGTAACATAATCCCTCAGCATCTAAAATGCTTTTCATTAATGATGGCTTTATTCTCTCCAGAGGAAAGCCTCACACAGGAAGAATACAAGAAAAGGAGAAAATCCAACAAGAAAAAGAAGCATTCAAATATGACTGAAGTGGTTTAGAATACTACCCAATCCGCTGTTGGAGACATTTCTGAAAGAGGTGTATGTGGATGCTGGCCACCTGAAGACAGTGAGAAAACGGATGTGAGAAAGGAAGGACCTGGTCATCCATCAGATGGAATCCAGACGTGACAATCAGAGTTAATGAACCACGACCCATGAAGCTGCTTCAGCACCTTTTTACAGCCCCACTTCATGGCCTTCATAAAAGTACTAGGGCTTATTTCACAGAGCACATCTGCTCTAAATTCCCAAGGAGAAACTTGCATTCAGAAGTTATTTTTGTTTCTTCACCACTTTTCAGTCATTTATAAAGAATATTTAACAGCAGTGTATTTACTTTACTACCTGTTCAGTCAACAGAATATTGGAATTGGAAGAAAAATTTTACAATAAAAAATATTATTGCAGCTGTTATTTAGTTTGCCTTATCATTAATAAGCTTCTGAGGCTGACTGAAAAGTACCAGGCAAATGTTGGGTTTTTCATTTCTGTGCTTTACAAAAATCAGGTTGATTTGCTGCTTTTGCAAAGTGCCTCCATCAGCCTTGGTACTGCAGTCTTCAGTTTCTTCACAGAGCAGATATAACTAATGAAGCAATACCTCTTCCTGCCTGAAGCCCAGAAGATCTGCTGAACTTCTAAGGCTGAGGTTGGAACTGATCCTTCTTGTCTTATGCACAAAGCACTTCTGCAGGTTCTGGATCCTGTTCATTCCCTTAGGTCTCAACCAGTGCTACACCCACACTTTCTTCTATCCACATGCAAAAAGAAGCAAAGGGAAGGACAAAGTAGCTCACAGGCTAATTGTTATAAAACTCCCTTTTGCATACTAGGAGATGACTGGAAGAGCTCTGGGCTGGGCTACAAGGTGTAATATGCAGAGGAAAGAAGTAATTATTTTCCTCACCAGAGTGACATGAATAAAAATATCACTAAATTGACCCTGTTGTGTCACAAAGCTTCAGATGGCAATAGCTGAGCAGCCTAATTATGATGCACTGCTTTCACATTGCCATGTTCTTCAGGAAAGTAAAGAGAACACCTTCTTCTGATATTAACCACTAATTTAAAAAATAATCAATCTGCACAATAATCCATGACTAAGTAAATGCTAGAGCCACTTGCTGGAACAATACATTTTGGTCAGCCAAGGTCAGCCAAGGTATGGTGTGTATACAGTGCCAGCACAAAAATTGTTTTCCCAAAACAAATCAATTTGCTATCAAAACTGACATCTATGTTACAATTGCTTTTTGGTAATAGCAGACAATGCCAGTAATCCTTGTCCAGCACAGCCTTTGTCAAAGGCTCCCAGGTAAAATATATTATTCCCCTGTTTTTATATCAAGGAAAGACATCTCAGTAGCTGATGCCTCTTTAAATCTGAACTGGAAGAAAACCACCATTGAGAAGGCTGCACTTTGCACTTGCACATGGATATGTCTGTGGTATTTGCAGAACCTCACTGGGAGTCATTGCCTTTCAAGGGAAGTAGCTCATAGAATTATTGTATTATAACACTTTTTCCATAGCCTAAATAGCAGTTGAAATAATAAACTGCTTTATTATAGCCAAGTTTTCTCAATTAAAAAAAAAAAAAAAAATGCTTCACACTGTGTTAAATAACGTCTTGGTAACAAAAGTCCCTGAAACTGTCTCTACTAGCATGCACACTATTGTTAAGACAAGATCAGGTTTGTCTTCATTATTTCATCTGCTTGGTTTTTGATTTAACTTTCCTAGATCTCATTAAATGTTACTGGCATTGAAACCATGGTCGAACTAGTGAAATAATAACATAAGAAGTTTAACAAGTAGCAACATTTTTAAATTATTGAAATAGTGTTTGCTGCAGATACCATCTGCCTTGTGTAAACAACAAATTATTTTTGCAAATATGTAACCAGAGAACATAAACAACATAGTGAATAAACCACCCACAGACCAGGCAAATTATGTTTTAAAGGCCCACTCTTTCAATATTTTCCTCCAACTCAAAACTACTTCAGTAAGTCTGGACATAAAACATAACAAAAGAAATAATTGTTTTTCTCTTCATTAAGATGTCATATAAACATACTTAATGGGAGATCTCTATGTAAACAAAACTTTCTAAGAGAAAGTGCTCTAATAGGCATTTGTCATGATTTGATTTCAAGTCATTCTAGGACAAATCAACCCAACACATACATATTCTAATTCTCTTTATTTAAGAGCTACAGTAAAGTGTATTTAAACCTAGTTTACTTGGGGTTTAATTATTTTTTTAAATTATTGTTTGGATGACACTTAATCTACAAATTAGTTATTTTGATTAAATAGAAAACACTGTTTCTCATCCAGTGTTCTCATTCAAAACAACTCACGTTTGCAGGGAGATACATCAGGAAAGAAAACTTCAGTGTTGACACAAAGATAAGAGGGCGCTTTACTCAGAATCATGGTTTGGAAGCATGAATGTCCAATTCTTCTTGGGAATTACAGTCCAAGCTTTTGCATACATTCTGGGAAAAACTAAAGAGAACTTTCTTTTTACTAATAAAAGCTGTACAAGACCAACCACCCAGTACAGTAAATGTATTAGAAAATGTCATGTGTACTAACTAAATTATAGTATTAAATTATATTTTTTAAATCTCAATCCATGTTTTCAGTGGCCTGTGTTCCTACTTTACATGCTCAGTGAGTCATGGCTTTAAGAACATGTAAAATTCCACTTTGAAAGGGGACAATATACTGTGCCCTTCTCATTACTAAACTGCTATTGCTAACAGAAGCTGACATTAGGTGGAGATGATTTTCAGCTTCATCTTGGAGACTCTCTTAGGACAAAAATTAGGATTAAATACTGCAAAGAAGCTTCTCTCCACATGAGGAGATCCTCTGAACAGATCATCATACACTTAGTTAAGAGTCTGATTGCAAACCCATTTAAGATTAACTGTACAGGAGGTACTTTGAAATAAGAACATCCACACAGGAATTGTATCACTTTAAAACTTTTCATAGTAAACCAAGTCAGCCTTCTTATACAGGCAAAGATGAGTCTTTCACAGACACATTGGCAAATCCCACATATGGAGATAAAATCACTTCTTACATTATTGTCCAGTCACAACAAGCCTAATTTTAATGATTTGTAGGTATAAACATTGGAACAATGAATGTACCATAGAAGCTTCACCTAATTACTTGTCTAACATTAAGAAACAGGAAGCAGTTTTTTTTTTTATGCACACATATTAAAGAGGCAGATGTTTTACTAGGAACATGCAGTTGCACTTTGCCAGATTAAAATTCTGTGCTCTCTTCTGTTACTATGCACAGTTTGAAGATACTCTTCTAAACATGCATTTTGTTCTGTAAGAGGACAAAATATGTCATCCACCACATTGAAGTTGTAAACTTCCCTGCAGGCAATTTCTGCTCTTCCCAAGTATCCTCCTTCTCCTGCCATGTTAAAACCATTACTTCTGTGGCACATTTCAAAGTTTTCCAGCTGTGGTGGACCCAAGTAAAGATTCTGGCTTAAGGTAAATCTTTCATTTAATGTGAATCTAATTTTGTTGAAGTCAGAAAATTCTTACAGCCAAATCCAGTAAGGGAACAACTTGGACTTCCTAGCCCATTCCTGCTCATGGCACTACTTAGAGAAGAGGACCTGTAATTTTGGAAGTGACTTGTTCAGCTTAATGGCTACATCCTCAGGGCTGAAGTGAATTACTATTTTATCAAAAATTCCCATAAGAGTGACTTCCCCATAGGGCAGGCAATCCTTTCCAAGAGACACCATAGAGGTGAAGTAGTTATTTTCTTGTTCTGAAATTTAGTGGTCACTGCTCCTTAGTGTACTATTTCTGCACTGACAAAGAAGTCTAGTTTCTTCTGACTGTTGTCCTCCTTATTGAGTTTTAGTAGGCTTTTAACAGTAAGAAGCAAAAAAGAAAGAGTATTATTCGTTTAGAAAGTTAATTTTAGAAAGCAATGGAAAGTACCTCAACAAAAGTGCAGATCTAGGCCATAAGCTTAAGGGTAATAAAAATAAGGTAATGCGGTAATAAAAACCACTAAGAATAAGAAAAAAGTTGTGTGAACAATTACTTTACATGAAATTGCATAAAGAATTGATCACACCAGATTATCACTGCAGCAGTATAGAACTTATAGGACTAAAAACCAATGGTCTTGGTTTAATTTAAGATTTAAAGGAAATAACTTTTGCACCAGAAAATTCTTAGCCAGCCATCTCCACTCATTTCCATGACAGACTCCTGATGACTGTCTTCCATTTCACTGGAAGTGGCTCGGAAGCCAGGCCTCCAAGTACTAAAGTACCTGTGTCATATGAATTGAGATTTGACCAAGTCTTACATTCATCTTCCTATTTTCTGAACAACTGGCAAACAAGGAAAACAAACAGGAAGATCCTGTTTGGAAACCCCTTACTTTGAAGGACTGACAAAGCTACCTCTCTACAGCCCTTGCAAGGACATTTTCCATGACTGGCTGAACCAAGCAGCACAGAGTATTCCTAGGGGATCCCTTTGATCCCAGGAGTATCATTTACCTGTGTTACGGGTCATTTAATTATTTGTCTTCTCAGCCAATATCCTTTGATGTAACAAATTCAGGATGCCACTGCTCTGGTATATGGCAAAGTAATTAATTCCAGCAATAATGTCTTCAAAGATGACGTTGTAATTGCACTCAGAAGGAAAAGCCACAAAAGAAGAAAGCAGATACACATAAATAGTATATCTAATTCAGCTAAGAACCAAACTTTGTATGTTGGTCTGAGTGAGAAGATTTGGAAGATTTAGCTACACACTGGAGTCTTTTTCTCCCTTTTATATGTTAGATGTAAATCTTGTATTTATTAAAAGATAATTGACAAATGTAAATTCATGGGACTATATAGTTATATATTCTAAAAAAAGGTCATATAAAAGTGCTAAAAATAGCATTCACTTATTTTTTTAAATTAAGGAATTCAAGATGTATTCTCATTGCTTTCCTAGTAACACTCAAAGTACAGTGGCATTGAAGCCATGCAAATATATCTGCACATGTGCACGTGTGCACATATGGGCCAACCTTTAACTCAAACTTTAGCTCAGACTTTACAACCTGTACAACTTTTTGAGGTTGTTCAAGGCAGATCAATTACAAAATGAGTATTGTATTTTAAAAAAGAAAAAAAAATATATAGCCTGTCTTGGATTTTCTTATCTCATTCTATAATGTACTTGGGCTCCTTGTTATTCTCTAATTTTCTTTGAGGCTCACTCGTGAGCTGCCATGGACTGTGAGGGAGTATGTTCACCTTATCTTTAAATCCCAACAGCCAGGCTGACTGCAAAAAGGCTAAGTTCTAACTCAGAAGGTTGAAGTTATATCTACAGAAGCAAGTAGTGCAGCCCCACAGGAGAAGGCTTGCAGGGCAAACCTGTTGGCACCAAGAATGCAGCACCCAAATCCATGTATTTCAGGTGTGTTTACTCAGACTAGTTGATAATCAGCTTCTGTGGATTGAACACCCCTTAATAGTTGGACTGCATCTATTGTACTCATCTTCAATTCACAATTAGGTCAAAAAGAATCCAGTTAGCAATTTCTGGTACCTCTCCATGACACTAAGTACATTAATTCAGAATTACTGGGATATCTACTTTAAAAGTGCACT
This sequence comes from Haemorhous mexicanus, assembly GCF_027477595.1. NCBI lineage: Eukaryota > Metazoa > Chordata > Aves > Passeriformes > Fringillidae > Haemorhous > Haemorhous mexicanus. Next base: position 37,834,025 of record NC_082344.1, read on the forward strand.
CCTGATACAAATCCCAAATTGAGCAAGTGCCTGGACAGGGTATGATTTTATGAATGCACATGCTAGTGTTGTGGTACAAAAACTTGAAGTTTAATATTCTTACTTGCTTTGTTAGAATTCAGGCAAAGTACTCAGCCCTAAAATTTGACATTTTACTCTGCTTCACATGGTCTGACTCAAAAGGGTTGAATTCAAATTAGTCCTGGAAGCAGTCATGCTGGAAGCTTAAAACCTTATTTGCATATTCCATTTGGGCTACTACTGTGGATTTAGACTTTAAGATTACTCTTTGATGTATATTTTCTATTTTTTTTGAATCTACCCATAACCTTCTCCATAAAAGTTTTCTACAAAGATGTAATATATCAGATTCCAGGGTATGATCTCTTCAGCTGAGTGAAACAGATGTAAAATGTGACATTTTTTCTGGGTGGCAGGGTTTGTTGATAAGAAATTTCCTTTATTACTACTCATGTTTGCTCATATCAGTAATGGAATGATGACTGTAGTAAAGGTCATATTGGTTCAATATAGCAAAAAAAAAGTGTAGAAAATTTTGTACTGTACATCAAAGAAATGCTCTTATGAATTTAATAATTTTATCTTTGATATATTAGATGTAACATTTAACTATCTCTTCTGTGGAAATTGCATAAAATGTTAGCAATTTACACCTGGATGCAAGACCAAAGTAATAATTGGAATTAAAATTGATAAAAACATAGCTCTTCAAATGTTAGCTGCATGTCCCTGTGTCTTTCTTTTCTCAAGCAAAAGATTTGGAGTGAAATATTGCTTCAGAACAACATAATGCTTCAGAAGAGATGCACAGACTTTAGTGAGAGAGGAATGAATAACTCCTTACAGAGATGGAAGATTTTAATCTTTTCTGCTTTCTCCAAATACCCTCGGGAAGCAGGAAAATAATGGATAAGTAGCACAGAGCTCTCGCGTGGCCTCTGCCAGCCCTTCATATCAGCACCTGTCAAAGCTTCATCGGCAGGCTGATTTACCGTGCGGGCACTCAGAAAGGATGCTCTCCTAGCAAACCCCTTATCTACCTGCTCTGCTTGTGACAGATGGAGGAGGTCATGGCCTTGGGAGGAGTTATTTGCACATCTCCCCTCTCTCCTTTTCATTGAGTTTTTTATTTGAAAGGGAATCTGAGTGGTGCTGTTTACAGCCCTGCTGAGGAAGATTAGCAGACCTGAGGGACAAGGATGCAGGTATAAATTCTGTGATGCTGTGGCTCCTGGCCCACAGAGATGAAAGTGCAGCGCTAATGGCACAGCACAGCGTGCTGGGGGCTGCTTGCAAGGATCACGAAGGTAACCAAAACATATTTACAAAGGTACTAATTAAGGGTCGTGATATGGGTCGGTGCTTTTGGGCATCCCATAATTCGTCTCCTCTTCCTTTCTACTCTTTGTTCCTCCTCCTCTTCCAGTCACCAAGGATATATCTTATTTATCATTTACTAAAATTTTCACTGTTCCCAGGGCTGATTTGAAAGACTGCAGTGGTTTGTTGCTTTGTTATATATTTAATATAAAATATTTACTTTGCCAAACTGACACTTTGTATAATTTTATCATCCTTTAATTATTACTCCAGTCTTGCAAATGTATTTTTTTTAGAACTCTTAAGTAAAAAGCATGGATTTTCTTGCCATTCTTTGAATTATTGTATGCAAGATTTGTAATTTCGAGTACTAGATTTTCTGCTTAAACACGGTATTTGAAAGAAAGCTTTCTTTACAGCAAATACTCATGTTTTTTCTACACTACACCTTTACCATCCCAGAACATCCAGCTCCTTTTAAAATTGCCCATTACCACCCATTTAAGAGCACCTCTATTGACATTGTAATGTGCTGAACCACTTATGCATGCACATGCAGAAATTCCTTTTCAGACCTGAAGTCTTCAGTCAGATGCATTTGTAGTTGTAGATGTCAAAGCTACCCATCTCAATCCCACTCATAGGCTCTGTGAACACCTATGAATCTCTAACTTTCTGCAGGAAAATACTTTTCTCATTTAACAGCATCTTTTTTTAATACCCCTGCCTCAGAAAAGCATTCAGATCCCCGAGTTAACACTAGTCGAATAGCTTAAATGATAGTAAAGGGTAACACAGCCTTATCCTTTTAAGATCCAAAATGGTAGTGAAAGCAAATTAATTCATGTATTTTTTGTATAAGAAAAAAAAATCATAACTTTAAGAGTTGTTACAACTATTGTATTTATTAAGATGTTTCAAATTGTAATAAGTTACATCTGATTAATTTATGGTTTAGAAGAAAATTAGTAGAAATTTAAGTATCTAGCTTTCAGTCAGCATTTATTTGATTTAAACTAATTTTTGTGTTTGAGCACTTTTTGGTTGTAAATTTGAAAGCAAAATGTCAAACATTACTTGAGTTCAAAACAAAAACTCCAAAGTTGGCTCTTCCTGAACATTCTTTAAGTTCCCCTCCTCCTTGATAGATCCAACACTGCTTATCTTTGAATGATAACACTTGAACTTAAAAAACGAACACCAAATGAAGAACCAACCTCTGCCCAGCCACATGCCCAAAAGTGACACAAAGTTACAGCTTTGGGTTTACTTCTCCTGTTAAGACCTGAAGCTGAATTAGTGGAGATGACATAAGCTGCTGTCACTGTAGTCTCTGTGGCCTTGGCACACTGGAACCAGGCACAGAAAATGGTAAGAAAACAAGGGCCCGACTACAGGAATGGGTCTGGAAGGAGGTGGGAGTTAGGGACACAAAAGGAGGAAAACAGAGGATAGGTAAAAGAAAAATATAGAAAAAATTATGGATAGAGAGATTAGGAAAGGAAGAAAAATACCCAATGAAGAAAAAAGCAGAAAAGCAAGAAAGAAATAGATTTTGAGCAGGTTTTACTCAATTGTACCCCTTTAATCAGTTACTCCTGATCTTGTACTAAAAAAGGAGCCATTATATTAAAGCTCTTTCAATTGTTTAGTAAAAGAACTACCTTTCTTTCAAATTGCATCACTTAAATGACTCTTGGATGCTTAAGACTTTTTCTTTCCAATTAGCTCATAGTCTGTATCACTAAGTTCTTAGAATTCCTTTTTAGTTAAAGGCCTCAGTGAAATATTTTGTACCACCATCCATGGCTAAACAGTTGCCCTTAAATATATATAGAGGAAAAGTTTCGTGCCACTTTGGTATGCTTTTCATAAGTGAATTTCAGCCAGGCATAACATTTCCTTGCCAACACTGCCAGAAGGCACAACTAGCAAGTACAATAGCTTCTTTTTTTTGTCACATGAACAAAACCTAACAAGTCTAAGAATACACACTCAGCAATACTAGAAAACATGGAGGAAGAAATTCTAGAAGAGGAAAAAAATCACTATAGAGAGAAAGAGAAATTGAGGCAGAAGAAGATATGATATCCCTCCCAAAAAGCAATTTATGGACATATTCTGCACGCTCAGGAAAACCTGTTGTAGACATCAGCATCCACTGCTGCTCATTCATAGCACAGGAAGTTCAGTGCTTGAAGAAAGTAAAACATTCCTTCATTCTTTAGCAGTCACCAAATTCTCTAAATTTTTTTAATGATTTATTTATTTCCCCCTTATTTTGGCCAAAAAAAAAGCCTATGTGTGGTTTAGTTACCTCATTTCATCAATTTTTTTGTCTTTTGCATTCAAAACATCTCTTCTTACATTTCTCTTCCTCTTCCCAGGTATCTTTTACTGATTTTGTAAGTAGGAAAGGACATAAAAAGTGCAGGGGGAATATGAATGGCAATTCTCAACGAGTTTTCTTACACTATGTGCCTTCATCAATGACCCCCTTGTATGGAAAGTAGCTGTCCATGCCTCCTGCTGTGAACAATTCATATTGGTGTGTGGTTTGCCTTTAAAGTACTGGTTTTGTTCAGGTGGCTATCTAAAAAGCAGTCCTATTTCAGGAAGGTAGCTTTTGGTGTTTTGGTGGCAGGTGGTCCCACTAAAGCATTATTATTTATTTGCTTAGCTTCACTGGCTGTAGATAACAAATACTCTGAACAGTGCCCTCTTTGCTCAGAAAGGAGTTAAGGCTCATGCAGTCTGTGATACAACCTTCCCAATTTAAGCTCCTCTGTCACTGTTTCTTTTCACAGAACCCTATTCCCCTACTTGAAAGCATTACTGACCAGGAGAGTGACCACCTGAAAGGTGCACAGACCTTAAGAGGTCTTCCACAAGAACCTGCATCACCCATTGGATTTGGACAAGTTCATACAATGCCTCCTTAACTTTGAGGGAATTAGGACTGGCCAAAGCCCTGCAAAAGAAGCCAGGTCAATAACTGCAGACCCAGACTGAAAGCCCTCATACAAGACAGGTGTTAAAAAAGTGCTTTAGCTGATCTCTCTTCAGCAACCAGCCCTTGAATACATGCCATAGATGCCTGACTGAGCAAGGACAGCTCTCGGAAAGGAAGCTGATAGCAACCATAGCTGGACATTTCTTATGGCAATGACAATATCACACCTCCATAATGGAAATTGTGGTGATTTCCAGAAGTCTTAGATTTTTCAGTGGTTAACTTTCTTGTTGAAATTGTTTTCCTACCTTTAAACTCTTTTTGAAGTGTCATTGACTTTCATCTACTATTGTTCTTTTGTCTGAATTGGTTGTTTCTGTTGAACATTAAAAGAACCCTAAAACCCAACAACAAACACAATCAACCAAAAAAAATTTGGTAGGTTGCAAAATAGAGAATATGCAATTACATTAAAAAAAATTTTCTTCAGTGATTGTTACCAAAAAGTGATGTTATATAGACAGCCTGCAGGGACAAAATACAGTTCAGCGTCTGAGTGATTCAACACTTACTGAGGTACTTCTGAAAGTGTATGCATTTTACTTTTAGCCAAATTCTACTTTGCTACAAGCAGGTTATTTTAAACCTCTTCCATTTGCAAACATTCAGTTCAAAGAGTCATTGATTTGTGAACCTAATGAGTTTTTAAGGGTTGCCTTAAAGATATCATATTTTTAAACATGTTGTACTGCAACTTCTAGTTGTAAGAGACCAAGAATTTCAGGATAAAGACATTGTCTCCATGCATATTCACAAAGCATTCGCATGCATTGCTTATGGCAAGTATTAACAATATTTTAAAGAGGAATCTAAGACAATCACAGTGCTCCAGAAACTGGGGGAAAAAAATTAGGTCATAGTGTTTTGCTTCAATTCCTTCTGTCACCTCAATGATGAGAATTTAACAACTCATGATGAAGCAGTAACCAAAAAATGGGACAAACAAGAATTCTGCCCTTGAATCTCTAGTTTATTCTTGTGTGCTGGTGTACATAGACTTGGAATTGTACACTTCCACACCTTTGGGTGACTTAATTTTCTCACTAGCTCAGTTTTTTGTTTGGGGTTTTTTACATGGCTGGGGACCTCTAAGTGACTATCGGGGCAAGTCCTCAAAGGATCCTAATACAGTTTATCGACTGGTTTTGTCCTTTGTTTTACAACAAAACAGTATTTCCAACATCTTTTCTTTTGTTTGCATACCACAAGCTGAAAAAGCCCCTGTTTTCTGTGTTAAAGACCACAACTGTTGGACTGTAACTCCAGTTATGTCCAGTTATTCCTGAACAAATGATCACAGATTATTCTGAAATAGGTTTTACTTCTGCTCTGCCCTTCTGGCTGTGCATTTTAACATTTTTCATCTCTTTAAAATACCCAGTCATTATATGCATATATAATGTTTTTCAGACTAACATTACAAATGTTTTTTTTTATCATGTGTCACTATTTCTTTGACTTCTCAAGCATATGTTAAATATATTCGAAACCATGTAGTGGTAGAAATTTAGTTTTTATATCCATTTGCATGACAACAAGCTCCCATCCCAAATTTGTGTTTACCAACAGACTCGTGTATCTCTATATTAATCTGTGTTCTCAAATACATACCAGCTGTGTGGAGTAGGAATAAAACCATCCAGAACATTTCAGTCCTGTCTTCAATCAGATAAAATAAAAAACTATTGTATTCTAGTCTGGGTAACTAAAAGTCTAGAAAATTGTAAGTACAATTCGTTCTCACAATTATTTATTTTTATCTGCCAGCCACCATAAAAAAAATGCTTAGACTGAAAATCCAAAGTTTAAAACACCCAATCAGACACATATAGAAAAGTTTATGACACAGCCACAAATTCTCACCATACTTGAAAAAAAATTCTCAGAGAATGCATTTCACATATTGGTATGGATGATGGCAATATTGGCAGGGCTGCTTTATACAGCAGTTTCCCCTCTAACTTTTAATATCTCAAGTACTTAGAAACCACTTTGCAGGAGCTGTTTAGAGGGCTGTTCAGCAGATACTGCTAAAATTTACCAATGCCTACATTTTACTGCTATCTTACTGCTATCTGGAGCAGTTCAGAAAGAGCAAGCAAAAAAGGACAAGGAAGGAGGTAGCAAAGAGTACTTTGTGAAAAATCTGTAACAGGAGAGACTTGGATTAGAGATAGTGAGGACAGATTAGGCGGAGGCCTTATCTATTCAAGAGAGAATGCACTGGTCTGGAAGCCAGGGAAGTTTGAACTCCCTTACCTCTCTCCCTGAGGGCACTCCCAGCCCCCTGGCTGGAGGTGTAAGCAGCCCCAGATGAGCTGCATGAAGAACTGACCCAGGCTGCTGCACCAGTCCCTACAGCTGCCTCACTGCAATCTCATTAATTTATACATCAGCACTGCATCTAATTAGAGGGGTTAGGAGCCACATTTCAGTACCCAGTAATAAAATAATCAGCTGAAGAGGTATTAGGCTGCAAATATCAGAAATTTTGACCTTGATGGGAGCTCTTCTTCTGAGTGAGGTTTTATCACAGTATTAAAACCTCCTCAGCTGACTTTGCCCCAGCTTGCATAACTGCTACACCAGAGCAAGTATGATGCTCACTGAATATTTTCAGGCACTCTACTTTTTTTACAGGCAAAACTTTTTCATCAATCACTTACTATTTCATACTTGCTTGTCTTCCAGATTTAGGATAAATTTCTGATGAACATAGGACAAGAGGGACCAATGCTGTCAAGAGATAGAGTTCTTAAAGAATTCTTCACACCTTCTAAAAATGAGAGCTTTTGGGTTTGTGTAGCCAAGGACCAGCAATTACGACAGAAAAAAACTAAAGCCTAATCTAATGCAAATCTCATGGAATTGCATTAAAAAAAATTAGTAGCTAATTGGCATTAAGATGTTATGAGAAAAGATTAAATCGTCTGTTGTTGTTATAAAAAGAAGCAGTGACAATTTACAGCAGAATCTAAATGAATTAAATTGGCACAATTCCTGCATATAAACAAGGATCACGGATGAACATATTCTCTAGCTGTGTGTGAGCAATTCAAACCAATTGAAGCAGCTCTGTAGCAAACTGATTTTTGAAAATTGATAGAGAAAAAGGAATCATCTTTTTTCCAATGAATCTTCACCTTTAAGACATAATTAGAAATTGACTAGTTAATTTTAAGGTTTGGAGCATTTTTTTCTCAATAGAAGACCTGTATTTAATGGTTTCTTTATAACTTTCTATTTACACAGGACATCAAATATTCACTTATGTTTACTTTTTTTGTAGGTAGCTCACCTCTAGCAGTTTTTTTATGATTTAGTAAAGAGTGTTGAAAGGTCTTTTACTATGTTTTTCAGTGTGTAGGTGTTCAGAGGGAAATTGAAAATATTAATGTTAAATCTCTTTTAACAAAAAATAAATGTATACATTTTGAATTGAAAAGAGTTGTCTTTGATTAACTAGAACACTCTCCTCAATATGCTATGCTGGAATCCCCCACTTTTGTCAAAGATAATTCTGGACAAAAGAAAAAAAGACTGTGAAATACTAAAACAAATGGATACCCTAGTTCTTTCGGTTTTCCAGAAAAATAGAGGGGAAAAAATACATTGTCATTTGAATAGATTTTGTCTCCACAAAGAATGTTTGTTAAATTGATCTAAATTTATCTGAATAAAATCAAAATTAAAATATTATAGCTAGTTTTGGGAAGAATAGTTCCAAAAGAGTAGAGATCAAAGCTACCCATTTAAAAAAAACCTAAAAAAATTATCAAGAAATGGAAACATTTCTAAAAAGTTCTTAAATATTTTAGAAGGGATATAATTGTTTCATATCTACTATGCCCATAATCTTCTATAACTATGATAGCAGATATGAACACAGACAAGGCCTTTCAAAGTTTGCTCTGGTGAAGATAATATGCTTTTCTGTATAAGTTACCCTACCCACCTTTTCCTCTCCTTTTCTTTTCTCTGAAATACCACCTTTGGGTTATTTTTTTTTTTTAATACAGGACAATGCAGCTGTCAGCTTGCACTGACTTTGAAAATGAAGATGTTTGCTATACATGCAATTAGTCCACTAACTCTAAAGCTATGCTATTTTACCAAGGGGTGGCCAAGAGGTTAGAGGGAGAGAACACCTCAGCTTTGACAAACCCATTGTGAAAGGGACACCCTTCATCTAATTTATAAGACACATGGTCCCAGAAAGCCAAGATTTATAAGGCTGTATAAATTATGCCTACATGTCAAGGAGACAAAAGCAGTCTCTGTCAGCATCGTGGTGTGCTTTTCATCACTACAGAAAAAAGAAAGGAACATGCAATTTTCAAAAGGTCTCCTTTCATCACCTGGAAACATCTACAGGATAAACTGAAAACAGAAGCAAACTTGTTATGCTATCTGGATATACCCACTGGGCTTATGGATGCACAAGGAGAACACCAAGGAGGGCGTGGGGGGTGGGTGAATCAAGAAAAGAATTGGAGCTTTGCTGCTTGTTTGAAATCTGTAACAAGCTGGTTCCTAAAGGCCAAGACAATGGGTGCACAACTATGCCTTCTTACAGAAATAAGACACTTTGCAATTTTCAAGTGTAAAGTAGAATATGTATTTATTGGTAAAATCACAACACCACATATTCTTTCAGGTAAAGGGATGGTCTTAATGCAGTCAATGAATATAAGGTCTACCTCACATTTGATTGATTTTCTATTTCTGCTGGCCTTTCTATGTGAAGGAGGGAGCTAAAACCAAGTAAAAAATATGGGCATTACCTGTTAAAACCCCCGAGGAAATTATTATGAGGGTTTAGCTTCATCTTCATCCTTCAAGTCTCCACTGCTCATGGTTGCTATTTAGTATAGGATTATATCTATGTATTGATTCAGGGAGAAATTAGTTATTAATAAAGGTTACTGGGATTTTCATTGAAATTATGTTGTTGGAAAAAATATCACTTTTAAGTCAATGGAAAATTTCTTAAGTTTGGTTTAAAAACCCCCAATATTTAAAAAAAAACCCTCAAAACATATTCTGGATCTTCATGGCAAGACAAAATCTCAGTTGGAATAAGATCTATGAAAAAAGGGACTCAAAGAGTACCCTACATTTAAGACAATTTTTTTTCCTGCCACCAAAAAGACACAACCTCAGGAAAACCACCACCACCACCCGAAAAAACCCCAAACCAAGCTCAAAACCCAACAAAACCTGAACCACATTCTCAAAATCATTACAGTTCAAGATGTGTATCTTCAGGTAAGTAGGTTTTGTACAACTAATAATACCATAGGTAGATCACTACAAAAAAACCTGATAGTATTAAACATGGCTCTGACCTCTCTGAAGACAAAGTCCCTTCTGAGTAATGATTATATTTTCAGTAAGTGGAATCCTGAAAAAACTGAAAATCAGGCCACTACTTTACCCAGTGAGTCAAGACTAATCTTTTCTATCTTCACACAAATAAAATACCCAGTGGTGTGTACAAGCGCTAAACACAGGCTGGCTCTGCATGCTTCTGTCAGAGCTAATCGCTCTGTGAGATACTAGAAGTGGAAAAAAGTTTGGGGAGCCACATGTGAAGAATGGTTGGTTGATAAGGCTACCTTTCAGGGGCAGTAAAAGCAAAGAAAGGATTTCCTGTTTGATAACAGAAGAGATAATGAAACTCTGAATTAACTGATAGTATGACAGCAAAAATTCAAGAAAATGCTTCTCCTTTTCTGTGTTTTTTAGCAGTAGTTTTTGTTGCCTCTACAACAGAGTCAGAGAGGCATCTCATACAAATGTCCAAATAACTCACATTTTCATTTCTCTTAGGTTTGCTCAATCTTAAGAATTAGTCACCACCTTTCCACTGCAAACTGTGGAGACTGAGATATTCTCTGCCTACAATGAAATACTTCAGATAGTATTTTCCTACAGAATACCCAAGTATTCTAGAGTAGATATATTTTATATTCTAAAATAGTATTCCTATTCTATACTGTAAAACAGTATTCCTATTTTATAGGGAAAATAAATGAAGAGGCTTCTTTTTTTATGCATTTGTACTTATGTCAGTTAGTGCCCACTGCAATACAGTCAATCCATCAATCCAAATGATACCAAAACAATGAGAGATGATGTGAAAGGAGCATAGACTAATCCCTCTGAAATACTGGGCTGAATAGCTGCCTTTCAATAAAGCCTGACATCATAAGAAATATGCCTATTAGCCTAAACTTCTACAGTTCTGCTTTCATCATGTCAGCTACAATGATAGCTCCTAGGTAAGAATAAAGCAAGAGTACATTAAATGTGTTTATGCTTAAATGAGCTGAAATCAGATAGAAAATAACACTTTTTATAAAGGAAATCTATTGCTGCTCACATGCACCGATGAGATGCAACATAGCATTCAGGAAAAGGATGGTTTTTAAGTGTTCCACCTTGTTGTACTGAAACTTTCCCAACAAATATTTATTCCAAGATACCTTGACCCTGCAAAGAATTCATTCCTGAACATATTTCCAAGCATATGAGCACCCTCCGTGAAGCTGACAGATCTACTTATTGGGTTGTTGGTTTAAATATGCACTTCCATGCCAGCACACTGCTGGATCAGAGCCTATGAGCTGCAAAGAATGCTTACTAGCTACAGTATTAATTGAGACACACAGGAATTGTAACCTCTCAGCGCCTCTCCATATGTTATGACCTCATTTAGGGCTTCTGATCAGTTGCCAAACATTTACTTAGCTGTTAGCACACTGTAAGTTAATGTGTAACAACTGCAACAAACCTTAAAAATAAAGTATTTCAAGAAGACAGCTGCAAATCTCTGAGATCTATTTAAAATCTCCACAAAAATTCTACATAAAAAGTGTGGTCACAGTTCTATAAATATGACACTATACGTCATTTAAATGTAATTTAGAGTTTAATAAACCTTGAATTTTTATTTCAATTTCAAAACCTTCAATATTTATTTCTCAGGTCTTCTTACACAAACCAAACAGGAAAAAATATATCTGCAATATAGAGGTTACCTTACCATTACCTGAGATTTGTATTGACACACACTGAGAAAATGATACAGTATTTTCTTTATCTACAAAACTGTGAACCAAATTTGTTGCTGTTGAGATTCAAATAAAAGATTGGTTTAGGCTGGGGTAGAGTTCATTTTCTTCAGACTAGCTGGTATGGGGCTGTGGTTTGGATTTGTGCCGAACAGAGTGTTAATAATTCAGGGATGTTTTTGTTACTTCTGAGCAGGGCTTGCACAGATCCAAGGCCCTTTCTGCCCCTCATCCCACCCCTCCAGCGAGGAAGCTGAGGGTGCTCGAGGGGCTGGGAGGGGACACAGCTGGGACAGCTGACCCCCAGTGACCAAAGGGATATTCCAGACCACCTGGCATCATGCTCAGCACATACAGCTCAGGGAAGAAGAAGGACAGAAGGGACACTTAGGGACACTTGGAGTGATGGTATTTGTATTCCCAAGTAACCACTGTGTGTGATGGAGCTCGACTTTCCTGGGAATGTCTGAATACCTGCCTGTCCATGGGAAGTGGTGAATTCATTCCTTGCTTTGCTTTGCTTGCGTGCCCAGCTTTTGATTTACCTATTAAACTGTCTTTATCTCAACCTATGAATTCTATCACTTTTACTCTTTAGATCCTCTCCCCCATGCAACTGTGGGAGTGTGAGGGAGCTGTGCTGTGGGGCTTAGTGACCTTCTGGGATTATACCATGATAAAGGTCCAAGTAAATACATATTAATCCTTTGAAAAACAGGACAACAAGTAGCAAATTTGTTGGTACCTTACAAAGGTGACTGCAGTCAATTTCTGTTTGAATTGTGAAACAGTTTTCATATGCCTAGCACTGCATTGTAAGTGTTTAGAACCACAAAACCCTGCTGTTGCTATAGAGAAATGTGAAGTATCAAGGGTAGAACATGGTCTATTTATTTTGCTATGTGCCAGTGATGGACAGCAGATGTAAGCTGCTGACCTTCAAAGTAAATGCACTTATACCTTAGTAGAGATACTCCTCACACTATTTATTTTTTATTTCTCTAAGTACATAGCATTTAATTTTGGTGTTTCAGGCTGAAATCAGTAGCAGTTGAATGATGGCTTTAAACCAGTTAGCTCAGGAAGGCTACCCCTGTCACCATGGCAGCACGGCCCCAGGAACAGTTGTAAACTCATCAGAGGACGTGAGCAAACACTCATGAGCATGGTTATTTCACTGTTCCACTGCTATGGTTACCTGGACTAGCACATTGAGACCTGCTGTGGGTACACCCCTGCAGTGGTGAGAGCCTTGTGAAGAAGCTCATTCTATAAAACCATTCTTCACTGGGATTTCCAGTTGAAATGCCATCTGCAAGTTATCCAACAGCCCACATGACATTTTCTGACACACAACAGATGGAAAACCAAAGGGCCTCTCAAGAAAGACAGCAGAAGCAAGACATTGCTGGCACCAAACCAATCCATTCAGCTGGTATTCTCCTTCCTGATCCTTCCCAAGAGTGAAGACAATTAGGAAAAGGCTGCATGAGGTGCCTGGACAGCGGTGGCACACATTTGTGGATGCTTTTGCTAAAGCAGCCCCACACAGCTCTGACAGCCAGGACACTGCACAGCTACCACATGCTGCTGTGCTGGGAGGGACTATGGACTGGCCAAAGGAAGCTTTCTATTATATTTTGTGAAAATTAAAAACTGTCATTTACTACCTATCAGCATCAAAATATATGCTTGAACCATGACATTCACGCTGTGATTTTTCCATCCTGCATGTATCATGCCAGAAAAATCATTAAGACAACTTATTCAACTACAAATGCACAAATCACTTTGGCTCCAAGTATATCCAGTGCTAGTAACCTACTACTCACCTTGGAGGCTCATTAAAAACAAAAAGTAAAAAGCAAAAAAACGCAACCAACCAAAAAAAAAAGACCCCCAAAAAAATTTCACCACAAAGACAATCAAACAAACAAAACAACAATGACAAAAACCAACAACAAAACCCCCAAACAAACAAACAAAAAAAACCTCCATCAAATCATACTAAAAAAGGGGGGGGGGGGGGGGATTAGCAATTATTACATAATGGAAAGACTGTTCAAAATGAACAAAATTTTGCAGATCTGATACATTAGCAGATTCACCTCTGCATCTAGAATAACATTATCTTTGTGCTTTTAACAGATTCAAATGCTGCAATGAGGAAAAAGTTGAATAGAGGCAGAACAACATATTTTGTTAAATAGCACATTTCAAAAGAAATGTTCATCAGGGTTTCTGGTAACAGACATTTTTTACTCTTTTGTAGAAATTTGCAAAATATTTACTAGCCTTGAAAGCAAATAAAAACACTGCCAATTTCAACTGAGGGTTTCTAACTCAATGATGCAACACATCTCATGAACTGCACTTCCTGACAACGGCTAAGTTATACACATAACCTAACATAACCTCTCTTCCATGAAGCATGTATTTTGTCTGAGGGTTGATGGTTTGGGCTGCTGTTTTATTTCCTGTATCCAGCTATTTTTGAAGAAGCACAGTATCTATTACAAAACTTTGATGAGTCTGGAGTCTCAAGATCTTCCTTGAGGGTTTAACACAATAATTCTTGTGGTAAACATTGAGATCAACAAAATTAACTTTTGAGCTTTGTGCCTTTTATTCATCTTAGACATGATTATTATTTAATATATATATTGCAGAAGCAAGACCAATGCTTTTCTGCTTCAGCTTCTACAGGATATTCTTTTGCCATATCCTGTACCTACTGTCAGGATTTGCACGTATTTCCATTACATCATCCCTGCTAATTTAGTCTTTGGTCTTTCCATTGATAAAGAACTTTTCTACCAAAAAAAAAAAACAAAAAAACAAAAAAAAAAAAACCAAAAAAAACCAAACCAGCCAGGACCTTTTTAGGACCTTTTTAGGTATAGCTGTAAGTGCTGTACAGCCAGTAATCACCTTACTGGATTAGTACAGGGGGTGACAGATTACAGCGCTCTGTCTTGTAGTAGGCTTTTTTCCTCAAAATTTCCCACCTTTCCCATCAGTGCAGCTTCAACAGGGGGAGAAATGGTAAGATCATTAGCGTGTGAGATCCACAGTGAGCACTGATCACGGCAGGCACCCAGCAAATGCAGCAGTTAAAGCACTGGGATCTTCTCCAAGGCAATCTCTTCAGTCTGGCAGACTGATTACCACAGCACATTACACAGTCATCCAGCCTATGTAATCAAAAAAAAAAAAAGGTGCTGGCATAGAAAGATCTCACAAGTCTACATTGTAAAGCTTATACTTTGAAAAATCTGTTATTAGTTAGAAGCATGCAAGATCTAGAACAGCTAGCAAACAAAAACCTAGTTATTACGTAGGTGCTGTTATCCTAACTAAGAGTAAACACCACAAAACTTTTCAAATAAGCAAAACTATGTATAATGCAACCAGAAAACATTAGCCTTTCCCACACAAACAACATAAGATTTCAATGAGAAGTCCACCATTTCCCTAAACATAAGCTTAACTTTCTTGCCTCCATTATTTTTCTTGTGTTCATATACTTTATTTGGACATAAGCTTGCAATTCCTTCTTTTCAGATTGATGGTCAGAAAAGCAGAGAAATCATAGATACCTTCTCTTCTTTTGCACCTCTCACCAGCTGTGTTGGCCACAGCAAAGCTGACCTTCCTGATCACAGCAGATAAAGAAATAATTCTGATAGGAAACATTGAAAAGGCAGTGTCACAGCCCAGACATTGATAAAGAGCAAGGCAGCTCTGCAATCTTTTAGTCAGGAGGCAAAGTTCAGAGGACTGTACTAAACAGGTCCAAACCCTTGTCAGAAAACCCTTACATAAAGCACACATTTCACCTGGTTTCAAGGTGGTGACCAGGCTTGCAGGGGGTTAACATTGATGGGGACAACTATTTGGAATATTAAAATATTACATCACACTAGACTCCCTGATGGGAACTTGTGCTCACTCTTGCTACAGAGCTGCTTCATGAGACACCATATCCCTAATGCTAATATGCAAGCAACATTGAAAAAGGATCTGCCAAAGCTGCAACCCAAAATTACTACCTGAAGTCAAAAGTATAAATATGCAAAAAGCCAGAGGTTAATTTGAAATTCCCTTCCAAGTAATCACTCAACCAATCTTTACAGAAATTTGCCAAGCCTGTCCTAACACCTCCTGCATTAAAATTTTACTGTGGCTAGGGGCTGCCCAAATCCAAAACAGAAGATCAGTTATGTAGCAAATTATCTCCAGGAAGTTAACTCTTTCTGTCAGAAAAGCTTACAGAAATTTGTGCAACTAAATGGATAGCTTTAGGTAAGACTAATAATTTCCTGACTGCATGTGAAGCTCTAAAACCTGGAGTTTAGGACAAAAATATGCCTGTATTTCTTTCCTATAATTTCCCTAGTAAATATAAACAGTAACTTCAATGTTAAATACTACAGTAAGCACCTCTCTTTCCTACATGTGTGTGTTCTAGCTGCAGCAGAAAGGTACAAATATGTTTGCCTTATTTACACGATAACTTCTCTGACTTTTCTTAATAACATGAAAAACATACTTTTAAAAATACTTTCCCTGCTGAAACCTAGGGCATGAAGGGTCTGGATATGCAAGGGGGTTACATATTTGAAAGTCAACCAGCAAATAAAAATTTATTATAGAACCATGTGTTTTGCAAGAATTGTGGATTTTTGTCTTGAGCATCATTTATTCTAGACAATAATAATGACTCTTTAAATTAAAAAGCTCTGAAATTATGACCAGTGCCAGAGAAGAATCTGACCCCAAATGGGTTGCCTGAAATGGAACATGCGGTCGCACTGGTGGGGATCACAGGCACTGCTGCTCCAGAGCTGACCTCTTTGTTTTCCTATTAGGAAGAAATATGTGTATGTATTTCCTAGATGAATCTTAGAATCAAATTTACTTCTAAGGGATGGAAGGAAACAGAAAAATAAGTGCACCTTGGAGCCCATGTAAATGTATTTTCCTTAAGTGAAAAAGAAAATTCATCAATACAGTTCAGTAGGTAACTGATGAAATTGTCTTTTGTCGAGGAGGGACTTCATAATTTATGATTATTCAGGAGCAGGGCTAGTATTTCATTGCATTTAAAAAAAAATCAACCATGCAGATTGTAGGGTCACAGAAGTAAGACAGACTAAGGCTACCAGAGTATGTTTTACCTCTCTCATTATTCCAATAATTGTAATTATGATTTGTATTGCAGTAGGAACCTGGAAACGATGGCAGGAACACAGAATACTTTCTTCCCAGATTAAAATTAAGAAAATGTACTTTCTAGGCAGTGCATCTCTGCAACACACATAGAAAACACTAAAAAAAAAAACTTATACAAGGTTCAGCCTGGTCTGAGCCATCCCCATTTCCTTTCCTTGAGCACATCTGTACCCAGTGTCAGGTTACTAGTACACATTCCTTCTGCTTGCTGACTACCATTTTCTTCCGGAGCACTGTCTCCCCCCAGGCAGGAAAGGCAGTGAGCACTAACAGGCAGGGAAGTGGATTTTTTTTTTTTTTTTTCCTCCAGAAAAAAACATAAAATGGCAAACAGGAGGAATAGAGTTTTGTTTCTGGGTAGGTTTTCATTTCCAAGAACAGATAAAATTCAGGACAGAGTGCATCATGTCCTCCTGAAATCATAATTTTTGAGCTAATGAGTTTTGCCTAGAAAAGTAGTCTTCATGATTACAGTCAACAAAGAAGGCAAACATTGTATTTGGCATCTGGTGCTGTTCCCTGGGCTGAAGAAAAAACATCCTTTATATTCATGGTAGGCACATAGACCCTATAAAACCATGAGATAATAATCCCTGTGAAATTTGTGGTAAAAAAAAAATCACAGACACCTAAATGACATTTCAAAATTTATCCCTCTGAGCATTTCTTGGCCAACTTCTTTCTTTCAAGAGGTTACTCACATGATATTTTTGCATTTTTAAAATTTTGTTTGTTGCACAGCCCACTTACCATCTTGCAATGTAATAGAAAGGAGCAAGGAAAAGCTGAGAACTTTCCCTCGTGACACTTGCAATTTGACTCGAAGATATGCTTCACAAAATTCTTTTGACCTGTAAACATGTTTATCCCAGATCTTGTCTGGTTAGTGAAATAATTCCTCTGGATCAGCAGGATGGATTAATTTGGGGAAAACCAAGTTAGAAATCTGACTAGAAACTCTGATATTATATCTTATCTGACAGCTTCAAGTCAAAATAAACAAGAATTTTCACGTATTATCAGATACTATCACTGCTGAGCATTCAGCATGGTTTCTTATGAAACAGTGGAGACCCACAATGATCTATGTATTTTTACAGGCTTCTAAGAGGGGAAGAGTTATTATTCAAGGGATATCTGAGATACCAGGATTGAAACCAGTATTGACATATATAACAATTAATTCCTGTACTTTAGAAGCATCACTTAACATTTTATACTGATAGCATTTGAAAGCTGTTTTTAAATATTAACGATAAATGCTAGAGTTTATAATTGTGTGCTGGCTTTCAAACCAAAAGTAGTATCCAATTTCTGACCAGCAGAGCAATAGGGAATGCTCAATTCCCTATCTTAATTAATCTCTTACTCCATACTAGGAGGTGCCCAATTATCTTTCTCTCCTGTTGTAATCATACAAACTTATTCTATTTCTTAATATTGTGCATTTTACTGCTTCCTCACATTATTTCATCTTTTGTTCATCCAGTGGCTTGCTCTTTCATTTATCGAGATAATTTTTATTCTTCTATATGTGACAAAATGATTTGATATTCCCTCAGCCACTTTTCCTTTATTTCTTCCAATATTATTATTAGAAATGGCACCAAGTTTTCAAATTTTTTTCCCCAAATAAGACTGTAACAGCGACTCTACTGAAAGAGCCACCCAGAACAATTAATAACCAGTGAAGTGATACAGAACTTACTGAATGTGTTAAGCAAAAGATAATGTCGTGTGTTTCTTACAGTTAATGTTTGATATACAGGAAAGGCAGTTCCTATTCAACACTTTCAAAATTGTTTCTGTAATATGCTAACTATTTTTTTCACTTTCTGGATGCAAAGAGATAATCTGACTATTTGATCCTATCAAGGAGGAAATAGGGAAGAAAATGTCTGTTGGAAAAGTAGCACTGATATAGGTAATAAATGTTGAAATCATCATTCCTTTATTATGTTCCTTCCAGATTATAAGAGAAGGAAAGCTTTTGATTCAAATAGCAATTTTTCTAGCTCATAATGTGTTATCTACAGACTTGCAGCTTTCCTACACACTTTACATTCCCTCTCCTCTTAAGCCAGCACAAACCCCACCAGCAAACACTGTGAAAAAGGCAGAACTATTACATCACTACATTCTACCGAGTTGTTATCTGCCCAATTTCAAGTAGCACTATGCCACATGAAAGTAAGAACCTGAAGGAAAGCTGCTTGCAAAAGAACTACAAACTCTAGAGTGGGGCTGTATTTCTTTTGAGATTTTTTTTCAGTGGGGAAGCACAGAATTATTTCAGTATCTTACATGAAAATTATAATAACTCTGTCATGCTCATGTTATAGTGACTTGGATTTTATTAGTCAAATAAACATTTGTAAACTTTGTCACAGAGTTAGCAGTGGAATTAACAGATTATAGTATACAAAACTGCAAAAAAAACCCCAATAAATATTGCACTTAATGACTGCATCTTACTCAAGTCTCCTAAATTTAATGTCACCTCAGAACTTGTGTAAACTTCACTACATTCAGGTGCAGAAGAGGCCTGGATAGCCCGAGGGACTGGCAATAGTCTATGCATTCTTTCTGCCTTTTAGCTTTCTGCAGAGTCCCTATCACTTTGAAGTCCATGCTACTTTCCACCTTGAGGTTATGAGCCTGAAGCTCACCTGCTGAATGAAAGTGATGGTCATTTGCAGGGCTGTATGAATGAGGCGGCCACCGTGCTCTCATTCATGGTGAGCAAGAGAACACACCCCTAAACCTGTCCTAGTGGAGACAGAATGACATTGAGGAGGTAACTCCGGCTCTGTTACAAACTCCTTGAGTGATCTGGGCACAGCACTCCTCTCCTACTCCACCACATTTGTACTTGAATTTATAATTCCTTTAAGTTAATTTATAACTTCTGTCCCTGCCACCACAGGACCCTGATTTCAGCTGAGCTAGTAGCAATAATATTAAAAAAAAAGTTCACTTTAAAGGCCAGAAATCACAAAGAGAAAACTTAATTACTACCAAGCTGTAAAGAAGAATACTGGGATGTGTTTCCTGGTTATAACAGACAAATCTGATCAACCAGCAGAGGATTTTCCTTTTGTTTTCCTGTTTTGTCTGAGACACCTTCCTCAGCAGTCTTGGTATAATTTAAAAACAATATTTAGTAACTATTCCCTCCATGTATTCAAGCTGCAATTTGTCTTTTAATTGATATGGGCACACTTTACCTAGACAACTTAAGTAACCAAGTAATGACGTATAACTCTACCAGGAGGGAGCAGAGTGCACTACTGAGTCAAATAGGTTTTTGAAGAAAATGGGAAAGCCCTTGATAAAGGAAAGCAATACAGGGGCGACTGAATTAAAACAAAACAAATAAAAAAACTAAAACAAAACAACAGCAACAACATCAGCAACAACAAAAAAACTTCAAAAAAAAACCTCCCCAACAAACCAACTATATATTCCACTCTTTTAGGAAATAGACAAATAACAGCTTTATCCAACTTTCAATAACAGTTACCTAGTAATAATAGTAGTGCTTCACTTATATAGAAATGTACTCTTTCATACATGTTTTAGAACAGAAATTTTCCCCAGAAAGGAACAAATTTTAATTTTTTTTTTTCCAAATAACTAGGTGTTATTTCATCACAAGAAATCAGCAGGTTGGAAAAAAGAAAAGGACCCGTGGAATTTCCACTAATGCCAGTAATTCACTGGATTTCAAAGCCATCAGTGCTGCTCCCAAATTCCACAGGTTTTGACTTTTCTCTTCAGGCTTGGGTATCTGCACCAGTTGGTTTCAGTGTTATGTTAAAGCGAGCTCTCATCATAATCATGTGTAAATATAATGCAATGTACAGGTGGGCTATGCAAATGGCTGTCCCATCCAAAACCGCTGGCCTCAAACTGCCAGCGCTGGAACAGATATATCTATTTTACCCTACACGGTAATAAAATTTAAAAAAAAAACAAAAAAAACCTCACAAATTAATTCCTGAATATTCTGATCCTTTAAAAATAGTTGACGGTACAAAAGACACCCATTAGCCTTAAGTACTGCCAGTTTCACTTTGAATGGCCACAACTTCGCAGGTAGTTTGGAGAAGAGAGAAAGCATTTGAGCTGGGACAAGGGCCGTGCTTGGGGGGCTTCCCTGCCCCCGCTTTCGGGGAGGGGGAACAAAGGTCGGGGGGGCACTTCCTGCCCCTGCCATTGGTGTCTGCATGTGGGACCAATATGGGCAATGCAAAGTTTAAACAGTTGCAAATGGGGGAGGGAACATCGGGGCTTGTTTTACATATGTTTTTTTCCTGGCCGGGCTGAATTTAAAGTGGAGTGGCCGCATTGTTCGGGAGGCTCCTGGCCCCTACGCATTGACAGGAGCTGCTGTTTACACGGGCTTTTCATTCCTGCGCTGTTTGCTTATGGAAAATAAGGGGGAGTGACAGAAAGAGAGAGAAAGGGAGAAGGGAAGAGAGGGAGGCCCGGAGCGCAGCGCAGTCCAGGAGCCTCGGCGCTGCCGGATCACGAACCCCGCCGGCCGAGGCGGCTGGCCCCGGCTCCCCGCCTTGCCACGGGCATGTGAGCGCTGCGGCTGCGGGCGCTGCCGGCCCCTCACGGCCCCGCGGGCATTTCCTCGCCAGCACTCATATACACACACAGAAACACACACACGCAGAAATACACACACACTCACACACATACACAAACACACAGACACACACAGAGCGCGCCTCCGCCTTGACTGCAGACATGAGGCTCCAGCTGCTGCTTTGGATCGTGGCGGTGCTCCTGGCGAGCCTCCTCCCAGCCTACGGACAGCGGCCAGGTAGGCGATGCCTCAGCGTGATGTTTGTGCCGGGGCGGGAGCCGGGGATTCGTGCCTGCCATGGGCGCCTCCGGCGTGTTCGTCTGACCGCGTCCCACACGCGGTTTGTGAACTCCGGGACGAGTTTGGACCTGGCGCATCCATCTGTGCGCTTCATCCCTACTTCTAGCGGCAGCGGGAGAGGATGCTTCGCCTATCCCAGGAGTCTGGCAACTTTAGGGGAGGCGGGGAGGTGGCGGGAAGGAACAGGGATAAATAGGGACCCAAGGTGACAACTGTTGCAGACTTGTTACCGGGAAACACCGTCGGCACGGGAGGGCACGGCCAGGGGCACCGGGGAGCACCGAGGCCTGCCCGTCCTGGGGAGAGCACTACCGCCGGCCGCTCTCACGCCTCGCTTCCCTCTCTCTGTCCGCAGCCAACCTGGCGCTGCGCAGGAAGCTCCACCGGCACGGCTGCTCCCACCGGCGCTGCGTGCCTCTCCACTCCAGGGTGCCCTTCCCCTGAGCCCCGGCGGAGCGCAGCCAGGTAAATCCGCGCGTGTGGGGCGGCAGGGAGCACCTCTGGGAATTCACTCCTGCCTTTGGAGCAGTGCGCGAGGCATGGCTGCACCCGCTTGGTTTGGAAATGGGGCTTTGGAGTTGCCAAAGTTGCGGTCGCTGTCCCGGGGCAGGGGCGCGGGTCCCACCGGCTGCTGCCGCCTTGCCCCCTTCCAGGCCACCCCCCCTGCCAAATGCCTTCTTGAGGCAGTGAAAAACAACTGATGCCTCTCATCGTGCCGAACGCTGCCCTCCGAGGCTGTTGGCAAAGCTGCGGGGCAGAGTGTCACTAGTGCAAAGGCTGGGTAAAGCGGCACTAGCGGAGGATGCTCCGGGCTGCAAGCGCTGACACTTCCCCCGTGTTGGATGCAGGGCGAAGCCACTCACTCTGCCCGTCAGTAACATGAAGGTAGCAGCGCTCAACCCACTTCAAAGGGGACTGTAATTCTTAATCATTGTCAGCAAAAGACTTTCAGCTCCTTGGATGAAAGGCTATACAAGTGCAAAACATTAATGCTTTATAGCTGATGAGGGCAGATACATTCAAATACTAAGTGACTGCAGAAGCACACAGGTAGCATATGCTAATAGGGTAGGCATCAAAAGGAAACCAGGCTCTCTTTGCAATTTAAGAATGAATAAAACATGCAGTCAATAGTTTTGCATCTTTGAAACTCATTATATATTAAAAGAATGTTGTAGCCCCAGGCATGTCAGCATCCTAAATAAGTGGTGGCAGAATCTGCACTCTGGAGCCAAGATGTTTCGATTTACTAAGTGGTTAACAGTGAAAAGGAGACTAAAGTAAAACTTTTAACAACCCTCTACCAAGCATCTTGTCAATGCATTAACTGCCTTGGTGAAAAGAACCTACACCACTCCCAAAACAGCCATGCAAAAGGGTACCATTCCACTCTATAGTGCTGGCCTATAAACACGGGAACGTGCATATGGGATAGCAAACTTGCAAGTTTGTGAGGTTGAAAAAAGAGATTGCCATATCTTAAAGTGAATCTCAGATGGGCTGCATACTGAGTGGCAGAATTGAGATGCAAGTAGAAAGGACATGCCAGAAGGATGCTTTACTATGCCATGTCTCCTCACTGCTACATTTAAACAAGAGACAGATTAAATGATACTCCATCATCAGTTTAAGCCTAAACCTAAAAAGATAAGCAATTGGATCGATTCACTCAGCAGGCAGAGACTGAATGGACAGAGGGACAGAGGAATTTAGGCCCAGTGGCTTCGTTGGAATGATTTGCTTCACTTCCTAAGAAGAGTACATTTAATCCTCTTTCCTCCATTGAGCATCCATGTCTGGAAATTGTGTAGAAAGCACCTACACTTTCTGTAATATGCTCTGAAACCTCATATAATGAATGCATTTTGCTTGAGACTGCAGTAGCTGCATATACCCCCCATATTCTGTGGGGAATTCCTTTTCTCACAGAATATGATGATGAAAGGTATTTTCAATGTTATCTCCTTTTCTTTGGGGACCTGATTTCTTGTAACAAAAGTCGATGACCAAACAAAACCGTGTACTTACTAATTCTCAATAAATTTGTAGACAGATCCTTCTGCTTTATAAAGCTGTTTAGAACTCAGTAAACCTCTACCAGGGCGTAAGGGGAGACAGGCACCTGAACTAACTCTCTTAACTTCAGTCATTGTGGGTGCTATCCTTTATCTTAAGTAGAATTTACCACCTACGTTTACATTCCCTTCCAGTTTTAGTCCAAATTCAGCAAATATTTACATGCCTGGGTTGCTTGGCTCACATGAGTAATCTTATTGATCTCAGTGGAGTTGTACATATGGATAGAGCCATTTACAGATGCAAACAGGATGCACCCTTAAGCCTAAATTTCAACTAGTGGTTGGAAACTAAAATGAGCATAGCAGCCTCTTGCAGCATGTGAAATGAGAAGATTGAATTTGATTTTTCATCAGTTCCATGCACAAAACATGGGACAAAAAAAGGAAAGAAAATTTTATATTGGCAGACTTCTTGCTTTTGTCTTTTTTTTTCTTCAAGTTTGTGGCTGAAATTTCCAAATTAAGAAATATTATTCCAAATTTCATCCATGTGTTTCATAAATAATGTATTCTGTTTTGTATGAGTCTTACTTAGACTACTAAATCTCTCATAAATATTTATCTCCTTTTCTTCTTTTTCCCCCAGCAACTTCATACTGGACTTTTCAGTGTTTTAAAGGAGCAACACTTAAACCGATAAGAGACGTTTGTCAAAAGTGCAGACCAACAACAGCTGACCTGACAGCCACCACAGTGCCATCTTCAGCAGTCCTGGCTGTCACATTCTGCTGGACCTGGACTAAAGGCCCCTGTCTCACACCCTAAGAAGTGATGGGGGAGGGAAGTGTGGTGGTGGGACACGTACATGAACTTACCTGGTGGAATCATTCCCTGCAAGTGATTCGGGTCTCACAATGACTAGTGAAAGTTAAAGATCAAATCAAACATCAGGTAGATTTTGATCTGAGCTAGATTTCCAGTGGCAGTAAGAAGGAAGGATCAGTCCAAAGGCACTCTTGATGATACATAATATTCAGACTGAAATTGAAAGTGCTGTTGACTACTCAGTTCAGGCTGTGTTTAGGATTAAATAGTATCAGACTCTAGTATGGAATTCTGAAAGTCCATTTTTTGTTTATACTTTTATATATTAATAATATATACATATATGTTTTAACATCTAACATTACATTTTTATGGAATTACCTTTATAGAAACATAGAATGCATTACTGTAATAGCACCAAAGCCAGCACCACACTAGTGTCCCACTGGCTTCATGTATAGAAAGCATAGTAAGAGTTTACAATATAAGAAAGCAAAGAGAGTGTTATCCCTCATTCTATAGATAGAGAATTGAAGCACACAGAGATAAGGGATTAGCCAAGGGTCATGCAAAACTGATAACTCAGATCTCTCAAGTCAGGCCTTAAGGTCAAGCCCATCCTCCTGTCTAATGAGCTGTTACTGCAAAGCCTATCATTTGTTTTCTTAAAGTGGGCTGCCAAACCAGACAGTTAAAACATGCTTGAAAATTCTGTACTCCAGAGCTATTTGCTTAATAGTAGTTTTCCTAAAATACCAGCTACAGTATTATAAATAGAGCATAAAAATAGACCATTGAAAAGAATCCTTTGTTTGGTCAGCCCTAGTGTCCCATAGCACTCTATTCCTGTAATTTAAATGAATGGGATATTTGAACATAGCACTACAATGAATGAAGACTTCAAACAGAAGACAGGCTGTTCTTTTCAGCACTGGAGGTCAAGAACACACTGAGCTTTTAGTCTGAGTTTTGGTCTTAAAAATGCATGCTTCGCATCTGCCTTCTATATCAGCAGAAATTACCTACCTACATATAAAGGAAAATGTGGTAGCCCTTTCATTAGCATAACTAAAACAACCTGAAAATAAAACATACTCAGCTTTTTAAGTCATTGCACTAGACTTGAAATGCCAGTATTTTTTACAAAATATATAAAGACGGTCAAAGATCAGAAGTGTCATGATTTAAATCTGGTATTACTATTTTTTTCTTACAACACATAGTTTCTAATAATTGAAAGAACAATCAAAAAAGCTGGATAGCTGAAACTTTCTAATCAGTGTGCATATGTAACCCCTTATCTCTAAGAACTTGAAACTTTACTTGAATTAATAGTGGCAGAGTTTAAGAGTAGTTACAAATTTCTCTCCATGAAAAAAAATGAAAATGTAACTTCAGACCCAGTTATGGAGTTATGTAAAATCGTCATAAAAAGGTGGTCAAACTTATCTAAAACAACCATCAGTCCTGCAGGTAAACCTTTGGAGTCTTGAAAAAAAAAGCAGTATCCCAAAAAGGCATTCCACCACTTATATATATTTTTAAAATTATTTATTTAACTTGGCTTTGATATGTATCCTTGGCTAACTCTGTTTAGAACTACAGGTAAAGAGTGTGGGAAAGCAAGAAAGGTGAAGAGTAGCTATTTTAGAGTTCTGTCTTATGAATGAGTATATGAATCTATTGTGGCACTGGATCTTCTATATAACCACAATTATTCAATTAACTTTGATAAAATGGTAAAAAAATACATAATGTATCTTATAAAAAAGCTATAAATGCATGGTCCTTCACAGAAGTAAAAATAAAACAGCACCCTAGGAAGCCTGCTGTCAGTCTACAAAATTATTCTAAGTATCTGTTCTTTAAAGGCATTCTGATACCATCAAATCTGCTTTGAAAAAGGCATTAATTGTGAGCTTCAATAGATATGTTTATCAACTAGCTGGTTGATTGTATATTTTGTAAAAAGATAGTATGCATTTCAAATATCTTATTTCAAATAAATTTTTTACACTCCTCAAAGTCTGTATTCTTCAGCTGTCAAAGGCAGTGCATCTAAAGAAAATTGAGAACTTGCCTATTTTCCCTGTGGATTCGTATAAGAATCAATGTTTGAAAAATTTTTACTCAATTTCTGACACAAATAAATGAGAGCTAATAATGGAAAAAAGTTTCCTGACATCTTCTGTCTTTCTAAAAATGCAAAATTCTGATTCAAGTCAGATTTGCATTTGACTTTGTTGAGACTATCTGTTTCCATTTGATGTGCAAAACATAAGGCTTGTGGTAAGAACAACTTTGCATGATAACAGTGTGATCATATCTATAAATTTGAATAATTTGGACACAGTGCTGCAACAGCCAAACTGACTGAGCTCTCCCTGTGCATGTACCAGTGTATGTTTGAAGGCAGCTTGCACAAGTACAAATTGCTCTCTGCTCAAAGTCAGAATTGATGTTTGTATGGATGTAATCTAGCAAGACTTGATCCCAGGATAGATTAGGACCTCAAATTCTGGAAGGCAAAACGTGAGTTTCTAAAACATTGAGCTAACTCCTTGTCTTGTAGATAGCTGTAATATAGGAAAAATGAAAACTTAATTTGAAAGTACATTTCATTAAGTCCTGTAACAGCAGGTCAGCAGGAAACGGAGGTAAATGCAAGGCTTTGGTGAGAAACAACAGTTTAGAATGTTCCCAAAGGATAATAAACAATTCACCTCTTCCCTTTCCAGTATGGAAAAAAGGAAATTATAGGAGAATAAAGACTGGAAATATTTCCCTTACGCCACATACACATGCTATAAATATCTCAGTGTCTACACAAAGCCAAATTTTGCTAAGGGTCACAAAATATTTAAATTGACATCTATCAGGAGAAACAGTATGGCAAACAAGTTTCAAATGTTGACTATCAGAGTAGAATTAGCCCACTGATCTCTCACTACTTGCTCTTCTACTGGTCTTTCTCTTTCCTGCTAGCGATCAGCTGCAAAATATTTGTGCAAAGCAGGAAACAGTCCAAGAGCACAAACAGGGCAACATGGCTTTCAGAAAGAAAGCCTAACTCATTCCAAGGCTGGAGCTGCTTTTCCCATGTCTCGAGTTACCTGTTCCGACTGTTGTCTGCCCAAGTCTCTGGTCCTTGCTGCAACTTTGTTTTTTAGATTAAGAAGGATTTCTCATTGAGCAATCCTGCTTTACTCCATGTTAGTTACTTACCTGTTAGGGTAGAATCTTATAGCAGGAAAACCCTGTTAAAATCTTTTACAATTAGTGATTTCTCTCAAGGAGTGAAATACTGAAGTGTTTATATAGAATATCCACTACGAGCAATTCAGAAAGACAAAACAGAAATACCGACTGAGAGTTTTCCCTCATGCAAGATGCGCATTCACAAGAGATCATCACATCTTTTCTTTCCTGTGAACAGCATATTTAGCACAGTTCAGCATTTCATCTAAAAATTATTAAAACCCCACAATGGGAACATTTTTCAGGCAACCCAATATATTCCTTTGGTGGCACAAAATATTTCTTTTCTTAGAACTAAAAAGCATATATATTGGTTTTCCAGAAATAAAAAGCTACTGGGGTAGCACTGAATAATAAAAAAGAGGATAAAATAATTATACATTATTTTAACTTTTATTTGAAAGTACAGTTTTAGCATATATTAGGAAACATTCCTTTACTTTTGTTATCTTCCTACTGCCCCAGTTGCAATCAGGTAGCTCTCACCAGCATCTGCAAATACCGATTGATTTCAGCAGCTGTAGTTACATGAAGAATATCACTTCAGCTGTTCAGTGTAACAGCTTTGTGGCCTTGCCACACCTCACCAGAGCAGGGCTGTGTTGGTGGTTAGCAAAGTACTGCTTTGCAGCAGAGCACGTGCAAACCCCTGTGCTCACAAAGCAGCACTTTTTTGCCCCCCTGAAACTTGGACCCAATGCTCCAGTGCTCACTGCGTGCACAGCATACCGTGGATTTCACTTCAGACAGTACAATCCAGGCCAGGAGCAGGTGCTGGCACTGCAGGGGCAGGCACCCAGGCTGCCACACTGGGCATGGACAGCACTGGTCGCCCCAGCACACGGCCTTGCAGCAGCAGAGAGGTGTCTGCTAAACAGGATACAGCAGAACCAGAACAATTAGGAGTCATTGTTCCATTTAGCACTGTAGCGTGTCAGACAGAGCAAGGCCACAGCTGAGCTTCATCTCCCTGGCACAGCAGCAGCCATTCACCCCTTCCATGTGGCCTTTCAAGCAGCTGATGACACACAGGCCCCCTGAGCACCTTCTGCAGACCAGTGAGCTCGACCCCAGGCAGGGGGGTGGCCAGGAGGAGGCAGAATCAGAACACAGGTTCTGTTGCCCAGACCCACAAAACCCAGCAACACCACGCCATACACTGGGGAAGGCAGCACAGGGGAACCTGGGGGCTGGGGAGCACTTCTGCCTCCAAACCAGCCTGGCCTTGGCCCATCTGCTGCAGACAAGGGGCTTGGGGCTGCCACACACAGCAGCAGCTCCTACCTGACAGTTCACTGCAGCTCTACCATGGCCAGAAGTTGAAGTGTTCAGAGTGAGTAGTAAAGACTACCAGCTTCTTGTTGGAGCCCATACAAATGGGAAAAGCCTCCACCCTGCCCAGAGAAAAAGTTTAAAGATAC
Source organism: Haemorhous mexicanus (assembly GCF_027477595.1). Lineage (NCBI taxonomy): Eukaryota > Metazoa > Chordata > Aves > Passeriformes > Fringillidae > Haemorhous > Haemorhous mexicanus. The sequence goes on from NC_082344.1 coordinate 37,863,109, forward strand.
TAAGAAAACAAGATAGAGTTGAGAGTATGATAAAGATATAAAACTGGGGCAAGGGGTGGGTGGTTGTTATCGTTTGTTATCACTTGTGTACTTAGGAAAGGTAACATTGAAAGGGCAGATGTATGTGTGTGTGCACAGCAAGGCACACTTGCCTTTTTTTCCAGCTACCATGTTCCACAGAAAGCAACACTACTGGTTAATCCAAGGTTTACCTTGAGCAGTCAGAGAGAAGAGGAAAGTTTGAGTAATGACCTCAAAACAAAGGAAAGCTCTTCTACCTCACTATGCAGCATCCTTCTCAATGTTGGAAAGAAACAAATGGCAGAGGAAGGCTGAAGCATGATGGAAAGAAACATGACTGAGAAAGGGGAATAAAACTAAACTTAAAGCTTCAAAACAAGTGTACAGCTATCCTTGTATGGCTAGTTTTAAGTGCCGACACTGCTGTGAGAACTTCAGCATAACAGAAAAATGTGCACAGATTGCCTGTTGGAACCAGATGTACAAGAGCTTGGAAATAACAGAATTCACACTCTTCCTTGGTTGCATTTATTGTGCATGAATTTCACAGTCACATTTTACTGCTTTTCATAGAAATGATATAAATTGACATACAGAGTCACATCAAAACCTGAGTTCTAAAAACAAATAACTTTATTCCATACATGTATACTATAAAATTCTGGCTGCATTTTCAAGAAACAACAGCTAAGGAGAACAGTCTAGTGTTGGATAGCAGCAAAGCCTCCAATATTTGTTTTCCTTTGAATGAGACAACCCCCATATTTGTTGCACACTAAACTATCTAGGTACTTCTACAGTTGTGCCCTAACACCAAAGTAGGATTTATTAATTTTCCTTTCTTATAGTAAACTACAAGACCACTCCTCTTAAGAGTCTTCTTCCCAGTTTTGATTTGTGATTATCCTATCCCCAGAGAGGTATTGACTTCTAAAATAATTCTTTGTCTACATTGGTAGACAAAATAGTACCCAGAAAAAAAAAGTTTCTTTCACCAGCCTTACTTCACCATAAATTAAAACCAAGAATTCTTGTTTCTTCAACTTCTAAAAGACCTTTCTGTCTTCTGCTGCTTTTCACTTCCCCACATACACCACTTCAACTTTTGAATCAAGATGCTGACCTTCTTGAAGGGCCAAAGTGAAGAGCAAGTATATAACAAGCATTTTTGACAGCATCTTTAAAAGCATTCAACACAAGTTAGTTACCATATCAATAGAAAAGCTCATGCTCAAGTATTTTTGCTTTGTTAGTTCAGTTGGCAGAGTAGGAGTCTTGTTACTAACACAAACTTCTAGTAATGGGATAGTCATCAGCCCTGAGGATCCCTCTTAAGAGCTTTAAAGCCAGAATTCTGAACAATTGCTTATCACGGCGTGGTTTTTGTACCATGATCTTGTGAGAGCTACAGTTTTAGGGCACCCACCACTTTTTTATAATCACAAGTTAGATGCCAAATTTCTCCACTTACCTGACAAAGGAGAAAAGGAGACATCTAGAAAACAAGTACCTGTATTGGATTACTGAAGTAATCCACCTACATCCCTGGAAATAGAGAATCAGTGACAGAACACATCTAGTTTCAGCTTCAGCAATAGAAACTGCACATACATCCCTTGGAAAGTCAAATTTTTCTAGAGAACAAATTTGAATTCCGGAAATATAAAAGACTTTGGTAGCCTGAAGCTTAATGGTTACATAGCAGTACAAAATAACAGCAAAAACTGGGCAAAGTTAAACCATCAACTCAGGTCCAACTTTAACTTATGACGAATTAAAAATCCTTGAAGCTGCCGAGCTTTTTTCCAGAACTGATGATTTGAAGAGAGCCAGAGTGTCCAGTTGTAATAGGTTTATAATGTATGCAGAGCTTATCCTTCCAGCTTAACTTGTACTTCAAAACGTGAAAGGTGATTGAAGAGTCACATCTGTACAAACCAGTCTGCATATTACATTACTTCACATTCCTCCCCAGAGCTCCAGCAGGACTTTCCCAAATGCTGTTAAGTTTTGATTTGCTGAGATGTTAACGCCAACAGTCGCTTGCTGAGCAGTGCATTGTGTCGCTGAAGATACTCTATAATATCTCCTTGCTTCTCAACTATCTCTTCTAAACTGGAATTTTCCCTTGAAGAAACAAAAGTAAATATGGGTTTCAGTAAATGACAGCAGCCTTCTAATATGTGAAATATCAGAGTTAATTAACACATACTTAAACAGTTGTTTCCTTTAGTTTCACCTTTGCTGGAATCAACTAATTTTTGAGGGAAGAGGCAATCTACAACAGTTATATGTCCAACTCTATTTTGCATGAGAAGGTAGGAAGAGAAAGTCTGGCTGAACTTCATGCCATGTATATACAACTGAGTTACGCATCACCTGCTAGACAGTTACAGAGTGAGGATCTTACTGTTTAAGAAACCAAGACAGACAATATGCTAGAATTGTAGTAAGAAACATGCAACCTTTCCCACACATATTAGGAAGCTTGTTTTGAACAGGCATAATATTGTTGTTCAGTTGTGGGAGATCATAAGCTGTTTAAGATAGAAATTGATTAACCTGGAGTAGCATACATTTTATGCTACTATATACAGCAATATCTGTCACATACCATAACAGCAACAGTACCAAAAAATTGTGCTACTTCAAATCTACAACCTCATGTACAACTATCCTCCCCCTTAAAAATATATCCAGTTTTCAGATATCTCTCAATTTCACTCCAATAGAAACACTGAAACATTTAAATAAAGCTCACTTAATTAAGGGGGAAAAAGTAGAGAATTTTGTCAAATCTGATTAGGAATTTTTAAGATACAACAAGATGAAGTACCAAAAGCCTGAGTGTAGTCTACTCTTTCCTTACGTATTATTTCTTCTCAGCTGACTTTCTGACTTTGGAATCTGCCTTCCGAGTACACTTGTGAGCATCTTAGTGCTGAGAAAGCTGTTCCTCAGCCTTACAGCATTTTGTAGAGGAACACTGCTCATTTCATAGTTCTTAGAAAGTGTTGAGAAGGATATTAAGTGGAAAAAAAAAGCTTAGGTCCAATTAAAAACCTACTGTAGATAAACTGGGAAAAGTAAAGAACACAAGTTTTGTAAACAGAAAACTTGCAACCTTAACCAGTAACGTGCACTGCCAACTTAAGGCTCCTGATCAGTAGCTTAGGTTGCAGAGGTCATGATATTCAAAAAACATTCTTATAACAAGGTCAACTGAAGGGCTGACAGGATTCACTTTTCAATAGATGTTAACTCCCAAGGGAAAGAGAGTCAGAGTTGTATAGAGCTAAATTAAAATAACGGTTTTGCAATCAGTTCTCACAGGAAGTTTGCACTCTTTAATCAAAAATGAGCACAATCTTTTCCTCAGCTGGTCATTGTTGCAGACACATTCCCTGGGCATTTGAGAATTTCTCAGGGGAGAAGATGAATGAGAAAGAAATGAGGTCCACCATGCAATCACCATGGTTTTTATATCAAAATGGAAGTCAGACATGGTATCAAAATTCAAGACAATTCTAAATCCTTCCTGTATCCTGGACACCTACTTCCAACTTCCATAAAAGCACGTGCATGCTGCATTTGTGATACCAGGGAAAGTCCCAAAGTATTAGTCATCTCTCATTATTCAACCTTTCATGAAGACAGCACATATAGAAGCAAGTCATAGTATATTAGAAAATCTCCAAGTCTTATACAGAAATACATGATATTTTCAATTACTAGTTTTTATTAAGTCATACCAGACTGATTTCAGCAACTGGAAAATGATTGAGCAGTTGGCAGGTACACAAAGAACAAATGACAAATAACTCTCAGTGCCTGGGACAGTCTCAGTTACTGTTGGACAGCTTCTACTCTCACTGAGACCTTCCTTACTCCTTAAGTGCCCTCCACACCTTAAAAGTTCCTTCCCAAACTTAAAATGCATTCCAAATCCACTGCTAAAATCTCATGTCCAACTGCTGGCACAGAACAGAGCTGCTCAGTTTTCTTCTTTGTCTATCAACTGCCCACAATATATCTCCTTCCCTGAAAAAAACTAGCTGAAGCAGCTAGGCTTCTGTAGGCCTGCTTTAAGTAACAGTGTAAGACAACACTATCTTTCCTTAAACCCCATATAAAATTAACTAAACCTGATTAAGCACAGCTATTTATACTAAAGATTCATGTAACCAGCCCTAAATGGTCAAATCACCTCCATCCTTATGTTTGAGGATTTCTGTACCATAGTAAACTGTCATTTACAATGGAGAAAGTACAAGACTGCTGCATCTCATCTGTGCATCTAAAATGGCAGGCTTATACATAGTTCCTTCAGAACTATGTTATTCCCACCTCTGGTTCAGCTGACAGGTCTAAAATTACATGGAAGTCTACAGGAAATCATGCAATTCCATTCAGGTTGCCTATATGCCACAACTGACACGGCACAAAATGAATACAGAATTCTTACCTGAATCCAACTTCTGAGGTAATGTGACTAGGGTAGGCATACATCTTTTCTTCTTCAATTATGTCAGGTCTTGGCTTGGCACGATTGAAGTTGCTTATTTTCACTGCAAGAAAGCTTTATAAATTAGTTGGAAAGTGGGGAAAAAAAAAAAAAAAGAAGCTTTAACACCAGAGCCCAAGTTGTAAAAATCTGTAACAGATGATCCTAAGATTACGTTAGGATAGGAGATGGAAAGACAATAAAGGAATCTGAGAAATGGAAAAGGAAAGCAGACCTGACTGGGGAAGCTTGAACATATGCAAAGTTTAATCTGCGACCTAAGAGAGGGTGAAATCTTAGTTGCCTTTTACAGGGTACCAAGATTCAGTCTCCAAGTTCAGGCAAAACTAAGTAAAATGGCATAAAACATTTTTAAGAAGTTTTGTACTGGTTAGCTGGTTCAGAACTTCTAGCTTAAGCTCTGCAATAAATACTACTTGAACTAGAGTAGCTGCAGTGAAGCAGCAGCTTGTTTGCCTACTCAGACAAAGGCAGACTTGCTACAGAAAGCCACTGAGAACCAAGCAGCCTTGGCTATCAAACCCAGAAGTCATTCTGGGCACCTGTGAATAAAGTTTAAGGCTAAATTTAACAGATGTATGGGTGGGATGGGTGGGAAAAGTTGTTGGCACCCTCTGCATTATTTCGAAAAGGAAGCTGAAAATATTAAAAGCCATTCAATGTCAGATCCTGATTCAGAGAAAATATCAAAATATCCAGAGTATGCATTTGGGACTCTGCAGTTAGGGCTGCTTGTGAAACAATGCATCTAATGCCACAAAAAACATTACAGTGCAGCTCTGTGAGAAATCCACACTACTGTAACAGAGGAGTGTCCTTACAAGTCAGTACTATGATGGGGTTTATTACAGGCCACCCTGCTAAAACAATGCTAAGGCCCTCCAGAGGTTAACTACGAGTTAGGCTCAAAGGTTAGTTATTTCTATGATGGTATTTCTCTACAAATAAAACCACAAAGGAATGGATGTGGAATTCTCAACATGTGTTGTTTGTGGGAATGTTGGTCTTTTATTCAAGTGATATTAGAAGTATGTGAGAAAGTAATTAAATACATATATTTAGTAAGTCTTTTAAAGCTTTACTCCCTATCCTAGCAGTAAAAAACTTAGAATAGTAAGCTGACATTTAGAGCTGTCTGTATCTTACTTCATTCCATGCACTTTTACCTCACTTGAACGATTTATAGATGTCAAATCTATTATAGGTCAATCACAGCAATTCCTTGTAGATTTCTGAATCTCTGCCTCTGCATCCTACAGCTATATATACACACTGCCGCATGGAGATAATTTTAGGGAAGGAAGTAGTCCTTCACAGGACATTGTCTATCATTGTCAATTCATAAACAGGTCCAACAAGCAAAAGAAGTTCCTAGAATTACAGTCAGGTATCCCTGATTTGTGAGACAGAATTATTTAACAGAAAATAAGCCAGGTACATGAACCTTCTACAGATAAGCATTTATGTCTCATTCTCATAGTTAAATAATTACCTCACTGTGAAGAAACAATATGTGAACTGGTGCTGCCTTCTCTCCAAAATGATACAAAACTAATACAAAAAAGGGTGGGCCAGTAGTTTTTCGTGTAAATTTACCTTAGTGTCCCTATTGTTGCTCAGCTGTTACTATCTTAGCGGTATCTGCTTGCCTTGAAGAGGGGAATTCTAAACCTCAGCTGAAGGCTGCCCTTAAAACTATCCCATTAAAGAAGCTTCATGCTTCCACCCAGTCACATAGTCTGCTCTAAGACATCTCAATGTCATTATTGCTACAGATTCTCAGGGTATTTTCAAAATTGCCCAAATACATTTGTTTTGCCTCAGTACAGCCTTAATTTGATATTAGAATGTTGAAAAACCTTAAAATCCACCACTACAGATAAGACAGACATGCAAACAGTCTCTCAACTTACCTCAAAAAGCACTGGGATGGAAAACAAGAAAACAAATTACACTACCCACTGGAAAAAGCAACTTAGGGTGACTGGAAGTCTTCCTCACATTGCAGCAGGTGTAATATCACATAAAAATTAACCCTAGCTTTGTACACCAAGTTTTAGAGAATGAATTTTACATTGATTTGGAGCTGCTCAAGAGATAAGGTAGCTGTTGGTAGAACACACTGCCTTATTCCTTCCTAGCAATGCAACTCTTCCCCTTTGTTACAGGATTCACTGAACCCTTCTTCAAGCCTCTTTGAGCTGCAAAGCAAAACACTGCACCCCACAACTTCTTTGTATATGCATTTATTTATCAACATGTTAGATTGTTTTGCAAAGTTTAAAGGCAAGTGTTTTATCAAATCTTTGTAAGTTACACCAAACCTAAAGCAGACAACCTTACAGTGATAGCACAAACATGGTTAATGAATTTGAAGTCACAGGAACTGGCCTAAGTACAAGTCAGGAAACAATACCCTTTTGGTGACAAATAAACAGAAAAATAGTTTGAGAGTTCTTACAGAAGTGCAAGCTCAGACCTTACTACTATGCAGGTCATCTTCCTTGCACTTATCCTTTTTGGTCAAGGTAAGAGTAACACAATACAGTTCTTGGAGCTCCAGGAGGCCTCAGGGCTAGAAATAGCATTTCTCTGGAATTCCTGACATTCTATTAAAGTTTTACAATTTATCTCTTATTTCCCGAGTTTCCCAGGAAAGTAAGTATGCGTATGCAAAGAAGGGATGATCTCCAGCATTCCTGGAATAGTTTTCTAGCACTGCCATGATCGAATTCCCTCATCACTGCCTTTATTCTTCCAGAGGACAGTCAGTCTACTTGAGCCAAGCTGGGCCATTGAGGGGAAAGCCTGACAAGCCTGCAGCATTCAGGCTTCTGGCACACTTTTAAGACAAAGACATAGTTTAGGGCTGGGACCTGATTTCCTGGCGCGTTTTTTGATGCTGTTGCAGGAGAGCCAGAAGAGGTTTTATTTCCTAGATGAACAAGCTACTTGGCAGTATTTCTCTGTGTGCCATTGCATTTCTATGAGCATACCAAAGATTTCTTTTAAGCATTTATTTATCAGCATTTTAGATAGTTTTGCAAAGTTTAAAGGCAAGTGTTTTATGAAGCCTTCATAAGTTATACCAAATCTAAAGCAGAGAATCTTACAAACTCTTACAAAGAGTAATAGCACAAAGCAAAGCCTCACAGATTTAGAAAGCACTACAGTGTTTTGATATGATCACAGCTTCCAAAACCCATGCATCTTTTAAATATTCACTAGAAGGAACCTTTCATTTTAGTGTCAAAGAGAAACTGAAGCCTTTGGGGTGGGACCAGGGAAAGAGGAAGAGGCTGAAAAAGGCACAATCACACAATCAGGTACGTGAACCCCTCAGACACAGTTCTGACTAAGCCAGCTAGCTCTTACTGCTTCACAGCTTGTGGTGCATGCATTTGAGAAACACTGATAAACAGACAAACCTGTTCACAGGACACTTTTTGAATTAATTAGGCATTTATTGCCACTTCACAGGATTAACAGCTTTGAGATAACATGGAGCTTTCATTTAGCAGCCCTTGGAACCAAATCAAGCCTGACAACCTTTCTCAATTTGTTTTGGATTTGCCTTAGTTCTCCTTCTACAAGCACAGAATCGTTTTGTATTTATAATGGTAGTTAAACGCCTTGGGGTACCACAAGTGAACTACTGGGAGGGCAAACAAACAGCTGAGTACCAGCTATAATGAATGTCACACAAAAAGGCTAAGCTTGCCTCTCTCACCTGTGTAAATCACTAAGCATGTCAGGGAACTAATCATCTCCAGGCTCAGGACTCCCAGGATAAGATACAGGTACACTTTGCTGTGATCAGGAAAGGAATGCTGCACCGACAGAATCAAGAGTAGGGCTGTATTACCTAGAAAACAAATGTTATTTTTTAAAGATATACTAATTTTATTAGCTATTTAAAAGTAGTTAATGCTTTCTCATGCCAGTATCTGCAAAAAGCCACATCACTTCAGTAATGCTTTTCCATTTCATACCATGCTTGCCCCTTCAACTGATTTCCTTAACATGCAAGCTTATACCTGCTGGTAGCAAAATGAGGTTTCATTTCAGCACATGTAATGGTAGACAATTAGGAGTTTGCTTATAGATTCTTCTGACTTAAAAAACAAGAGTGAAAGAAACACACTAGAAACACCTAAATAGGTACATGGGTTAAAAAACCCCGTTTCTGGCTTTGTTGATGCTATTCATCTTACTCATTCTTTCAGTTCCTAAGAGATCATGTAAAGTCATGAAAATGACTTACATGATCTCTTAGGTATTTTCCATCAAGTAGTGGACTTAAAATATATTTAAATTAGGCTAACAGAGAAACAAAAAAACCTTAACACCTTCCTTTCAAAACCTACTCACATAGACTTCCACTTCCTCTTAATATTTGAACATAACTGAAAGTTTAATTGAAATTAGTACAATTAGTCAAGGAGAAAAAATACTAAGTTACAAGTCTAAAAAATCTTTTCTGATTCAGAGTGTGAAGCGTTTTCTTCCTTCCTGTAAAAATGTGTCAGACCAGTGTCTGGATAAAGAGCTAAATTTATAAAGACCATTAATGTAGCTGGGGAACTGTGCAGTTCTCTTTCCTGCTGTGTCAGTCAAGTGAAGGAAGTGGTATCAGCAGTCATTACCATGGCAGGATGCTTGCAGTAATGGAAGAACTACTTTCTGAACAACAGATGATCAAAATTCTACAGCACACACCTGATTGCATCTGAACATTCACAAATGTCTAGAGTTTGTCTAGCAGGGAGAAGTGGGCTCCATCTAAGACTGAAAGCAGGGCAAAGCATTGACAATTACACTGCAACAGGCAGAAATAATCTTTTTACATCATTAATCCTCCTGTAGCCTGCTTTTCTCACTGCACTCCAAACACTTCTACATCTTCAGAGCTCTATCTAGTGGCCAGAGCCTGAAGTGTTGCACATTTATCAAGCTGACTAGCTCTTTTAAGAAGAGACTGGGGAAAGAAAGCTAGCTTCCCATATAGACCACTTCACTTATTATTTCTGGTGAAAAAAAGATCTACTTCAGGAGGGAGGTGGGATCATAAGAGGCAAAAATACTGTAGAAGCCATCACCTTGCCCTTTTCCACTGCTATTTGTGGGAAAAATCCCCTTAAGTTAGATGGATTTCAGATTTGAAAGTGATTTCTAGAAAAGCTTCACCAGTTAGGTGCACCAACACTTTAAAGCTAAATTTGCTAGAGATGTAACTTAAAAATATTGTTAAATCACTTCTATATACCACCTTTTGTCCATAGAAAGTAGAGAAAGGCAGTCAGATACAGAGCTGAATGTTACACATCCTCAGTGCAGGTCAGAAAATTGGTTCTTTCACTGAATTCAGAGAGCTGTTGGGCAACAAGCAATTAATCTGTTTCTAGGTGGATTGCTGAGCTTGAAAGGAGAAGAGCAGCACACTTTCTGGAAGGACTAGCAGGCTTACCACATATCCAACCAGACAAATGAATATGCAAATCAAGATCACTAGCAGTCACACACAGACTTTGCTGACTGAATACTCCATGGCTGAAGACTACATGCTAATGACTAAATGTTTTACTCAACCTCACAGTGTAAGCATTTTTGCACTACAAACAGTTCCTTACAGCCTGCATCTGGCAGACCAGAAAGATCAGTACAGAGGTTCATCTGACTAAAGGATAATTTGTAAGTGCTCATAGGCACGTTCGTAAAAGTTCTTAATATAGAATACACAATTATATAATATAACCTGCTCAGTCTTTTATTGTGCCAACAGTTTAAAGCTTTAGATGGCAAAAAACTCAAGTTTGCTTCACCTGTGGCATGTATCAGCAGTGGAAGCCTTTTTAGACGCCTTGTTGATCGATATATGGAGAAGTAACCTCTTCTTCTGACTCTGCTGTGGTGGTGCTGCACGTATCGTTCAAAACAGGCATGGAGAACCCACAGAACTACTTTTGCAATTATTATGACAGTCTGCACTTTAAGTGGGTGAGTGTAGTTTCCAGGGCACTTATCTTGGTTTGGATTGGGGTAAGAACAAAACATGGCTGCTAAAAATGCTAGAACAACAAAAGCAACCTGGAAGAGAAAGGAAGAGAGAAAAATCTTTAAAGCCATCATTTAGCTATATATATATATAAAAAACCTGAAACACAAAACCAGGATTATGTAGTTAATTCATTATGCATTACTTTCTGAATTGATTTTATTAGAGTTGAAGTAACATATGAAACATTAGACACTTGTTACAGCCACTACATGTCACTCTGGGAATACACAAATGACTGAAATTGCTAAGTAGTAAGACTGACTTTCAGGAGGGCAAGCAATCTCCAGCAGAACAGAGCTGGCAGTTGTCACCCTTCCAAGAATTTCTACTACATCAATGTCACTGTTCCTTGAGTCCTCATAGTGAATTTATTTCATTTCTGGACCCTCCTTACTATGCCTTTTTACTTTAAAGAAAACTTGATTTATGCTCCTAGAAAAGAGAAATCACATATTTTTAGATTCATTCAATTACACTTAATACTGCTCTGTGGGACAGGCTCTTATCTTATTGGTACACTCTATATTTCCTGAAACTGACATTTCCCAAAATTGACATTTCCTAAGTGAAAATCAACACTTTCCTACAGCCACTGAAGATCATCTCCACACTGACTTTAGGAAAGTGAATCATCAGAGTAACCGAAAGTGAATTATTAGCACTGGGTAGGCATCTTTGTCACTTGGTAATCATTCCTTAGTATATTTACCATCATATTTTTCTATTTTATCTTTTCACTTATGTCAGGAAAACCAGACAGATTGTCAAGAGTACATATATAGCCAGACTGCATATATACTTATCATTTCAGACTACTGCCATAATGCTTAACTTTTCCTGTCTTCTAGACTCCTCTCCAAATTTTCAGCATCAGCAGTGAACATTAGCAATATTTTGGCCAATTAGAAAGCAAAGCTGTGGATGCATACTACCTGTAGTATATGTACGCACACAGGGCTTTCTTAATATTTATAGAGTTTTGTCACAGAAAAGATTTTCTCTACTGTGTTCATTCAGTGAACAAGAACAATACTATACTTTCTCATCCTGGTTCATTCTACAGAACAGGAATATTTTTAAAAGAAAAAACTCCCATCAATACAGAAATAAATGGGGAGCTACTAATATACAAAACACAAAAAAATCGATGTGCCTCAAGTCTACAAATGATTTCTAATACACTTAGCTTAAAACAAAAAAGGGCCAGATGTTCTGCATGTCATAACTGACAGAAGCAGCACATCAGAATTGAAGACAGGGGAAAGCACCCAACTTTCATTTGCTGCCTTTGTCTCCATACTTAGTTCTACGAGTATTTAAGATCCCACTGCCCCCTTTCCACCCTCTTGCACTTTATTTCCTATTTTTGTACTTTCTTCAAGCAACACTCTTCACAGAAATTAACTTTTCAGAACCACTTAATTACTCTTGAGACAAACCCTTAGCTTGCTCAGGTTGTGACCAGAGTTGGATAACTGGGAAAGGAGCAAGAAAGGGGAATAGCTGTCACACAATTGTCAATACCTAAAAAAGACTTTACAGAGGACAGATAGGATAGAAGGAGGAAGGAAAGAAACCCAAACCAAAATAGGAGTGTACCCCCCTTATCCATAAAACCATTACTTCAAATACAAATTAAATACCATATTATCTTGAGATAGGTTAAGTTGCTAGATTAAGAAGTTAAATAAAAGGCAGGTTTATAATTTGTTTAATCTATTCTTTTACCACCTTCTTTACTTACAAAGCTAAGAATAATTCAGCTACTTTACTTCATCTGTTTATTGTTTGGCTTGCCATTTTACAAGTGATACAATTAGTTCTACTCCTTCCAGGTGTTAGGAATACATTTCAGTACAGAAAATGGCTGTATTTAACTGATGCAAGCAGGAAGGACCTAGCATTGCATCTCTACTAAACTACTACAGCAGTGTATACAAGAGAAAACAGGAAGCTGGCATTTATTAAATATGTTTTGCTTGCATTGTTGGGCCGTTTAATAATAGGTGTTTCACCCCACACATATTTTTACACACAAAAAGTTATTCTTATAAAGAGTAGCATTTAAGTTCAATTTTGTGCATGTGCACACACAGAGAGGATAAAGGAAAGAAAGGATTAATATAATGAAATTATTTCTAGCCTGTACACTTCACATTGCTCTCCAGCCTCCTGATGGGAAGCCTTCAGAAAAGCAAGGCTTGGCAAATTAAAGGCCCGCAAAAACGCAGTCCTACCACAGTCCAGCACATCCTACCCACCTCCCAGCATTGTATGTAACTAGGCAGCTGCATCACAGCAGCTATTTTGCTACCTAACTCCATTTCTTGGCACAAGAAGGCGAAGAAGAAATACTCCAAGTTACATACAAGTTGCTTTAGAGATGCATTACAGTTCTCCCACATAATACTATGATTGCTTAACTGCTCCAGGACATTTACCCCTTTGGCAGGCTGTGCATCAGAAGCTACCCTGGCCTCTCTCCACAGTCCACAAGGTTCATGCACATTTGCAGAAGCACAGGGGAAGGATATCCAATAAGCTTGTTTTGCCCACCCATCTTTTCAGTGAGAGACACAGTGCCACTCAAGGTAGCAATTATAATGCTGTTTTGCCAACAGAAAAGGATACTTCTCCATTTTGCTCCAAGGACCAAATGGTCACTGAATCAGGTTCAGCAACAGCAACAAGACTTAACCTGTGAAAATATGTGTTGACATATGCCACAGTTTTCCCATATCACCTAACCACACTTCTCCCAATATGCAGGAAAGAGGAAAAAGTGGGAGGATAATAGGCAGCAGTTTCCTAGGATCTGGGTGACTAACATTTGGCTGCATTAGTTATGGTAGTAGATAGCAAAGCCCCAAGGCTTGGCAGAAAATAGTCACTGCTCTATTACCAATAGCACATTCGAGTGCCTTCTATAAGGGAATGGCACAGAGTTCTTCTGGTAAGGGAAGGGAGTAAGGCTGGATACATGGCTTCCATTGGGAATTTTGGTAGTCAGCAGAACAGCAGAGGTCTTTCTTAAGTCTACTTGACAGCCAGAGGAGCATTTCTTGATACTACTACAAGGCCCACAAAACAGCTACTCCTAAAATTAGAAGGCTAAAGCACATTGAACAACTGCCCAAAGAGAGACCTTAGAGGTTGGTGTGTGCTTTTAAAGTCCTGGCAGAGAGCTTGCTTTCAAGAGCACTGGGCACTGCATTTTGTGTTTGAGATTAAGGAAGCTCTAAAACAGCACGTGTCACTGGTACTACAGAATCATGGTACTATCATCATCACTAGATTGGAAAAGACCCTTAAGTCCACCCTTTACTTAAAACTACCACATCCACCACTAACCCATGTCCCTAAAAGACATGAAAGTGACATTTCAGCCCAATCTTAGGCTCGGAGCTCTTCAGCCTTCTTTCTTCATATCTGGTTGCCACATACACACAAGCAACAACAAGCCTCTTCAGCTCACCAAAGAAAAACCCTTTACTAGGCAGAACTCACTCTGCTTCCGTCTACCAGCCTCCATAAATGCCTAGATACTGTTCACTGTTTGTGCTTTTTGCTCTTAACCTTCAGAAGTGAGAGCAGAAAGTAGCACTTGGATTACTTTCTCTCTCCATCCACTACCATGCAATACCCTCTAAGCAAGTCCAGCTTTAATTGTTTATTTACCTTCTCTCTGAAATTAGGTTTGCTCTCAGAAGGCACAGCATGAAAATTATCTCAGCCCTCTATAACTAGCATAGCACATCTATGGCAATAAGATTATTTTTAAACCACATTTCCAATGGCACAGAAGAACTACTATTTAAAATGCTGTTCCTCCTAACAAGATGTATCACAGCACCAACAACCAGAACAAGAAGGCAGAAAGTATTTGATAGCATATACATTATCAAAAATTATTGGCAAAGTGGACCTCACTGGTTTGGAAGAACAGCCAGTGTATGCAATTCACTGTCATATAATCAGAATTCTGTCACATGAACAGTGGATTCTGAAGGATTCAGAAGAGAGGTAGCAAGTTTCTTAGTGAAATCATGCTTCTTAAACTTACATGTATTAGCAACAGGAAATTGGCAAGGACAACTGCTGGGATAGCATGAAATCTTGGCCTCAGCTGGGAATGCAATGTATGAGACGAAATGAGTGGTGCATCCAGTAGAGGATCATCTTCCAAACTCTGTGTTATTTCCAAGGAACCCTGGAACAGAAGGGGAAGGCAAACAATAGCAACAGGTAAGCTCTAAAAGTAAAGTACAACAGTTTTGGAATTTCCTCTTAGCAAATCAAGCCTTGAAGGGGAAAAACCCCACTAGGTTAATATCTTGAAAAAGCTCTTGAACTCTAGGTAAACTCTCATCACATCTCTATGTGAGAACTCAGTCCTTGAGGAATCCAACACTAATCTACTTCCTAGTATCACACTGAGCCTTCAGGAACTTAAAATGTATTACAAGTATCTGAACTTCAACCCTAAGATATCAGAAGCAGCAGTATACTTATGGGAAAAACTGAGAAAGTCTCTCTCACATGCTTTATACACGCACTGCAAAACTCTTTCTTGTTCTTACTTTTGTTTGACTACAGTTGGAGACAACAACAAAGTTGCAGTGTAAGAGCAACAGTTTTGAGTATTCAGCCTCTGATACTACTGACGTGTCAAAACACCTGCAGCAGTAACTAGAGCTGAACTCAGGCAGGAAAGAAGCAGCAGCTCACAGAGGGAAGAAGGTGCTACCAAGTGCTGAGCAAGACATTCTCTTCCTACACCAGAGAGAATGCAGCCTGCCTGTGCCATGCTGGAGTCAAGCATTAGTTCTTTGACTTCACATTCAGCTCAAATGTAGTGTCTTTTACTAAGTAGAAGGTAAAATTAAGTATGGGTGGAGGGGAAAACTTTGGAAAAGGAACTTGCTCCGCAGCTATGCACCCCTGCTCCTTTTAGGCCAGGACAAGGTCATTCAATATACATTAAGTGGAACACACACAAGGCACTACAATGGCCAAAACTGCTCGAGTTTCTCCCTTAGCATCCTGTTACATCCCTTGCCTCAGAAGATAAAACAGCTCAAGATTTCACTGCTGTTCTTCATTATACCAACCACAGCCCAGAACAAAAAAGACAAGGGCAGACCCTATCCCACTCCAGACTTCTGATGTGCCAGGTTTCACCAGACTATTTACCGATTTATAAACTCAGGATTTTTATAAACTGAGGACCCTTTGCCATAAGAAAAAGCAGCATAAGCCTCAAGACAAATGAAACATGCCATCCTTCTAGACACTAGCACGGGAAGAGAGGGATTACACGAAGGTTTATACTTCATGTCAATGAGGACAATGTGATTGTCTCCCCAGAGTTATTTTACCTGCACACAACTGCCTACACTGAAAGAAATAGTCATCAAGAGTTATTTCAGTAAACAACCAGTTTCATTTTAGAACTGTGAACACTACACTTGCCCTGCCACAGAGGAGTGTGAACAGACCAGCCTCAGCTATTTGACACCTTTTAATTAGCCCAGTCTTTGACTGAAAATGACCTTTCCGAAATACCTGCCTGGACCTTTTACTGCACACCTCAATTTTTGCAAATGGCACTCCTCTTATGGCACTGATATAAAATCTAGAAGCATGAGAGCAAAGATGCCTTCTAACCCTCCTCTGCCCATTTTCACAGGCCAGGTGTAATTTTAAGTTCTGAGAGCAAGGACCAACACTCCAGCAGCCAAGGCAACTCAACTAATTCTTTCAATTTCACATCAGTAAAAAAATTCATTATTATGAGGGTGGAGAGACACTGGAACAGTTGCCTGGTGAAGCTACAGATGCTCTATTGCTGGAAGTGTTCAAGGCCAGGCTGGCTGGGGTTTTGGGCAAGCTGGTCTAGTGAAAAGTGTTCCTGACCATAGCAGCGGGGGGTTGGAAATAGATCTTTAAAGAACCTTCAACCCAAAACCATTCTATGATCACAGAATCAATAGTGGGGTTAACAGCTCACATCTCCCACAAACCCAGCAATTCTTATTAGGACAATATCCTTTGTCTCATGGGAACAAATGATTCACCCTTTCTGCATTTCACCATTCCCTCATTTCCATGAGGGATCAGGGCACTCCTTCACAGACAAAGCTTTATCAGAGCTTTGACCATGCTACTTTCTTACAAGACAGGCTGCAGTCCATTTTTGTATCCTAAAATACAGCTAGTATTAGGAAGCACTAGATTATGTAATCTCTTCAGAGATTTTATTACTGACAACATGGAGAGGATGAGAATTAAAGCATGGGACAGGATGATCCCATGCAGTCAATCTGACATAAAGAAAACCCAGTAAGTGTCCTTCCCAACTGGAGCAAACACTGGTTTCATTTCATTATGATGAGCCAAAGCCACAGCTGTCAAAAGCCAAAATGCCTTAAAACCAGACTTGTCTGGCACTGCTGTTGAGCACAGGTTAAAGCTTTAGCCTCCTTGGCTCCCTGATCCACTTCCAGCATGTGACCGCTTCCACAGCAGCCCAGCGCCAGCAGGAGGAGGGCAGGCAGGAACAAGCCACAGCCGGCAAGCCTTGCCCACGCAGGCTTCCAGCTGGGGCGGGGAGAAACATTCAAACAAACACAGAAACGCCGTGGTCATGCCAGCCAACAGCACATAATCCAGAGATGGCACAGACAGGATCCGCCTGTGGAAAAATAACCCAGAAAACCTGAAGGAGTCACACGAGCAGCCCCGAGTAGTGGCTTACAACCTCGATTAAAAACAAGCCCAGGCCCAAATGCCTCGGGGTGCTTCAAGCCCGGCTGGGGAGGGGCAGCGCGGGGAGCGAGGGGCCGCGGCGGCCTCCTCCCTTCGGAGAGGGCCACTGGGGACGCGCCTGGGCCGGCGGGCGCCCCCGGAACAAACAGATAAAGCCTCGGGCGCCCGGACGGGAAACAGCCAGGAAGAGGCGGAAGAAAGAGAGGGCACGGAACACGAGGCGCTGGCCCGGCGGCGCCCACCCTCAGCGGCAGCCCGGCCGGTCACCCGGGCGGGGTCCCCGCGGCCGCGGCCCCGCTCCCGCCCGCCGCGCTCACGTTGTCCAGGTCCTGCCGCCTCCTCCCCGCCGTCAGCGCCATCGCCGCCTCCCACCACAGCCGCCCCAGCGGCGTTTAATGCGTGCCCCCGGTGCGGCCCTGCCGCCACGGGCTGGCCACGGGCAGCGCCGCCGCCCCGCGCCGCCCCGCCCCGGCAGGAGCGCCCCCGGCCGCCATTGGGCCCGCGCAGCGCCAGCACCGCCCCGGGGCGCGGCCCTGCCGGCGGAGGGACCGGGGCCGGGCCTCAGGCTGAACTCCCGTCCCGCCGCCCCGGCACAGGTTCGTGACCCCAGCCCTCTCTGGGATGCCTCGCTGCCCCGTGGCCGTGCTCGGTGCAGTTCTCTCGGCAGCCCGCGCCTGAATACCAAACGGAGACCATTTACAGCAGGCTCCGGGCTGGTGTCCGTGCGGGGCCGTGGCTCGGGAGGCAGCGCTGGGAGGGGAAAGTGCCCTAGGAACAGATGGTTGGCCAAAGTGTGGGGTAAAGGCAGCGTAGCGTTGGTGCCAGCTTGCAGTGCAGAGCGTTTTCTCACCTCCGATTGGTCTTGCTGAAAGCATGGAGCCTTTGCAGCTAGATACTGTTTCCAGTGGATCTGGTCTCCCCTTCACATCACGGAAAGTTTTATTCATGAGACACTTTATCCATTTTCTAAGATATTTCTGGATCTTGGGAAGAAACACGTTTTCTTTAAAACGTGTGCTTGGTAATTTCATTTTCTAACCCTTTGTGACCACACTGAGACAGACTGTGGCCACTGACAGGGAACAGACTTACTCCCTTATGGATCTCTGTCTTATTGATGTTGACAGCCTTGTGTATTCTGTATACTCCTCAACCACTTAGTTGTGCCTAGTTATTATTTGGTAATTTTTGTTAGCCTCTCTGACATTTTTCAGCTATAACCTCTCTGAAATGAGAAGGATCAGAATGACACACGGTTCAAGCATGTGCAAAGTGTGAATTTCCAAAGCATCATATTTATTATCTGTTATGTGCTCTGTTCCTCTGCTAATATTTCTTAACCTTCTGTTTGTTCTTTATGAACATCCCTTAACCTTCAGCTAATGCTAGTGAGGACTCTGAACAGGATCAAAGCTGTAACAGGGGTCTGAAAGACAAGTAAGATTGTATCCTCTCCAGGTTGTAATTGTTCTATGTGTACTATTCAAGAGAAGCCAGGACTGTCACCCTGAACAGCTGCAGTGGTTCTATCTCTCTTGAAAGCATGTTGAAGTGCCAAGGGGTGAAAACTGTTCTTGAGGTATGAGCTTCCTCAGAGAAGTTCCAAGTTTTTTATCTCAGTTTCTGTGACTTTTCCTGGCTATCTTTTACTAGAAAAAACCTCTCAACTGAAACATCCCACGCGGGTCATTTACATTCATCACTTGCATTCATTTGTTCCTGTTTAATACAGATAAGCACATTTAATGAACTGGACAGCTATCTTAAATTAAAAAGAAGCTTTAAACTTGCTGGTTTGACTTAGATAAAGTCCAGCTCCTCTAGTCCCAGTAATTAGCACTCATTTAAATATCTATAACTGTATATATAATTGTAAACCTTGTTTTTACTGAATGGAAAAAGAAGAGTTCTCAATGGACTATTGAAGAGCGCAGTTGGGGAAAAAATTACAAGTTTAAATATTTGAAGTGCATAAATACTTACTGTACACAACACCAGTTAACATATTCAGAAGTATGTGATTGCCAGTTTCAACTGGTTTACATAAAACATGTTTGTAATCTCTATAGTAGTAGCCCGCTCTTGTTCTTACTAGATCACTCAATCTTTGTTTTGGTTTTGATATATCATTTTAATTACTAGATTCACTGCATTTTTAATAGTGGGAGGTTTTAGTGATGTAGATAGTTTCTAATAAAGTAACATTCTCTTCTGCTCCATTCCTGTTCCATCTTCCATCAAATTTTGCAGACATTGTAATTTTAGTGTACACAAACTTGCAAGTCTGGCTCCTGAAGCATGATTTAATGCTAGGCAGTCTAAAACAGATAAAGATATGGCCTGGTCCTAAATTATTTCCACTGCAACTCCATCAGTAATGATGAAAGTATCTGCAAAGAGTAAGATAAAAAGATGTGGTATGGCCCAACAATGCTAGGCTGCCCATAGGGAAAGCTCTACTTAGGCATTAGATGGACAGGAGTAAACGCTCTACTTAGGCATTGCCTTTGCCATATCAGTAATAATTACAATATTTGGGGACTAGCTGTCACAATTGTATCCTCACAAAGAGACATAATATCTACTTTTCTTCCTCTCAGTTTCATGTAAAATTTGGCATGAATGGAAACAGGATTGAGCTCACCAACTTTTTCACATTCAGCTATAAGATATAATTATCATTACTGTTTCTTTTTTCATACTACAAGTACAATTAGTACTTACAATGTATTAAGTTCTATGTAAAGAATACAGTCTCTGCTCTGAGAATACGGGGTTGTGACAGATCCCAACATTACTTAAAATACAAATGGGAAGTGAAAAAGTAAAAATAATAGTAGAAAATTTTATGCATGAATTTGCTGTAATAATCCTGAAAGCCACACTGTAGTAAGTGCAGTCTATGTTCTAGCCTCATATTACAGACACTTCAGAAGTACTCATTTTATTTCAAGCTCCTATAAATTTTTTGAATCCTACGGAGCTTAAAAAAACAGTTCATTGCTGAATATGTTTAATACAAAGGAACCTTTCACTCCTTGTATAGTTTCAGATTTTCACATCATGTAAGTGTCAACTTTTTGTGGTAGTCATGGTAATCATGTAATCAAAAACTGCCACTTGCAATGCAGATTTTGCTTCCTAAGTATTGCCCATTAAAAATTCTGTGGCCTTTAAATGCAAGCTATTGAAAAGAGAAGAGCATTACACTGGTATTGATAAAAACTCTTTCAGTCTTTCACTGATTAATATACAAATTTGAATGCTGGAGGCTTAGTGTGGCTTAGATTACTTCAGCTAATCTATTAGTACAAATGATTTTGCAAAATGTCTTACATGTCTGTAATGAAGTCCAGAGTTAGGACTGATGAAAAAGGGTAGATAATATGGCTGTAGAGAGAGAATTTGGACTGCTTTATGCAGATGAGACAAAGAGTGAAATAATAGCCAAGGGAAAAAGTGTGAGAAACAGAATGGGCGCCCTTAATTACTTGAAAAATTTTACTGATTTCCTAGATATATTAAAAAGCAAATAAATTGGGGTTAAAAAAAGGATACAACTTTTCAATTTCATATCTACTTTTAGAAATACACACTAGAAGTATAAAAGTTTAGAATTAACTATCACAATATATCTTCCTTTGTGCTAAAGAGGAGTTTGAGTTTTAAATGGTTTAGCACTTAAGCAAATGCCTAATTTGCAGGGTGAAAAGTACTCTCTCTGCAGAGTAATGTTTTCACTTTCTTCTGATTTTTCAAAATCACATTTCTGTTTACATTCTATTATAAAGCCATCACAATATGACAAGCATTTATTTGAACTATATAAAGGGAAACAGAGCTTTTTCTAAAAATATTTCAGTTTAGGTTATATACTTTCTAGGGTGATTTTCTTAAAAAAGAGGTCTGTTTGAGATAATTACCTTGGGAAAACCACTGATAAAATTGAAATAAAGACAGAAGATGAAATTTCAAGGAAAAATTAGTTGATTTTTTTTCCCCACAGTTTTTTTTCTCAGTTTTCTGTAGAGTTTGTCTGAAAATCTTAAAATTAACTTGTCAAGAACTAGTTTGCGTAAACTAACTTTTTAAGCTGTATGGTTAAATATTAACATTCCAACAAATATTCTTTTGAATATTTTAAGTTTTGAAGTTACCTATTTTTTTACCTCAGTATATTAGTCCAGATCCCAATGTTCTTTTGCATAGAAATACTGGCAAGGGACTATCCTTGATACCAGTGAAAATTCCACTCCAGAAACACCATAATAAACTACTTATTCTGTGAGTACCTGCTTATACCAGAATTATTGGACTAAACCTTTTCAAATCTTTATCTTTGACTTAAATTTCCCCTTCATTTTTTTTTTTTTCAGTTTACTAGGAATCCAATTTTAATAGACATTCTGTATAGCTAAAGTACTGATCCTGAGCTATTTTATTAAACAATGAGTATGTATATGCTTATAAATACTAGAAGTATAAATACTTCTAGTCTTTCATACACAGAAGAGGTTATTCCAAATGAAGATAACCTCAGTTTCTGGAACAGCAGCATGATATGCTTTTCACTTTCAATGAACAATCTCTCTGCAAAATTATGTGCTATTTTATATATATATATATATAATATAACTAGACCTAAGTGATTGTAATTGCTATACCTCCCTGAATGTAACATTTTAATGTCTTTGTTTTCATTGCCTCTTTGTACAACAAAAGAATCTGTAAAATGTGTGAGCTATATCCCACTTGCTTTTTCCCAGTCTACAGCATTTTTCATTTTCACTGAATGTCCCCTGAAGTGATGCGGACTCTGCAAATACTGCTCCTCCTGTCTTGTTTATATGCATATGAAACAGTAAATATTCAGATTGATTACTTTAGCATACTATGCCGCTTTTCACAGTGTAAATTCCTCCCAATTACTGTTCTTAGGTAAGCTCACAATGAGCACGATTAGAGGAAATTGATGATTTTAACTACTGGTTTGCAGTAGGCCAATCCTGGATGCCCAGGACCACCTAAATGAGTCCATCTCTCTGTCTCGTCGTGCATTCAGGAAGCACTAGATGGCAGTACATCAGTTGTTTAAGTGTGATTTAATTAATGAGCTGAAGCCGTTTTCTTCTGAGAAAGGGGTGTGTTGGTTGATTGACCTGGTTAGCACTATCTCACAACATTGCTGTTAGAGTGGGAATATGATGGAGGAGAAGTACACAGACTTTGATGGGCTTGCATGTAATAGGTACCTTACAGTTATTATCTATGAAGAAAATGACTTTTGCTTCATTTTCAAGAAAACAATGTTTTGACGAGTTAAACAAGTATGACAGAACACAACAATAAACAAAAGTCTTTTCTACACTCTTATAAAGTAAAATAATCAGGAAAAAACTCCAGTGACTGCTTGTGATGCATTGTTTGCTAAAAACTAAATGTTGAAAATAATTTTTTTTCTGGAGTAGGCTGTACACAAAAATGGTGCATAACTTATTTCATTAACATATAATTCTGTGTTAAGGGTGAAACTCCTCATCAGCTTTGCACATTGCTGATTGGGATGGTCCGAGTTTTCCCAAAACATCCTTGCTGCAGGTTTCTGCTGCTACCTTTGCATCATGTTTAAATGGTAACATGACTACAAGGTAAAGTCTGGTAATTTTTGATGGGCTTTCTTCTGGGTTGGTGAATGGAACCCACTTAGTATAGAGACCTCACTGCCTTATCCAGTGTACAGGAAGCAACACAAGTCTGCAGATACAAGAGCAGGAGTCACTCCATCTCTTTTACAGTCGTATCAGGAATAGACTATATGTGAAGTGCAAACCTTTGCAGCATTGGGCTTTAGATCTACTCAACGAGATATCTTGGCATCTTTGTAGTTTGCAGTACAAATATGAATCATGGCTATGACCTACATTTGCTTCCATTCGTAACTCTTATTTCAGCTAGGACTTCCTTTTGGAAGCTGTAGTCTAGAAGGAACACAGCACTGACTACAGGGACCTGGCTTCTCCATCAAGTAGAATTCAAAAGTGTCATACCATTTGCTTTTTATGTGGCCTTATTCTCCAGAAATAGGATTAGAGTACTTAAAGTCTCTTTACTAAACTGTGTGTCATATCAAGTCCTTTTAGAAATTACACTGTATCTGGTTTTGAACACTCTAAAAACAGTTCATAGTTACTAATTTTCATCATCATCATTATAAGATCCTTTAATTTTACAGAACAAATCTTATCCCTTCTCCTATTTTCATTAAGTATGTGTCATTCTTAGTGCTTCAGCAATTGTTCTCACAGGAAAAGAAATGCTAGAAAAGACTAAATATTTTAATCCATGCTTAATTGTATTTCACTGATTTTGGTCACAGTACAATTTCTCTTTGATAACAGCTGCTTTGCTATTCCTTATTTCACAATCCCAATTTACATGTTTTATTTTTTCTCTCTCTGCCTACTCTCTAGTACATATTCCTCTGCAATCTGGTCCCTTTTTCAGTCTGCTGCATGCACTTTCTTGCATTTCCTTTTCACATTACTTTTCAGTGTAATTCTTCTCAACTGCATTGATGTCCTTAGCTCAATGGTTCTCTGAAACTTAAAATATTCCATGCTTCTGAAGCAAGAAAAAGGAGTCTCTTCCACTAGAGTGAGGCCTTTTAAGATTAGGCAATGCTGGATTAATACTGATATTAGTGCTGGTGTCTTAGAAAAATGAATGTAGTAGTAGCTAGTGTCTGTGTTGAACACAAGTCCTGCCATGAATTCCACAAAGGTCCTTGTGGATTTGTTTAGATACAGGGGCCTGGGTTGCATAAAGGTCTGCTGGTGAATGGTTATGTTATTGAGGGTGAAATGCATGGGAAAAAAATGTGTGTGTGCCCTCAGGTATTTTCAATAAATGCATACTTATCTTTACATTGATTTTTCGTACATAATTTACTCTCCATTCAGTAGGATACAAATATAATGGATAATTTAAAAGTTAACAAAGTGAAGAAGCACATTGTTTTTCTGTTTGAAGCAATGGGAGTACTGAGAGGTACTTAAGTACTCAATTCCAGAGCCCTTCCTTTCCTCTCCCCGTTCATGAAAAGAATCCTAGCCTCAGCAGCATGTCCTCATAAGCATTCTACCCAAATCCTTCAGAAGTTATGACTTCTAACATCCTAAACAAGAGCAAATGCTCTTACCACCTTATATTTTGTCCTTTTTTGGAGATGTCTTCCAAACCTATATTTGTCAATTAAAATAAGTAAAAACTTAAATCAGTGTCCTCTGTGACTAAACCTAAACCAGATTTCTTCTAAGGTGACCACGTCAGCATAGAGCATGATCCCTTAAACATGCTAATAAACTACCATGTATGTATGCAGTCACATTGACTTTTACCAGGATTAGTTACTCTATTTGTAGGGCCTTGTAACTTGTGGAACTGTCTTGTTACCAAGCAGAGCTCTGCTAGCATAACTCCATTTTCACTGGATGCAATTCATTGATGGATAGTATTGGGGTTTCTGTATGAGTAAAGTATTTCTAGTGTCAATAGATCTGAAGAACTATGTGATCCTCAGTAAGCATTGGCCACATTCCTTTGTTACTCACTAAAACAAGTGGGAAAGTGCTAAGAATTATTACAGGGACAGCCTGAAACATGACAGGGAATTTTCTCAGTAAATGCAGTAATTTGAATTGCTGCAGCATAAACAAAAATGACAGCTGTTTCATCATAGATAAGATACATAGCCCATTTCCTTTCAAAACTATATACATACACCCACAGACATGTATAAATAAGTTTTTTCTCTGAAAGTTCTTTTCTAAGAAGAGGTATTGGATCAAGCAGAATCCCATAAAAATCTAGGCATTGTATTTAAAGGATGTGTTTTCTCATGGTTAGAGATACAAGTTGTTTTGCCATAACCACATAATTTATTTTGGATGAAGTAGTTTTTGCTTCTATTCCTCTTGAAATTATTGAACTACAAAGACATAATTTTCAGGGAAAAAAAATTGTACCTTCCCTATTTGTTTCTTTCTGATGCTCTGCATCACAGAAATTAACTGAACTAATGTTGAACATTTGGCTCTGAAGCCAAAACAACACTGCAAGAAAATGAGAGAAATCACAGGTTGGAAATGTTTGAAGTTAAGAATAAATGTTTGTACTGATTTTGGCTGGGGTAGAGTTTATTTTCTTCACAGTGACTGGCATGGGGCTGTGTTTTGGATTTGTGCTGAACAGAGTTGGTAACAGAGGGATGTTCTTGTTATTGCTGAGCAGGGCTTACACAGAGCCAAGGCCGTTCCTGCTTTCCATGGCCAGGCTGGTGGGGAATTTGAGGGTGCATGGGAGGCTGGGGGGAGACAGAGCCAGGTGACCCCAACTGACCAAAGGGACATTCCCACACCCTGTGACATCATGCTCAGCATATAAAGTGGGGAGAAGAAGGAGGAAGGGGAGGATATTTGGTGTGATGGTATTTGTCTGCCTAAGTAGCCCTTACATGTGATGGGGCTCTGCTCTCCTGGAGGACGATCCAAGGTCCTGCTCTCCTGGATGGCCGAACGCCTGCCTGCCCTGGGAAGCAGTGAATTAATTCCTTGATTTGCTTTGCTTGTGTGTGCAGCTTCTGCTTTCCCTGTTAAACTGTCTTAATCTCAACCCACAAGTTCTCTACCTTTTAGCCTTCTGATTTTGTCCCCAGTCCTACTGTTGGGGGAGTGAGTGAGTGGCTGCCTGGGACGTGGCTGCTGGCTGGGGTTAAACCACAGCAACAACATCCCTAAACAGTTCTGCTCCACGTGTTAGCGTGGAGCAGAATCTGCAGTATCTGCAGCTGCTTACCAACTGGTAGGATCTATATGCAAAGAGTGTACAAAGCCCCTCAGCTTCCAGACCAGCTCACAAATTCACAGCGGTCTCATGTGGACCCTTAAACACAACACAGTAGAATTCACTTAGGCTTTACGGATCAGTAGAAGTTGGGAACCTTGTCTTACTAAGTGACGTGTCCAGGAGTTTACTCTAAATTATAGAAACTTGGAAGTGTGATGTGACAGACAGCATCCACTCTCAGATCTACCCAGGCCACAGCTGCTTATGAACTCAGACCTCAGACATGCTATGCTGTGTGGAGCCAGCTGAATTTTAAACCTCCATTTCAGAGAGCATTATTTCTGGCTGGCTCCTTTGGAGCAGACTTCCCTGCAAGCAGGTTTTGGTGTGTATTTAAATCTTTAGCAAGTACCTTGTCTTCTTCAATACAACCCAGTGGCAAATCTAGTTGTCTCTTGAGAAGAGTCAAATTCAGTAGTTACAAAGCACAGACTTCATAAAAACAGGCACTGCCGATTGTGATTATTTAATTTAGAAAAACCTCCAGTGGTAACCCATTGAAAAAATTTTGAAGTGTTCCCAAATCAAACATCACTGTAGTGAAAGAAGATTGGTAAACTGAGAAAACTGAAATAGCATTTTCCTAGTGAGGAGTATTATTGGAGATTAGCAAAAATTAAAATAACAGATTAAAATACATTTAGTTTAATAGCCAGTGATTTTATTAGAAAGACTGGTGAAGGCTTTCAGTATCCATCTATAACAAGTCTTCACTCAAAACACTCCTGCCATTTTGTTTTGTGTCTGTCATGGTTTGAGCCTTGAAATATGCTGCCCTCAAACTCTTCTCACTCTTAGAAAAATACTGTTGGTCAGTTATTAGTAGATTTATTCGTTTAGAGATACTATTCCAATTTAAAATCTTTACTCCAGTCAAAAAGCATTTTAATTTTACAGACACAATCAGATTTAAATATCTGAATTGTGTTCAGCCTGCTAAATCCATTTTCCACTACACAATCTTCAAAGATTCAGAAATAATTTACAGAGGTTTAAATACAGTAAACTATTCTCTAGTGCCCCAAGTCCGAAGTTGCTAAATGTAGTATTCTTGATCATTGCTTGAATTAGTGCTGTTTACAAAGACACATTTAAAATAGATGCCTGCTCGTTTTTCTTTTTGCCGTTTTGCATCAGAGGCTAGTTCAGCAAACACTGTAACACAACTCAAGTACTTAATGATCAACGTCAGCAATGTTTGCAAAAGACAGGAGGCCAGCTGTTTTGAGCGGCAGTGTTCCTGTGCTCCTGCTGGACTTATCAAATAAAAGACGACGACATCCAGCAGGTCACAGAGAACTAGAGTCTGTTCGACTCCTCCGTCCCGACGCACTTCTGCTCTTGCCTTCGGCCTCTGCTCGAGCACAGAAACCACCTGCATGAGCTGGTGTCAGGCCAGCTCCTTGGCTGGCCTGCCAAGAAGTTGCCCATGTCCTTCATGGTGTGCACCTGCTGGTGGATCTTCTCACTGATGAGACCTGGGACCGCTTTCATTTTTTAATTTTTTTTTTCCCCATGGGACAGAGCACGTGTGTGTCCCCACGCGAGCGCCCCAAGCCATCCTCGCTGGAGCTGAGGACACGCTGACCCGGGCGCTCCGCGGGACGTGTCGCCGTGCAGGGCAGCTCCAGGTTTCGCTCTCCGGCCTGCCCTGAGCCACCGCTTTCCATGCAAGGGGGAGACGGGCACTTGGGCGCTCGACTCTGGCTCAATCCACTCGGAGGCCACGCTTCTTTCAGCAAGGGCAGAGGCGCCTCAGCCTCCTCTTCCTAAAGCCCCTGGGCCGACGCTGTGCCACCTCCAGGGCGGAAAACTCCGGCGAGGCGCCCCTTGCCCATCGCGGGTAGCGGAGCTCCGGCCACCACCGCAGGAGGCACCCCACAGGCCGGGCCGGGTCCCGCCGCCGCCGCGCCTGCGCAGAGCGGCCCGTCCCCGCCGCGCCCTCCCGCGGGCGGGCACCCGGAAGCCGCAGCGCCGGCGGCTCCCGGCGGCGGCGGGGCTCGGCCGGGCGGGCGCAGCCGCTCCCCGCACCCCGCACCAGCGGCGGGGCAGCGCAGCTGGCATGGTGCTGGCGGCAGCTCGCCGCGCCCGCGTTGCACGGAGGAAGCCTGAGCGGAGCCGCGATGGAGATGCTGCTGCCGCCCGTGTGAGTGCGGCGGCGGCGGGGCGGGCGGGGAAGCAGCCGGGCTCCCGGAGCCCGCAGGGACGGCGGTGCGGAGCAGAGCGCTGAGCGGTCCGTGGGCTGGGGCGGCGGGGCGGGCCCGGCCGCGCTGCAGCGAGCGGAGGTGCCACGGCGCTCCGCAGCCCGGCCGGCCCCGCCGGGCCCCTCGGCACCCGGGGAGCGGTGCCTGCGGACGGGGCACGCTCGGAACCGGCCGCGGGGCAGCGCCGGCGGGAGGGTCGTGTCGGCGACCTGGTGGCAGAACTGGTGCCCGGCTGCCGGTTCTCCCCCGGCCAGCGCGGCCGCCCGGCGCTCGGAGATGCCCGGTTGTGCTGCTGCGGGCGCCGGCCGCGGGCGCCGTGGGGCGGGGGGAGCGGGCGCGGGGCTCCCGCGGGCGGGCAGCGCTGCCGGCACCCCCGCCCTGCCGCCTTCCCGTGTGCCTTCCAGCTTGTGGGGACAGGCGGGCTTTTTCTCCCTCCTCCCCCTCACTCCTTCTGCTTCCTCCATATGTGGTCCCAAATTACTCCTTGTTTGACTCAGCAGTCGTGCTTATATCACTCCCGGTTTTCTGGTTATTTAGTTAAGCATCTTTTTTAGTGGCAGTGCCCAGGCGATGCACTGCAGGCAACCATCTCCAGCTGCACCTCAGCTGGCCTCCTCAGTCCTTTCACAGGCTCCGATTCAGTGCTACTTCATCCTGTGCCTTCGGTAGGTAGATTTGAGGCGTGCTGTGCGTGAGGTTCTTGAGAACAAACTGAAAGAAACCAGTTGCAGACAGCTCTGACCCAGCTGGTGAAATGGTAAGAGAGACCCCAGTACTTCAGGCAGACGGGCACTTCCCAAAACAGAAGGCGTATGACTGATGGTTTTGTAAGGTTCATTACCTTAAAACAAAGTCACCCTTTGTGACGAACAAATGAAACTTCAGCAAATTAATTTACGCTTCATGTGAACTCCTCCATCTAATCCAGGTTGCTTGGCAGCTCTTTACGGACAACTCGATCACTTTTGTTTTCCTTGCATAGCTGTATTTGATGTGTACACGGCCTGTATATGTATGCAGATAAATAGACATCAGTATCTGGTGTGTTGCCTTGGGATGTAGAAAATTGCAATGAAAGTGTTCTGTCTTGTACTTGATAGGTCAATGATTTAATTAAAAGCTGGGTCTCTTGGTTATAGGTCTTTGGTGTTTCTAATGTTTTCTGAAGTCATTGATTTCTGTCTATAATTTTTTGGAATTCTGATCACAACCTATGTCACATAATGTAGAAAAGTAATCTTCAGTCTAGAGGAGTTTGCTAGATAGAATGGATAGAATGTCTTTTTTTTTTTTTTTTTTAACCTCTATGAGGTACCATATTTATGTACCGAATAGCATGTAACTTGTTTTTTTTTTTTTGATTGATGCAGAATTCCTGTCTGTTATTTGTCCTTTTTCAGTAATGAATTGTATAATTTTCAAAATTTATCGTGAAACTTAACTGATATCAGTTTCGTGGTACACTGTAGTAAGTTGGTTGTAGTTGGAGTTCTGTGGTTGGATGTTACTTGGTTAGTTTTATGGAAACGTTTTACATTCCTTTGTTGCTTGATGCAATTTTGAATTGCTTTGCTCCAAAATCTTGTAGCTAGTGTTGGGATAATGAAAAATAGAGCCAGTTACTTGGCTTTGCACTATTGTAGTGCACAGAACTTAAGAGTTCTAGGTTAAAATCTTAAATTGTTGGATTTCTCTATAGGTTCATTAGACATGCCCAATTAAAATGTTTCAGGTATAGTAGAAGAGAGGTTGCAATTATGTGAGTCACTGAATATGTTCAGTTTGACTGTGCTTACCTAATGCTAGTGAGGTTGAATTTTCATTTGCAGTCAGATCGTTGATGTACCAGGGTTTGTGGCCTCACCAAATGACTTCTCAGTGCCTTTGCTTATTTCCAGCTTAGAGGTTCAGGAATACAGTTACAATACTGTAGACTAAAGCATCACTGATGCTAAGCATTTCCTAAATGCTACAGCAGCACAGTTTGCTTTTTAAGAGCAACGTTGTGACTGTAAACAGGAAACTCATTGATTTGGTTTGGCATGAAAAGTCCACTTGCTGTTTGGACAGTCCAAGTGACTGAGGAGTGTATATAATGATTTTTCTACAGAAGTTAGTGTCTGTAGAACTTGGGTATGTCTTACAGAAAGAGTTAATTGTAGCTAGAGGTAATGATTTTTCACACTGCCCAGTTCTTCTCTGGCTATTTGGAGTGGGGTTTTGAGAGTAACGAAAATTAAAAGGCTGGTCACTTATGTACATTATGGTTTTCAAAACATTGAGTGAACCTACAGAAGTACACAAGTTTTCTGTCGCTCACTTCTTGTGCTGTGGCTAGGGAAAGCCTGGATAATTGCAGTAGTCATTGTGTGGTCTTCCTGTCAGAGGAGAACTAGGAGCTGTGTGAAACAGTAACTGAGGTCCTGGTAGAAGGGCAGAGAGGAACTCTTACCTGACAGGGAGTGAAGGCATTAAGAGACTGGGGTGATGGTTGCTTCATTCTGCCATTGATCTGTATGGGCCCTAGGTGAAAAATTCCCCAAATTCTAATTCTGCCATTACTTCAGAGCTTGTTGGATATATTCTAGACTATTTTTCTACTAAATAAAATAATATTCACAAAACCAGAAAACACTTTCAGGTTTTCTTTAGTATAGATTATTGTTAGCCTCTGACAATGTCACTTCTATTAGTCACCAACTTACTACTTCCATGGGAATTCTACTTATTCCTCTCCACCTTTGGTAATAGGGAAACTAAAATCACTTGGAATAAAGAAGTTTCAAGTGCAAATCGTCGTCTTCTCCCCAAGACGAAGGTGAACAAAGTAAGAAGTGACAGCACTGGAGATTAGACAGAAGTATTAACTTTATTTTTTTTCCTCTTTCTTTCCAGATGTACCAAACTTTGCCATCAGAAGCCCTTGGATCTGAAAGATGATAACACCGAAATTCACTGTCCTATTACAGTAAATCCATGGCACATGAAGAAAGCTTTTAAAGTTATGAATGAATTAAGAAGGTATGACACCTGCCTGGAGTCCAAAGTTCATTTTTACTTTCATTTGCATTTGTAAGTTAATAATAATAGTTTGTTTGTTAAGAACATGCGATTTCAGAAGTACAGCTGAGAAGGATTAAATATACAATGAAGTGATAACTGAATGATAGCCATCTGATGATAACTGTAACGTTTGCAGTATTCATAAGTTAGTCAAAACTAGTTTTGTTAGACTTGAAAAATACTTACAGGTTGTACTTAAGGAGTTACAGCTACTGATCCTCTCGTATGAATTTGATCTGTGACGAAAAGTGACTCTGGTTGAGCCTTAGGCTCTTTGTGTGCCTGTTGTTGATTTTTGTGGTAGGCTGTGAACCAGAAAAATGTTAAAATTTTCTAGACTGGAGACATAGGTCACAGTATAAACCAACTGATTGCACATTTTCTTAGTTATCATTTGCTTGTGCCCTGGGAAAAATTGATGAACTCCCAAATCGAATGTTGAAAGTAACTTTTCTCAATAAAGTTTTTTAAGATTTTGAGGGATAATACCATCAGTTTCAGTGAAACTAGGAGGCTGGTGCTGATGGTGTTCTTAGCATCCATATTGATTTATGTTTTACATGTGAGTAGGTGAAGTGATGTTGAAAACTGTGACAGCTGGTAATTAGAGCTCACAACTGAGCTCTGGAAATCAGGACTCACAGCTATCACTGATAGTAATTTGGTGCTATAACTTGCAGCAACAATGGAGAAATTAAATAAATAAAAGTACTTCTCTGGCAGAGACAGTTCTGGAGGCTGTGAAAATCCTGTAGTTCTTTGTTGTTTCCCATATAAAATTTAAAATTGGAGAGGCTTCACGGGAAAGAAACACAGCCACTGATACCCATTTTAAGTATGCCTCTGCCTTTGGCCTTTGCTATTCCATATAGGTAAATCTTTAAAACTGTGTGCTGGATAGACTCACACTTGCTGCTTCACCTAATTTATGCCCTTGGCTTTTTCAAGTGTCCCAGTAACCAGATGCAGTGTCTCAAGGAGTGTAACAGAGCTTGGCTAGAGCCAGTAGCAATGACTTCCTAAGGATGAGCAAGTGTTTGCATGGAGGAAGTTTCCCAGAGTTAATCTTAGCAATAGTTTTGGAAGCTAGAAATCTTACCTGCATTTTGCTGGGTTTCAAGTAAAAGATTCACAGTCTTCCAGCAGAGTGCATTTTTAAAGCCCATGGATTATTTTCAGAATATACTTTAGTTTCCATGGTTACCTAAATTCAAATTGCTGTAGAAGCAATTTGAGCAATTTTGCCTTGCATGTATAAATACTTAAAGTTTGAACAGGAGCTGTGCCATATAACCTTAACTATTTGCCATTTAATAAGGTAAAGCAACAATATTTACAATTTAAGCTGAGTACAGCTTTTAAGGTGGTAAGTGGTAATTAAATAAAATTATAAACGTTTCTAGTTGCATTCATTTGTTTGAAATAATAAACAGAAAATCTTAAAAATGTTTCAGACTTCATTGCTCTAAAAAAGATGTAATATTAATCCAGTAAATTATTTTTTTTTATTTAGAAGCAACTTAAAAAATGTAGTGAATCTCAGTGCTTTTCATTAATGTAGCACAAACAGGTATTTGCCAGGGGTATATTCTCCAGGAAGTGAATAGCTAGTGAAAAAATAATTTGTTTAAGCATCTAAATACATTTGGTTTTGAATGCTTAAGTCTCTGTGTTTATGTAAACTTCTGGCTGCTGTCAGGTTGTCTGGCTCTAGTAGCTTGTTAATGAGTTTTTATGTGCCTTCAAATTTTGACAAATTTTAGCAATTTTGTCCTTTGTATTTTTTGTCATTTCATTGCTCAGCATCACCTCAACACTGAGTAGAAAGCTCATTAGGAAAACTAATTAGTTCTTGACATGTGACAAAATTACACTCTGATGCCTATCTTTTCACTTTATTATAATTTGCTTTTATCACAAAGGAATTTGATGTTACCTATATTTATCAAAATTCTCGTTCTTACAAACAAGACTTTACCAAAACCTTTTGAAGAAGGTGGTAATGAAAACTTTCTTTGTATGAACCAATGAAGAATAGCCTGCAAGTGCATGCTTGCTTAACCCCCTTTTTATCATTTTCCATACCATGATGGTATATCCCCCACAATTCTGTTCATTCAGTCACTCTATATAAGCAAATTGGTACTATAACACTTCAGAACATAACCTTTTCTAAAATAAATTGATGTGCCCTCATGAAATGAAGGTGCTGAATTGCTGTGCAAGCCACAAGATGCTTGCAGCAGAGTACATGATGAAGTTTCTGAGCTCATTTCTTCAGTAGTTTCTCTAGCTTGTCAGCTCTGTAGTAACTCAGAGCATATTCATTCACCTGATGCAGTTCCAGACTAGAGGTGTTACTATGTCTATGTATGTGCAATGTAATTAGTAACCCTACTTGTGCATTGATGTAATCTGTTGCTTCTGGCTTTGTTGTTATCTTTAGTATTTCTGTGCAACTAAATATAAAACTTTTTGTTTCTGTTGTCAGGATAAGTGCAGGTGTCTGATAAAGCTGGGTGTCTGATGGCCTTTTATGTGTAACTTTCCATTTTTTTATAATAAACGTAATGGTTGTTTCAAGATCCTCTGAATGGTGTGTTTGGTCTGGTACAGTCATTATGTTGTACATATTATTTGATAATAACTATCTCGCCAGCTAAATTTATGAGATTTACATAGTTGCTGCAGGTGTTAAGAGTTGAAAGCAGAAAGATAATTGTCAGGATTGCAATATGGCCCCAAAGGTTAGTTGTGGACACCAAAATTTTTGGTGTGTGACCTCTGCAAACCCACCTTACTTGAGTCTGGGTTCATAAATTTGGATAATTGCAGAACTGAGAGATCAGAGTTTTCTTTTGGACTGAGGTGAATATCTGAGCAGTTTGGCTGAGAGCTCTAGCTCTATCCAAGCAAAATGCCACTGCTCGCCTGTCTTTTCTACAACTCAGCGTGGTAGTTGCAAACTATCTAAAAATCTTTCTTATGTATTCAGGAATGGTAAAAAAATAATCTTTTTGAAGGTACTGAGACTAGAAATCACTAGATTGGTGTACAGCTCTAGCTCCATCCCTAAGGAATATGTTCTGTTAAGTCATACTTTTCCCTTTTTCCTCTGTTACCGTGGGTCTGAGTTTTGTGGATTCCCTACTACCTCCACAGGGACAGTGCTAGCATGAACAGGAAAGCAGAGGTGACTGTAACCCTTAGTTAGATGCTGTGAAGTTGCAGCCTTTTCATGTAGTGGTGTGTTTTCTTTTTTTTTTTTTTTCCCCTCCCCTTTTTCAGTCTATAAAATTGGATTGTAAGGAGTACACATGTTATGGATTTAAGTGGAGGAGGTATAGCCAATAGCTGTGTTAGAAACACCTGTGTTAGGAATGGTAAATGAGATGTTACTGTATTGCAGCTGGACAGGGAGGAAACATGTTC
Source organism: Haemorhous mexicanus (assembly GCF_027477595.1). Classification (NCBI taxonomy): domain Eukaryota; kingdom Metazoa; phylum Chordata; class Aves; order Passeriformes; family Fringillidae; genus Haemorhous; species Haemorhous mexicanus. Next base: position 37,898,084 of record NC_082344.1, read on the forward strand.
CAGTCACAAAGGACAAGAATGTAAATTCATGTAATGAAGATACAAAGTCAGTCAAGATACAAAGTTAACCATAATAAATTCTAAACTGCTTGGACTGGAAAAAATAATTGCTATTGTGTGCATGGCTGAATATGAAAAATGCTTGGAAAACAGTGAGTATAGAGAAGATTGAGTAGGGGGTTTGTACAATTAAGTAGGCATAAGTTTCCAGTGTAATGTGATACAGGCACCTCAGTTGAAATTTGGATTCTTTGTTGTCTGTAAAGCCTTGTTTCTTACGTAATTTTTTTTAGTGCTTGTATATATTAAATTCTGTTTTTTCTGTCATAGTTGTTCAAAGGGGCCCAGACTTCCAGAGAGAATGTTTATAAATTCGGCTGATACAAATTAGGGTTATTCAATGCAGAAAACTTCAGTGCAATGAATAACAATTCAGTTGTTTGATTTTTAAACAGTTTTGTGTACCCAAGCTCCATCCGTAATCTGATTGAGTAACAGCCATGTGGTTGTGTAACACATTTAAAAACAATGCTTCATCGACATTGTCTGCCTGCCTCTTTTGATGGCATGGGAAAAGAAATTGTGTGTGATATCGTTTATACTTTTCTGTTGTAGTTCACTTATGTGAAATTGCCTTCTCTGATATTTCTAAATAGTCAAAACTTGCTGTGTGATGTGACGATAGTAGCTGAAGACATGGAAATTGCAGCGCATAGAGTTGTGTTAGCCGCCTGCAGCCCCTACTTCCATGCCATGTTTACAGGTACCAAATGTTTCAATACTTACTATGTTGTAATCCAGTCTAACTGTATAAAGAATAAAATTTCATGACTTTTGCTTTTTAGGATCTAATTTGATTTTTAGACAAGCCAATAAGAACATTTGGGATTCTTAATGATTTTTTTTTTTTTTGCAGTCTAAGGACATACCGTAGCCTTTGTTAGCATGATGAATGCTTTAAAAAGTCTCCTTAATTAAAAAACAAATTAGATGTTAAGTAAGCCAGTGATAGTCAAGTTGTTATAACCTTTAAGTCTCTAGTAATCTCACTTGTCCAAAAGAAGGTTAAAATAACTTTCATGTGAATTTTGGAGTAAATTATGTCCTTTAACAACTTGTGCTTCTACGTTCTTCAGCCCATGAACGCTCTAGGCTGTTAGTAGATATGAAAGCTTTCTGTGGCTTTGGCAGCCTATAGCTGGAGTGCATGTTTCAGTATTTTTAGGGTAATTCTCCATGACATATGTACTCTGCATCATTGCCACTACTTTTCTGTACAGGCGTAATTCTACTTCTGCTCACTCCATGCTGGCCAAGTGAGTGCTCTGCTTTACTGCTAGAGCAGGAATGCTGAGGGCTTAGCTTGTAAGGCTAAGAAAGGTTCAGGTTCATAGGAGCCTCCAGCTGAAATTCCTGTGCTGTGGGTTTAATTCCATCATGGTTATAAATCACATTGAAATAATGTGAAATTCAGTGCCAAAGTAAGAATGCTACTAAATGCATGTTAAAATTAGCTTCTGAGGTTTTGTCTGTTCCTCCTCAAATCTTGTGCCAGCTTTGTAGTTAATGTCAACTGTCTGAAATTAAAAGCCTTTTCTGTAATCCATTGCTTCTGACCACCAGCTCAGATGGAGGTAGAAATGTGACTCTTGGCCTGCCCATATGCAAACAGATTGGTGTTTTAATAATTTTAATTGTATGCAACAAGATGGATGAAATTTGAAATACTATTGTGTTCTGGGGAAGCAGCTGATCATTCTTGATTTTATAGGGAAATATTTTGCCATATTCAAGGCCAGAAGTGAAGTAACTTCTACAAGAATGCTTTAAAGTTGCTTGTAAAATTAAATCTCTCTTCCTCAAGCAGTTCTTTAAGTTTGCATTTGTGGTTGAGGCAAACATTGTGGGTGACTGATAAATTCTTTCTTCATTTTTACTGCTGTCTATAAAATTAGAATAAAAAAAGCTGCTTCTACAGTTCATTTTTATCACCTTAGTAGCAGAGAAATGCAAGCTTCTTATGTTAGTTCTGTATTAAAGACTAACTGTTGTTGACTATCACATTGCAAATACTCTTTGCTCAGCATATAGGTTTTTATTATGTCTTCTGTGATTAAGATATTTCTGCTTGCCCTGACTGCCCTTTCTGTGACGAAGTTTATTACCCATTCAGAGTGCCAGGGCAGCAGTGTCTGTAGCTGCTCTCCAGATGGAATTACTGAAAGCTTCTCTTCCTTTTTAACTTTTTTTACTTGTTTTATGTTTTTAAATGTAGGCGTTCTTTAGCCCCAGTGGTGCAGGAGGTGGGAACACACACTTGAGTAATGGGTGTGAAGTGTTTAACTAATATATCTGTGGTGAGGTTTGTGTAGTTGGTGAGCCAAATAGGTGGGAGCTTAAATAGAATTCAGCTGTGGCTTTAGGAGTTATCAGCAGATTTTTTACTAGGCTTATAGGTTGCTTACAGCATGACCCAGCTGTGGTATTGGTGCATTTCAGCCATTCCTCACACAAAAATTCCTGAATTTCATTGGGATGGTTCTCTCCATGAAGGTGGAATCCACAGTTCTTAGGTGGATTTTTATTCTCACCCAGTAATCTGCAAGTTCAAATAAGCAAATTTGATCCCTTAACGGGCTACAACCAAAGGCAGAAGTATCTTCTACCCAGAATAAAACACGGACTGAAAAGACAGTGGAAAAAAATTGCACTCTTATGCTTTAGGGTTACTTCTTGGTTAGAAATTAGAAGCTTATATTTAAACATGAGTTTGCAGGTTGATTCCATCATTCTCTGAGTCATTAAATATTACTGCAGTGCAGGCTGGGATATGTCATTAACTGGGTTCAAACTCTCTGCCTGGTTTTTGTTTTTTGGTTTTTTTTCCCTTTTCCTCATTTGTACATGTAATGATAGCCTTAATAATTATCAGGAAAGAAAAATTTGCTGTCTTTTCAAGTTACAAAATATAGTAAGTTAGTAACAATTATCTAATGAGGAGATGGAGGAAGAGAGTCCCTGCTATTTAATCTATATTAATAGGAATATTTATTTTGTCTTATACAGTGGAATTATTTAGAAATATAATTTAAATCTACCTAAATGTTTAGAGGAATTGATTATAAAACATGAGAGAAGGGACTCTTAGTGACTCTAGGGCCTGACTTCAGACAAGGGTGACCTGGGTTTAATTTTCTTTTCTACAATGGCAGTTATCCTCAGGGATTTACCTGCTCTCTTCACTTCCATTCTTCATTTCTTGGGTAAAAAGAAGAAAAAGGCCTTCTTTGCATTACTTTTTGAGGAGCCATGTAAGCTTTTTATAGAGCCCCCTTGTGTCTTTGTAGCCCCTTAGTATCTTCAACTCAGCTGGTGCTTTGTTACTGCTACTTGGGAGACTGGCTCAGCTCAGTGCTTTCTTTCTGTTCATGACATGCTTTCCTGTCACTAAGAACTCTGTGGAGACATGGTGGTGCTGCTTCCCACCTACAAAGAAACTGAGTTCTTCAGCAGGTTGAATTCTAGACTGAGACTGCCTGCTGTGTGCATCTCTGGTTTCCTCTATATGATCTATCAAACAGGTATGGGTTGATCTAGAATGTAGTAAGATTGCATGTCTGGTTCACATGAAAGTTGGAAGCAAGTATTTTTGGGGTTATTTTGGTTGGGTGTTTTGTTGTTGTTTGGGTGTGGGGTGTTTTGTGGTTTTTTGGTTTTTTTTTCTTGTTCGGGGTTTATAATTTTTATATTCTCGGCTTGGTTTTTAAACAGAGAAGGTGCCTATCCATGACTCTAAAAGCCTTGACACAAAATCTGAAAACAAATCTAATGTGCTTGCAGAATATCAAAATCTGCTCTCCCACACACACAATTTTCCCAGAGGACCACCTCCACAGCAGCTTGCATAATAAATAAGTTGCAGCTTACATGCTCTGAAGATCAATAGGTTTAATCTGTGTCAAACTAGAAGTGAGAACTTGGAATACAGGGCCCTGCAGGGAACGTGCTGCAGTCAACCTTCAAAGGTTTAGGGAAATGTTTCAGAAGTGCAGGTGAAAGGAAAAAGTGCTGTGGGAGCTGGATTTTGCTGGTTTTTATGTCTTTTGAACTTCCTGCCACTTAAAGGGTTGATTTGCAATGCCATTCGTTACCTTTCAGCTCAAAAAAAGGTATAGTACCATGAATAGTGGTGGCAGATTTGTCAGTGATGATCTCTTTGCTGAAAGCACGGAGTAAAATGCATTGTTTGACACCAACCCTAGAGACCAGAGGGTAACAAGCAATGAAAATGTGTATGACTTCATAAGAAAATATCAGCAATGGTTAGCATGCTCTTGTTCACTTCTCCATCTTGTCTGCTTTTCTTGTTGTATACATTAAATTTATTATATCACCAATACCCTTATCTCTAGATGTCTATGCCTAAGAGAATGAAATTATATCTGACATAGAAGAAGAAACTCATGTATTCTGAGATTGGGCTATACTCTTCCAAAGTGAAATTTTATATATCTTCCAACATCACTTCATGTTTGTTTCTCAGAAAAAGTCAGTGCAAGAGGGTTTAAAGGTCTGAGATGACCTGATCTGGAAGTCATGAAGAAGGTTATAGTCATTACTTCAAAATATAGTTGGATAATTACTTCAACCATAAAGAAAATATTGCACTTTGAGAAACAGCATATTTTGGAAGGTGGAAGATATTTTGCAGGCCTTTCTATGAAGATGGGTTGTGGCATATGGCCAACATGTCAGCCTCCACAAAATGAGATCCAACAAGTTTTCCCTTGCTTACCATTTTATCTTAGCTTGAGCTGTTAAACTGGAGCTACAAAAAAGGTGAAATTGCCAAGGGAATAATAAGTAGGCAAGCAAAGAAATATGTATGTTAATTCTTCTGTGGGGATATAACTTTTCTTATTTAAATAAATTTACTCCAGACTGTGCTTGATATGCTCCTTCAATTAAGAAGTTAATAAAGCTAGAGTATTTTAATATCTTGCTTTCCCAGCAAAATGTTTTGTATGCATTTGAAGTGTCATATTTAAGTCTGATAACAATATTTTCCTGATACTGTACACTGGAAAAAATAGGTCACTGCACTAAAAGTATTAACCCAGGTAGCATTTGCATGATGACAACAAAATCTTCCTTCCACACTGGAGGAAGGAAGGAAAGGAAGAAATTAAATTATTAGTGTTGAAGTTTTTCTACTATCACAACTGTTCTTACACAAAATTTCTGCTGCTGTTAAACTTCTACATTCATGCTGTATTTCTGTCTTATTTACTTGGCTAATAAACTGTGTTTCTAGGTGAGATGAGTGAAAGCCGAGCAAAAAAAGTTCGAATAAAGGAAGTTGATGGCTGGACTCTAAGGATGCTTATTGATTATATTTACACTGCTGAAATTCAAGTTACAGAAGAAAATGTGCAGGTAAGACTAAGACTATTTTCTGCAACAAATGAGATGTAATGTGCAGAGTCCTTTATTTTGTCATTGTGGTTCAACTCCAACATGGGAAATCTCATCTGTAAACTGGAATGCTTTCAGACCTTGTGCTTACGTAGCAAGTTGTCATGCTGCTTAAATTCTGGGTCGAATTCAAAGACAATTCAAATAAATGACTTTAGTGGTCTTTGCAACCAAACCTTATGTAATGCAATAAAATAGATGGTCTACTTTGCCTAAAATTAATGCTGTCAGCCACCTCTGTACCACCTCTTCTCTAATATTTAAGTGAAATTTTCATAAGTAAAGTAGATTTATTCCTTAATGTGAAACCATGTTGTTCCATTAAGCTGTCCTGTTTATCTTTTTCCCTGTTAGCCTGCACGATAAAGTACTTTTTCCTGCTCAATCTCTGTAACTTGCCAGCGATCAGCTGTGCAGAAATGTTTAGCTACCACTTTTTTTTTTTATTATTAAATCAACTAATATCTATCATGAAGGTTTTGTCCATCCCATACAGAGTTAATAAGTTTTTCCCATTGGCTGTACCTTAAGATGAAGCTTCAATTAGAATAAAACAAATACTAGCTTAGAAAACATAGCTTCCTGCATTTAATATTTTCTAAATGGAGGTGGACTTATGATGGACAGAGTAGATATTCCTTCTAGTATCTTTTGAGATTTGTTCTAGAGGTTTGATAAGTTTCAAACTAGTTGCATAAGGGGTGATACATTTAAATCTCATGTTTTCCTTGTACTGCTGTGCTCTTCTTTCTATTCTTGCCCAGTGCCAAATAACTGGTTATTAGCAGTTATTTTGCTGCTTTAGCAGGGTGCAAAACCATGTTGCTGTATTTGTCATTGAAAACTTCTGTTGCAATTATGTATTCTGAAATTAATTGCTTTTACTGGACATTAGGCTGAAATTAATAGCATTTTATTGGCTGCTGAATCCAATGGGGACACTGCTTGTTTTAGCCATGCTTGACTGAATACTTCCTTAAATGAGAAATGCTACCAACAAAATATCCTGCTACTGAGACTTCCATATCTTAGGTCATAAGTCATTTAGTTCTGCAAGACTAATTTCTTGTCTTTATTAATGACTTGTTTCTTAAGAATCTTCCTTTTTAAGGAATTGTTCTGGTCTGATGATGAATGTGCATAGTGCAAAAAAAAGACTGAAATTCTGTTGTATTTTACCAATCTGGTGGTTGCCCAAATCTCTGTATTGCCGTGGAAGATCATGAGCAAATCCAGAGCTGTCAGAGATTCTTTAACAAACCTCTTGCTGCTTGATAATTCTGGCTTTTCATCCTTAAAGTAGAAGATTCTGTCTTGCTGGCAGAATTTGATGGCTCTAATCTTGTACATTCGATCTGTAATATTGGAGGGGACTTAACAGGCAGTCCTACTGTGTTTTGGCTGTGGGTGCTGCCTAGGAGGAGGCATTATCACCTGTCCTTGGCAATGCTGACTCTTCCATGTTAATAGAGAGGAAAAGCATTACATTTCTTCCTCATACAGGAGTCTTTGAAGGCCAGAAAACCACGGGTTTAAACGCTCATGAGTCTGATAGGGCTTTAATTTTCATGGCTGTAGGTTATCTGTCTAAAGATAGATATCTGATGATGCTGGTTATGTTAGTATAAATAATATGGCTTGGTGAGTGATATTACAAGTTCATTGTTACTTCAGTATTGAGAAGAAAGTCAGGCTTCTAAGTTGGGTTTTGGTTTTTTTCCAATATAATTGCACTTTAATGTTGATGGTGAATATACTTGTGATATGACTGTATTGTATGTAAACTTACTTTGTCACTTTCATTTTTTTTACATTATTATTACTAGATAAGTAGAGTTTATTTGCATTACAGCAGAAATAAACACTGTGGATAAAAATAAATATGCTGATGCAAATTCTTTTCCTTATGCTTGAAAACCAAGATGGGAAAATTGTTACTGTGACTTTCTGGAAACCTAGAAACCTAGTGCAGATTGTCAAGCCTTAGTTAAAAATGTGTTCTCTCTGTTAGCATGTTGCATGCAATTGAGATTAATTCTAGCTCTCAATTTCTTGTCTATATGACCTAGAAGATATTGTGAAATTTTGGTAGTTGTTAGAAATTTATCTTGTAGGAATACAGAAGTGTGAAAACCTAAGATGCCATTTTATGTTTGGATTAATGTGTTGAACTGGAGAGTCAGCTTCTAGTTAGCTGCTTAGGATTCTTATTCTGAAACGCTTGATGGTATTTCAAGTGTATCATTCCATCTCTTCAGGTTATACATAGTAAGAATGGGTATTGAATTAATTTCTAATATGTGATACAATGTTTGAAGAGGGTGTGCAAGCTTCATGTTTAAGTAATGTAGAATTGCTAAGTAGTTCTTGGTATTAAAATAGCTGCATTGTATATTTATGAAAACTAATTATAAAGGAATACATAATCATAGCCCAGCTCATTGGTCTTTCTCAAGGGGCAGGTTAACTCTGAGCTTCTTTCCTTAGAATCTTACTTGAACTAGATGTGGACAGAAGAGTGCTTCCTGACTATGCCTTTGCAGCTTGTCAGTGAGAGCTGTCCATTTTTTTCTCGCCACTCTCCTGTTCTAACTTATGTATATTTTTGAGCAGGTGTGGAAGTAGAAAAATTAGGTGTAAGTCTGTGATCGAGGAGAAAACCACATTCATTTAGCCCATAAACTATCAACACGGGAGGCCCTCATCACTGGATGTTATTGCTACATTAGTTAAATACAAAAGAACATTTGGTCTTTTCTTCAGTTCTTGGTTCAGTAGGTTCCCCCCAGCCTGCAACAATAAGACAGCTGGTATGTGAATGTGTACATTCTTTTAGTGTTTGTCCTTCATTTAGAGCAAGTTATTTTATAATTCATCCCTAGTGGCACTAATTTTGCATAATGCCATACCAGTGTTTCTGCTGTATTTACATATTAAGTCATATTTTTCTGCATTCTTAACTCTTTGCTTTTCCCTTTTTTTTTTTTAAGGAATGAAATTTAATGTCAGACTTGGTGCAATATCTCATTCTTCATATTTTAAGAAGGGAATATCTGAGTTAATGTTTTCAGAAGGCAAATCAACTTTCTTCCTTATCAAATTTTTTTGATATCCATATAGGTATTAACTACATGCAGTGCACAATGTGGGAGAGTTGGTTACTATAAGAAGCTCATGCGTGAGTAACTCTCCCACGCTATGCGAATGCACTGCAGCCCCTTTTTAGTCAGCTGTACACCTCGGGCCTCTCCTGAGCACTAATACATTGGAGGAGGAATTCCTGCAGTTGTTGGTGGGCTGTGGATTTGTCATGGACTTTAGAGACCAGCTTGATACAGGCTGAGTAGAATGTGATTTGTATAAACACAAGTACATGACTGGGTTCCTTTCTGATTGCCTGCTACAGGTGTCTGTTCCTTTAATTGTGTTTATAGAACTATTTGCTGGACTGTTTTATAAAGCAGATCACTGAACTCAAAAAAACATCTGACATCATAACACTCTGTATCTCCACTTCCTCCCCACATGGGTCTTTGGGGGACTTTTGAGTTGTTCTTAACTTGGATCACAGCCCTGTCAGTTGTTTTCACCCAAAACTTGGGCTTAGTTTATTGAAGTGTAGGAATAGTATACACCAGTATGCAATACACCAGTGTTGGGAGTATATGTTTCTTGGCAGCCTGGGGCAAGCGTTACAGGTAGTTTCACTTTGCTGCTACTGCTGTCTTGCTTTTGGACAAGGTGAGTGCATGAGAGATAGTAGTAGAGAAAATCACAAAAATATTGTATTTTTACAATTGTATAACTCAGTCCTAGCATATTTTTTCCTTTTAAGGATTTTGTTAGGTACAACAAACATGAAGTCCAGAATCTTTAACAGGGTCGTACAAGAAGTATCATTTTTTCTGCTGATTTTCTGAAATTATTCAAGAACAATGTTTGCATAGTAATTAGCATATTATGAACAGTAATATGTATGCTTTTTTTTTTTTGGTAACTCTTACTGTTCACGCAGATTGCCATAAAAAGTACAACAGAGATGCTTCTATTTGTATGGTGTCATTGGGTGTGGGCATAAGAGCTGACAGCACATTTGATTTAAGGTGCTGTCAAAACAAGGTCCAAAAAAGCAGCTGATTTCCCCAAGAAATCCTCAAAAAAGAAGATCCTAATGTTGTCCCAGCTATTTACTAAGGTAGACATTCTACAGTACCATGTTTGGTAGTATGGGCTTTGACTATTCCTGCTGCACATCATCACCTCTAGCTGATCAGTGTTGCAGCGTTGTTGAAATCCTGTAAAACCTCAAGGTTGAAAATGAGCCTGTGCCTCACACCAAAACCCAGAGAAGTCCCACAGTTTAAGAAAACAGATGTGTTGTTTTTAAGATGGTCAGCTTCTGATTTATATTTATGGTGTGACCCACAAGGATTGGGTCATGCCATAAGTTGGACTGAGGGTATGTTGAAGGAGCACGAAGAAGAAGGAATGTGATGTTACAGGGAATAGCATAAAAGACAATTGCTGCTGAGCTCAGTGAAGTGAAGCAGTGACATCTAGTCTTGGCAGAACATATTTAATCTAACAATGGAAACTGGATAATAATCCTTAGGTGGTTTATTCCAGTTGCTTTAATAGTTTTTCTAGTTCAAAGGTAGGTAGTACCTGACTTAAATGTTCCTGGACTATATTTGGCTAATTAATAGTACTTCCTTCTGTCGTCTTGTAAAGCAACTTGTTGCTGTTTTGCTGCAATAATCTCATGTACTGAATGACTGTTCTTATTCATATACTTTAATTTTTTTCTTTAGGTTAAAAATCATAGACTGTTATTTGGACACAGTAGTTTCTAAATCTTTTACCATTCTTCTGTTCTGCTCTTCTAGATTCTTTGCATTTTACCTATATCTACATCTTTAACATGCATAGGCCAAACTCATCCATTAAGGCCTTGTTACTGCAGACAAGAGTGAAACTATTATCTTGTGAATAAAAAATACAGTGTTTGATTCTTTATGTCACTGATTTTCTGGTAACAAGACATTGATTCTAATAGTCAGTATATGTTTGTGCTGATAGAGAGAGTAAGAATGAGAACATGAAAGTAGTCATACAGTGGGAGAAAGAAATTGTAGCACCTTCTCATTTTGGTAAAAGCCATTTTGAGGAATTTGTTGTTTTAAGCATTTGTGTTTATTAGCATAATACATCTAATGAACCAAAACTGCAACCAGTGGAAGTCATTATCTGATTTAATAGCAGTAGCATGTTTTTCAGTAAGTTTAGTGGGCAAGACTTCAGGTTCAAACCAGGAATTTTCTGTTAGGAAGAGATACTGTTTCCAGAGTACAGCCACATGTTAAAATTGCTTTTAATAAAAAAATGTAAAGAAATTAAGTATTTTCATTTTGGTAAATGTTTAATTATATTTTAAAATTCACCAATAACAGAAAAAATTACCACTGAAAATCTTGTAAAATTATATCTGGTTTAGGGGTAGAACGGCAGGAGAGAAGCAAGATATATACAAGTCATTTTAAAACTGAAAGAAAAATGTAGAAGAGAGCATTGCACAAAATAAAATGTAAGATAATGAACAGTACAGACTTGTGTTTGTTGAGGAGGACAAAAACCCCCAACGAATCAGCAAGGAATAGATATTAATTTCAATAAAATATTGTAGAACTATGTATGATCAATAAGATGAAGTCCATGCAAACATAAGGTCTGCATTTACTGTGCCTGATCTTCACTGGATACTAATTTAAAGGTAAAAATGAATTTTTGTGCAGCATGAAACATTCCTTATTTGCTCTTCTGCTAAGCATTAGAATAAAATCAGATAAAAATATTCAGAATAAACTGTTGTATTGTACTTAGAATTGGTGTGCTTATGATGAACCCCATGCAGTTTTATGTGGGTAGGATGTGAAATAATTTGTTTAGGGGCTACAAGTTTGTTCTGAAACTTGTATTACCAGAATGTCAGATTTAGTAATGGAGTTGTTTTTTTCCCCACATCTGTGCCTCATGATAGTCTCAGATTCTTTCCTTCAGTACTCTTTCTACTAAGGGTCAGGTACAGCAGTTCATAGGAGTTTAATTTAAAAGAGAGCTCAGGATCATGATGGAATATACATTTTAACAACTTACTGTTGCACATCAACTGAACAACAGCAGCTAGCTGTGTGTGCTTTTAGCTTGAAGAAAATACAGAATGACTTAATATAAGCCAGTTTATAAGACTGATCTCTTTACTTAATATTTGCCACAGTCTTTGAGCATATACATGATCAAATGAATAGAGTTTATATTCTGGTAATCTTCAGAGCCATACTAACTTTGTGTTTCAGCTGAGAGTCAAAATACTCCTAGTAATATTGTGATACTTTTCAAGCTTTATCCTTGAAAACAAGTGTTTTGTGTATATGAGCAGGTGACTAAAGTGTCTTTACATGAGTTAACTCATATACTATGATGTGTGAAGAGCATAAAGCATGTGTTTTGGAACTAGTTTTGCTTTAGATATCTAACTTGGGATGTTTTTCAGGAGTCTGTGAGCCTGCCAATAAAGTATACCTTCAAACACCACAGAACTTCTCTTTTCCCTTATTGGATCACAAAGATGTCCCCCCCTTTCAAAGGGATTTATCCAAAGGGGTATGTTTTCTTTGTTAATTGGGGTAGATTTTTCCTTTTTAGAATCCAAGGCTGACTTTGCAAAGGTTCTTTACAAATGTGTGATTAGGCATTGTAAGAGGAGGGAGTTGAATTCAGTGCTTGAACAGAGACATGCATTCTGTGTCCTGGAAGTGTGCCTGCGGCTGTGTAAGTGGGTGGAAGAGATAAAAGAAATATTTATTCAACTGAACTGAATCCTGTGAAGCTTTCACTGAATCTTATAATGCAGTAGGTTCTGTTTCAAATATAAAATACATATTTTATATAAGAAACTGGTTTGAGAGGAGGTAATGCTGAAATTGCTTCTATAGGAATTGGCTGTTTTCCTTCAGAGGACCTAAGAAAGAAGATGTGTGGAAAAAAATGCCACACTTAGAAACCTAAAAGGGGCAGGAAGGGAATGTCTGATCTTGATGCATTGACAGATGTGCCTCTAGCCATCTCTTCCTTAAAAAGCTTTTGGTAATCAGGGAAAGCTTAAATAGAAGTATATCTTGAGAAGAGTGGGTGCTGGCAGGCTGGATCTAGGCAATTACATCCCTACTGGTCATGATTAATGCCTTGCATGTCACCAAGAGACCACTTAATACAGGTCCAGTATGTCCCCAGTTGTGCACTCTACTGAAATGCAGGGCTCCTAAAGAAGAGTTTATTCTAAATTAGCAGCAGTTTCAAATAGATGATGATGTTCTAGACAGTGCAGTTTGGTGATGACAGCAGGGGTCATGATAGCAGTTTTTGTAGCTAGAAGCAGTCACAGCATTCTAGCAGATAAAAGTAACTTAATAAAACTGTTGCTGCTCTACCACAGGCTAATCAGGTTAGCATCTCTGAAGTTTGCTGACTGGTTTCATAAAGGCCTTTTAGTTGCTTGCATTTGCCTCTATTTACTAACCAGAGTTTCCTGATAAAGCATTTAAAAATCATCCCTATAGTATTTATTAATAGAGTAGAATTTTGAGGCATGTTTTAAGCCAGTGGGTTGTCATTGTGGCTGTCCCTGTCCCCATTGATTCTTTGTGCAGATTTCCTCTTGCATCTCCACAGTGCCTAGACAGTCACTCCACCTTGGCTTAGCTTCCAAAGTCTTTCCTGCAGTACATGGCTGTTACATGTTAGGGGCTGGAGACAGGGTATTGGACCATGTGAGGATTCCTCTGAGCTGATTCATTGCTAAAGTCTGCCTGCTTCTAAAGAAGAATGCAGTCAGGTCAGATAATACCAATCCTATTGAAGATATCAGTGATACTTATTTTGTTGTGAGGTTTTTTTTTCCTTTCTAGAGATAATTTTTTTTGTAGTAAATGAGTGTAAGTTGTTTCTTCTACTGTTCCTAAAAAAGTGAAACAATATTGCACTGATTTCCCTGTCAATAGCCACAGTAGATTCTTTCAAAAAATGAAAATAGCTTTGACTTTACATTAAAGTTTGTTGATAGCATCTTTTGAGGTGAAATCTGTGAATTTGTTTCCTGTGACTTAAATTTAATTTTCCAGCAATCCTCAGCAAAATATCCCAGTACAGCACATGTTCTTTTAGACAGACTGGTAGGGCAAATCTTCACTAAAACTGTACAGCTGTCTTTTAAGCTGTTCATATAGTTTTATTTTTCTGAGCTGATACTGAATTCTGATTCCCAAATAATCTCTTATAAAATTTTGGACAGATTTGGCTTCCTGCCTTCAATATATCATGAGTAAGGTGCTAACTATTGAGCCCTGAGGTGACAGGTTACAATCCTGCTTGTTTCTAAAATAATTAAAGTATTTGTCATGGGCTTTGGTTCCCTTATCTTCCATATCCTGGCTTTTTCCAGACTCAGATTCATCTTGAAAACACCACATTTCCACCATCATATTTCATTTTACCATCACTTTTTGCTTTGCCTTCATGAAAACCTAAAATGTTCTGTCCATAAAGTCACTTCTTTCTTTCTTAACATGTTTCAGGCAACTGCACAAGTTCTTGAAAATATTTTCTTTGTAAAAAAAATGTTTTATGTAATCAAGCTATTAGAGTGTCAAAAACTATTTGATGGTTGGTGGTCGTATTTCCCTGACACAGATATTATTAAAGCTTTAGGAGGAGATGGAGTTCTTTATTGGATCATCTTATGGAGTCTTAAAAATAAACAAGCCTTTGGCCTTTCTGCTCATCTCCATTTTGGCTGCTGTGGCATAGATACTAAATTATGAAAGCTTTGGCGAAGTCTGAAGTTGCATTCAGAGTCATTCAGGATAGAATGCTTTATGAAACTGGCTCATCCTAATGAGTTTATGATTAAAACAGGATTAACTGATGTTTTTAAATTCTGATGTGTGTTGAAACTACATGGTAATCCAAACTTTCACTTTTATTCTTTTATGACAGTACAGTTCTAATAATATTAGGGGCTTGCTGACACTGCAGAGAGAGACTTAAATCCAAGCTGACATGAGTTTCATTGCAAACCCTGTTCATAGAAACATGTTTAGGTCTTACTGGGCAAGAACGTAATGCTGGACTAAACAGCCTTATAGCACGCTCTTTGGTTGTGTGCTGAAAGACTACCTCTGTGTTTTGCTGTTGTATGTATTTTATACTTAAGGCTTCAAGCAACCAGCTGGTTACCTCCTTTTGACCTATTTTTATATTTATGACAACAGCTTTGAGGATTTTAATAAGAGGAGCTGGAGGAGAGACAGTGGCACACTCCTTGAATTTATATGCATTGTAAGACATGTCAGGCAACAGTAAATGATCTCATTTTTTCCACTGAAATAATCCTAGTAGGCATTCTTCATTTGCTTATATGTGCCTGCTTGTCAGGAGAATGAGTGTAGGAGGGAAGGCAAAAGAGGAGCGTGATCTCTTTACAGGCGTATTTTATTACAAATATAAGCTTCATTAATTTGCACTTTAAATGAATAAGCTTCACCTAAGAGCTGCTGACCAAAATACTAAGCAAACATCTTTGCTGGAAAATATAATATTTTGTTCTCTGACAATTTTTAAATGCGTTTAAATTGTATTTTTCTCTATTTTTTTCATAACATATCTTTTGTGATTTTAGTTATTAGATATGTGCAAAGTAGAACTGCCTGGTTTTTGGGGGCACATTATTATTCTGTGCACTGCAGAATCGCTACGGTTGCTATATTGTCACTCCCCTATGTTTGTTTTTATCTGAGGAACTGGGTTTTTGATGTGGCTGAAGATGTATTCCAAAGCCTCACGCTTTTTTGATAGATGTTTGATGCTCTCTTAAAAGATTTCCGTTTCTGATCTGGCTTGCTTGGTGCTATGTGACAGGAGGAAATCACACTGTGTGCTCAGTGTGAGGAAAGCATTAAGGGTTGCTGAAACTGGTAGCCTGATAACAACTAGGTGGCTGCAGCTCCGCATCTCCAAGCTCCAGCCTGGCAGTGAGGCTGAGCATGCCTTTGGAGTAGGGGCATGCACAATCACATGTGTACAGTGCACACTGCCAGCCCCACAGATCAGTGCAGGCAGAAACACTCACCTGGTGTCTCCATTCTCTCTTGAGCTGGGCTGTCTTCCTAAAGAGTCTCTTGGACATGTCTATTCAATAACTTTTCTATTGTTAAGACAAACTGAATAAATACAATCCATACTACTTCATTCAGCGATAAATTCTTTCCTGTGTCCTCCGCTGGATTATAGAGGATAGCGAAGTCCATAAGGCAAGTAGCAAAAGGAGTCTGCAGAGAAAGCAATTGCTGTGTCTGTACAGCTGTAGCTGTGGTTAAGGCAGAGGGGAAAATGGTGGTGGCAGGACCACTAGAAGCAGGAGAAGCAGATGTGGCACAGATATGGCAAATACTCTCTCCTGAGGTATTCACGTTTTTATGTTCCTGCTTTTTTTTTCTTTCCCTTCTGCAGATATCTTACTGCTATTTCTCTCTGTCCTCCAAATGATGCTTTTTAATTTTTTTGGCCATCTGAATGAACTTTTTTCATAAAGAAAATTGAGTAGGCAGAAGGGTATGAGCCTTGTAAGTATGAAAAGATGAACCTGAATGGACATTTGAGCTGTTATACACTGGCTTGTATGTGCCAAAGAGAAATACGTACGGGAGAAACAGAACTGAGAATGAGCGCCAGAGAGAAAATTAATCTAAAATGTGGATCAAAAGGTATGAGGAGTGAATTAAAATTGTCCCAAGACTGTAAAAGACTCTCTTGGACTATCAAGTGCCAGTGTGTGTAGGAGGCAGAGAGTCATACTTTTTCCAGAGAGAGACTGTTGTCTTGTGGACTGAATCACAGATTTCCCCATCTCAAAATCTTTGTACCTTCAGAAGATGTTTGGGTGTTCTGGTTTTTTGTGTTTTGGTTTTGATTTGGTTTTTTTTGTTGTTTTTTTTTTCCTGGTGGGAGGGAGAATGTGGGTTGAGGTTTATGAAACCATTTGTTTCTGCTTATTTGGAAGAGACTTGTGGGCAAAGGCGGTGAAGAGGCTTGTAGCTTGGCTATGTCAGCATGGTCTAAGCAAGAGCCAAGGAATGAATCAGAAACTCTTGGAGGAGGTGATGGGGTGAGAGAGAAGTGGGGTTGAGGCAGGAGTGTGTTACAGAAGAGATCCTGATCTGTAATCCTGCACTTCAGAAGCATGTGATTCTGATTACTGTGGGAGGTGAATGGGAAGTCACCAAGGGATTTAAACAGGCATGTTTAATTTAAATGATAAAAAGAATAAAACACTTTTACTCAGCACTTCAGCTCTAAATATAACATCTATTCATTTCCTGCATATTGTTTCTTAAATGAGTGATTTAGGAGAGCGTGTGGGCTGTCAGAGCCATGCACAAGAAAGGTGCCAAAAACCAATTAAGGTAGAAAGTCCCAGTTACGCCAACAGACTGTACAAGGTGCATCCTCTTACATATCAAGGATAGGCTTAGAGAGAGGGTCAAAAGATGAAGTGCAAAAGCAAATGAATCAAAACATCCAATCACTAGAGCAAATAGGATTTTATAGACATATTTGTAAAAATAATCCTTGCATACCCACAGAAAAGAAACTTTTGAAGTGAGGTGGCTGAGACTATATGAAAATGTTATGTTCTGTAGCTGGCCATTCCTTGGAATTTTAGCTCATGTTTTAGTAAATCACAATGTCATTAGTGATCCTGAGCATTATAGAGATTATCAAGGATTTGGTTTTTGTTAGTGGCAGGTGAGATAAGGAAAGTTCTAACTTCTGATATGTTTCAGAATTTATTCATGTGCATAGCTACTAAAAACCTCCTGTAATTCTTAGAGTGGTCCAGAAATAACCATATCAAAGGCTTTTGAAAGTCAAGTTAGTTATAGTCCCTCCTAAATTGTCACATGATGAGCAATAAATAGATCAAAAATCCCTAGGGAGGAAAGGAACAAATAGGAATAAATAGTTGGGTTTTGCTGTATCAAGGTGATTGTAATGTGTCACAGGCTTTCAAAGGACCTATTTCCTTTAGTTTTGGAAAGCAGGTAGCAAAATATGTAGGTGATGAACTGGTTTAAATATTTTTTTAAAGATCAGACAAAAATAGAAAATCTCACTGCTTTCTAGTTTAACTAGATGTCAGGCTATCATGATCACAGACCAAAATTAATGTTGGAAAGTGTAAAGTAATGCACGGAGAGAAAAAAAAATTGAATTACTCCTACATATTGCTATGCTTTACATTAACAGCTTTTCCTAGTATAGAATAACATACTGAAGTCACCTTAGAAAAACTTCTGCTATTGTAAAATAGTGTCTTTAAAACGGAGCATAAAAAATGGCACAGCAGTATCTGTATGTCACTGTAGAAATCTGCATTACCACCTGGAACACTGTTGGATAGTCTAAAATATGACAGGAATAGCATGCTTTGGGGAAAGCCTTAAAGCCATTAAAGGCATGGAAAAGCTATCATTTGAGAGAGGAAGGGAACTCGAGACTTTTCTAGGTTGACTGTAAGTTGACTAAAATAGGACTCTTATTTTTCTTCCGGTGTCTATTTGTTTCAAAGACTCTACATACACTTGTAAAGGATAAAAGGGTGAGTTACTAATGTATGCTGAAAGATGACAAGCTTTTTTTTAGAATACCTAAAGAGAAGTGCACAAAACATGTATGTACATCCGTAGAGTTGTTAGTATACTTAAGGTGAGTGCCTAAAGGAATAGAACATTGCTGCAAAATGCATGAGTGCAGCTGCCTAGGGTACCCAAGGTGAGCAGTGCTGCTTTCTAGCTATGCTGGTTGGTTTGAAAATAATTAATTACTTGTGAACCCTGGAAATGATACCTGTCTTACCATTAGATAGGCAGTGTTTCAAAGCATAAGCAAAGATTAGGTAGTGTTTCAAAGCAAGTATTTTCACCTCTTAAGGCTTACCTCTCTAGTTATGAGGTCCAGATCTGGGTTGAGTTGACCTGTTCTAATCTTCTCCATCCTAGGTTTCCTTTTCCCCTTTTCCTCAGAAGAGGGGAAGAGAGGGGAAGGGATGGTGCTGGTGGAAGCAGAGCAGTGCTGTAAAACTTCATTTCAGTAAATACTGGGTTTAACCACATACTGGGGAAAGATGGAGAACATAACAGATTCTGTCTCAAACCAGATGCCAAAATTGCTTCCAGTGTGACCCAGAGTGGAGGAGATCCTTAGCTGGTTGTAACAGAGCTAGACAAAACTGTTCTAACAAAGGCAAAAATGTTGCCATTTCCTTCTGTAGAAGGAAACTGAGATTTCTCTTTTTTCTCATGCAGTTGACTAGGGAGAAGTGTTGGTTTTTCTTTTTAGAAGGCCTGGATTTTACCTATTATATAAACATTCTTCTGGAAAACTGTGACGTTCTAGACTAGCCTGGAAGTTATTTTTAGCATTTTGTTTTATGGTCCACCTGGGATTGGGATTCCATTGAGCAGAATTACAGCAACCAACTCTAAGTATGGTGTGACCTAAAAGAGTTTACAGACTTGAGTAGACTGTCAGGAGAATTTGTGGCTGCCCCATCCCTGAAAGTGTTTAAGGCTGGGTTGGATGGGGCTCTGTGCAATTGTGTCTAATAGAAGGTGTCCCTGCCATTAGCAGGGGGTTTGGAACTAGGTGTTCTTAAAGGTCTCTTTCAACCCAGACCATTCTATAATTTCTTAAAAAAAGATAAAAAAGGAAAAAAGAAAGAGTATCAGATATGATGACCATTGGGTAGATCAGAAGTAATTAGTACTGACATCACAAGTTGTGTGATCCCAAAACCTGATGCCTTCATCTTGCCTTGCTAGGATGTGGTTGCCCTTTAGCTAAACATTAATAATGGAGGTGTGTAAACTTCCTTCTCAGACCAACAGTTTGTACTAGTCCTCTGAGTTTTTAAAATCATCCTACTGCTAGGCAGTGCTCGAGATGCTTCTAGTCAAGTTGGATGAAAGCAGCTACTTTAGTCTCAGGTACAGCTTTTACTGTAGGCATCCATGTCTCTATTTCTTTGTATGACCATAAAGCTATCTGTGGCAAAACCTGAAAAGTAGCCCTTGACAACTTAAAGGCAGAGGTCATTTGCTCAAATGAATGCATGTGTGCTTGTCCACCTCCCTGTAAAATTCAAGGTGCTTATTATGAGTAAATTAAGTCACTTAAAGAGACTCCACGTTGACCACTATTACCTTCAGGTAGGTTCAGGACATGCAAGATGGAAGCTGCATAAAGGCATCCTTGAAAATGTTTCTGTTTTCTTGATATTGGTTGTGCTTTAAATTGTGAAATGTATGTACTAAACATCATCTGCAAAGAAAAATCAAATGGGACGCTGTAGATGCTATTTACTTTGGGAATTTTGGCTCTACATACCTGAATTTTTAAAGCACAACATCTAGATTAAAGCATTTATGAAATTTGTCACTAAGCCTAATGGTTTTTTTTCCGAGGAAATCCTCTGTGACATTTCTAGAATATAATTATGGTCTGTTGTAGGAAACTGAATGATAAGTAAAAGATTATCTTAATAAACTACAAAAACATAATTATGGTAAAAGCTTGAAGTAATCAAATGTGTTTTGAGTCCACTGAAGGACCATTTACTGCATATTAGATGTTAATCTTGACATAATTTTTGTAGTGAAGATAAGCACCATGCACAGAAATAATTTCTACTTCATGCTATTTCTGTTATCCTTAGTTCTTGGCTTTGTATTACTTTAAGACTTGGTAGTATATGTCTTCTGTACCAGAGAATGAAATAATAGAGCAAGCAAATGTTCACGGTCTACTATCCCAGTTATGCTGCTGTTTGTTTCCTGCCCAGGTTTAGGATTTTGGAAATGGCCTTTCAAGGGCTCTCTTTTTAATTGCCAGAAAATGCTCAGTTATACTAGGAGAACAAACCTAGTTTGTCACAAATCAGTCTGTAACATACAAAAAACCCCAGCAAACCAAAAATTCCTTCCTTCCCCTCTCCCCACCTCATCGAAGGTTTTTCATACACTTCAGGAAACAGCAAATGAACATTTTTAGTTTTTTGTCAACCCTTTGCATCTTCAGTTTTAGGCAATCCTTTGAAAACTATTCTATCGTAGCAGTCTTTGGTGTAGCCGAAGTGACTGTTTGTGTCCGTGGGGTGTGGGGTGTGGGCTGAAGCTGGTCTGCTGCTGGAGGCTGATTTGCTGCAGTTCAGTGCCATGGCAGAAGCTCTCTGAAAGCTCAGAGCACCAGCTGATGCAGCGATTCTTTATGTGGGTCAGCCTTTACAGGAAGAAAGCAAACCATGCAGTATGAGTTATGTTATCCTGCCTACTTAATCTTTTCAGCTTCTTCTAATCCTTCTGCAGGGTAGCTGTGTATATGATCTGACTGCATAGCACTTC
This sequence comes from Haemorhous mexicanus, assembly GCF_027477595.1. NCBI lineage: Eukaryota > Metazoa > Chordata > Aves > Passeriformes > Fringillidae > Haemorhous > Haemorhous mexicanus. The sequence goes on from NC_082344.1 coordinate 37,919,071, forward strand.
TGGTGCTGTAATTAAAGAACAAATTGTCCAGTTCCTGAATGACACAATATCAGAAGTAGCTTTGTTCGGACTCGAGTTAGTCTTGTTTAAATTATGCTGTCCCTAAGAAAATATGATGGTGTTTTTATGCAGCTGTGTAATCTTCTAAACACTGAATTAATTAAAGTATGATGAAGGATTCTGAGCTTTCATTTTAGATTACTTACTATACACATACTTAAATTCAGTGGCCAAACTTCAAATCAAGAACTTTGTTCCAATAAAATCAAAACGTCTGCAATTTTTTTCACTGAAAGAAAAATCTAAAACTTTAACTAAAATTTTTTTAGGTTCATTATGTTTTATTCCAAGTGAGAGAATGTTTTGTTTCTATTGCCAGTATGTGTTAAGAGAAGAAAAGGATATGAAAGGTGAAGCTTCTGCCTATTAACAAAAATAACCATCAGACTATGAAAACAATCTATCTCTCTTGTGTGAAAGCCAAAATGTACTTTCATCTGGTGGTTAAGGCACTGTTCTATAGGAGAAGATGTAGGAGAACCCTGAAGCCAAGCAAGACTGCATGGTTCTCCCTTGTAGACTAGATGGATATCCCTCATTATAGTGTAGTACTTAAATACGTGACTCTTCTGTAATTTCTTTTGCTTCATGAATCTTGTTTCTGCACTTCAGCAAACACTAACTGGATCCCAAATCCCTCCCAAAACTTCCACAACTACCCCTTTCAAAAAACCCCAAGAAAACAACAGAAAACCCACCTCATGTACCTAATGGTTTTATTAATAATTAGCAGTTCATTCAGACTGATCTTTTAAGGTGCTGTCTCTTCAAAATCTGCTTTTTGTGCAAATGACTTCCTATCAATTGCATGTCATTAACTGAAGTGGACTCTTAAGTACAGATTAGGATGCAAGTTAAAAAGCTGATATGTAAAACACTTACTTCTTCCTTATCCTTCATTATAATCTGTCACACTGATTTCCAAGCTGGGAGCTGCTTAGTATTTTTTAGATTATGTCAATAATTTAAAATACTATATTTTTATGATTATTCAATCATTTTCTACTGAAGTGGTGCTCTAGCAATTTGTATCTAGTACAAGGGGAATGTTAAAGAATGGGACTGTTTCATGATCTGATTCCCTCCTGTGATGCTATGAAACTGCCACCTGCACCTGATTTTTATTTGCATAGGGCTCATTAAGCTCAAGGAAAAATTAATACATCCATGTCTTCATTGTGCAATAGCCTTGAGGATGTTAAGATATCCAGGAGGTATTCTTCATAGGCTTCATGACATCATGTTCTAAACTGCAGCTCATGCACGTCTTTAATTCCAGTGCAGCCTCTTATTTTTGTATTTTAACACTGGAACACCGTGCTTAACATGCACATGTTGTTCATACAGAAATTCAAGCCGGGCTGAATTTTCCAAAATTGAAACTTCCACTTTTTATCCCACAGATGCCTTAAAATATTTGTGTCTATTTTAGTGGTTTTGTATGCATACTCCCAAATAGCATAATTTCAATGCTGTGCTGAATGATTTCACTAGAATTTAGATTACACTTCAGTTACAAACCACAGTTTTAATTACAGCACAGATGCATGTAGATGAGAATAAAAAAATAAGATCATTTGGGTTATATTTAACCACTATGTTAATTTCCTTCTTCCCCGTGCTATGATAATGTAAACAGCAAATGAAGGAGCTTAGTTTGCTGAAATGGTTATTTAAAACTTAAATGTTAAACCTTAATCTATTTCCTCAAGATTTTCTTTATTACAGGCATTAACATAACTGCTGTTGTCTCAAATTTATTTCATTTTAATATTGTAACTGAAAATATGCAATATCTGTGATTAGTGAGGAGGTAACTTGCTCTTCTGTGAGCTTCTATGTTGTATTGTAGTGTGTTTGGATTCTTATGCATCTGATTTCCTCTATTAGTATCTTTCCTAATGTCTCAGATCTCTTTTCTTTCCTCTCCATGCAATAAAGTACGAAATTTTTCTATTTTAGACAGCACATTATTCAATTCTCTTGGCATACACTGCTCTGATTTTTTATTGGCTTATTTGCTTGAAAAGTGCTTCACTGTTCTGAGAAATTTTGGGGTTGTTTATGTTGTGGGATCTTGTTTTCAAAACCTGCAATGTGATCTGTCACTCTTTTCCTATTGACATTATACTGATCTTAATCTGGTTTTGAATTTGAGCAAATATTCCTGGCAGAAATTTTAAGATGATTACAAGGAATTTGAAAGCAGTAGAGAAGAAAATATTGTCTTAAGCATCTTCGTATGTCAGGTATCACAATATGGTCTGTCTAGGAGAACCCCATGGTACAAAAGGAATACAAAGAGGACAGCTTGGATGGATATAAAATTACTGGATCAAATTGATGTAAATTTGCAGGCAGAAAGCTTTAATCAATTTAAATTTTACTTTTTATTGAGCTTTTTAAAAGCCTTTTGAGAGGCCTGTTCCCTGAATTTTTAGTATCTCCCAGGAGATTCTGCAGCTGGTTGGGACAACCTGTTCTGGGGCTTAATCAGCCTCACTTAAAAAATACCCAACAAAACACAACACAAAACAGAAAAAGCAACCTAACTTGTTTTTTTTCCAGTCAGATTTTCCTATGTTCATACTTTTCCTTGTCCTATGGCTATGCATCTTCAAGAACAGTCTGGCTCACTCTTCTCTGCCCTCACAGTAGCCGTGGACTGTAATAAGGTCTCCCTTTTTTTCTTTTATGGCTGCACAAGCTCAGTTTTTTTAGCTTTTCCTTGTAATATCACATGCTCCAGCTCTCTGATCATCCTGGTGGCTCCTTCCACTGGACTTGTTCCCCCATTCTCAACTAGCAGGGCAGCCACTGAAACCTTGTGTGTTCAAGAAGTGGTACCAATCAAGGGGCTGTGCCTGTCCGGTCATCTAGCAGCCCTCAGGTGGGATGAACACCCTTGTCTGGTATGGAGGCACTCCAGGGCAGCTGCTCTGACCAGCTTCTTCTGGATAGTCCTTGAGGGGCATTTAATGATTGCCATGAAATTTGCTGTTTTGAAGATACTTGATACTACATAATGTTATGTTTTGATTTTGTAGAGGCATACTGCAGTATGCTGAAATCACAACACAAGCATGACACAGCACTTGAAATAAACATTTGGATCACTATGCCAAAGTGATTCCCATTACTGATCTACATATGCCCACTGTGAGGATGGAGGGCATCTCCAGTTCACCAGGAAGGAATATGTGGGCTGAAGCCCTCTCAAGCCTGTGGCTCTCTTGAGAGCTCCTTGTGCTGCTGTTTCAGTTTTACACTTTTTGTGGGACTGAGCCGTGTCACATATGTACTTCTCCCTCTGCTGGCCCAGCTTTGCTGGGGCACACCTTACATGCTAGTAATTATTTTAGAAAAGGCTGTTTGCATAACCTGATGACTTACTGGTACAGCCATATACCTAAAGGAAAAGTCACCCTCCAGTCCCTATTATATGCAAATAAATTTCCTTTTATATGCAAATAAATTTGATGTTATGCCACTAGATGCTCATTCTTGTATTTCTTCCTCGAGTTCGTCACCCAAGCCCATCTCCTCTGAGCCTTCTTTCCTTGTGGAGGTTTGTTCATCACTTAGGCAACCTCTATCTCCTTGGGACTGTTGTAAATGTGTTCCTGGTAGGCTGGTGGGCCTGTGAGCACTTGGAGAGGTGCCTGCATATTCCAGCTGCTCCTCACCTCCAAGCTCAACACAGGTTATCAGTAACATGGGGTGAATGTGTCCAGCTGCACAAAGATGAACAGAGTCATAATGCTGTCAGGAAAAAACCGGAGGGAGAAAAGCTGCAGGCATAATTAGTACCCTCAGCCCCTGACATACTCCTAGCAGGTACCTGAAGGGCCACAAGAGAGGGCAGCACCCTCATTTACAGGTTGATGGTTTAGTTGAGTTGTTGTGTAGGGCTTGAATTTACTCCAGTGAAAGCATGGACCCGAGTTCCAGGCCTTAAGTAGATCCCTCCTGACTATGCAGGTGACATTGCAGGTGGATTTTAAAACAAATACTTGCACCTGGTCACAGTCCTTTTTTTCTCAGTGGGGTTGTAAATATGTATTTGGTGTGATGGGTGCACAGAGCTTTGGAAATAGGCATGTCACTGCAGGAAGGAGAGCGAAAAGAAAATAACGAGGGAAGAGTCTTCATAGGCTCGTAAGGGTTAAGTCATTTTCTCTAGGAAATCTAGCAGTCATTCTGAGATTCATCACCACAATTTTGACACAAAGAAAGAGAATGCCTAATTTCTTATTTGCCATTAGTAGTAATAATCTGTTCAGTTTTCTTTGATTATTAAAAAAAATAGCCACATTGAGAATATATTTTCACAGAACATATTTTCAAGAAATCGGAGGTTTTTTTCACCTCTGCATTCTTGCAGTACAAAGCAGTATGCGCATTACAGTATTTTTGATCTTTAAAGGAAAGTTATGATACCCTCTGCTGGCTATTTTTGGAACAGATCTGAGCTATAACTGACCAGTTTAGAGTCAGCAGCAATTAAACTTAATCTGTGCCGCAGTTTTAATGTAGTATTTTTTTCTCTTTTCTTTTTTTCTGATGGATTTGTGAGGAGTTTGGGTTGCTTTGGTATTTTTCTCTCTCTAGTTCTGTCCCTGGCTTCAGCAGAGTAAATCTGACTGTGATGGAACTGTATTTTTGAATGCAGGTTGTTACGGCTTTCAGACCAACACTTCTATAGGTACAAATGAAAATAGCTAGATGTTATCACAGCTCTTGTTGCCTAGTAACCAAAGCCCAATGTGTAATTCAATGAGATAAATTTGATGCACTTTGCTTCTCTTTTCCTTTTTAGCAGTAGAATGTAAAATACATTTAGACTTGAATGTTTTGTTTACTGATAACTAAAATGTATTGAAATCTCTAACTTTATAAGCTCAGTTACAGTGATCTCAGAACTGATGTAAATTTCCCATAATGAAGAGTAATCTGGTTCTTGTAACATTCCTTTACTGTTCAGATAGGTATGCCAGGGTAACTGTGAATACAAATATTAAATTATTTCCTCCATGCCATTCTCAAATTTCACCTTTCCATTTTGTATTCTGATTTGATGATGATTTTACAAATTTTTCTACTGGATCCATTTATGCAGTCAAGGAATGTTCTCAGAATTATTTGCTCACCTATACTGATAATGTGCCTAAAGTTATCTAAGACTGTCCTTGAATTAGTTACCAAATTTGTGATCAGGTATGAAATGTTTGCTTTATTGGGGCAAGCTGTGTAAATAAATGCTTGTAGTAGATTTCTGGCATTGATTTTTGCTGTGTAAGTAAATGATTATATGTTATCACAGAACTCACCATCAAATGAATTTATCTACTTACTGTTATAACTAATCATTCTGTGTTCTTGTAATATAAATTGTATTAGTGATATTATCGTAACATTTACATAAACACATGCTAAAATAAAACTATTTCACTGTACTCTTTCAATGTTGTAATTAATAACCTTTTGAGCTTACTAAAGTTATTTGGAATTGTGTGTTACTGACTTTTATGCTTATTTCATCTTTTCCACTTACTTTGTTAGACTTACTAAATATTTTCAAGAATTATCCAAGATTTAAATTAATTTTAAAGTAATTTTCTTAGCAATAGTCTGTGTATCTGAGTGCAATCATATTTGTGTCTTTTCTTCATTTCTCTTTCATTAACAGTTGATATTCAAACTAAACTCTTGTCTGTATTGGTTGCCAGACAATCTTGAATTATTATTGTCCCAAGATGGTCACAGACTTCTAGGGAAGCTGAATTCTGTCCTTACTAGAATCTCTTGCATAAAGATGCTTATATTTGATGGTTACAAAAAAATTATACAGTGTCCACTGCTTGCGTGCAAATAAGATTTACATATTCTGTCAAGGTCTAGAAAACCTTATTTTAAAAATATCCAACACTAAAGGCGTGGAAATGAGATGTAATTATGAAATGCTGGGAAATGCAAGAAGAGAACTTGTGAATGAATATTGGGAAGAGTTTAAATAAAGCGTGAGTTACAGTTTGTGGAACAAGTTCCCCAGTGAACACAATGGTAGAGATGTTGCTTGTTATTCTAAATGGTATCTCTAGGGAGGTAAAATCATGCTCGTGCTGGGTTTTCACTTCTTCAGTTGCAGAATGCTGAAATCTTCCTCTTTGTTTTGGTCTTGGTTTTTTAATGGTTTATTTTGTTTTCTTAATATTGACAATACTCTTGTATAGCATCAGAATTGAATGGGGACATTAACCAGCTCTTGCTTCTCTTTTCAGGTACTGCTCCCAGCAGCTGGTCTCTTGCAACTGCAGGATGTGAAGAGGACTTGCTGTGAATTTTTGGAATCTCAGCTTCATCCTATCAACTGCCTGGGGATTCGTGCTTTTGCTGACATGCATGCATGCACAGATCTCCTGAGCAAGGCCAACACATATGCAGGCAAGTTATCATTAGTGGAGCACACATTGATATGTGTCAGTGTGGGTGGGTTCCAGAGGAACCTGAGTTTTATCCAGGCTATTGCAGACATGTATCTCCTGATGAAAACTGCATTTGATCTGAATGCCTTCGAGAGAAATAAAATGTGCTGGCTGGCCCACAGTTATATTTAAGCTGAATGGGGCAGCATCTTCACAGACTATTCTGCCCCTGCAGAGTCCATGCCATTTCTAATCCAGGAAGAAGCTAGCTTCCTGTTTAAAATCTTGCACCATCACTTAGGGGAGGGAATTGGGAAAGAAGAATTAAAATTCTGACCACTACCATAAGTCCAAGTATGTAGGAATTACATGGGGGAAGAATTAGAAAAAGGCATTGGGAAGAGGGGTAGCCCCTGCACTGCACTAGTGAAGAAGCAAGAAATGTAATGTTGGGTATTCTGTAATCAACTTATCTTCTGAAAATCCTGCTCATCTAGCCAAAGACCTGAAATTTCTTACTATAAATGGTACCTATAATCTCATCCACTTGAATCTTGTATTTCATCTGTCTCTCCAGCTCTCCTATTTTCATGCTTGGTACTAACCTTATCTTTCCTCTGTAACCAAACCACCTTCCATTTCTGTCAAATTCCCCCAAAAGCTTCCCTTATTGTCATCATATTTTTGGAGTACCGCTGGCCTGTATGACAAACTGCCAGCTCAACTCCTGCTGTGTATTTGCTGTGTCTGTGGGGTGGATTTTAAAGCAATGCACAGTCTGTTCTTGCTCTTGAGAAAAATATGCTGGGTATGGTCAGAATGCATAGTCAGGTCCACACTTTGCTCTGCCTTCCTCCTCCTAGCACTTAGATCAGGCACTTAGTCAGGCTTAGATCAAGAGCAATACAAAGAGAATTAAAAATTAAATGTCCTGGTAAGGCTGTAGAAAGAATACATATGACTGCATTGCTTTTCATAACTTTCCTTAAATGTACAGTGACCAATTAGCATAATTAATAATTAGTACAGAGTTAAAATTGGGTATTTTCCTGAAATAGAGCGCCAAGTCCTTCAGCTCAGGTCCAAATAATAGGCTTTTTATTGCCTTGAATAAATTTAGATCTCAGAAAGCCAAGGACTTTGATGAATGCTTTCAATTGTTTTCATTCCTAGAAATGCTGATTTGTGGTATAGATTTTTTTTTTAACTCGCAGGAGATTATAGTATTTCTATCAAGAATGATTGATATATCAATTAAAAAAAAATCAAAAGCTTTTCAGATTGTTTTTGAAAGTACTAGCATTTGTAATGCCTACCTTACTTACGAAGTTGTGATGTGCACATGACTGAATGACTTTGTGATATTTCTATTTAGACATCTATGCAAAAGGTTTTAATTAAATCCTTTTGTCTTTGAGTAATACACTATTAAATCCAAAAAACTATTACATTTTTTGAAATAGGAAGTGAGACATACATTTATTAACTAGAGTTAATGTTCAGATATTTAATGTTTTAGGGAACACATTTTGATACAGCTGTTGCTTAAGTTTGAGTTTTAAATTAATTTTTCCAGCTTCTGTTCTGACTGGGCCTTAGTTACTTCTAAACTAAACCTCTGAACTCCTTCAGTTACTTCTAAACAATCTTTGTTCTGTTTAGTAGTTGAAGCTAATATTTGTATAGATTACTTTCTAGAAATAAAGATTCTAAGACCCTGGCAGGACCTTGAGTGCAGTATTGGTTAAATGTGTTTTGAGAGCACAGGAATTGTGTCCACCTGTTAGCTCTCCTTCCCTGAATCACTTTGTTCAGGCATCCTTTGCTGTGCACTGAGTGTCTGCAAGCAGAACACAGACAAGTGAAAAGAGGAGGGAAGCTATTTGTTGGTCCTAGTTGGGACATGCAAGATACTAAGCTGAGCACCAGAATGCTCAGTACTCCTGATAAAAGGATCCAAGGAGGGAGCATTGGCCTTCATTTCTCCTTAGAATTGGCTCCTCATCAGTCTTGCTGATTTTCTGTCTGCTGACTCCCTGATTTCATTTCATACAGTTCTAGACCTTTTCAGGTCAATGTTTTTGCTCTTGAATTTTCAGGCTACTTACTGCCTTTATCTCAGCCATCATAGCTTCTTTTTTCCCCCCCCCCGTTCTTATCTCAAATGGCTCTTTGTACTTTGTCACAGCTTTCTTACATCTGAAAAAAAGATTCTCAAAAGTCTGAGCTAAAAATGAATGGCTGTGCCATTTCAGAGTTAAGCTTTGTATCACAGGCAGCTTAGCTCCCAGAGCACACATTTTGGGATTAAGGCTCCAGAAATTAGAATGAGTACAGAAAAAGATTATTAGATTGAAAAAAGTAGTGAAAATATTTCCCTGCTAGTGAAAATGAAAAGTATTTTGTTTTGTAACTTCTCCCAGTCTTCATTTTGTTACACTTGCTATTTTAGATTTAGAAAAAAGAGGCGGCGAGATAGTTCTGCTAATAGACAATGATAATATATAAACATGGTTGCCAGTGGATCAGAAGTTATTAGAAAAGTGAAATTCTAGAACTTCCAGTGGGAATGAAAATTCAACTTCCATTAAATTTGGAGCTTCATATTCCTGTGGTGGGTTGGTCCTTTGCAGCAGAGAGCAAGATTTCTAGGAGAGTCATTTATAAGCACCTGTGATCTGAAAATAGTGGACAATTGATACAGGTTACTTGGAATGAGCTTCTGTTGCAATTTTACTTGGAGATGCCACATGTCCTCATGATGTTCCAGGAAGCAGTCCAGCTCTGGGTCTTGTTACACTTGCACAGTCAGAGACTCTGTACAGCTGAGGCCTCTCCTCCTTTGGTGAGGATTCCTAGGAAGAGAATGTGGCATCAGCACTGCTAGTCTGTTCTCAGTTTTGGTCTGGGATATGTTTTATGTTGTGTTAAAGGATGTACACAAAACAACAATTTTTCCTGAGAAGGAGGTGGATTATATAGATGTTGTAATGTTATGTACAACCTGAAGAAATTGGTAAAACCTTTTAATGAGAAAGGGTGTGCCATCTTGGACTAGAGAGACCCTAGCTCAGTGCTTATGTCCTGACACATTTCTTAGCTTTAACCAAAGAATAGTAATGTCTTTCACCCACTGCATAGGGCACTGCAGGCATTGGGATACCTCTGTGGCAGTGGTGTCCTTTGAGGTGTGGCACAGTGAACCTTTTTGGCTTTTAGCCCTATGCTGAGATGTTGAAGATTCTTTTGTTAGGGAATCCTAGCATGTTTTGTGATGCAGGGATTGCTGCATTGTATTTGGGATAACAGAATTCTTGATTCTGGTGCTCTTAGTCTAAAACTTGAGCCCTGGCAAGAGTTGGAAGCGTGCATGTCTTCTGTGGACTGTTCTTGTGTACATCCTTATGCCTGGCATGGAAAGGATGGAGTTGTCAGAATCATTCCTGTGATTCTATTCTGAGTAGCAATGTCTGTTGCTATGCTGCTGTTGCCTTGGCTGTTGTGAATTTCATGGTGTTCTAAAAAACAGTTATTTAAGTATAAAATTTGCAAATAAATCAGTTTTTTTGGAAAAAAATGTGATTCTGCAATTTTAGCTTCTGCTGGTTCTCCAATTGGCAGAGCTTGTGTCTATCCCTCTGCAGCAAAGCTGGGGTTCCTGTTTGACCAGTGCCTTAAAATAGGCCAATAGCAAAGGCCTTTTGTCCCAAGCCAAAAAGTCTCAATGTGACATTATGAATTAATCCATAAATGTTTAAAGCATAAAATGTCCTGTGCAGGTTTCAGATGTAGCTTTCCTTCCTACGTAATTGAGAAATACAAAGTTAATGTCTCAATCTGTATAGCCAGATTTGTGTGCCTTTTGGATAGAAGAGGTGTCAAGTGCTTTTTGCTGAATGTGCATGTATAGCTCCAGACTCAGAACAACAAATACCAAAAAGTGGTAAATTTACAGCTCCTATTTTCTTTCTATGCTCGCCACGCTGGCATTGTTTATTGTACTTCCAGACATTTTTGTTACTAGCCCTTTTCCTGTTGTTAAAGACTTCTTTTCATTTGTCCCACCCTACAGGCACAGGGCAGACAAGGACAGATCTTTAGCTATTCAGACTGACTCAGTTGCAAAAATGTGAAAATCTGTTTTTCATATGCAATTGGAACAGATATTTTAGAAATGTCCTAAAATTTTTTTTTTTTTTTAAAGCCAGAGTTTAGTCTTGATAATAAAGAAGTAGGATTCTACTTGCTTAGGAAGTGGAAATTTAGCAGCCAAGCCTCTGCAGGTCCTAAGCCGGCTTGTTTTCAGGCTGCCAGACTCTAGAGCCAGCTGGCTTCAATTTCTGGGTAAAGAGGCAAGAAATGGGGCAGGATTCCAGTACAAATATGTCAAAGTTGCATACTCTGTGGAAAATTCTGATTTGGGAAAAAAAAATTATTTTGTTCTCTCATGGAAACTTCCATCTGGGTAGTTCTCTCTTTGCTTCTCTAAGAGATGTTCATAAAGAAAGAAGTATGTTCTGTAATGCAGTAAATAAAAAGCAAAATAGTTTGAGATTTTACAGGCAACAGTTACATAAAATATTTAATCATTTAAGCATAACTTTCATCAGGTTTGATGTTAATGTCTTCAGATTATCTAAGATTTCAGGATGGGAGCACTAATATGAGATAATAAAAATCCTAACCCAGAAGGCAAAAAAATCCACACACCTCCTGTACTATTTTTCATCACTATTGGGAAAAGAGGATCCAAGTGTGATTTCTTGAAATTTTAGTACTGAGTCATGTTGTTTCGAAGATGCTGATATCCTTCTTGCTAAAAGGATGCAAAAAGTTTGAATTTCATAAGTGTGATTTTTATATATAATGAAGCCTTCTGTCTTCAACACTTGGACTGGCATTACATAAATTGCCATTGGTGGATTTAATTGATTTTTACATTTCCTTGTTATTTTTCAGCTTTTAATTATATTAAATAATCCATGTAGCTGTAATTGCAATTGGCTTCTGCCAAATGTTATCTATCAATCAGTTACAATGGTCTGCTGGACAATAAGGGATCTGATTCTTACAAAACAAGTTATTTCACCTTACCTCTTTTTTTGTTGACTAAAATTTATGTAGGAATCCCCTCTATTTCTCTTTTGTCTGTAATTCATTCACCTGAGGATCTGTAGCTGTTGATTGAGCAGTTTGGTTTAGTGTTTCTCCTTTTCTCATTCCTTCCCTTGACCATGTGCCATGTTTTATGCCTTAGGAGGCTGATGTCCAGTAAAACAGTTTTTGTTCAAGCACTGGGGTTTTTTTTATTCTCTTCTGTAGTTCTTATGTCTAGCATGAAAACTGGAGACAGCCTCACATTCATTGTATTACTTTGAAAATTCTCAACTTTCACCTCTCCTGGTTTAGAGGGTGGATCTCTTCCTACTTAATACATGACATAAATCTAAATAAAATTTTAAAAAGCAAGGCTTTTGTATGTGAGTCTATAAAATCAACCAGGTATTTCTGATTTATGAAATATATCCTGTTGAATGTGTTCCACTGTTGCATTGTATTTCTCAAGAGAAGATGAACAGTGTTTCAGAACCACAGATTTGTTTGTGGTTTGGATGCATGTTGCTTCCCCTTTCTGCTTGCTTCCAAACTCAGCTTCTCAGTACAATCAGGCATACTGGTTTGTGACACTGTCACCTAAAATTTGGAGTTTATTGTAAAAATAATCTATACAAATTATCTTTCTCCATTTCTATTTGCAACCAATAAAACTTATCAGATACTTAGCTTGAGAAGCTGCATACTTTTCTGAAAAGCAAACAGATACAAGATGATTTGTAGAGTGGAAAAGTAATGGGGACATTACAAAAATCAATAGTATTTCTTTTCATCCTTTCTTTCCCATTCCCTGAAATACTGCAGAAAATACTACCTGTCCATCATGACAGAATGCTGCAGAATTAGAGGGTCTTGTACTGATGATCATTGCATTTAAAACAGCTGTTTTCTTGTACCCTGCAAAGTTGAACTGAAAAATTAGACTTCTTGATCTTAAGCATTCAGCATTCTTTACTTTTTTTAACATCTTAGGCAACTTTCTCAAGTATGGAGTCTTAGTTACAGTAGTACTAATACAGGAATTGAAAAGGCTATAAAAGGGGAGAAGTAATTTTACTGAATGGAACTACTTTTTAAGCAAAAAAATGCCATAAAAAGCAATTTTAAGGAAAGGAGGGGACAGCTGAATGACAACTTGGAAACTTGAATTTTTTTAATTTTTTTCAGTTTTATTCAAGTTGAGGTTTAAAAAAATTAAGAAAATCTACATGCCTTCTGCACATTGTAGAGATTGCAATATGCACTATTTTATGTCCTTGGAGAAGCTCTGAGAGATGCAACAGGACTTGTTGCATGACATTGCTGGTTGGTTCTAAAGAATCAACCACTGTTCATGTCAAACTTCAAATTTAAAACATGTTTGTCAACAACATACAGATTATAAAGACTCTGGAGTCTTTTTTCTCTATTTTTGTGTACAAATTTAGTAAAATGAGACTTAAGTAATTCTCAAGGACAAGTACTGAGATGAAGCAAGCATCTGAAAATTGCTACAATACTTTTAGTATAATGTGCTTTAATATTTCAGTTAAAGAATGTTTAAATGTAAAAGCTATTTGTGAGACCAAGCTTTAATTTATAGAAGAGGTTTTAAGTCAGTATATTGCTTCTAGATAGGGTAAAATAGCTTGCATATGGAATCATTTTCCTCTGTTTTCCCCTGCTGTGTTTATGCTTGTTGTACATGTGGAGACCTGTTGCTCTGTGTTAGCGTATTTCTGTTCCTCCAAACAGAACAGCACTTTTCCGATGTTGTACTTAGTGAAGAATACCTCAATCTTGGTGTAGAGCAGGTGTGCAGTCTGATATCCAGTGACAAACTCACAATTGCCTCAGAGGAGAAGGTAAGACAATCTGTATCCCAGTATTCTCTTTATCCTTTCATGTGTAAGAGTGAGCTTGCTCCTACTGATCTTGTGCCCTTTTTCAGATGTGTTCTGTGTTTCCTTAGCGAAATTAGGCAGGTAATGTGCTCAAGTTTCAAGGATGTTTCCCAAAAGTGTTGTCAGTCTGCTGTTGACAATTAGTCTCAACTCTTAAAAATCCTACAACTATATTAAATCACATTACCTTCTTTGGGAAAAAAACCCCAAAACCAAAACTACATTAAATGGAAATTCCTTCTCATCTTCAAGCAGAACAACCAGAACACATGCTGAGTCACATCCATAGGAGTTTGGTTTACTAAGGGATAAATAATTCCAAGTTTGAAGAGCTCTTTTATGCCATTTAATAACTTTGGCATCAGCAGTCCCACAAAGGTATTAAAGCTCTCTGGGTATATGTGAGCTGTTTAACCTAATTGAACACATGTGGGTTGCACAGGAGATGACATGGCAGCTTGGAATTACCAAACCAGAATTTAATGTGTATTGGCTCACTTTTAGCCTAGATCTCAATCTTTTAAAGTCATTTTTGAAACACTGTGCTCTTCAATGAGCCCAGGGTGTCCCTGTAAACCTCTAATGATTTTCAGGTTGTGGATGTAATAATTTTGAGACTTTTAAATTAAATTATGATCTATTTGAAATACGTTGGTTTTCTTTTTTCTGAGAATTTTATAGTTGTACTCAAATGAGGCTAAATTGTGTTCAAAAGCATGTATGAATTCTCATTTGTACAGTTAGGAGTGTTTCATGTTTGAAACTTTGAATCTAAGAACTATCTGCTTAAACAGCAACTAGCAAAGCTATGTTGTTGTTCCTGTAATACCCTGAAGGTCTAGATCTATCACTTAAATACATGTGATGCTGCTTTTGTGGAGTATAATTACAGTAGCAGATGAGCACAGTAGCTCATCATCTGGTGAATGATGAGCTACTGTGCAATGCTGGCAAAACCAGCCTTGGGATCACTTGTCCTGCTAAGACTCAGTAATAAATCATTTGGACTGTGATGTGGCAAGTCAGTTCTCCAAGAAAGGAAGAAAAGTGTGAGGACTGTAATATTCCTGCTGCTGTGTTGTTTGTTTGCCTAGTTTTCAGTTTCAGTGAAGTCATCGTGTGCATTTTGTCAATGTAGCACAGCTATCCTTGAAACACCAGTAGAGGAGTAGATCTAAAAAGAGACCAGATAATGCACCTTCAGAATTTTATAGTTGATAAATATGGAAATAACGGGAGCTGTAACCACTGTCATCTGTTCTTACGCTAGGAGTTTTAGTATAAGTAAAACTATTTTTGGAGGCACACTAATGTTTTCATGCTTATGAACCTGTAAGTTAAAGAACTAGATTTGTTTGTTTTCTGGAAGGTATTTGAAGCAGTGATAGCCTGGGTAAACCATGACAAAGATGTAAGGCAGGAGTTAATGGCACGTCTGATGGAGCATGTTCGGCTGCCTTTGCTTTCCCGGGAGTATTTAGTTCAGGTAAGCAAAAAAGAATACTAATTATTCTGCATGTGAATATTTCTGTTCGTTGTTTTTATGCCAGGTAGAAAACTTTAAATTTCAACAACAGTGCCATTAGTATGTTAGTGATAGAAAAAGTAAACAAACAGCCACTACCACATACTGATGTGCTCATCCACACAGCAAGGTGAGAGATAGAGGATGACTTATGTAAGGATCTGTTTGGCTGACTGCATGTCATACCACATCAGGAATCTGAACAATGTAATTTGCTGAGATCAGGTTAGGTTTCATTTGTAATGCCATCTTTTGATAAAGGATTTGTTCTCATAAGTGAATTTTCCACTTCAGAATTATATCTGTTGTTTAAGCTGATTAGGAATTAATGACAAAGGAAGCATTCTTTTTTCCTGGTTCAGAATAAATAAATTTTTTCAAATTTTATAAGCTCATTTGGATATTTTGGTGTCAGGTCAAATATTTAAGATTGACAATATGAATTCAGTATTAACATTGGTTAGTAGGTATAAGTAGGTTGGTAGGTGTTTATTTTAAAAGTTCTGGTTTTGTGATACAAATCTCCAATTTGTGTGGGTTGTTTTGGGTGGGATTTGGGGTTTTTTTGTTGTTGTGTTCTGTTGTGGTTTTTATTGTTGTGGGCTGGCTTACTAGTTTGTTAAATTATTCTCTGCTATTCCTGCCTAAAAATATTCTGTAATGTCTGTATTTAAAAAATCAAGAAATGTGCCCAATTTTAAGAAAAGTGATTTACCTTGCCTGTCACTGATTCTCCCACTTGCTAATTAACAATCAGCATATTTTGATTTTTTTTTTTTAGTGACTGCACATTTCCAACACAAATTTGTGTCCTACTGGTTAAATTCCAATCTTAACAAGTAGATTAAGTGTGTGGTAGACCATAGGCTTTAATACACTTTGAACTGTGATTTCTGCTTTACTTCCTTAACATGCTCAGACCTTGTTAAACTTCTATTAATAAACAGAGAGTTGAAGAGGAAATACTGGTTAAGAACAGCAGTGCTTGTAAAGATTACCTCATTGAAGCTATGAAGTATCACTTGCTACCAACTGAGCAACGGGCATTGATGAAAAGCACACGGACAAAATTGAGAACACCCGCCAGCCTTCCAAAAGTAAGGCCCGTGTTTTTCCAATGTATATACTATTTCAAACTGCATTTTAAAAACTTTCATGAGAGCAGGACTGTGTCTTGGGGTATTCCTGTAAAAAAATTGTACCAGAATTATTTATCATAAAAATGTAACAAGTGATTACCTTTACACTCCATGCTACTTATGATATAGATGTTTTAGCCTCCCACCTACACAGAGAATCACCACTACCTGCCCTCCCAGAAAAATTTTTTAGTAAGTGCTTCAGCTATTTTGAGAAATAAACAATTATGGAGAAGTAAGCCTGTTTAAAAAAAAAACAAAAATAAACAAAACAAACAAACAAACAAAAATTCAAAACCCGCCAAACCAAAACAAAGAATGACTGAAGTTTCTGTGTTGAGATTTTTTATTTTATCTTTAGTTTATTTTAGCAAAAAACAAGCATTGGATACTTTCTTCTTTACAATGAAGCAAAGTTTTCTCATAGTACTGTTGTGAAAATGGTGATAATGGAATAGGAGATTCAGTTCAGCAGATTTAGCACATTTTTCTTAGAAGAATGAGGTAAGGCTGTTACGTGATGGATGGTCACAGCTTCATTACACATCATAGATGGTGAATTCTCATACCTGAGATCAGAGTAGGATGTGAAGATACAGCAGGGTCTCTCCCTCTTTTGTTGGAGCTTTCCCAAGATTCTGATTACTTGCTGCTTTTCTACCCTTGGTATTTCCTCTGGACAATATAGCTACAAATTACATTTGTTTAAAAAAAACACCTAGCAATTAATTTGGCCTAGTTCACAAGACTCAAATTTCTATAGGAAAGCCATCCTTTAATTACTTCTTGTACAGAAGCTTGCTTTATTTTTAAACACTCTTTTGATCTTTCAGGTGCTCTCATATATGCAGATAACTTACAGGTATTGTTATTATTCTCTCCCTGTTAGTTGATGATGGTAGTTGGGGGACAGGCTCCGAAGGCAATTCGCAGTGTTGAATGCTATGATTTTAAAGAAGAACGCTGGCATCAGGTAGCTGAATTGCCTTCCAGAAGATGTAGAGCAGGTAAGGAAGCCTAATTTTTTGTTGTGGTTGGTAATACTTCAGAATTTAGGCATTGTGTGTTCTCTGGAGCAGTACTTGAGATATTTTTCCAAGAAGGGCTAAACCTTGACTTCGGTGATCATTTGAATTACTTGGTAATCTGGAAGGATACAACTTTGATCAATTTGAGCTTAATTTGAGCTTCAGTTTGTAATCTGAAGGATAAACTGTTTTATTACCTCCCACAGAAACAAGGGATAAATAAATTAAAATATTAATGCATTGTAATGATGACTAATTTTGCTATTAAAATGCCCTAATCTTATTAAATGTTATAAAGAACATGAAGCAGTGATAATCCATGACTGAAAACATGAACATATGATCTTAAAGCAGCTGAGCAATTTAAGCAAGAAATTCAGCAAGATGGTATTCAGGAATGTGCATTGTTAGCAAAAAATGTTAAAAATTCTAGGGCTTAATCTGAATGAAGTGTGGTTCTAGGGGACTGTCAAAAGCACAGCAAATGTAGTGAATACTGTAGTTTGTGTCAAGTATCTGCATACTAGGACAGTACAGAAAAGAGTTACAGAATATAGTTAATTGGCAGAGAGACTGAAACAATCATCTTTCCTCCCATGTCCCTGCTCTAGGAATGGTGTACATGGGAGGCATGGTTTATGCTGTTGGTGGTTTCAATGGCTCTTTGAGAGTTCGTACAGTAGATTCCTATGATCCAGTGAAGGACCAGTGGACAAGTGTTGCTAACATGCAAGACAGGAGAAGCACACTGGGAGCAGCTGTGTTAAATGGCCTTCTTTATGCTGTGGGAGGATTTGATGGGAGTACAGGTATGTTTGCCTGAGACATTTCTGAACAGCTTTGACTACTCTTAACATAATTGTTTCAAATTTTAATGCCTCTTTTTGCTGGTACTTGTGGTGAAACCAAGCATGAGGGTAGCCTAGCATCTTGTGGTGTGGAATGTCTTTAAGTGGTCACATCCCCCTACCTGAACAGAGGACTATTTGCTCCTAAGAGTTCAGGTTTAAAGACTAGTGAACTTTTGGCAAGTTTGCTTCCAGTATTCCTTCTATGGTCAGTGTCCTTAACTTGTGGAAGATATGAGAGAAAAATTATCTGGTCTGTTTAGTCCTGTTTGCATAGGAAATTGATCTCTGCATTTTCATGTAGTTTAAGATTATAATCAGCTTTTTCTGACCTGTGAGAAGGCTTTAGACATTCACTGTTCATTCTCTACTTAGATGAATTAAACAATTAGTGCAGAAGTGATCTTTTTGCTTAATAGCTATTATAGAATCATATGTAGGAGAAAGCATGTGTCTTAAATAAAAAGAAAGGAAATAATCCAGGGAAGAAGTTTTCACAGCTCCACAGAAGTTTTCAGTAATTTGCCCATTTTCAGACATAAAGTTGAGTTGACTCTAATTGCCTAAAAAGTTGTGCTTTATGTTCAGTATGTAACAATACTTAAAATGAAATCATTTGAATTTTCAGATATGAAGAGTTTTCTGAAAGCTAGATACTGTTGCACCTAGATTTATAGACATAATGTTACATTGTCTTCATAGGTTTGTCATCAGTTGAAGTTTACAACTTAAAGACTAACGAGTGGTTTCATGTAGCTCCAATGAACACAAGAAGAAGTAGTGTTGGTGTAGGTGTTGTTGGAGGTAAGTTGACAAATTATATAAAAAAGAATAGAGGAGAATGCAGTCATTTACCCTGCTAGTTTTTCTTATTTCTGAAAACATACTTCAGATTTATGTTTTTACTCAACCTTGTAATTGAAATGGTGTGAACAATATGTAATCATTCTGCTTGGCTTTGACTAGTTTTTAGCATAGTAGTTTTAAATTTTTTTTTCAGAGCTTCAGCTGTGCCTGAGACCAACTGAGGAAAACCTTGCTAAGCTCTAGGTTATGTGTGTCAGCAAAGTCAGAGAGCTGACGTGGTGACCTTATCATTTGGTCTTTAGTGATGCAGCACTGCTGTATTGTCAGCTCTGTTATCTGCAGCTGACCTTGCTGGCTGCATGCTGGGGACAATCCCAAGGGCAGTGCCAGGAAAACTGCTGACTTTTCAGTCAGCTTGGTGGTGAATAGCCTGGATGTCACTTGCACAGTGGAGGCCTGGCTTGGCTCTTGGATCTTAAAACGGTTTTAGGGGTGGGTGTCTGCTTTAACTGCATAGGAACAACTGCTGTTTCTAATCTGAAAAAGCAGACTGTGTGAGTGATTTTCAGCTATATTTCTGATATTCCTAGGAAGCCTATTTGTGAGCTTCCAGTATCAAACATTCTTGAACTAGCTTGCTTTTGAGCAATGCCTAATTTAAAACCTTCCCTTTGTATTTCAGCTAGGCAATTTAAAATCTTTTGACTTGTATTGTTGTTGTTAGATACTGGGTGCCTTTTACATCCTAAAAACAACAAGATCTGTGGCATGCTAACCGAAAGTGTTTACAGTATAGACTCTCAGTAAATGATTGACAGGTGCTGATTAGTAGCTAATTGGAGAGCAATGCCTTCCTCTTGGCCGATGTGGCAGTCCCTGCATGTACATTAGCAGCTGGCAGGCTCCTTTGGTTCCCCCAGGGAAGCTGTATGCTGTTGGTGGCTACGACGGAGCGTCACGGCAGTGCCTTAGTTCAGTGGAATGCTACGATGCCAATTCCAACGAGTGGAGCTATGTCGCAGAAATGAGCACGAGGCGGAGCGGAGCAGGTGAGTGGACAAGGATCAGCTGTCCTTGCAAGGATGAAAATTCGTGGGTTTAAAATGTATCTAAAAACATGAAAGGTAAGCTGAAGTCTGAATCTAATGGAATGTGCTAGTCCTAGATGGCTGATACACAGCACAACTGTTCCACTGAGTAAGATTCAGTCTGTTATGAGTAAATATCCCTCTTTGTTTTTTCATACTTTCATATTCCTCCTCTTCCCACAACTTCTGGTGGTTTTTAACATACAGACTAATATTCATGGATTGTAATAATCACTATCACCTCAATTCTTAAGTATCAAAATCTATACAGCAAGGATGAAAAAATGTCTTTTCTACAGGGATCTCTTTGCCAATTAGTGCTGATTATTAAAACAGGTTGACTTTACGTGTGAACTGTGACTAGGTTTCCACCTCTTTGGAGGACTTGTTCTGCATTCTGATTCACTGCAGGAAATTTTGTCCTTGTTCATTCCTAAGTTTGTATTACTGGTTTCATCCTATTACTTCCACTTATGTACCCTTTATTTCACCTTCAGTAATTCTTCTCATCACCTGGTGTTTGCATCCTCTGTACATGTACAGCCTACTGCATGTTATCCTTCCTTATCATTTAGCCAAGGTATATCCATTTATTTCTCTATAATCTTGACAATCCCTTCTCTCTTTTTTTTTTTTTTTTGTGGATTTCTTTTTTCCTTCTTGCAATTCTGAGTGTGTATATTTCTCTTTAAAGACATCTTTAAAAGTGCCTATGGTATTCCACTTTTGTTTAATGAAATGGTGCTTCCACAGCTCCAAATTGACTTTAGCATTTTCATTATCTATTAATATTATGGACTTGAATCTCATTTACTGTTCACTGTCCTCTATTTGTCTTTTGGTATTTCAGGTTTTTTCAACTCGCAGAAGTTGTTTTATTTCTCTAGATGCGTTCCCATGGACTTTTTCAAGTCAAATTCCATGATATTATTTTCTACATTTATTTTTTAGTAATTAAGTCACTTTTTTGCCAAGTACTTAGTGGTGGTTTTTAGCAACACCCTTCAAGTATCTACTGGTGGTTGCAATAATGTGCTTCATAACGGGAAGAGATATTGCTACAAATAAATCTGAATGGACTTCTAGTATGCTCAGTATATGATTAATAATTACCCCAACTTCTCATCTTACCTTCCATTATTCTTTGTTAACTCTGAACAGTTTTTACCTATGTGATAATGTTTAAATTAAGTTCAAATAATTTCAAAAGAAATCTATCAAAGTACTAAATTTGTTACTAAAATCAAGATAGTTTGTGATACTTCCACCATATCTGTACAAGATCAGCAAGCTGATAACTCTTATTACTAGAAGTCACATTTCAATTGTATTTCTAAACTAAAACTTGGATGATAATGAAGGAAACATGATACACTATACCTCAAGAAAACACAGTTGCCTTGTGAGACTTCTAGTAACTCAGTCTGTGCTTCTCGGAAGTCAATTCTGGATTAAAAACTGGACAGAGTTGCAGTAAGGGTACTGGAAAATATTCCTGTCTAATATTGGCAAGTTTTGAGGAATATATTTATATAAAATGGGCAAGGTACAAGAATAATTTTAAAGACAAATAGTGTTGGTGGGTTGTGACAAAGTTTTATTTTGCAATCTGCCTGCACACACATTTTGTTTCAGCATTTGGTGTTTATTTTTTGATACTCTGTTTTTGCAAACGTTGTGCATGTAGCCTATTTATATAGTAGATGTTTTCAGATTTTTTTTTTAATGTTGAATTTCTTCTACCACTCCTTAAATATACTAACTAACTACTGGGATCTTCCTGCCCCTCTCCTCTCTTCCCTTGTCCCTGTATTTGCTTATTCAACTCTCTTCTGCCTTTTACCTGGTCCACTGATTAAACAAAATGGAGAGGAAAACTAAATGTAGACAGTTATTCCAGATTCATATAATTGAGTAAAATAATCAACATTCTTCTGTGCCACTCCGTTAAATACATGAAAAATTACATTTTTTGCATGGAGGAGTGGGTAGTCATGTGAAAATCGTGGCTGTTGGTTGAGCTTGGCTGTAGAGGCCAAATAGCCAAACCCACCAGAACTGTTTCAACTGGCAATCAGTCCTGGTGGTGTTACGGGGGCTAACTAAAGAAAATTTTGTTCCTGTATTCAGCTTTTGGATGTCTGGTCATCTCAAAGAACTTAAGCTCATCTCTTTTGTTCCTACTGCTTCAGCTTCACTCAAAAGCAACTTTTCAGAGGTTAACCCTCAGTTACTCTTCTTTAGTACCCACTGCTTCTCAGTTGATCAATACGGGGACAGATCTGTTTCCAGCAACATATTGGGAGGAGGAACTTCAGATCCAGATATAGGCCATTTGGGAGGGCTGAGAGATATAAGACAGGGTCCTGAAAAATGGGCAGGAAAGAAAAATAACAAAGAAAAGAGAACTCAGAAGACGGCAACAAGAGGATACAGACGGAAGGAGCAAGAAATAAGGTAGGACCTGGAAACTGGGTGTGGGATTAAGGGAAAATGAAGCACCATGGAGGAAGGGAAGACATTATTAAAAATAAGGAGCTATGAAAGAAAAAAGTGGCAATGTGGCAGAGGGAAAGCTCTACACACTGAATAGGAAGGCCAGTGACTCTATTGAAGGCATGGGTGGGGGGATTTCTGTCACATCCCATATTTAAACTGAAAATATTAGCCCTCCTTCTGCAATGTTTAATTCTACAAAGGATGAATGTTGTACTTTCCTTTCTAATAAAGTGTGATCAGAGTGGGAAAAAGAAAAGTTGTCATACTATACTGTGGCATGATAGCTAGAAATAATAGCAATAAAATAGGAATTAAATTAACTGGGAAGGATATGGGGAAATGCTAGTAGTGAATATCATTGGTAAAGCCCTAAATAGCATGATTTATAAGTGTCCTGTCAAGAAGCTATTTTTCAGATTTACAGTACCAATTAGCTTCCATGTTTCCTTCCTCTCTTCTTTTAATTATTAAAATCAGTCTCTTTAATAAGAAAATTTAGTCATTTCAGCAGGAGTCATTTCTCTTCATATAGAAATGGCTCTTAAATACAAAATTAGTGATACGTTTTTAAAGATATTTCAGCTTGTTATTAAGGTCTTGGGGTTCTCTTTTTCCTTTTTTTTTTCTCCTTTTTTTTTTCTTACTTCCAATATTTTTTTTTCTTTGAGGGACTTTCCTGATTTTTTGCATTCATATTTCTTTCCCTTTAAAAAGATTTTAAGTGGTTCCATGGAATACTTTATGAGCTATCTTTGCAAATCTGTATCTCTGCTTTGAGTTTCATAGTCTTTAATGTGGCATTTATTAGATTTCCCAGTATACTTTCATAGAAGTGCTTTTTTAGTTGTCTTTATGGTCCATCACTCAGAAGTTTTAATGCAAAAAAAACCCCCTACATTTCTGAAATGTATTATGTTTTGGTTCTAATAATGCATTATAAAGGGAGTAATAAATAAACAGGCCTTTCTTTCTGCTTCCCCCATTTCCATCTTTTCAATACGTGCAGCCAAATAGCAAGTAGGTAGATGTAGCTTTACTCACACCTTCATTCCAAGCTCACAGATTGATAAACTTTTGTTGTAAAGTAAAGGAGACCTTAGGATTAAAGGACACCCTTTAAAAATCCTTTTGGATATTTTGATAACTGAAGCTTGGTTCAAAGACGCTTGGTGTTCTTCAAATCCCAGAGAAGGTACTCACTGCTAACTGTTTAATTCTGTTCCATCTGTTTACAAGGTATTCCAACACTTCAGTGGAAACATCCCTATTGTATAATGTCTATCCATTCAGCTTTTACCCTCTGTACTGCGCAGCTTTTACTTTCTAAAAGTTCACTTACACTTGATCATCCTGTCAGATTTCTGTTATGCTGGCTAAGCACATTGTCTCATTTACTGTCACTTCTAATTAGTCCTAAATTTCAACAAGCCTCATTTTCCTGCACGTCATTTTTCGTCCAAAATTTTCTAAATCTTCTGTTGCAGAACAGCTCTGGTCTTTGTATGCTGCGATATGGTAGATGGGCACGCAAGGCATTTTATCAGTGTCTTGCTGTAGTTAATGTCTCTCTGCTTTAATGCATCCTGACCCAAATGTTTTCTGAAATAGTTTCCAACATTGACTTAACGAAGGATTTGTGTTAGCTGACATATTTGTTGTTTCTCCTTTGTATCATTCAAATAAATCTCTGGTTAATTCTGCGTATTTTCATATGTTTGCAGGTGTTGGTGTGTTAAACAATTTATTGTATGCAGTAGGTGGTCATGATGGTCCTTTGGTAAGAAAAAGTGTGGAAGTGTTTGACCCCATTGCCAGTACGTGGAAGCAGGTTGCAGACATGAACATGTGCAGAAGGAATGCAGGTATGTACAACGATGACTAAAATTGTGCCAATGTCGATTGTGAATGGCATGTACCTGGATTTCTGCTGCTTTCATAAAAAAAACATGCTTTTGGGGGGGATGTGGGAGTCAATTACTAATTTTCATTTTGGTTTCCTGCCCTTTTTCAGGTGTTTGTGCTGTAAATGGTCTCCTGTATGTAGTTGGAGGAGATGACGGTTCCTGTAATTTATCAACAGTGGAGTATTATAATCCAACAACTGATAAATGGACAGTTGTGTCATCTTGTATGAGTACAGGAAGGAGCTATGCAGGTAAGGCATATAGATATTGTTAATACACTTTTTAAAGTATAACATTTGACAAAGCATCCACACAGAGTCCTTGTCTAAGGTAAAATCTAAGATAATAAAATGGGTAGGAAGAATCTGATGGTACATTTTGAATGATGACTTCAAATAATTACTCACTATAAAGAAAAAAAAAGGGATTAAAGTGTAATCAAGAAGCACATAAATGGTGAGTCAGAAAGATGATTCCAGTATGACGAGTTTTTTTAACAAGAAATATGTGTCTCAATCTAAGAGGTCCTATTCCAAAGTTCTTTGGGATTTGATATTTAGAAAATGAGCTGTTTCAGGAATCTTTTCCTTCAATAACTGCAGTTTTTCAAATGAGTTATTTAAGTGAATGTTAAGGATGTGTTTCACTGATAGCAAACTTAAATTTGATTAGTCACAGAAACTTTCATAACTTGGCACTGATTCAGACAGCTTCGTGTCAATGAGAAATTAGGGGAAAATATGTACATTGTTGCTGCTGCACAGTCAAATGCTATTTGCAATGTATCATATTAATTTTTTTCTTGATTTTAAAAACAATACTGCCTAAAGATTTATCCCTTTTTCTCCCCCTCCCTCTAGGTGTTACAGTTATTGACAAACCATTATGATCAGTAAAAGGATTTTCAACTTGATTATGCACTAGAAGCAGTCTTCAACAAGTGTATTTGAAGTGACTGAGTATCTAAGCACTTCTCTACTTGTAGCTGCACCTTGAGTCACAGTGGAAGATGTGACTGTCTACAATTACAGATGACAGATGATGAAGATTACTCTAGGTAGAAGCAATTTGTAGGATTATTCTGCAGTTGAGCAGAAGCTGATTGAACTTTTGAAGTCTGGTGGACCATTTTTTTTATTGCAAGGTCTTCAGAAAAAACCCAACACTTTCATAAGGACCGGCTTCTGTCAGTCATGACTGAGAAACGGATTGTGAGTGAAGAATGGTGTGTATTCTGGTGAAAGTAAATTTTTGTCTTATTTTTTCCAGAGACTAATAAATATATTTAAGGAAATGAACTGTCAGTCTTCATTGTAGGTACTGAATCCCACCTCAGTAATTCAAACTGGCATGGGGTACATTTGTTTCCTTTTATAAAACTTTTATTACGTAACTATACTACTATGTGCATATGTTTGTGTGAGCATAAGTTGCTCTCTACTGAAACTCTTCAAAACCTGATTTTACTATTTATAATTTGGCACAGTACTTTGAATATGTCAGTACTATGTTGTAAAACAGAGATGTATTTTTTGATATGTAACAATGCTTAACACTAATTCCCGCTGAAGGAGATCAGAGATGGTTTGACACTTCTTGAGCAGGTGTAATTTCAGTATCTTTTTAATAAAAATGTTGTCTGTACTTACAGGGTTTTTTTTTTCCTGTTCAATTTTGGTCACGTTTAGATGTTACTTCTTTTTTACCTTTGTATCCAAAAGGTGATCTGGCATGAAAATAACTGAAAATTTATAGTGAATGTATGCAATTGCATTGAACTTGCATGGTACAAAGGCCTATTTATGCGTGTAATCTCAGCTTCTATTAGCCGATATCTGAATACACTGTATATGGCCACGCTTATCCAGCAGCACATTTTTATTTGTTCTTGGATGGCCTCCTTTTAACATGACCAAAGCTACTGTCATATTTGAGACATTTTCTTCAAATAAAAGTTTGTACATTGTTTCCTAATGCCAACAGCTCGCTTAAAACTTGTGTTTCTCAATACAAGTCTCAATCCAAATAATCAGTGAAATAAACTGGGCGGGGTGGGGCGGGGGGGAAGGAGCGGGGAGAAGCTGGAGCTCTAAAGGTCGGAATGCCAACGAATTGAGAATTATTAAGGTTTAGGAGCCAGTCATGTGAACATCACTGTTTTGCCGCAGTTCTGTTTCTGAAAGCTGCGCCTGTCCGTGAGTGCACGAACGGCCACCATTGCCTTGCCGCGAAAGCGTCCGAGCTGTGACACTGCAGGTGACAGGGCTGGGAGTCACGTAGGTGCCCGAATTCCATGTGCGGTGTGGCGCACGGTGGGGCGAGGCGGCGGCTGCGAACAGGAACCTTGTATCGGAATTGCACACTTTCACCCGCATGACACCATCCCGGGAATGCGGCTGGGGCCGCTGCTGCCATGACGACACCGCCGCCTGTGCACTTCCATCTTTTCATTAACGCGGGAGCAGGGAGTGGGCACAGGCACCCGCAGGGGTGACACCGCGTCCGTCCGCAGCCGCGGTGCTCCTGCAGGCGAGCGCGGCGGGAGGCGGCAAGCGGCGGGCCCCATCCCGGTTCGGCCACGGCCGCTGCACGGAGCCGCTCCCGGCGCCGCTCCCGGAGCCGTGGCCGCGCCCGGGCGGGCCCCGCCCCATGGCGTCGTGCGCGTCACCTGCTGTCCGCCCTCCCCATTGGCCACGCGCCGGGGTCTCACTATCCTCACTCCACCCCTCCAGCCAATGGCCGCGTGGGAGCTGCCGCCGCGGCCCCGCCCCCCGCCCGCCTGACCCTGCGCCGCTGCCCTCCGCTGGCCAATGGGGTAGCGGGGGGCGGGGCCGCGGTGGCGGCCAATAGGCGGCGCGCGGTGGCGCGGGCGGCCCGGCGGTTGTTGTTGCGCACACGGAGCCGCTGCCGCCGCCAGGTGAGGGGCGAGGGTGCGGCCCGGGGTGCGGGGCTGCGGGTGCCGGGCAGCGGGCTCCCCGAGGGTCCCCATCTCTCCTCGGCATTCTCCGCGCGTGGGTGGCCTCTGCCGGTACGTGTCCGCCGCTTGGCGGGGCCGGGCGGGACGGAGGAGCCCCTGGGCAGCCCGGCTGCTGGCTCCTCGGCTTCCCGGCGGCGTGTTCGGGGGTGGCGGCCGTGGTTAAATTGCCTTGCGCGTCCGTCCGCCCGGGAGCTCGGGCTGTGAGCTGCCTCGGCGTCTGCTTCGATGCTTTTGCTGTCAATAAGAAGAGGCAGCGTCGCGATGCTGTTGCTAAGGAAGAAAAACGATAACTAATGTTGTTGGGTGTGCTGTTGTTGGCTTGGTGTGCTGCTTAATATGTGCCAGTTAATGACACAGTGGAATGGGCTGCCCAGGGAGGTGACGGAGTCACCCTCCCCGGAGGTGTTAAAGGAAAGACTGGATGTGGCACTTGGTGCCGTGGTCTGGTTGGTAGGATGGTGGTGGGTCAGGGGTTACAGGTGGGTCATGGTCATGGGATCCCAGAGCTCTTTTCCAGCCTGCAGTTACCTGATTTGTGTCGGATTGAGGAACGTGTTGAGGAACGGCTGAGGGAGCTGGGGGTGTTTAACCTGGAGAAAAGGAGACTCAGAGGCGACCTTATCACTCTCTGCAACTTCCTGGTGGGGGTCGGTCTCTTTCTCCAGGCAGCAACTGACAGAGCGAGAGGTCACAGTCTCAAGCTGCGTAAGGGGAATATAGGTTGGATATTAGGAAAAAGTTTTTCACGGAAAGGGTGATAAAGTACTGGAATGGTCTGCTCGGGGAGGTGGTGGAGTCACCATCCCTGGATGTGTTTAAAAAAAGACTGGATGTGGCACTCGGTGCCGTGTTTAGTTGAGGTGTTAGGGAACGGGTCGTACTCGATATCGAAGGTCTCTTCCAACCTTGTGATTCTGTGGATTTAGCCTAAGTGTACCAGCTGGGGACAGACCAGTGTCCTCTAGCCTGTGAGTTCCAAACCTGTGTGAGAGTGGAAGATGGACCTGTTAAAGGGGTTCAGAGGAGGGCACTGGAAGTGGTCAGAGGACACATCATCTGTGGGGAGAGGCTGGAAGAGTTGGAGGGGTTGTGCAGCCTGGGGAAGAGAAGGTTCAAGGGACACCATACTGTGGTACATAAAGGGAGCTTTTTTGCTAGGGCTTGTAGTGACAAAGCACAGGGCAGTGTTGTTAAACTAAAAATGGATAGGTTTAGATTTGGCATAAGAATGATACTTTTTACAATGAGAGTGCTGAGACTCTTTAACAGGTTGAACAGAAAAGTTCTGTGTATCCTATCCCTGGAAGTGGTTGAAGGCCAGGTGGGATGGTGCTTTGAGCCACTTGATGTCCTGAAAAATGTCCCTGCCCATCCCAAGAGGGTTGGACTGTAAATGATGTTTAAAGGTCCCTTCCAAGCCTAACCAGCAAGGAGCCTAATCTGTGGAAATGGCATGAGTTCAGGGCACCTGCAGAAATGCAGCCTCTGTGGTTTTGAAGCTGTGAGGAAAAGCCCATTACTGAGGGAAAGGTGGATTGCCTCAAGCCAGCTGGGGTGTTGATGTAATTTGCAGGGATTTTGGTTCACAGCCATGAGAAAAATGGGACCAGATAATCAAGAAATCACAGTTAATTAAAAATTAAAACTAAATATTTTTTGAACCTTCCCATTGCTCTTTCAGTACAGAATATAATTATCCTGCAAAAGCCTTGAAATAAAAATTTGGCTAGTAATTAATATTTCTTTATCCTTTTCCTCCCTTGACATAATCTCAAAACCCAGGAGCTGATTGCCTTACAAATTGTTTTGCCTCTCAAACCAATCTAAAGCTTTGTTCTTTTAGGCTATTCTGTATGAAGAGAATCTGTCTTTCCTGTCCTTTCTCAGCTTTTACTTTAAGACTAGGTAACAACTCTATCATGTAATTTTTTTTTCTCTGAAGATTAACTTCTGTTTATTGAATTTTTCTCCAGATTTGCAGGTTACTTACAGACAACGACAGAGGAACTGTAATTGTGATGTTTTAAGATTGAACCATGGCCATGAATGACAGCGTTAATATCTTGAACTCTGCTTATCTGGCAGTGGAATATATAGACTCCTTCTTACCTGACAATCCCCTGCAGCAACCATTTAAAAATGCCTGGAATTACATGCTGGATAACTACACAAAGTTCCAGATTGCAACTTGGGGATCACTTATAGTTCATGAAGTTGCATACTTTTTGCTGTGTGTACCAGGATTTATCTTTCAGTTTATACCATACATGCAAAAGTATAAAATTCAACAGGTAAGAGAAAGTTATGAAGTGTACACTGACTTGTCTTTGAGCCTGTCAGACAGAGCATGCAATCACAGTATCCTGTGTATCATCACAATATCCTCAATGTATATGGTTCCATTTCATCTGTCACTTGGACATCCTGGGAACAATAAAGTAAATTTACTCTGTGTATGAGAAGAGAAAGAGGAAGAAAAGGAGGGTTTTTTTTTTTTTCTCCTGAGGAAGGGTTATGTTTTCCCCCATGGTGTTATAGAGAGGAAAGGGTATGACAGTCTTACTGTTAGTAAAGTTTTATATACATAGTTCTTATATCAGAAAGGGAAGGTGAATAGAATTCTGGCATCTGGTGTTAGAGGTGTGTCTTAGTTGTATGAAATAATTTCATGGTGTGCTTTTTTTAATAGCAGTGCTCTTCTTTGAAGTACCTCTATGCACATGCTCTTGAAAGGATTTTGAAATATTTTTACAATGAAGAAAGCCTGCGATGGATTACACACTCCTAATTGGAGGCAAAGGCATATCCAGTATCTAAAGATAATTGGTTTCCCCATGTTCATTATAATTTGAATTAGAAATTAATAACACCAGCTTCTGAAGTTATTGCAGTAATTGATAGAATGTCTCCCTGCAAAAATGGAATGTTTTCAAGACAATTATTTCTTCAAAAGCTTGTCTCTTCAGCCTCTTTTTGTATTATCTTAGCAATGGAAATGCATTCTGTGGTGAGGAAGGAAAGAAAACTTGGATTGTGTTAAACTGTTGAGTATGAAATGTTCCTGCTAACTATAAACACTGAAAAAACAAAAATAGTTTGGAGGTGTCTGACAAGACAGCTTATCTTAAAACACTAGCCTAGAAAAATGAGGTTTTGATAAAACTGAATCCAGTCCCCTGTTATTTGTGTTGCCTGAGTTAATCTGTATTACTGGAAGGCATCTGTCTTCCAAGGTGAAATTAAACTGACTCCAAATGAATTTTTGGAGCACTTCGCTTGTGTACAACAGGAACATGTAACACAATTAATTCTTTTTGCTTCATTTTAGGATAAACCAGAAACATGGGAAAAACAGTGGAAATGTTTCAAAACCCTCCTCTTCAATCACTTCTGCATTCAGCTCCCCCTGATTTGTGGTACCTATTACTTCACAGAGTATTTTAACATCCCATATGGGTGGGAAGATATGCCGAGATGGTATGTAGATTTTTCTGATATGATGATGCTGAGTTACATACAGTTGAAGGCAGAATATTTAACAATTAGTGTTCTCAACTCTAATAGGAAATAATTTTTTGGCAATGTAAACTGTGTTTGTTCATCATCCTTCATTTGCTGCTTAGCTGCTGTTAGAGCTAATTAGAATTTTCTAAGTTTTTTTTAATGGCCCCAAGCTGTTTTAATCTTTGGGAAAGAAGAGGGATTAGGAGTAAATTTATGGAAGCAAAGCAAGATTCCTGGCAGGGTGGGTTAAATGTTAGACTGGGGGTTTTATTTATCTAAATTTTTTTATTCCTCCTAAGTATCTCTACCATCCACCTTGTTTTATATCTTAGCAGAAGAGTGTTGCTCAAAGGAGAATGTATCAAGGTTTCACACCTTCTGTGGTGGTTCTCTGTAGACTGCATTTGTAATAGTGAAATGACAGCTTGTTACACTAACTGTGGGTTAACACTAACTGAAGTGAGTTAACGTGTGCTCACTCACTTCAACATATCAACTGATGAGCTGATAAGCACCACAGCCTTTTTACCCAGTAATTTGTATTTTTTTATGTTAAAAAAGCAGTGGTGCACTGCTCTTTAGTCCGTAATAGGTATAAACATTCCTGACCATTATTAGCATATAAACTATATTCTCTTTCAGAAACATATGTCTGCTAGTATTTTCTGTAACTAATAGATCTTCTGCTTTTTAAAGGTATGTTCTGGTTGGCCAGTGTTTTGGATGTGCAGTGATTGAGGATGCCTGGCACTATTTTCTGCATAGATTACTGCATCACAAGAGAATATACAAGTATATCCATAAGGTTCACCATGAGTTTGTTGTATGTATTACTTGATTTTTTTTCTTTAATAATAGCTTTTAGTATATGTCTCATAGAGCTTACTTAAGCATCTCATTTGAAAAACCTAAGAATTTTGCATTCCTTTGACAGTGTGGTTAGATGCCTTTTCTTGGGCACTTTGTCAAGAGCAGTCATCCATTTTGTTTCTGAAAACACCTCCTGTAATTTGATTTCATTTCAGTGAAATGAAAGATCACACTCTTGCTAAAGTTTGAAGTTGAAGTGGACTTTTAAAAATGCAGATATAGGTCTCATTGTAGGGGAAGGGAACCAGTCTGGATTTGGTTGTTCATCAGTTCTTCACCACGCGGGCTGCTACCCAGAGCGTATGAATCCCCAGAATGTGATCAGACAGGCAGCTCTTGCACAACCTCAGTGTGCATCATGTACTAGGTTCAAGGAAGGGATTACAGCTCTGGATGAGGGCTTCTGGAATTAGTATGGCCCATTGTGCAATTCAAATACTCAAATATATCAGGAGCATGCATTTTGAGTGGTTCTGTATTTAGTGGTGTTGGAGCGGGCATTGAGTGCCAGGCAATGGACCAGACTTGGCTGGAGCCAGGTCAGATCCAGCAGTGCTTGCACTTTGTAAATGATAGTGATGTGTTTAGGAGGCACTGCCTGGGGAGCCCAGGAGTCAGTGCTGTGTGTTTCTGTGCTGCTGTGTATAACCTAGGCTGTGCCAAAAGGAAACTGCAAGCTGCTGGGTCATGGATGCTTTATGCATGCTGCCAGCAATAGAGGAGCTTGGTATGGATTGATGCATGCATATGTACAGACATCTGCAGCAGCAGCTGCTCTCTTCCTCTTGCACTTGGCAGCCCCTCAGGTCTCTAGCTGGAGCAGCTTTTGGCCATTATTCTTGAGAATGGTTAGCAGTTCTCACAGAAGCGATCTGTAGCCTAATGGCTGCTTCACTAAAAACTTTCCCTGACAGTAAAAAGAGATTTTTAAAGAGTTTTTAAAGTATCCTTTAGGATAGAGTGGACTTATTTTTTTTTTTCTGATGATCTTATTTATAACCTTCTGCCTTAGGTTAAAATTTTTTAAACTGTTCTTTGTGTATGGTGTTCTGTGATTGAAAACTCTTTAGAATGTCTTTTTTTGCTAAACCAAATGTTGGAATGACTGGTGTGTGTTTATGTATATGTTTGATATCAATCTCAAAATCACATTTGAGGGGTACAAATTTATTTTAAAAAGTGGTCAAAGATGAGGGATGTTTTATTTTGATAATAAATTTCTAAGTGAGTCCTGCTTCTGAGAATATTTTGGCTTCCTTCTTTCTTCTGCTTCCAAGACTGGATGTATAGGAAAGCTGATAGGAGTTTGCCAAACACTTTTAATATTCCTGAAATAACGCTTTGTCCTGGGGTGATGGTAAGCCTAAACAAAAGTTTTCAATTTTTCAGCTAATAGTGAAGTGTTTGGAATCACTAATAGACTGATAATCCTTATGACCTTGGAATACTGTTTTTGCAAAGAGGAGCTGAATATGTATGTTATGGCCCTTGCTCAGTCATACCATTCCCTTGGCCCACAGGATTTTTCTGTTTGTCCTGCTGTATTCTCTTGGGGTACTGGGAAAGGGAGAGCATTGCAAAATGGTGCTTCTGATTTGGGAGTACATGAAACTGAAAATGGTGACTGTTCCCTGTCTGTTATCTTTTTCTAGTCTCCATTTGGAATGCAAGCAGAATATGCTCATCCTCTGGAAACACTGATCCTTGGAGCTGGCTTTTTTATTGGAATTGTTGTTTTCTGTAACCACGTGGTTCTTCTGTGGGCGTGGGTGATCTGTCGCTTGATGGAAACCATTGACGTACACAGGTGAGGTGCTCGTTGCTTCTTAATAATTGTTTTTTTCTCTTGTCCCTACGTCAGTCTCAAACTCACCTGTCTCTGTCGCTGAGATGTACTTTTATTTTGCACTAAAATGCATTTCTGTGTCTTATGAAGAACGAGACAACCTGGGGAGTTATCACTCTTCTCTGTTTTGAGGTAGTATTTGAGCAGGTCTTGCTAATTGAAAGAGTGTGGACTATCAGCTAGAGCATCTCAAGGAGGGTTAGAGAAGCTAGGCACCTGATTATGATGTCTGGCTATTGCTATTTGGTGTGCAAGTGATCTTATATATATTGGAATACCAAAAATCAATTACCAAAGGTGATATTCCAGCCAAGAGTTCTTTCTGTTTAATATTTTGTCAGACTGTTTTCATACTCAAGAGAAACTTCATGCTCTGTGACTCTCTTTAAAACAAATGCATGCATTTCTTTTGTTTATTTAAAACAAATGCATACATTTCTTTTGTTTATTTGTTTGTTTATTTATTGTGAATAAAAAGGACAAGACTTCATGTTGCTGTAGTAGAACTGACAAATTTGGCTCCAAAATCTTAGGGCAAATCCCAGTAGGCTTAGTTTAGTTCATCTACACATGAATGAGATTTTCTTTCCTGTGTTCAAGAGGCAGGAGACACTAATAGTTTATTTTTGAAATGATAGTATTAACACTTGACTTTGCATTTGTAAATATATTATGAAGCACATAGTGTCTTATTGCAAGTTGAGTATCAGGTGTTTCAATGGAGCATAAGCTACCGGTAAATTCATGGTATAAAGCATTCCAGGTTTAGTCATGTTTTGCTTGTAGAGTTCCCAGAGTATATGTTGTGATATACCATAAACTCACTGAGAAAAAATACAAATTTTCTATTATAATTATCATTTTAGCTTGTTCTCCACATGAGGGGTTTGTAATGAATTGCCTTGCACTCTCCCCACTAGGTGGTGGTAAGAGGCTTTGCAGTACTACCAAGCAAAGGAGTTGGAATCCCTCTAAAGCACACTGTTCTGCTTTTAATCTTACTTTAATCATATATTTGGATTTTAAACATTTTAAGAACTTGCAGTAAGCTGAAAATAAGAGTAGGCATACAATGATTGTTGATTTGAGATGCTCTCTGATGAGCTGCTGTGCTGATGGCCATAGCTTGCACTTAATGTTACTTCTTGTTCCTCCTTCCTCCCTCTAAGTTAAAACTGTTAAGCCAGCAGGAGGGCAGCCACTGTGATTTTTTTTTTTTTTTTAAGTTACCTGCTTAATTTTTTTTTTTTTAACTGCCTAGTAAAGTGAGCTGAAAAGCAAGTTCCATAGCCATTGTGGGATAATTTATGGAGTCATTTGGCTGGGAGTGGAGGGAACTTGTTTTCATGTTAAGCCAGTATCATAGTGATTACCTTAGGACCTAAGAATACTGTAAAATATATTTCTTTCATAAAAATGACAAGTTAATGTCTATATTTTGTAGTTTATGTCTCAGAAAAATCCTTACCCTAGTTGCTTTTCTATTTTTTGCTGCCCTGTAGTGGCTACGATGTCCCGCTGAACCCTCTCCATTTGGTGCCTTTCTACGCTGGGGCCCGTTTCCATGATTTCCACCACATGAACTTCATTGGCAACTACGCCTCGACCTTCACATGGTGGGACAGACTCTTTGGTACAGACTCTCAATTCATTGCCTACCAAGAAAAAGAGAAGAAGAAACAATGCGTCACGAAGAAGAAGGCTAACTAAATTTCCAGTGTAAAAGTCAACTTTTGCTTTTCTGTGAAGCAAAATAGTGATTGGGTGTTTAGCATAAATCTTGTTCCCTGGCTACTAAGAGGTAGGGAAAAACAGTTAATTGAACTGCAGTATCTTTCTAATGGGAATGTTTTCTATTTTATACATAAGTACTGCATATATTTTAACTACAGATTTAAAGATGATGGAAAAAACTAGAGACGATTTGTGTCTTATCTTTTTTTTTTTTGACAAGAAAAATCAGTTTTATCTATAATGTTGCCCATTTTTGGATCTGGGTAGAATTATGTATGTACACTGAAGTTGGTCTTAGTTTTTTTAAATATATATTCTTGAATTTATAATATCAAATAGCAGAAGTTATTAACTAGCATCAGCACTGTATTATTTAAATATTGGGTAAAAGTTGCTTAAAACCAAAACGTCTGTTACTAGGAAGCTTGGACAGGTCTTTTGCACACTGGATAATGTGAACTGCTAATAACAGAATACCTGGCTAAACATGAGTTATCAGAGACATTCCTGATCTAGATTTATTATGTTATTTAGATTACAGGTAAAACAAATAGAAATTTTTATTTGAAGACACTGGTTTTTGCTGCTCTCTTGAAGCTGGTCTGTCAGTGTATTTAGCATTTACATTACATTCTTCTCTGTGTTGTAATTTGCTGATCTGACTTGTTGCTATATTTGCACTTGTGACTGATGAAATAAACGTGGTTTGGTTTGATGTGTGTATTATACTTTTCATATGCTTTTAAACATAAAGCTGAGATAAAACCATGAAGGATACAGGGTCTTTCTCTCCATCTCTTTAATGAAGAAGCATTATTTGTTAGGATGGTTTGCAGCAGTGCCATCTGTTAAACTACTTACAGAGGCAACAGTGAGAAATGGAAGCAGAGAACACATAAATTCTGCCGCTTTTTGTTTTGAAGGACTTGGATACATATCTGCTCAATGTAGCAGTGTCTTTTGGGATGAGGGCATTCTCATGCTGCAGCTTGATCACAAG
This sequence comes from Haemorhous mexicanus, assembly GCF_027477595.1. Classification (NCBI taxonomy): domain Eukaryota; kingdom Metazoa; phylum Chordata; class Aves; order Passeriformes; family Fringillidae; genus Haemorhous; species Haemorhous mexicanus. The sequence goes on from NC_082344.1 coordinate 37,955,323, forward strand.
CTAGACTCTCAAAATCTGCTGCTTGAGTTGCACTAGTCACAGAAGCTGTAGTCTAATATGTTGGAATCTACTACAAGTGTTTATCTGTTGCACGGGAAATAACAGTGAAGCATTTCAGAAGGGCTTAAACCCCTAAAAGATCTTCCACTTCATACTGTCATGTCAGCTGTTCTTCAGACTTCAAATACCACTTCAACTACTCGACAAGTCCCTTACACAACTTTTCAGTGTTTTGCTTACTCAAGAACACACCTGAATTTTAGTGCTGCTTCACATGCAATCTGGTATAACTGTCAAAACAGACAATCCAGTGAAAGTGCAGACAGATCAGGCTTCTAACATAAAGCAGGGTGTTAATGACATGCAGAATGACTCAGATATTACTTGAGATGTGAAAGTAGTTCAGATTCTTCTTCTGTATGTGTTTTGTTAGGAGCTTTTACTTCTTTATCTGTATCTCTGTTGAAATACAGTGTTCGTCCTCTTCCCTCTGAAAAGAAGTAAAAAAATATATTTGACTATGGCAGGTGAACAGAACTGAAATCCCTGTCTTGTTCAGTTTTTAGCAGGGACTGGTACTTAAGCCTTGCTGAATCCATCTGCACTGCCTGCCTGAACTCTCTGTGGTGGAAGCAGCCTCTTTAATCAGATTTCAAAGATGGCCATTATCCTCTGCTTTGTCAACTTCCACTCCCATCCTGCAGCTTCAGCTATACTTTGCTTTATTTGACTGAAGCATTAGCCTAAAAACAGAAGGAGCTTTCAGGGCTTCAGCTTTTCCCTGTGAACATCATTCTACTCCTTTGTTCTCAGCCTGCTGGCTTATGCCTCCACTCACACTGCCCCAAATTATGCACAACTGGGAGCCACTTGCTTAAATATTCCAGTAAAGGTATTTGTAAAAGCTTGGTGTCTCCTCAGCTATTGGAAAGCTGAAGCAAAGTGCTAAAAACATGATGAGATTGACTTACAAAGTTATAATGTATATTCCATTCTTCAAGAGGTTTAAAAATAAAGAATGCAGTTTAAACATGCATCTAGGGAAGCAAGCATGGGGGGTTTTTGGACCTTTTAAAATTAGTTGAATCCATGTTTTTCTGACACCCATTGCTATTTTAGTTTTTTGGGTTATTTTATGTATATCCTTAGTGTACAGTGGGATCACATCATTGCTTTTGATCTTCTTTCTTTAACAAAACCCTAGAGAATTGTGCAAGCTGTGCTTTATAAATTTCTTTTTGTGGAACAAAAATGTACCTGCTGAACCTCTCAACACAGAAACTTGCATTTGAAAACCACAGGCTTGTTTTCTTCAGGACTCAGATGGGCCTGCATTTTACCACCACCCTACTGCTTTTTCAAATGTAGGACCCTGTATTTATTGCTGAATGTGATGCTGGCGCATAATTGACCTACCTCATTACTTTGTGTCTTTTATACAAATGAAGAATTGTGTGAGGAAATTACAGTTTTTAGATTTTAAGCCCTTATTAAATGAGGCTTTATTGACACACCCCCCCCCCCCCCCCCCCCATATTTTGTGAGTCTACAGAGTATGTGCAGATCTGAAAATAAAGAGGTTTTTGTGCAATAGTAAAAAAAGATACACATATGGGTTAACAGTTTTGGGTCTTCATAATGCATAACAAAACCTTACACTATCAGTTGTCCTTTATCTTCTTTAACAAGGAGACAGATTTAACTCTCAAGTATGGTAGGACAGGGGAATCAGTGGGGGAGGAACACTTTCCACTACATTATCTTTCCCTGAAAGTCTGGTTTAGTTTAATTAAAGCTCATCTGTGGGAAATAACAGATGAGTGCTGTGCCTTTAGGATATGACAATAATTAAGTCCTATGTAAACCATGAATTAATTTCTTGGAGTTAATGTCAAAAAACCCCATGGAAACTGGAAAAGTATTATAAACTTTATTATAACAATTAGGATTGCAAAATAATCAACTGCTTTTGGCAGCTGATGTGAAATACAAAATAAGGTGGTTTATTTTACACTACAGCACAGTGTGCTAGAAAATATTAATACTGATATTGTGATTATAAGATTATATCACTTCATTTATTTTCCTCAGAGTTATGTTACGTTTTGTGATAATTTTTTAAACTGATATGTTTCTAGATTTTTAATATTCATTTTTGTTGAAAAATTACCTTATTGAAACTTTCATTTTGGCTACTGATAGTTATTGTTAACCACAGTGTCTGGTTAATTGCCTCCAAATTTCTGCCCCTATTATGGATGCCTCTCTTGCTCTGGCAGCTGCACCCCCCCTGGCAAATCTTGTTCATTGAAACCTGTAACTGGCCGGTCCAGGGGCAAGGCAACTTTGTGTCATTAGTTCTTGCTATAATTTTCTGTCTGTGAAGGTAGTAAACACAGTAGTCAAATCACTTTTCAATTTACTTTTCACCAGCTCACCAGATGGTATCATCCTCCAGGGTAAGGCATTCCCTCTGTTTCTCAAATCACTTCTTTGGCTTGTCTCTGAATTTTCAGTTTTGTTTCAGCTGTAGATATCAGAACTGTGGGTCCACGTTGTTCTCTCTCTTAGACCACCTTGTGATACAATCACATACTCCCACTTAATCATTATCTTTCTGTCTAAGCATTGCACTGCAAAATACAGTCATTACCCAGCTTTAATGATCTCTCGATGCTTCTGGCAATGCTGCTTGCCAGACAGTCATCTGTGTTTTACATTTCTTGCTCTTAAGTGTAATTCACAATTTGCTGCTCTGAAATATTTAAATGTGCTTGACTTACCAAGTAAATCACATTCCAGAGCTGCTATATTTTTATTATTCACCATACTTTGTCATCCACACATTTTAATCAGTTATGATTCACATTTATGTAATCACTGAATAAATTAACCCTTGGACTAGAAATACCAGTCCCTGGGGAAGACCAGAAGAATGTTCCTCTAAGATCATGATTCACCACTTTTAAAAAGCCCTATCAGCCAGTTTTTCAAGCCCTCACCCCGATCCTGCATGGCAGTTTCTCAGTGTGAGTACTTGGCACCAGAGCCAGGCTGTAACATCTCTCAGAAACAGCATTCCAGTTCAATATCCAGGACCTAGCATCATCCCAGGAACAGTTCTTACTCCTGCAAACTTGAACAAGAGGCAGCAATAAGTCACTGCTATTTGTGAAGGTGTAAATGTCAAATACATTCTGTATGAAATTGAAGTTGCAGTCTATAGAGTATCGATGCAGAATTGTTACATGTATAGGATGGTCACCACTCAGCAAGAGAACAGCTCTAAATACCTGATAGGGTTGGGTTTCAGTAACATGTGTGAGTAGTCTAACAGCTGGAGGCAATAAAAGATTTGGTCTTGCAGTAAAAAATTTGGAAGGTGGGAGGGTTTTTTCCCCTCTCCTTTTCTGTAACCTCCTGCATAAGTGACTTCTCTGTATTTTTATTATTAAATTTTTTCTTGGTAATGGTGTTTCTTTTGCCCTGCCTTACATTAATGACCTTCTCAAGGTACTGGAAAAGCCTCAGCTTCCTATATCTCAACCCTGTTTTGCAAGTTTATCCAAGTAATAGAGCCACTGAGTTATGCAAGACATATTGAAGGTTGGAAATAGATGCTTCTGTCTTGAAGACACAGCTTCAAGTGACCACAGCTGTCAGGTGTAGTATATGGGAATATAATCAGCACTCTGGTAAGTTTTGTAAAATCTTCTAACACTTTCAGTTATCTCTATCTCCTTGCCTGGTTTGTCAACACTGAGATCAACTGTTCTCTCTTTTAAATTGATGGGGTAATTTTATTCCTAGCATTAAAACTTCTTTCCAAAGACAAACCAGAGAAGTTTACTGTTTCCATGCTGTATGTATTAGCAGTAGTTTGTTACTAATAATGTAAATATCTGCTCTCAATCATAGAGCATTTTAGGATTTCTGATGTTCCATATGTTTTAGGAGTTTTAGGAGTTCTGATGTTCTTCAGTTGTTTGTAATGGGCATAGATTTAGGGTTATCTTTCTGATTAATAAAAGGAAATAGTTGCCTTAGCCTTTTTGTCTTGTCACACAAATAAAAAAAATGTTCAAAGACTTGTAAGTCTTGTTAGCAAAATTCTGTGAGTGAGTTTATTTTGGAAAATATTCCTGGTGAATAATGATTTGCTGAAAAAGACAGATTCAGGCAAGTCAAAAGTATTGGAATATTTGATTCAGCAAATTCTATTTGGCCAAAGGAATGAAGCAATCTGTAAATATGTGAGTGTTATATGTATGTTTTGTGTACATGTAGATTTGTCTATAAATAAGTACTTTGGGAAATGCTTTTTTTTTTTTTGTAATTACCAAATTATTTAGGCTGTGTCTGTTGGCAAAATATAACTTACTATTTGCTGCACTGTGTTCAGATATAAGAGAGAGGTAAAGGAGATTTAAAATCTGTTGATCAGTAGGTTTCCTGGAGCACTTGTGCTCTACTAACTGCTCTTGTTACTATCAGCTTACAAGGCCATGCCCAAGTGCCTGGTTTTGCTTACAGGCTGGGAATGCCCTTGGGGTTGGAGCATTCCTCTGAGACTGAGGCAAGTGCCAAAACTTTTTACATATTACAAAGAAATTTAGCTTTTGAAGATAATCATCCCTGAACTATGGAAAATAGGAGGAAGGATTAGATACAAAGGAAGACATCAATTTATTCCTCCTACTCAGTTCTGCATATGCTCCTATGCTGTCTGAGAATTTAAACATTGTTTTATAATCCCTTATTAAAAATAAATTAGTATGTGTGAACTCAAATATTTGATAGTATGTAAACCACCCCGCTTTACACAAGATATGCATGTGTTTTTATACATACACATTGTCTTAAGTTTTTTGAGAGTGGGGGTGAATAAATATGAAAACAGAAGTAAATCCATTCAGATCTAGGTGTGAGACTACTTTTATGTAGTGGAATAATAATTCACTGCTGGAGGAGATGAAAATAAATAGACGATTTCCCAGCCTACTTGTATCTTTTAGTGATGTATTTTGGTCAATTAAATTAGAAGAGGAGCCAATGACAATTTCTACAGAGAACAAAAGGGAGGCTTTTTGGATCAGAAAGTTCTTCCAGAAAATGATAATGTAACCATCATCAGCAGATTTGTTTACTTTGTATATTGAGTGCAAGGAAAAGTCATGAAAAAACAAGGAATATTTAACCGGTGATGAGTGTAGCCAGCACTGCTAAAGAAGGTGAATCTTTTGAATGTTAGGTCAGCTACCATTACTTGCAGTTCCTGTTTGGAGCACTGAGAGGGCTGCACATGTTTTTACACATTGTTCTAAAGCAGTGTGATGTCATAAACAATTTTTTTTAAATGTAGTCCAATTAATGCTGTTAGGAAGGGGAGAAATCAGAGAGAGAACCCTTTTTGTGATCCTAAATTCAAACAGTGATCTTGGTCAGAGAAAACACCATAACAAGGAGTCTCTTTATGTCCAGGTCTTGCGAAACAGTTAGTGCAAATGAGTGTTGTGATAACCTCAGAGCTAGTGGGACATGCTATGACAGGCATCTCCAAAAGTTTTCTAGCAATAAGAATGAAGATTTGAAGGCTACAAAGAGTGCTCTGAAGGTGCCTTTGCATGTGGTTGCCTGGAGTTAAACTGGGCAGGGCAGCTTCTGAACCCAGTTGGCTTTGAAAGATCCTGAGAAGTGGAAGGGCTCAACTTTGGTTCTTGCTATGAAGAAACATTCAGGACTGACATTCAGAGCCCTAGAAGATAGCAAGTATAGGTAATGAGTATAGGTAAATAGAGACAGATATTCAAGTATTTATGTACAGTTGTACATTCAGGTCTGTGTTTCAGATGTGGGATCATTTTTTGAGCTGGTACATCACCAAAGGTCAGTGAAAACATTCTCCTAGAAGAGATTGTGTCCATTATCACCTTATTTGAAGTAGACACCCACAATTTAGGAAAATACCCATAATATCACCAAAGGTTATTAAAAAAAATCTTCCTGAAAATTGATTCAGCATTAATTGGTGATAGAATGAGATGTTATACAGGCTCACCCTTATAAATTAGAAGATCAGAATAAACATACATTATATGATTGTAGACAAAATTCTGTTTGTAGAAGGATGAATTGGTGGATGTGTACTTTTCAAAATTTTGAACTTCAAATTTTTCCAGCAAGTCTCTGTGTTCTTAAAAAAACAAAAACCAAAAACAAGCAAGCAAAAAAAATCTCCAAATCCCAAATCAACAACCTGATATGGAAGTTGCTCTTTAGCATTTAGCCTTTTGCTTTCAGAACTCGTCCTCTGCAGGCTGTTTCAACATAATCTAAACAGCTATGGCTATGAAGGCAAGTTGAAAAGAACAAGGCTTCAGAAGTCCTGTAGTATCTGTGGTCTAGAAGAAACGGATTTATTAATATATGGTGAATGGTTCTTCACACGAGCATTTGCTTTGAGCTGACTGGAGTGTGCTCTCTGTCAGTATCAAAAAATAAGTCTTGCTTTATCATGTCCTTTCCATAATGCAGCAAAGACGCCTCATAAATGGGGAGCAGAGCGACCCTGCAGATGACGGTTTATAGTTTTCCCTGTCAGTCAAATGCACTTGTGTTGCCCTGCAATAGCACTGAATCATTCATGGAGCACGCTGTTACTTTACATTTGTGGCAGCGGGTTAACCCGCAGGGACCGCATAGACTGACGAGGCGGTGCGGAAAGCGCGCACCCGGATTCTCGCAGCGTTTTTATCGCAGCTGGTTGATGACAGCAGCTTGAGCGGCTTTCGCCCGCACCGCGCGGCCGCGGCGCCCGCCCTCCGCGGGAGCGCTCGGGACGCGGATCGGGGCGGAGCGGCCGCTCCCGCCCCGCCCCGCCCGCCGCTCCCTCCCGCTCCCTGCTTCCCTCCCTGCTTCCCTCCCTCCTTCGCTGGGTGCCGCCGGCGCTGGCGGAGCAGCAGGCGGGCGGGATGGCGGTGCGGGTGCTGCTGCTGGCGCTGTGCGCGGTGCTCGCTGCCTGCCGGGCCGCGGCAGAGCCGGCGGCGGGGGCCGCCAGCCGGCGGCGGCGGCTGAGCGCCGAGGAGGGCATCTCCTTCGAGTACCACCGCTACGCCGAGCTGCGGGAGGCGCTGGTGGCCGTGTGGCTGCAGTGCCCCGCCATCAGCAGGATCTACACGGTGGGGCGCAGCGCCGAGGGCCGGGAGCTCCTGGTCATCGAGATCTCGGACCGCCCCGGCGAGCACGAGCCCGGTAAGGGGGGCGCGGCCGGCGCCGCCCGCACCTGTGCGCAGGTAACGGCGGCGGGCGCGGCCGCCGCGGGCACTGTCCCCGGAGCGCTCGCTGCGGCACCGGCTGTCAGCCACCGTCCGCAGCCGGCGCGGAGCGGCTTTGTGCCGCTGCCTTTAGCGCCCGTTGCTGCGAGAAACGCCTGGATTCCCCGTGAAATGTCCGGAGCGGGCGCCCGGCGCGGGTTCGCTGGCAGGGCAGGCGCCGTCGCCCTTCCCCGCACGAACCGCAGCGCCCGGGGAGCGGCGTGAGGCGGGAGCGGCGTGCCGCGGGCAGGCTGTCCCCGGGCTTGTGTCGCCCACCGCGGCACGCTGCGGGAGCCGGCACGGGTGCCTCGGCATACGTGGGTGCGCGTACTTAGAGTCTGGGACGCCTTGAGCAAAGGGAATGTGATTGATGCCGTGCGCTTGTATTCCACCTAAGATTGTGTCAATTTCATTGTTTCCGCTTTTAGCATCTATAGTGTCGCTAATGTCACTCTGTGAAAGGGCTTAACCGTGAGGGCTACTCGGTTCATTTGGCCTAGCCATCAGCCCTCTGCAGACATGTCCTCACATTTCCCTCTCTGGGTTACGGCACGGGTCTGGAAGTCCGTGACTTTTAGGTGGAGGTGTGGCTTCTGTGGCTCTCCGGGGATTTGGCCAATACAATTAGTGCTTAATATTCTGCTTTATGGCCTGAATATAACCTTGCTTTGTGTCCTCAAAAGACTTCATGTTAGGGTCACAGTTAAAGGTTATAGGAAAGTGGGCATAAGGGGGCTGTAAGAGGAAGGCAGGATCGGAAAGCATTGTCTTGGAATGAAAAATTTAGGCAATGCAGCGAAATTTGAAAAATTTCTTTGTGGTGTGTTGCCATCTTGATAAGAGGGTGTGAGGATCCCAAAGCTAAGAATGAATCTATTGCTGCTGTGTAATTTGTACACTAGAGTTAACAGTAATTCTGGGATTTTGTGATGCTGCCAGGGAACAGCAGCTATAGCTCATTTATGTGACTGTTGTGTCAAGCCAGCTGAAAGGGACAAAAAGAGCAGCACACTGTGCAGCTGAGATGGGGCTATGCCTCTTCCTGGAGACACACTTCTCTTGGTGTCAGTGATGTGAGAAGGGGCTTGTTATTGAGCCCAAGCTAAAGGGAATCCAGCAGTATATGAAAAATTCCTATGGATTGCATCCACATACAAGCTATAGACAGTGTCAAACATTTCCTGGAACATGCTCGGCACCTTACTAAGGGAGCCCTATAGACAAAAATGCCACATGTTGCAATGTCCAAATCATGTGTCAGGGAATGTGATGAGGCCTGGCAATCTTTAGTGGTGAATGCTGAAAATGCTGGTTTTTGAATGGGATTATCCAGGGTTTGAACCACAGCAAATCCATTGTTTTATTTCGACCCTCACTTTGATTCTGTGAGGTTCTGAACATTTCTCAAAAAGGGGAGCACTATTCTTCTCTGCAGTGGTGCATGGGAGAAACTCGAGATCTTTTTGGGAAGGGTAGCAAGACAGACCTCATGCATAGCTACCTTTGCACTCCTTAGAAAGAATTGTAAAAGCACTGATACCACCCCTGCTTCTTTATTACAGAGCCCAAGCACCTATATATTGTGCCAATGGCTGCATTAGAGGTGTTTTCTTCTTAAAAATGTGCCCTTCTACTGTGTAGTAAAAGGCAGCACTGTTTATTTTTCTATGGGAGCTTTTTTAAGCTGTGCAGTAAAAGAAGTGGAGCCTTGTACCAGCCTTGGCAGGAAATGTGAGACTGATTCTGCTCATACCTGAAGGGGGGACCCTGCTCACTCTCAGCATCCATGCTTGATTCCCAGGGCAACAGCCAGAGTAAGGATATTTTGTGTGGTAAAGCTTGCAGGATCAGAATCTGATTTATCATGACCTATTATTATTGAAAAATGATGGAATCAAAGACACACATATACATACATATAGTTGTTTTTCATTCTTCCCAGACAGCCAAAAAGTTGTAAGTTCTGAACACTATCTCTTCTTGCAGGGCATCCTGAATGTCACAGGATTTATTTATTAAATCTAGGGAAGTATGAACAAAATATATGCTGTGGTTCATAGATTTATAGTCTACAGAGAGCTCATGCTTCTAGAAGGCTGATGAGTACACAGGGATGATACCTGAATCACCTAGTGAACAGCTGTGAAACAAAAAAAATATTTGTGTTCACTTAGTGAGCAAGTTGATGACAAAATAGATCAGGAAACTGTCAGCAGAGCATCAGTAAAAGACTCTTTGTACTGAATAAAGAGGCTTTGTACTGAGTCAATCAAATACTGCATATACATGCAACCATTGCATAATCACATGTATTGCATGGCTGTGTAGCCTTGTGTGAATTCATTTGATCGTATGCAAGCATAGAAATCAACTTCAATTTTTGAGTATCAGCTATTTTTGAAAATTATTTTGTAATATATGTGCAATGTTTGAAAAAAAATTGTTGGAGAGAAATAGAAAAACTTCAGAAATGTGCTTTAGATCTCCAAGGCAACTGGAAAAAAACCTCAGTGTATGAAGAAACTGCAGCAAATAATAAAGGCCTCGTTTTTTCCTGGAGTAAATATTCATTAGGAGGGTTTTTTTTTTTAAACTCCTGATACTGCATTGGAAGTCAGAATGACTTGATATGAGCCAGTCTGGTTTCTTGCACAGTCATGCCACTTGTCTTTGCAAATCTTGGAAACCTGAATTAGTCACTTGCACACCACGAGCTGAGCCTTCACAGTGCTCTTCCCAGGGACACGATAAATGCCAGAAGCGTGAGACTGCCTGAAGGTTCTGATGCTACATTAAACACTGAGAGAATGTGCTGCCTTTCTGCAGACTTGAACACCACACTACCTGTGCTTCCACTGTGCTTTGTGCCAAACGGTGTTCGGACTAATATTTGTAATTTTGTGCATTTTGTGGTGGTGTTGTTTTTTTTTTTTTAATGTTTGTTTGGGCATTTATTGTGGAAACGATTTCTTTAGGGTGATGCTGGATTTGTATGGGAGATTAGAGCTGCAATCACTGATGGAAAAGAAGCCCTTGAGTAAGGAAAAGCACAACCCGGAGATGAAGGCATTTGAACTTTATCAAGTTTTATACCAGGGCAGAAAACATCACTTTGGGTCACTGAGGGCAAGGCATGAAGGCAGAGAAGACTTGAATGAGACTGTGTCAATGGTGCATGAATGTAGACTGGAAGCAATGAAAATATTTTGGAGTATCTTTGATTGCATGAGAAAATATAGTTGCATCCCTGTGCTCACCAAAATTGGCCAAGTTGACAGAAGCCTGTAGACAGAAAGGTCAGATAAAATGAGGAGAAAGAAGTTGTGGGAAGTTGATGGTGGAGCAGGGGAAAACAGGACATTTGATGGTAAAGCACAGATTTATTTTTGTTTTTTCTGGGACAATACTTTGCCTTAGTTCACGTGCAGGAGAATACTGACCACTCCTGAGAGAGGAAATAGGCTCTTGCTGTGGATGTCTGATGTTCTGTTGAACAGAATGTTAATGATTTTTTTGTTCATCCTTTTCCCCATGAGGATCCTTAAAAATACTTCAAATGGAAGGAAACTACTACTAATTTGTAGGAGTGAGACAACTGATTTTCTAGAAGATGGCATAGTTTGCAGTTTCAAACAAGGCATCATGAAGCAGTGAGGCAGGAGCACACAGTGTGTGAACTGAGCAGTGCAGCTGTGACTTGGAACATTCACAGGGCCCTGTGGGTGTGACTCCAGTCAATTTTATGAGGTGCAACTCAGCTACAATAATTCTTGGACCCATCACTTTATCAAAGACTCCACTTGGCAGGGTGAGGAAATGAGCTGGGTCAGTCACTGCTGGCATGGAGCCTAAATAAGCTTCTAGGCTTCCCAAGTTGCAGCTCCTGTACTAGCCCCTCCAAAGTCCCCAGATGTGAGGCTCTCAGTTCTCTCACACCCCAGCCATGCAGTGCTAGAACCATTTCCTCCTGCAAAAAAATAATTAGAGGGTGACTAAGAGAGAAGTGAAAATCATGGGTCTATATTGATGAATGGAGAAATCCAAGATCTGTCTACTAATACAAACAGGTTTTTATTCTGTCAGTGAAGTGCTCCTGTATTCAGCTGTGGCACCAGCCATGTGAACTGGTGCTTTCAGTGGTAAGAAATTGCAATAAGTAAAGCTGATGAATTTACAGGGAGAAAAATTGTTTCTCATAATGTCTTCATCACTGTTGCACAAAACCCATTAAAAAATATTTCTTGATTTATTGTAATCAAAATGACTCTGCAGCCGTTTAAGAGAACCACGAGCAAGTGCTGCTCTTTTTCAAAAGAGAGAGCAGGATGAGCAAACGTGTGGGAGGCTGCTGAGCTTTCAGGCCAGCACGGGCAGGAATCAGCTGTGCCACTGTAGGTGGCAGCTGGAGTGGGGAGACCACTGGATGTCACCTGTGGGTGTTATGGGCTGCCCTGCTTCAGAGGAGTGGGTGCAGTGCTGGGGTTGGTGGCAGGGTGTTGTATCCCTGGTGATGTCAGAAAGCACACAGCCTGTCTCTTGGTCATGGAGATGTCATCAGACACAGCTGTCCTAACTTCATTATCTACACTTAATTGCACTTGATTTTCTAAATCTTTATTTTCCTTGCGCCCCAAATCTGAACATAAAAATCTTATGAGCTCTTTGACTGGACCTGTTGATCTTTCCCATATTTGAAAAGCAGTGATACAAATTGCACATGGCAAGAGCTTGTTATTAAATCTAGATATCAGAGAGCAAGCCCAGTTTGTGTGCTCGGGGTTTAAGCCAACACCAGTTTTTATCAAGGGCCACTCATGTGGTGTTCCCTCTTTGAAGGGAGATGTTGAAGGGTGCAGGACTGGTTGCTGGTAGATGTGTGTGCACTTTGTTCATACTCACCCGGCTGCACTGCATAAAGGCAGGGCTGTAAATAGGTCGGTGTCAGCACTTTGTATCAGGAACACAGGAGATGCTGTGCTGACCATGTTGTGCTTTGACCCTTTCTGTCACCTGTGGTTTAGCTGCTCTCCTGGCTTAGGTGTGCAATCCTCTTTAAAGGTGAGCTGCTGCCTGGGCACCTGCAGCCCCAGGCGAGCGTGAGCAGGGCAGCTGCTGGTGTCTCTGTGGGGATGGATAGAAAATGCAGAGTAAAAACATGGTTGTACTTACTCCTCATGTAGCCTTCTGCATCTGGAATTTTACTTTCCTTTGAGCCTTCAGGGAACAGATTTTCTTTCAGAGCTTGTGAGGACGTTCTGGCTTTCTCATCAAAACCTGCCAGGGATTTGCTACTGACTCGCCTGCTGGGAGTGCAGATCTGGGGCGGGCTGTACCTCCTGCATTCTACAGAAGGCTGGGAAGCTGTAATTACCTTTCCAGCAAAGTCCCTTATGGGTTTTTGTGCTGGTTGGGGTATCCCGCTGAAGTCACCCGGCCAGGATTTGGCCTGGGGTAGTTTCTGGCAGGACGATTTTAATGCTGCCTGCATTCAGAGTGGGATGTTCAGTGTCCTTCACAGACTGTGTAGGTTGTGCAGGTTCTGGGAGGGCTGTAGAGCGGCATGAAGATGGCTGCATGTGCGTGCTGAGTGAATTTTTTAGACTCTTAGATTCTTCTTCCTTAATTTTATCTTTCTTAAATAATATTTCCTTAATAGTTCTGATTTCATCCTTTCTCAGTCCTCATGTTCAGCTAAAAATAGAGGTGTAGAATACAAAGCCGTCTCGCAGAACTGGTGCAAATCAAGGAGAGGCAGACACATTTTCAGATCTCATTCGCAGCTGGTTGATCATGCCATTCACGTTCCCATTGAAGTCAATGGAAATTCCCAGTAAGTGTGGTTAGGCAGCTGTGCTGGGCAGTCTGCAGTGCCCCCAGATACAATGCTCTCACTCCAAATCCCTTCACTGACAGGTATTTAAAGACTTCCCTTTTTGTTAGAACATTGAAGAAAGGGTTAATAGAGGCTGTGTGCTACCTGCGGAAGCACAGTGCATCCCAGCTACTGCACTCAGCAGTTCATCTGTTATTTACTGGAATAACACAAATGGTAAACAGGCCGGGGTAAAAGGGTCTGTAATCATTAAGAATAAACATGAATCTACAGAAGGCAGTTGTTTTACTTTTCAGACTTGAAATGAGTCTGAGCATGCAGACTATTCAGGGTTTGTTGATCTGACCCCGACTGCTTTTGACAATCCCACTCCTTTTGAAAGAGTTGATTACTTTAATTTCTTTCAAAGAGAAGAGTTGTCATCACCTCCCACACCTCCAGAATGCCTTATCAGTTCCCAAAGAAAACAGAAGGGGGGCCTGTTTTGTTGTCATCTCGGCTTAAAGTGATGTTTTATTAGGGTGGCAGTAATGCAAACTCCAGAGAATTCGTGAGAATTCTCTATAAAGCATGGGTATTTCCCAGGATTTTGTGACATGTCAAAGCCAGTAAGTTGGAGTTGTGTGATTTATCAAAAGTGACCTCGTTATTAAAATATTTAAACATTTTTTTCAGGAAAAACTGTTTATTATTCTGTAATTCAGTGATCAAGATCTCAAGCCTTTAAATAACATGGAGGGTGAAAAACACAAGAGAGGTGTTCTGATTTCAGAATAAACACAAAATTTTGGTTGTAACAATGGAGTTGCTGCTAGGCTGAGCTGATAATTTAGTACTAAAACTTGTTACTTGTTTGGAATTGGTTTGTTTTCATGACATGTAATTTCTGTTTCCAAAGATGGCATGCGATTTAGAAGCCTACATACTGGGCATGCATATTCATGCTGTAATCTGCCTTTTCCTGGTCGGCAGGAACCCCTCTTGGCCAGGCTGCAGTGCCCTGTGAAAGCATCTGTTTTCTCTACTAGACTGTAAGAGGAGCTAACATTGGGTAGGCTTCTGACTTAGAAATGTGTGCAAGAGCTTATGGTTAAGATCTGGTGAATCCCAGCCTTCATGTATCATCATCTAATGTACCTTGTTGTGCTTTATGTGCTGCTTTTGCAAAACATAGTGCATGAACCCTGTCTGAGCTTTTTTTTCAGCAGATTAATTAACTTTGTTAAGTCCTCATATCTATTTTAATTCATGTACCTCCTAAGGAAAAACAAAACCAAAACATCATGTCATATCATTTTTTAGTCTACATTTACTCTTTAAACAAAAGTCTTATACATTTATTACCGTAGAGCCTTGCTGTTTGGTTTTTTTTGTTTTTTTTTTTTCTCCCTCCAATAGGATAGGAAATTAAACTGTGAAGAAGACTAGTAACTAAATTCTCTTAAAATTTTGTGGAATCAAAAAAGTGAAAACCACAGTATGTTCTTCAAGGCATCTGGGGAAGGTAATTGAAATGATTGCTAGGGTTACAGGGAGCAGAGCAAAGGGTGTAAACTTCATTTTGGACTGAGGTGTGCATCAAAAGCCAACATTCAGTGAATTTAGTGGGAATGGGGTGTTATATGTGATATTTTCTAGTGTGCTGGGGCTAAATGAAGACATCAAGGGTCTATGTAGTAAAAAGGTTGGGGAAAAAAATAATCCTTATCAGTAAAACAGAGTAGGCAGGTTTGATCTGCTGGAGCAGGAAATGGAGCTCGTTTGTGTGCTATACATCAGCTTGTATCACCTCAGGATAAGGGTGAAAGCCCATCTCAGGATAAGGGTGAAAGCTGGTGGTGTTCTGGGGGTGGGCTAGGAGCTGTGCAGAACAATGGTGCTGAAACTGAGCTAGTCCCAGCTTCACGTGCTGGGGTTTTGGGGTTTGGAACAGAAGTTCTGCCCTACTGTGAAGAAACAGCTCTATGTGCCAAGGTGCAGTAGCTGCCCCTGGCAATGAAGTTGTTGTCTCTCTTGATGCTTTCAGGGGCACTGCTGGGGGAAAGGACACTGGACTAAAAGCGAGGTGTTGGTCCGTGGTGCCCTTCCCTTTGAAATTGAGGTTTCCTGCAGGGTGCCAGGGCTGTGCTAGCTGAATTGGCATTGGTCACATCTTGCTGTCACAGCAGCAGGTGTTGTCAAAGGGCTGTGAGGTTTGGGTCAATATGAAGCCATATGTTAGAGATATGTCTATGTACCTACAATGGCCAGGTAAGAGAGAATCTTGAATCATAAACCTGTGGCTGGCAGTTCAAAGGAGTAAACATTTGTTTTTAATTAATTTTCAAAGAGAGACATTTATAACTGCATAAGATAGTAGCTGTTTCCTGGTAGTTGTTCATGCTGAATTATGAGCAGAACTTCACATCCTTGTTTGCTTGCAAATGAAGTCCCATGGAGACAGGTGTTCTTTGCATGGAGCTGCACATGGCCTTGGAGTGTGAGCTGCCTGATTTATGATCAAAGGTACTGTTCTGGCTGTAGAGCCTGCCCAAAGCAAGAACCTGATATAAAATTTCGATAGCCAAACCGAATTTCATTTTTATATCTTTTATTTCAAAGCAAGTGAGCAGTGCTGGGTGGCCGGGGAGTTGCTGCTCCACTCATGGCACACACCACTCACAGAGCATATATACTGCTTCTAAAGCCTACAAAGCATTTTCCAGTCTACTTGTGTTAGTCTGAATCAGCAAACATCAATAAGCTGGGATCAGCAATTTCATAATCTTTCCAGGTGGTCCTTGGCTTCGTGTCCCTCTTGTGGTCATCTGGAGGGAGGCCTTACACTGTGTCTGCTACTCTTGTACAAGTGCATCAAGCTTTTTATTATACATAAGCATTTAGTCTCATTGTTGCAATATCCCTTAGCTTTACCTCAACTTCCTCTATTTTATTCTAAGCATCAGTTGTTTTTGCCACCTCATCTCTTTTACTCTACTATACTTCTGTTTTTTGTTCGATGCTTTATTTGGCTATTTGGTCAGAAAGTTCCAGAAGCATTCTTTGTAGTTGTCCCAGGGAATGTATCCACTTTCAACACAGCAGATACAAGCATTTGCTGATGCCATTGCCAATTGTCATGAATCACAAAAGCATTTTTCACACAACCTGAATGCCATTTTGAGTACTTATGCCTAGGGATGGACTTGCCTTAAAGCCAAATGAAAAGAGTTGTTTGGTCAGGGGAGACATCAGACTGGCCAAAGTTTATTGAACTGTTCTCTTGGCATCCTTGCTAGTCTGATGATCTGGTAGGTGTCTAGAAAGTATGGCCCAGGCATTTGCCATATTAGCTCTCCGAACAAAAGAGAAGTCATGCAGTACTTTGCTATGAGAAATACAACTAAGAGCTCTAAGATACAAAGACAGTGGAAGGACAGTGAGACATTTCAAAGGTTAAAACTTTCTGCATAGTTGTGTTTCCAGTACCATCACATTAGAGATATCTGGAAATTACATGTGTGAATTACCACATGCTTGTCCCCTGGCATTTTTGGCTGCAAAACATTCATTTGAATTTTATTTTTGGGTCCCTCAAACTCAGCACCACTGTCCTTCAGTTACACATTGTTATCCTTCAGTGTTATGAGTGGTGCATTCCTTGCACATTGATCATTCAAAATGAACCTTTTTTCCCTGTACTAAACCAAATATTTTGTGATTTTGGCAACATTTTGGCTTATTGCACAAAAGCATAAGCAAAATTGGGGTGAGTCTAAGACATAGACACTTTTTATACACCTGAAAAATGGTACTTCAAAGGAGGCCTTGAGACTATGGTAAGCAGACTCTCCATGTCAGATCTGCACCTGGTAAGACTAGACCGTGCTTAAATTTTTCCTCCCTCCCAGCTGCTGAGCATCCACAAATCAAACTGAAGTCAGTGGGAGCTATTCATCTGAATTTAAGCAGGAGACTTATAAATCCTGATAATAATGAATTCTAATTATTCAAGCCAACTTGCATGTGTATTCTAAAAAAAGAAAGGTAAATGTGACTCTAATTTTGTAATAGCCTGCACTTAAGGAATGAGTGGTCCAAGTTTATGCTGCTCTTGATGAAATGTCTTCCTTCTCTTTGGTGACATCAGTACATAGAAGGATGGAGAGGAAAAGAAGCTGTGTGGTTGGGAGCTGGGCTTTCACAGGCTTAAATTTTAAATATTGCCATTGTGAGAGAGAGTAAAATCTATTTTGTGGTAAAGGATGGCTGGCTGCTTTCCTGGCTCTGCTGGGAATTTTTTGTGGTTTTGGGTAAGAGCACCCTCTCCCTGTGACTCATGTTCTCCTCTCCATGCCTAGATTCTCAGCTTCCATGCTAGGTTTACGTGTGGCTGTGCCATGTGCCAGGTGTAGAGGTACTTGAGAGAGCATGTGGCTCAGCATTTGATCTGCCTTTAACAGGCAGTTCCTACCTGCTTCCTGTCAGATCTTTACTAGTAGCAAGTAGCCCCAATATTTGTGTTGACTCAGCTATGCTAATGGGCATATGGTGAGGAGTCTCCAAGAGTTTCTCTCCCTATTTGCCTGCTGTAATACACAGTTTTTTGTTTTGTTTAAAAATCTGCCTTCATAGCAGATAAATATAAAGAAGGAACTGAATCCTTTTCTTCTGGTGCTGATAGGGAGAGTCACAACAGAGACATCAATATTTGCAAGGTTTCCACGTGTTGCAGATATGGGAACAAATCTATAGTCAAAATAAATATTGCTAACCTTCAGTGAAAATCTTTCAGTGCAAATCTTTAGTGGAAAAGCCTATAAATAAACGGAAACAGAGGAACATCTGTTCCTGATACTCCATGAAGCAGCTGATAAAAATAAAATCAGTATTATAACAGTAGCCAATACAAGATGAAAAAGTACCTGACAATGGCACACCTCCTGAATAGAGAAGTTTAGGAGCCAAGAAGCTCATCTGACTTGAAAATTGAAGAATTGTCTGAAATAGATGTTGCCATGGAGACAGATAGGATTAGCAGCCTGAGACTGATTTCATTGGTCTGCTGCTAGCACAAGTTGCTTGTTTGAGTAGCATTAATATGTTGTCTCATGCTGCTTTATATGCTGAGACCATCTGGCATTAGTGGTATTTAAAGGTGCAGTCCTGTTACGGAAGGAGTTGGCCAGCATGGTTTGATTTATGTTTGTAAGACAAGCTAAAAGAGTTACAGGGTCTTTGAAAAGCTGTCTTGTGCACAAAAATATTCTGAAAAATCACAGCTTGTACAGAGATGAAGTGGGGCTTTGGGAAGCAGCACGAGGAATTTCAGAAGTTTGCTTTATACTCAGTCAGCACATATTTGAAATATTCTCTGCACAAATACACACTTCTGCATGTTTCTTCAGGTGTGCATGTGAAGGCAGCCACATTTTTTCAAAAATAAGCCTTTTCACTGCAAAGCTGCTCGGGAACTACAGCTCCATCACCTTGAACCAACACAAGATCATATTGTGTATTGAGGAAAAGCGCGTTGTAATGTTGCAGTGCTAAATGAAGAAATTAAGGTCTAACCAAACAAGTCCCTTTAGCTTACTTCAGAGTCCATGATTTCAAGGAAAACATATTTTCTTTTAGTTTGACTGTATATCTTAAAAATGTATTTTTTAGCAAAGGATTTGATAAGAAAGGCACTTTGTAGAGACTAAGACAACCTTATCTTTGATCTATTTATATCAATGAGTCTTCATCTGCTTTCCTTAATACCACTCTGGAGTGGGAGTTATCTTCCAAAGGAGCTTATATGACAGTGCTGACGTGCCTCAGATGCTTATAAATTTTCACTATTTTTTCTTTGATAATAATTATCATGGTACTTAATTATTGCCAGGACTTTTTCCCCAGACAGAGATGAACGGTTAGAATGACCAAATAAGAGCCAGAAAATATTGCTGTCTGAGTTCAAGTTCCAGTGTGGAGGCTTTTCTGAAGGCTGGGCATGGTAAGGAAAGTGGCTATAAGGAAAACTAGCTGGAGGCTTTGTTCTCCTGGATAGACTTAGAACTGGATGGAATTTGAAGGCAAGTTTCGATAATTATCCCTAAGCTTGATAGGCATTTTTACATTTATGTTACATTTTTGGAGCTTACTGATGTTCTGAAACTACTGGTGGAAAGAATTTCTAGCAGTGTTCTGCAGCAGTGTAACATTTGTCCTCAGGTATTGATGTGATTGATATTTCTTGGATATTAGTGTGAAGTGTGTAGTACAGTAATAAAATGAAACAAGGACGTGAGGTTTGTTCCACAAATCTTTTGGATTTAAGCTTTTATTCTGGAGCTCTGACTTTGGTGCCAAAACAAATTCTTCATATACTTTTGCTTCAAGTGCAGGACCCAAGAAATACATAGCTGTGAATGTCCTCACTCCTTCAAATAGCTTTAGAATGATTATGTTTGGTGCTTAATGTTTTTACAGCTTAGTTCTGTTTTAACAAAATGAATATAGGGCACGGGAGGAAAGCCAAATAACTTGTATTCCCAGCCTGCTCCCAGCCCCCAGTTCCTAGTTTGCAAATCAGTTTGCTCCCTGTTTGGTTTGCTTGCTTTTTATGCTGCCATTCAGTTCTCTCTGAAACAAAGCTTGGGTGCAGTTTTGGGTGTCAGTGCCCCCCAGGACCCACCTCATGGTGATACAGATGTTGCTGCCACAGAGCTGTTTGCTGCTGTTACCCCTGAGCAGTTTTCCAGCAGTACCTTGTCATGTCTTGTAGCCTCCCATGCATCTTCCTGCTCCCACAACACATCCCACTTCCACCGTGTGCAAAAGTATTGAAATCACCCTGAGAGGCTGTGCTGCTACCCCTGCGTGATTGTGGACCCTTTGGTTTAGATAAACCCACAGGTAAATATTTCCTAAAGACCCTCTGGGGCCAGGAGTAGCCTTCTCCATCCATGAGGGAGGATCAGGAGGGATCCTGGCCTGAGGAGCTGGGGTGTAAGCCACCTACACTGCTTGGTCTTCTGGGTGCTTGTTGGTTTTCCATTTTATTATTTGTACTTAAAAACTTAATTTCTGAAGCTGCTGATTTTGGCCAGATGCAACTTCACTCCTTCACATTATTTCATTTGTTTCAGTTCTCCAGATACTGACATTTGACATACCGGTATTTATAGTCTAGGAATGAACTTTTGTTTTTTCTCCATTCCATTCATTTCCAGGGATAGAATGCTGCATCAATTCTTGCTGCATTTCCATAGCATTCAAATGAGCTGACTGCAGCTGATTAAGCTATTCACTGAATATTTCAGTGTGAGAAAAGGTGATAGAATTGAGAAACAATAGCATCTGAAATAGCACCAGTTGTGCTACATAACATTCTGCTGAGTTGCAAAGTCTGGTGACTTGACTGTCTGAAATTGAAATAGTTGCAATGAGGCTTTCTTGTCTGGAGTGTCCAACACAATTCTTTAAATTTACTATTAATGTGAGGTAGAATGAATACAGATTAATGTTTCTAAAGTTTTGTGATCTAATTTACCAGTAGCCCTGAAAACTAATGATATGGAAATGTGCTTTTGAAACAGCCGGCCATAGATGGCTAATGGCACCTTGTTCTCAAAATACCACTGCAATAGCACTGTAGATGCAGCAGATTTGTTTTAACAGTAGATTTTCTATATTCAGTGGATTACTAAAATATGATTCCATATGATGGGGGCAATTTCAGAGACTTGTAGTTCAAAGCAGCTGAATCATCAGAAGGTGGAGTGTGTCCTGTATGAAGAATCAACAAAAGGCTCCAAAAATGCTTTGTTTAAATATATACAGAGCTGTTATTAGATTTATGCTTCTTAAGGTTTGTCCCAGGAAAATTGCTCCTTTGAATACCATTCCAGTGCTGTTCCTGTAATCCCAGTGAAATCACAATATGAGGTCAGTCTGGAGTGCTCAGTTATTTGATCTGAAGGCTAGAAGAAGATTTAGTGCTCATGTATACCTCTGACTTCCCCTTGAAGCTGCAGGGAGTATTTGTTGTGCCCGTGCTGCAGCTCACCCTATGGGACCCTGGGGCATCAGGGCTTGCACAGCTTGTGGCAGCCTGTGGTAGGGAATCATTTGGCATCTGAGATGGCCAGGCACCACAGAAACTGGAGATACTGTCTGGTGCAGTCCAGTCCGTTCTTCATTTTCTCTTTCCAAGGAGCTGGAAAGATTAGGATGACCTAAACAAGAAAAATGGTTCTTTAGTGTCCTCTCTAATGACTTAGTGGCATTTTCTTCTGCTCACACTGATCCACTCTGTATGGACTTGCTAGCACTGCATATGCTGTCTCTAGGAGTTCTTTATTCACTTGGTATCAAAATTTACTGCATGTAGCTTTAAATATAAATTACAGATCTCTTGTTGGTTTGGTTTTTTGGGTTTTTTTTGTTTTTTTTTGTTTTTTTTTCTCCAGCATAAAACACATTGGTGTGAGGCAGGACGTTGAGCATCATGCTACTAACTAGAGTCAGGAAGAGTGCTGCATGTTGCAAGGGAAAAGTGATCATCCACAGCTGAACAAATTAAAATTTTCTTATTGTTAGTGCCTGCATCTGGGAGCACTTCCCAGGTTATTTGTGTTAAACATATGAACATTGAGCTAAATAGATTGTAGCCTATTGCTGGTATAAAAAATGTAGGTCAAAACCTCTGCAAGCTTCCAGTTATGATTTAGACTCATTGCACCCTAGAAAGTGGGGAATGGCATGTATATTTTTCTATACAAAGATTAATTTAAAACGTCTTTTCTTCCTTTCTTTTTGCTGGTATTTCTATCCTTTTTATTTTTATTTTTTTTTTAGTCACTGCAGTTGTTTTTTAAAAGCAGGCTCTCAAAAAATACAGCAAGGGTGAAATAGAGGTGAGGAAACAGAGAAGACTAAAAAATGTGGCTTTGCTACAGATTATGTAGACTTTTTCTGTTTTCTCCAGTCTTAAAGGCTTCGTTATAGGGTGTATCAAGATTGTACTGTCTAGAAGGAAGCTGTAGTTGTAATGTACAATAAGAGCATGGCACATTAGTCAGCAATCTGTTTATAGCATTGTGGTTTAGAGCCGAAACCCTTTCTGTAGGAGATTCTCCAGCAGAATCTCAGGAAAATTGAAGCAGCTGCAACTGTAAAAGGAAATGTACATTAAAAAGGCCAGGGAGAAACCACAGATAGAGATCCTCCTCTGTTATTTATAGCTGTTTCATTAAATGTCCCTTTCAAAGCTTTGAACAGAGATAGAAATCACATTTACATTTAAATACATAAAAGGAATACACCAATGATGACATCAGTGCTTCAGCAGATGGCGAGATGATTGCTGCAGTCCCTTATGAGCTGGGATCTGTCATTGCAGTTATTGTCCAAATAGAAACCTCTGAGCAAAAGAGCATGGGATTACAAGAGATAGTAAGTGTACAGGGTCTAACCTAGTGTCTAGGAATAGAAGCAAGCAAAAAAATACTGTAATAATTTCCCCATTCAAAAAACAGGACTGTGGATCAGACTCTTCCCTGTGATTGCTTTAGGCTAGAAATAGGTCCAATTCATTTCAGACATCCTGCTTTTCTGTTATTTTCCCTTTGGTTACCCTTGTTACTCCTTGTTGTTTAAAAATACATTGAAATTAATGCAGAATAATTTCTCTTTGTGTTTACTTGGCAAATTGGGTAGCCCTTGTTTAATTTTTGAAGCAGTTTATAAGACCTGCATCAGTGCATTTCAAGAAATGGATGTCAGGAGTTGCTTCTTCCAGCTTTCCCATTAACTGGTTCGCACTGTGTCTTCCAGGAAAGCAGTGAAAATTATAAAGTCTGAAAATCTCTATGGGATTCAGTTCTGCATGCCATGAAGTCAATTGAAGCTTTGCCAGTGACATTAAGGGATCCAGAGTTCGATATATTGCTTTAACTATTAAGTACTATAAAAGCAAGACTCAGGGGTGAGCTGTATGTGTCTTCATAAGCCATTATTAATAATATGAAATAGCGTACCATAAATTAAAATAATGTGATTGTGTGTACATATTCATGTGTACGTGCACGTTTTCTATCAGAAATCTTCCAAAAGGTCCTCACAGAAAGGAAAAGCCTAATCTCTCAGCTACTGGCTGTAGAGAATCTGGTTTTTGGGCTCTGTAACAGAAACTTATCAATCTGGACGAGAAGGTGCAGCAATCTGTGGGGTAATTGCTCAGCTGATCTTTAAAGCTCCTGGAATAATCAGAAAGAAAAAATAAAATTAAAAGATTGGAAAGACTTGACTCTAGTGCTTATCTTAGATAGGAGTCTGCATTAAAACAGATACCTGGTAAACTTTCTAGCTCTTCATATTCATGCTGTAAATGCCTTCTAATAAAGCAGTGGTATGAAAATCTGAAAAGAAGCACAGCACCAATGGCTGTGAGATTTTGTCAGTTCTTCTGTTTGATAAACAAATGAAACCCAGATTGTCTGAATGTGCAGATACAAATTAGCACAGCATTATACCTGGTGTCATGTTGGAAGCTCTTTTGTATTAATGTGCACAGTAAAAGCTTTCATGGCAGATACAGTATGTGAAGCCCTTGCTTTTTCCCTTTTCTAGTCATCCAGAGACAATTGTGACCAGTGTGACATACACAATGAATTGGGACACTTTGCTTTTACTGATGTTATTAGTAAAGCTTTCATGATCTTCAGCATGTGCAAAATTAATCATTTGATTGCTTTTCTTTCTTATTTGCTTGGCTATCCCTAGTAGCAATTAAAATTTCAGATTACTTCAAAGACCAGGCTTTTTTGCTAAGCTCTTGGGGAAATAAAAAAACCCCAACAGCTGAAAACTAAACACCAAAATCAAATGGGAAACTCTTTCCAAACTGCTTTTTATTTTTAAATCTTTGAAAAGCAGAAATGTATTTTTAAAATTTCTTTTGGTATTATTCTGTGTAAAATTACCAAAACAGAAAAGAGGAAAAATATCCATCTAAAAAACATGACAGACTCGGTGGTTTTAAAAAATTTTTTTTTTTTTACTTTTGAATTGGGAAAAATAAAGTCTGCTGCCTTGTGTTTGTATTCTTTGTTTTCCTGGTTCAGTCAAGATGCTGTGGAGTGGTCTTTCTTGCAATGGTCAGAATTCTTCAGTGGCAGTGTTTCACTTGGACAAATATTTTTTTTCCCTGATACAATTTGATTAAATAAGTTTTAATAAAAATGAATAAACTCATAAAATTACTCAATCATGAATCCGTTTGAAACATGAAGGTATAGTTGAAATTCAAGTTTCAGTTTGCCATTCTTACATGGAAATTCCCCAGTTTTTTTTACCAAGTCTTTTCAGATGATTTCCTGGAATATATTGACCCAGTTTTCAAAACTTGAAGCATTATTACACGTTATAGAAAAAGATCTTTTGAACTTTTAATCAACTCTGTTAAAAAGTTCCAGGGCACACAGGGAAGGTTTCTCAGGCCAGCCTGTTTGCTTGACTTGCAAGAGTGAGGTCAGGATCTGTAACACTGTGCCCACAGTGGTCCTGTCTCACCAGAGGATCAAGGCAAACCAGAATACCATTGGTAGGTGGCCAAATGAAAGATACCCCAGAAAACAGTGTTTCAAATGTTCACATTAGGCTCAAAAGCTTCAAAGGTCTGCTGCACTTAAACTACGTTCAAGTCAAGAGCTTGCTTTGTCTGCAATTCAGTATTTTCAAAGGGGAAAAACATAAATAACTTTAAAAAGGAAGTGGTCTTAGAGAATGGGAACAAAAATACCAGAGGTAACTTTCTAAAACTTTCTCATGTATTGAAGGGGTAAGAGCAGATAGGTTAGAGGGATATGGTGCATCTTGAATAACTGTTTCATTTAGTTCTCTGCAAATAGAGAAAAGACATGAAAGAATCTAGCTAATGTTAAAGTCTGTGAAAGTTCTTTAGATAAAAAGAAACAGAATTCTCCCAAGAGTGCTGATGTGTTGCTATGTGAACAATTATAGTGTGGCAGCAGAAAATGTTTACTGAGTGCCCGCTATTCTAGGAAGGATTTTCTGTAGGCTATATCAAAAGAGAAAGAAGTGTTTTGATGCCAGTTAAAAAGATCTGAGATCTTTTCAGTTGTATTTACTCTGAAGAATCATGGCAAGCCTATTTACCAAGACTCAAACCGACTCTGAAATCGCACGAGAGTTAAGAAGATGTTCAAGGAAAGTTTTGTTCTTTTCAGTTACTGATATGTGGGTAATTGTATGTGTGGAGGACAAAGTTATTCAGAAGAGAGAGGCACAAACCCATCCCTTCGTAGGGTATCCACTAAATAATAAAACTGCAGTTGGACCAGAAAGTAGAAATGAAAATATGTTACCAGAGGTTTTCCTTTCTTTTAAAAGAGCCCCAGGGTGTTGTAGCTGGAATTTTTTGGTGCCCATTTGTAGTGCTAGCCTGTGCTTAAACCTGCGTCTTCATCACTGTTGTCACCCACTTGTCCCTGCTGCTTTCACACCTCCATCGACAAGATTTTCTTGTGCAGTGGGGCTCTTCAAATCAAAAGTTAAAGGAAGGACCCGGATAAACAGCCCACTCATTAAAGGCAACATCACAGAATTTTTAATGAGGACAGATATGAATTTATTATATTTCCTAATAATCTGGAGGTTGGCACCCTCGGGAAGAAATGATCTTCAACAGTGTGAGGCATTAATTCCCAGTGGGATTGGAAGTGCTGTAATATCAGATATTCTGTGAAAAGAGGCAAGGAAGGAAATATTCTTGGTTGAAATGATGATGACATTATTATTATTAGGTTTTCCTTGATATTTTTGTGTGAAATAGTGTCTCTAGCTGATATAACAAAGATGAAGTTGATTGTCCTCATTGTTTTTGATACCACTGTGTTAATAAACTCCTTAAAATGAATTCTTTTTCTTCACACTTCCCTAACAAAATAAATATAATTTTTTAAAGTAGTCAAATTGAATATAGCTATTATGATTTCTTAAAATTTTTTTTTCTTTCTTCAAGGAACACTTTGGAAATTAGTTATAAAACTTAATTATGATTTTAAAATTCTTTCTCTTCTTTACTTCTTTACATTGTTTTTATGTTGTTTTGATTTTTTTTTTTTTAATCACAACTCTGGAGGGAAATTCTTGACCTTTTCATTTTTCCCATGGAAATGCTGGACTGCGTTTGACATGTCAACTCATAAAGTTGTCATAATGTCATAATTATGGTTTCAGACCTGTGTCTCTGTGAAATTTCCTCAGGAACCATGAATCATAAGCAATGTTTGTAGAAAGACTCTGGAATTACATTTCACTGATAAATGGAGTGCAAACAATGAATTGAGAAGTGTCCTTAGTTAATTATCAAGTGTAAACCATTTTTAGAATGATCAGAAGAGAAAGAACTAGGCAAAACTCTTTGTAATTCTAGTAAAAGTCAAATCACAGTATGTATAATTTTTGTATTAATTTGACTTTTGAGAATCATCTGTAGTTGAAATGTAATTTTGGTCTGCATCATGGGCCAAAACACCACTGTTAAGGATACTTTTTACTTGATTCAAGTTTATTTCTCTTACAAGAAAGATGAATGCTGTGATCCTGGATAGTTAAGTCAGCACAGTAGTGGAAGCAATGATCTGGCTTTTCTATCAACAGTTATGCTGTTTCATGCACTGCTTTTCATGGATCTAAGTGAGGGTAGAAGTTGGTTACAAGATATTTTCCAGAGGTAGGACTACTGGGATGATGGATACAATGGAAAAATGTAAGAGAGGAAGGCTGAAAAATAGCTCAGAGAGAGCACTAAGTTTTGAAGCACTGAGCCTGTAGAGGCAGCAGCTAAAATAATGTCACCTTCTGACACATGAACTGGGACAGTGTGTGTCTCTGCACTGTCCCAATGCATGTGGTCTTCCATCAGTTCCAGTCACTGGAATAAACAACCCCAGCATTATGGTGGGGGCTCTAGGAGGCCAAGCACTGGTTTTACTCCAGTGCTTGTCAAGGCCATAAAGAATATAGATGCAAATACATCAATTTGGCAGTAGCCCAGGACACAGAGCTGCTGCTGCTGCTGCCTTGGGTGCCCGACAGGTCTCCCCTGAATTGGTGCTCTTGCTGTGCCAAATGGAATATTTTTCAGGATGGATGGACAGAAAGCAAAGGGTAAGGATTAAGCAGTGGTGAGGTCACATGTGGAAACAATATTCAGTGTGGAATACTTGATCAGAGAGAAAGTAATTAATTGTTTAAACTTAGTAGTGAGGAGATGGTTTAAAAGCAAAAGACGAGTGAAGAGGTGAAGGAAGAAAACAGTCATATTAAAAAAAACAAAACCTGCAGGAAAAAATCTAGTAAGATTGAAGCAAGAAAGTTAAATTAAGAAAAACATATGAGCAAATCCCCAGAAGAGTTCATTCTCTGCTTGTTCTTAGTCCAGTGCTAGGTGATGTTGTTAGTGGCATGAGAAGTCAGTGAAGATGTCCCACCTCCTCTCCTTTTTGTCCTTCTTTTGCCAGTGTGGCAACTCTTTGCAATTCTAGATGATGTGAAAACAGCAGGATGCTGTGGCTGATGGGTCTCGCAGGATGAATGATGATGAAAAGCTGGTAATTTCAAAGAATTATTCTGAAAGCAGAATCCTGGGTAAGAATAAGGTAATGGCAAGGCCATGGAAACATTAAGGTGGTGTCCTAGAGCTGCCTGTCTCTGTCTGGGTGTGAGCCCAGCACCTGGGGGGAGCTGGTCTGTGTTCCATCTCCAGGACCACGCAGCACTGAGGCACTCCTTGTCTGAGGGCTGTGGGCTGGCTGGCTCCACAGCTGGCACCTCTGTTTCTCAGGCTTCAGGGAATAGCTCAGGCTACCAGGTTTGCACCTTTTGCCTGTTGTCCTCTCTCTTTCTGGGTCCCTTGTAATGAAAATTTCTTCTCCCTCACCCTTTACTTTAGAGGACTTCCAGTTTCTTCAAAGTATTTCTCTGCTGTTCTCAAAAACATTACCTTGAATCATGGAATAGCCTTCTGGGCAAGTGACTGAATTTCCAAGTGCTGTTTTCCAGTCACTGCAATGCTGTGAGGCTGCTGCCTTTGTTCACTTTTAAGCCTTGCAGCAGAACTGAGCTTGTTCCTTTCAGAGGCTGACATGGTATGTTATTTCATATTCCATCTTATTGTCTGCTTAGAGTAGCTTACACTGGTCTTGTATTCTTCTCCATAATTGCCTTTATTGTTTGACCTCTTATGGCAGCTTAGCTCTTAACTCACCCTAAAATCCACAACAACTTTTGAAATATTTTGATTTGGTGGAAAAACTCAAGAGTGATTATCTTCTGTATTGAATTTTAACCTCAGGAAATCCTGGCCTCCTGTTCCCCAGAATGAAGGATGTGGAAGTGCTACAGGAGGACAGCATCATTTGTATTTCCACGGTGATTTCCAGGGGAAATCTTAGCACATACTAAGTATTTTCTTCATTTTTTTAAAATAAACTTCTGAGTAAGTAGTTTTAATAAACCTCTCTGTCTCCCATTTCTAACATCCTGTAAATGGTAGGGTAAATTAAAAATGCACAAGTGTTTCTGTGTGAATGAAGGTAAGTTCTTGGAAAAAAAGACACTTTGTCTTGATGCTATACCTTATGTATAGGATATAGGTTCATGATAATAATTACAGTTCCATAGCCTTAAAAATTTTAAAGGAGAAACAGTGTGTTTTTCTATCCCCTCTTCAAGCCTGTATGATGAGAAATGAAGGTTTTGTGCACTGTGATGTAAAGTAGGATTTCTAGCTCTGCTATGTAAACATTGATTGGATGCTTTTGGCTTGCTTTTTGGATATTTTTTGCAATGTGCAGATCTAGTGGACAGACTTGAACTTAGAAAGAAGTGGGGTTTAACTTGGTCTGCTACCCAGGAATCTGCTTCCAGAATAATTCTTTGAAATTACCTACATCAGAGTTTCTGTGAGAAAAAAGCAGCACTAGGAATTTGTGCCAGCCAAATGTGTCAGGTTCAGTATCCAGTATCTCCAGGCAGAGAGTATTGATGCCAAAGTAAAATCTCAATTTCCTATATTTGGCAGAAAAAATGCATCTAACGGAAAATGTGTGCTGAGGGGGATCTGTCATGTCTTTTCAGGCCTCTGAAATGCACAGTGTCACTGAAAGCAGTGTTATCTTCAGAGTGCATTATTCATGGAATGCACATGTGTTTGACGTGGTGCAGGCAGTGGGCTGCTTCTGGGGTTTGCTGCCACCCACTCTTGGCTGTGCCCATCTGTTTGCATCTGTTTTTCCTTTAGGACTAATTGCAGTCAAATCTAGGAGAGAGAGAGCAATCCCATACCACAGAACTGAATGAGTAAACCCACCAAACTAAACAATGACAAAAACCCCAGCACAGAATAATTTTAAGGAGCAAAACTCTCCTTCTGTATGAAATAATATATATATAACTAGGATCATGTGTAATGGAAAAAAAACCAAAACTATAAAAACCAGAAAATGTTACTTATCCAAATCTTAACACTTGCTTCTTTGAGGTATCCTTATGCATTTGAAGTGTGGAGGTTTTGCACCTTCAAACATCTGGGTTTTAACCTTTTATTAAAATGTGGGTACTGAAGTTGTAATAAATGGACAAATAAATATATCATGTTATGAATTGGTGTGGTGATCTTTATGCCAGCTCTTCAAGCTTACTTCAGGGTAATTTTCTGCTCACCAGTGACTTGTTTAAATGCAATATTGTAGTCTAATCACTTCAGACATTAATCCTTCTTCAATTGGTAGGCAGTTTGGCCCAGGATTTGGAGCAATGTGGTTTGACATTGTTTTGTCAGATCTCAGAAGTGCTAAAATATTTCTGTATTCTGTAGAGCTTTGGTTTTTTTATGAATTAATGTTTCCAGCCCTTCACAAAAGTCAGAAGTGCTTTTTGAGTTTGCATGCTCACAGAGGAACCATAACACTCTGATCTCTGTATCAACAAAGGTGAGAATCTGAACTGTCACAATACATTTGAATATCAACATTTACTCTCTTACTGATGAATTTAATAGCCAGATTAACTTTAAAAATAAAATTATTGTGTCATGGACCATTGCCTTTGACTGGTGCTTGGATGCTGGCTCTCCAGGATGCTTGCAGTCTTTTACATCATTCACTTGTGGGGGGAAAAAAAAATTGTCTAGTTCTACTTCAGGGCAAAACCTTCTCTGCTCTTCAGAGCAGAAGGAGACAAAATTTTCATGCAGATATTGTCAGCTTCTCTGTCTTTCTCACTTAACTTCTTAAAAAATAGCTGTCTTTCACTCTTGTAAATTGATTAAGAACATTCATGGGATTTAAATGGGCCTACACAGGAAGGGCACAATAAAAATGCTTCTTAGTTTTGTGCAATTTACCTGAAAAGTGTTACATTCACCAGTTGTGACATCGTTTTCACAAACCTTGTGTTCTTCTTTGGAGGTGTATTTGTGTGACTGTAATCCCAATTCAGCTAGGCTAAAATAAAACCATAAGATGGGGCATTTCCTTCCTTCATGTAAATAGAAACATGTAGCTATAAAGCCAAATGATAAGCAAATAGCAGCTGAACATCACGTGCCATCCTGCTTTCCCTTGTGTGCATTGATGTGATACCAAAATTGCATCTGTTAGGATATTTCTGTAGTGAAAATCCATGAAGAAAAAGCTCTGCTGTACTGCTGCCTAGACTTTCAAAAATATCATAAGGCTCTTATTTTATTTTTTTTTTTATTGGAACTGTATTAGCAATATACTCCAGAAAAATTTCAGTGTAATGAGAAGTGAGTGCTGTGTATTTTTTTCTCTGCCATTATTCCCTTGCTTTTATACTAACTGTTCAGTGAAATGATTTCCTTTTGCTCCCTCTTGCTTTTCTTACACCATCCTGTCTGTTTCTTCATTTTGAGCTGTTCCTGTAAAAAAATTGCACTCATATTCAGTTGTCTGAGCTAATATTGCTTCTCTGCCTGATTTGGGAGTTTCTCTGAGTCCAAAGGCTTGGAGTATAATTTGGGATTGATACTTGATTTTGTTGCTGTTGAAACATTAACAAAGTATTAGTAGATGTTAAAACCTCAGTGTAAGGTAATACAATTAGTAGATGTTGAAACCTCAGTGTTAAACTATTAATTAGTACTTCTGATCTGTTAATGATCACTTCTGTTGTCCACTGAGCAAATTTTCCAACCACCTTACCTGCAGTCACTCTGGTGACAGGTGGCAAACAAATTCCCAGTAGCAGTGTCAGAGGGGTTGGTACAGGCTTTGTGACAGTGGCACTAATGCTCCTTTGGGAAGTCTTGCCCTGCTGGAGTGGCAGCTTTGAGTAAACCATGGTTAAAATCCCAGGATGGCATTCTGCACTGTGACTGTCCCTCATAATTATGCTTCTGTGCATGTTGGCAAGGAGGGACTATCAGCTCTCACTGATGTGTTGGCTGTTTTGGTGTGTGGTTTTGGGAGGTTTTTTTTTTTTTTTTTAATGTCTATTGTTTATTGATCAGTATAGTAAAGTGATTTTTTTAAGCCACTTTCCATTAACAAGCAATCTTAAATAGGAACCTTTCTTGTTCTGGGGAAAAACATCATGGTTGGACTTTTTTGTCTATTGGAAAAAGCTGTAAGCTTTTTGAGATGAGATTGCCGTAGAAGGTGTGTGCAATACATAGGTCAGAAACCCTGATAAAGTCTGGCTTCCTACGTTACAGTGTTATCTTTTAGCTTGGTAGTTTGTAAGGTAATGAAGCCATGAAAGAACAACATTTCCTAGTCAGGAAACTCACAGTTCCTGTGAAATTATCTCTTGGACTCTTTTTTTTTTTTTTTTTCCTTAGGTTTGCCCTCATATCCTGCTTCCTTTGACATGTTGAGTTGATTATTTAGATCTAATGGGGCCTTCTGAGTCGTGTAAGATGTGAAAACAGCACTGTTCCCAGTGTGAAACCTTTTGAGAGCAGACCTTGGTTTTGAGTTTGTCACTCTCATGGGGTTGCAGTACGAGACTTCCAAGTCCAGTGGGGGACAAAAAGCTGGGATCCTGGAATGTGTTTGGCCCCAGCACAGCCTTATTGCTAAGTGCTACTTTGGTTTCCCTCTGTAAAAAAAGGGTAATTCTCTAACAGGGGAGAGTTTGAAATAGTTTTCTTGGCATAGCAATAGTAACATAGATGTGATTTTTGCCTTCTGTCTTCCTTTTTAAGCAAAATCAGGCAGTTAGGCACTGACACCCCACACCTGTGTGCCCTTCTGTGCACTTTTTCTGGTAGCTTTTCAAATAGTGTCAGGATTCTAAATCTCATCTTCAACATGGTGTTGTCAAGCTTTGAATGATCTTTTGGTTCATACATGGTCTGAGGAGAAGGTTTCAGTGAAAACAAGCCACCTGGAGAATTCTAGTGTAAAAAATTAATTTTTCTAGGTACACCACTGGAAAGAAAACATCTTTGAAAATAAAATAGTTTTTGAATTTGGCCTATATTTTCCTACCCTCAGAGGACTTATAAATGGGTGAAAAGCTTTTGCTTAAAAAGAAATTGTTAGATGTGGATAGAAACCAAATGTGGATAGAAAATTTGCACCTAGAGAGGAACTTTTCAGAAATAAAAACTTGATTTAGAATTTACAGGAGTCAGTGGAAAATCTTTTCTCAAAGTTGCTTTTGCTTGAGTCTAGTACCTTGTTCTGTCATACTCCTGAGTATGTGCTTGACTTGACATTCCAGATGAATTCTTGCAGTGCTAATATGCTGAAGGTACGTGTTTGTTTAATGGTTCAAGTCCTCCATAAAGGAAAACAGACAAAACTGAGCTCTCAGTGCAATTTCAGTGGTAGTTTTGGCTGCAGATAAAAGGGAAAATGTCCTTGTTGTATACATACAGAAGAAGAATGGTTCTGTGGTTAGAATCAGGTCAAAAATCACTGGGTTGTTTGGGGAAGAAAGGATAATTCCTTCACATGGGGATAGTAGTTGTCTTGGTGAATTTTATGTGTTGGCTGCTCTTTGCCAAATTTGTTGCCTTTTATTAGGTTTGGTTTTTTGTGTTCAGTGCAGTGATCTTCAGTCCCTTTGCCTTCCTGTGTTCCTAAAATCTGAACAAATTTTTTTAGATTTGTCACATTTTGTAACTATTTCTTTTTTCTTTATGGTTTAGCAGACTGCTGGAAAAAATATCCTGAAGCATGCTTTTGGCAGTCGTCACAGTGTGATCATAAAAGTTAAGACCAGGTTGAAAGAAAAAGTGACATACATATAAAAAAAAATACAAAATGTGTCAAATACTGGAAAGCTAATATTTTATGAAACAATCCAAACAACTTTGTCATTCAGCAAAAAAATATAATAATTTCATTAAAAATATTTTCTTTCAGATTGTTTAGTTAAATAAGAATGATGTACTGAATCATAAGGTGTAACAGGGTTAATAAAAACAGGGAATACTAGGTCACTTCCCAGAAGGTTTTTTCTCTGTCTTGTAATCATGTGGTTTTGATTTTGTTTGTGAACTGTGCCAAATCTGTCTTTTCATAGGATTTTGAGTACCTGCAAATGCAATTTCTTTAGTTAAAATTAGAAATGTGCTTTAGATCAAAGACAATGTTAGCAAAAAGAAACATGAAAATAATTTTCATGACCTGGGGATGACCTCCTTGTTGCTGGAGTCTCTCAGTGAGGGATGTTGGGCTTTTTTATGAGATGTATGTATCCACATGCAACCACAAAGGTAGAGAAGTGCTTGTAAAGTTAGAAAAGATTTTGCAGCCGCACTACTCAGCACTGTTCCTCTGTTTGTTGTATTACTGTTCTTGAATTAAGAGCTTGATAGATATGTTTTGGATCAGGGATCACATCATCTTCCTATTTGATTGGCATTATTATTTCCTAGGTTCCCTTTTTTCTCAGAGAAGTCTTCCTTCTCAAAGTGCCCCAAATGCCTCAAGTGAGAATATTGCTCTAGGGCTTCTCAGGAGATGCTTTTTGGCTGTGTTATGCTCTCTTCTGTGGACTGGCTAGTTAGATACTTCATGGCTAACTTGCTGCCATGAATAATGGCAGTATGTGTGAGAAAAGTAATTTCACAAATCACAGAATATTTTTAATAAAGGTACAAAATATACGAATCCAGCTTTTAAACATGCCAGATTTAATTATACCTCTTTGCTATACGTTGCCAGCTTTCTACACCTGCAAAAAATTGAAATAAAATGCAGTAAATCTGAAAGGTAGGTCATTGCTTTCCTCCTGGTTTCAGTGCTTTAATGTTGTTCTGAATTTCAGAAGTGTGGCAAAATCTCAGCTGCCAGTATTTTATTACACTTACTAAAAAACATAAGTTACAACACAGGAATTGTGAAAATGCTCAGACTGATGTCAGATACCACTGACAGAAGTAACAAAAGCCCTTGGACTTTTATTAGTGAGCAAAATTGTCCTTGGATAAGATGTACTTTTTCACTAACATGATGTTTCCTCTGCATTGTCCAAAAGGAGCTTGTCCGATCTACTGCTAGTGACATAAAAGAGAAAGGAAGTTTCAAGCGAGATGAAAGGGACCACAAAAGATGGATTTTCTGTAGCTGCTTTGTATTGCTCAGTGGAAACAGTAATTAGAGAGTGCTAGGAATTACTCCTTGGTTACTGACCTGCTGGTCATTGCCCTTTAGTGTCCTTGGCATACTGGAGGCGTATTGGGCATAATGGTAGAACATGGCTCTTCTCTGCCCTTTTTTGAGGAGCGTGCCTTGTTACTTTGAAGTAGCCTTTCTGTGTGTAATTAGAATAAACCCTAGCTAGATTCATTTTATACCAAATCTCACAGAGCTCTATTGCCATACAGAGGGTTCATTATGAAATAGGTGGGTGCTCAGCTGCTGGTTGACTTTCTGCACTTACAGAGTGCTCCTCAAGGTCAGGATTGCAATTTCTGCTGTTCTTGACTGAGTCCCTGTGCACATTGCATGTTGTAAATGTAAATGCAGAAATACCTTACTACTCTTTGGAGGGAAAACCCAGTGGAAGCTCTGACGAAAACTGAGAAAATAAAAAGCACTACGTTTGTTCCCTACGTGAGGAAAAATACCTGGTTTTATTTAGGACAGCGCAGTGTGTGCTCTGAGCAGACCTAAAAGCCATAAGCCAGATTTTTTTTGTTGGCCATTTCTATCTTATGAAGACTGTTCTGTCTGCTATGCAGCTGTACTGTGCTTTGCAGTGTCAGGGTCAATGTCCATATGAGATTTTTTTGTCTGGAGCTCCCTTATTTAAAGGCAAAACATCTCCTGAAAGCCTTCTGGATCCACTCACATCTGCTGTGGAGACAAAGGATTTGTCTGGTTCAGTTATCTCCATCATTACTATTGAGTCATAAATCTGTTGTATGATTCACTTTTTCCTCTTACGCATGAAGGTTGATTTTATTAGCCTCTGCACCAGTTTAGCTTCCTCTCCTTAAACTATTATGCTATCTTGCTAGGAGTAATAATAGCTTCTTTGCTTTGCTTTTTATTGTGTAAGGTGATGTGAAGGGTATTTTTTAAAGAGTATCCATATTTCAAACATATGTGAGTGTGAACAGACAGACCTTCTCCAAGCATACAGGTCTGCATTTCTACTGACTGACTATAAATAAATTATTAGGGTACCATACCAATTTTTCTTTAAAATATTCACATAACATTGAAAATTTCTGGAGCAAATATTGCAGTGTTTGGATAAGTAGTGTTGCTGTGTTGCTCTACCAGTGTTGATCACTCTCTACCCATTTAACCTTTATTTTCTCTTGCATTATACTAATGGGATTTAACCACTCCTGTCTGAAGCACAAGTGCAATTGTGATTTACTGCTGGTTATCACATAGGCTTCATATCTTAAATACAGAAACCTGAGAGAGCATTAGATGCTAAAATCAGGCACGTTCCCATCATGGTTTCACAGAGTTTGCCAGGTTTTTAAGGCTACAATGCAGATGTATTTTTTCTGGAAACCTCCCCCCGCCCCCAGCATTTGAAATGACAGAACTCTGTTAGAAATTATTTATATCAAAAGCATGATAGTAAAATAATTTTTAAGACTCAAAGAAGCTGCCTGGGTATCTGTTGGTTTCTGAAAATATTGACATAAATCAGGTTGGTTCTGGTGTAAATGGTGTCCCTGTTAGTCAATCATAAGTCAATTTTTCATATTTTTTTCCCACAAAGGAGCAAATTAACAGCAAAATTAACTTCTGCACTTTGCCTTTGTCCTTCTGTCATTTTTATAAAAGGTCACTTTATAACACTTTCTGTAACTTCCATGGCCAATATTCAAAGAAGGTAAGATCAGTAAATATTCAGGCTCATCTGAACAAGGGAAGCTAAATAAATATGCCAGTGCAAAAGGAACTATTATTCTGTAACATGGTGTCTACACAAGGGACGTGTTGCAGGGGTACGTTTTTGGGGAAATTTTATCCCTTTCCCTCTGTTAGCAATGACCAATGCACTTCAGCATCATCTGCCTGAATCACAGCTCTGCAGCCCACAGGTTTTTTCACACAGTGTCAGATTGTGACAAAATAGCAGTGAAATAAAAGAATGTTCCAGTTACCAATCAAGAAGGAACGTCCAGTACCAGGAGCCTTGGTGGAATAAGAAGTGCCACTGTGATGCCTCAGGAAGGCTCCTGGAAATCCAGGAAGGAAGTCTGGAGGCTTACCACTAGTTATTTCTTATTCCTCTTAAGCAGAGAAAATATATTTCCCACGGACTCAGCACATCCTTGTGACAGAAATTGTGGTACTTTTCAGTCAGAAAAATCTCTCCTCTATGGAGAGAGCAATGCAAGGAGTTTTGCTGGGTGAAGAAGGACTCTGTGCTTCTCTCTCTCTCACATGCTGGTGCAGCCCATGGCCCAAGGCACTGCAGCCCTGAATGCTGCCCAAGCTTGCTTTCCTCCTGCAAAATGGCCTTGCAGTGAGTTCTGGGGAATGATGCTACAGAGGAGGAGCCCTGGCCTGACTGTACTCCCTCAGCTCTTTTCAGATTTGCTGTATGCTCTGGACACTGCTGGGAAAATCCTGATGTTCATCATTTCCGACTTGGAAGTTGCTGCTGCACGAGCTCTTGGCTGCACTTCTGCGGTTTTGGCCACCTGTACGGAACGGGAATCACAGGATGGTTTGGGTTTGAAGGAGCCTTAAAGATCATCTAGTTCCAGCATGGATCCTTACACTGGGCAGGTTGCTCACAGCTCCATCCAACCTGGCCTTGAGCACTTCCAGGGATTGGGCATCCACAGCTTCTCTGGGCAACCTGTGCCCGTGCCTCACTACCCTCACAGTAAAGAATTTCTTCTAGTCTAAGCCTACATAACAATGTTTAGTTTGGCCTGTATAATTTACTGAAAAATAATGATTTACATGTTTTCATTGATTTTTTTCCTTGTTTGTTTCCAGTAATAAGGGAGACCTTACTTTCATTTTTTCAATTATTTGTCCAGCATTCTTGCCCAGTTCTTTGAATGTAGAGCCTGGAATCTAGACATAAATGTGAGTTTTTTCTGATTTTAATTTCTTCTCTTCATGAAATGAGGATGAGGAAAAGCAGAGCCCAAATGTGTCTCCTGCTGGCAGCAGGTGTTTGAACTAGTTTAGCTTTGAAATTCCCCACATGGTTGTTACATGCAAAAGGAATGAGATAGCTGAGCTTGGTCCTTTTGAAGTGCTGTGATAACTGGCAAGTACCTTTGTAGCTGAAGTGAAAAAGCTGATTCTGGATTTTGCTGAAGAGAGAAAGCTTGTTAAAGTGAACTTGATGAGGAACCCTCATGAATACATGTCTAAATTATGTGTCAGCTTGCTCATAACTGGGTTTATTTCAATGATAAATTGATAGATTGAAAATAAAAAAAAACTTTGCTCTGTCTGCCAACCAGAACTTGAGGGATACAGTGAGTGCTTTTGAAATGAAAATTCACTTGTTGTAAATGAAAAATCCTCCTCTCCTACTGAGCACAGTGGAAAGATGAATCTATTGCATCCCACAGGGAGCATCACTGTGGACAGTTACTCACGACATCTTTGTAGTGCCAGTGTCCTTTACAAGGAATGCCAGGGTATGTTTTGGTCTGTGTTTTTTCCTAGCAGTGAGAGCAAAAACTGGTAGGCAAAGAAGCTGTTTTGTGCTCTGCCACAGACTGGTAAGGGTGGTTCACAGATTGGGAAGGGTGAAAAGCAATTTCATGTTTGGTTTCTTAGGAACCTCATCTTCAGTGCTGAGCTAACAATACTTGCTGCTGTAACACTAGGGAACCCTGGAAATGCAAAGTCCTATTTAGTTTTCTTAGGGCAGAAGAAATGCAATCTGTTATAAGACAAACTTGGTTAATCCAGATGTTTACGTAGAAGCTTATTTGTTGCCTCTAAAGTTCTGATGATTTTTAAAATCTGCTTGGAACTTGAGAGACCTTTTTAACACATTTACACAAGATGAGGGGGTTTTGCATATTACATTTCAGTGTTTCTTACTGGGTTAAAAGTGTTTGATTAAATAAATAAACTTGTTTTCTTTTGCAAGTGGTTTGTTGTGATTTAAAGAATCATCACCACCTGTGTTGGATGGAGCCGTCAGTTTGTGTGCAGGAACAGCAATCTAGTAGGCAAAAATTGTTGTGTTCTGTGGTAAAGCAGGTGGGCTTTTCCCACAAGGCTGGATGCAGTGCTGCACTGTGCAACACTTGGCTGCAAGTGCAGCATATTGTGCAAAGATCACAGGGATGTGCCAGCAAAGAGCTGTAGGTGGGGACTGCAGGAGCTGAGCAGATGCTTTGCCCACTTTTTGTGGGAGGCTGTGCCAAGTCCTGTAGCTGCCGGGGTGAGAGTGGGATGTTGGAAACCTGGAGAGAGCACTGAGTCATCCAGAACTTTTGTGGTGGAAATAGCTGTCTTGGGCATGAGGTAATCTGTCTGGAGAATTTAATTTCCAATGCAAGGACACGTTTGAAGCCCAAGTCACAGGCTTTATACTCAGTAGAATGGAGATCGCATCTTAATTTCTATGTCAAGGCCAGCAGGAACAGCTGCTGCTTGTGAGCTTTCACTCCAAGTTTAATCTGTTGTACAGAATTTATTGTTAACTTTGATTTTAAGCAGTAGTGTTCAAGTAATTATGAAAATTTCCAGAAAGAGCTTGAAACTGATTTTAAATCATGGCTGTTAAAAGTACATGTGGTTTTTCTAAAACAAGAGGTTGCCAAAAGATCCTTGATTTTCTTCTCATCTTGTTTTCTTCCAGTGTACTTTCCAGTAGCTAGTGGCAAGAAAGGGAAATAGTATTTTTTTCAAAAATCTTTGGTGTTGACTATTGACCTGTTTCTGCTTTCATGTAAGCCACCTGTGAAACTTCCAGTAGTTTCTTGTTCAGCAAGGTTAGGCTGATGCTACCATCTTAGTAAATGTCGTCCTAAATTTACGTAAGGCCTATCCAGTGATTTAGAAACCATTACTGCATTGTGGCTCTGTCTTTCAATGCCATTTTCTCCACAAATTGGGGAGATCAACATTTACATTGAAATGCTGTTAAGAGGCAGATTCAAGACATTTATTTTACAAGGTAGTAGAAATCTGAATTTTCTAATTCGATCGCTCTTTTATCTTGCATCTTCATTTATTCTTTTACTTGCTTTTTTTCACATTTGAAGGAGAAACCCATTTTATAATCTTTTGTTTTCCATGTAGTTGATCTCCAG
Source organism: Haemorhous mexicanus (assembly GCF_027477595.1). NCBI lineage: Eukaryota > Metazoa > Chordata > Aves > Passeriformes > Fringillidae > Haemorhous > Haemorhous mexicanus. The sequence goes on from NC_082344.1 coordinate 37,995,215, forward strand.
ATAATTTTTTTCTCTTTGAAATGCTAATAAAAATTTGGAGTGTAAAAAAGCCTTCAATAACATTTAATGAATTAATTTCTTGCCAGCGAGGTACTGAGATTTTTTCTGCCATTTATTTACAAGAGAAGTTTGCTGGTTGCCATATTAAAAATGACAAACAACTGCAAGTAATCAGAAACTCTAAATTTGTTATTTCAGGAATGTTGTTGGCTTTTCCATAAGAATTGCAGGACAGAAGAAGGACTCAAATTTTTAAGGACATTTGAAGCTGGTTTGCAAGAGAGTTCCTTAAGCACTTAAACTTCTTGGGACTTAATTGTTTTTCTTCCATATGGCTTTCAGTTTCACAAGTGAAATACTGTTCATTTTAAGGCTAACTGCTTGACATTAGACCATGGCTGGTGACATGATGTTGCCTTGACTCGTAGGGTATATAATCAGTAGGTGGTAAACTTTTTGTCCCTATGTTTTAGCAAATGACTGTCTTTACTGTACCAATACAGCCTGACCTGAAAATGGCAGTGGTTGGTCACTCTTAATTGGTTGACCTGTCTAGCATTAACGATGTACAAGCTGTTCCTGGGAAACTGTGGAAGACCTTTGCTGACAGTCACTGCAGAAGCAAATGGTGACATTCCCAATGTTTGCCAGGCACCAGAAAAGCATGATATTTTGAAATACTTTTTTCCTCAATCATTCATCAGGTTGTAATGAGTGTACCACATGTAGTCTAAGAGGGATGTAAAAGCCTTCTAAGAGCTATCATGATGTGATGGCTTAGGTTTCACCAGAATTACTAAGATGTTTACAAACCTGAGAGCTGCATTTCATTTCTTATGTTAGAATTCACTCATTCATTCCTTATCACAAATCTCTGTATCTGAAATTAGCCCTGAGCTGAAATTAGGTGTAAGCATTTATAAATGCCATACATTGTTTGGAAGACATACTTTTTCTACTGGGAATGCCAGGCTATCATTTGTCAAGATATATTGTCAGAAATATATTCAGACAATGTAAATGTTCCTTTGGGTTTATATTATCTTAGACCCTGGGAATCCATGAAAACAATCTTACGTTTTTTCTGTAGGGGTCAAAGAAATTAGAAAAGGCAGTTATTATTTCTTCAAGCTTCTTCTTTAAAGCCACTTCCAGTTCTGCAGTGGCAGAGAAGTTTTTCTACTGTTTAAAAGTTCTTCATCGAATTGACACTTCCAGAGTCTTTTAATTAAAAAAAATAAAAAATTCTTTGAGGCAATTGCAGTTATGGAAGCTTACAAAGGGTGATTAAGGTCTGCATTAAATGGCTCATGAAGGATTAATGGGAAGAGCAGCTCTTCCTCTGGTTAAGTAGAGTGCTGGCAACAGGTGATCGACCCAGAGGCTGTTTTCTCCATGGGCTGGGCTGTTTTCTGGAGAAGGCTGAACCTTGTGGAAATGGTGCGGCAGGACATATTCTATGACTAGACCAGGGAAACCATGAAGTGCTCAGGTTGAATGACCTGATTGCTGCCACCCTTGGCTTTTGAGGTGTCTGTTAGCCCATGCAGTGGAGGAGCAGCAGCAGCAGCAGCTGGTTCTTCCTGGTGCAGTAGTGGGTGTGGAACGCTGGCTGCATTGCGCTGATGAAATGAATGAGTTTTTCTAAGATTTTTGGATACAGTATGACATTGAGTACTTATATTGAGAAGAAACCCAGTATTTCTTTGGTTGCTGTGCCTAGAATTAAGAAAGTGCTTGGGATGGGAGCTGACAGAGGTGTGGACAGGGGTGGACCAGGCATCCTTGTCTTCTGCAGCCAGAGGATGGATAGGAGATGGGTTTCTTTGCTTCAGAGACAGAGATAAAAAAATGCCCAAGGGAGATAAAATATAAATACTGAATTTACATTTTGAAGCAGGGCTGTTATTCAGTTTTCTGTTATCTTCTCCTTTTCATTCTATTTACATTTGCTGTTCAATACTTTAACTAATCTTTAACTCTTGATTTGCTGGCAAAACTTAGGAGCTGTGCTGACACCTCAGTGTTTGGAGGCTTCTCTGAATACTGGTTTCACATTTTGTGTTATGAGTTGTGTAATTTTTCTTTATCACTCCAGAAACTGTCATTGCTTCCTTTCACTGAAAATCAGTCCCTTTTTGCGGTGTTGGGATGTACTGTTCTCCTGACCAAGCCCTCTGTGATATGATGTTTGGTATATTTGACCTAAGGAAAATGGGGCTGATGTCTTCAATCACTTTTCATAGGAAACACTTTCTGTATTTCGAGTGTCTCAGTACCTCTTCCTGGCTTATTTGGGATGGGTCATTACTTTTTTCATTACTCCTGAAGAACCAAAGCTGTGTTCTTGGCTCACTGTGGACCCTGTGTGACTGTTTCCATGATCCCTTACAAACGCTGTTTACGATTGCTCTGGGGGAAGGCCAAGTAACACCCTATGGAAAACATATGTTTCTGTTCACTCATTTGAACCAGGCCTGTAAAATTCAATTCTCAGTTCGAGAAAGTGGGAGATTAATGCACAGCTCTGGGAACCAGAAGAAAAAGTTTCTCCTCCAGGCTTCCTTAGGTATGCCCTAGGGAAAAGCACAGGTGCAGAATGCAGGTGTGTTGATATTTAGTGGAGTAACAATTTTGCCTGTTAGCTTGTGAAGCATTTTCCTCATAAGTAACATGCCAGTGTACATGTGTGTGAGTATTCTGAGTGCATGTGATGTGCAGTGCTGCATATTTCACTACACTGTATCCATCTGTTTTAGGGGATCAGGTTGATTGCGTGGTCTGATTACTCTTGTTGATTAAACCTCTTGCATTCCCTGGTATTAGCAGATAGAAAGAAACAGTAAATAGGATCTCAATGCCAAAAGAGGAAATGGAGGGGTTTAGTCACAGTAATGGCGTTCTGTCTGTCGGATAAAGTGAAGCTGTTTCTCTCAAATTAGGAAACTTTTAAGCCTGTCTAGCAAAGCATTTCAGAGATGAATCCATATTTATAAAACCAACTTAGCTGGAAGGAAAGGAAGCCATGTATTAATAGCACTGTGTGTGCTAGCATCTTATCACTGGATTAAGGTTAACAAGCACAGACTGAAGGGTTGTAAGTAGATATGGCTGCATGCTTGATTAGCAATTACTTAGGTGTTGTTTGTGTAACATTTTTCCTGGCGTAAATTTGCCCCTTTAATAGTGCTAAAGGCTATCATAAAGTGTGGTTGAAGACTATCCAGAGCCTACAATTAACTGAATATTTGATTAAAGCAGTTACAGCAGAACTACATTTAAAAATGAAAAGCATAACGAAAAAGGAGCTTCTGCCTAGAAAATAGCATATTCCTTGTTTTATTTCCAGGACATCCTTGATCTCATTTAGTTATTTATATGTACACTAAAACCTCTCTGGAATGAGAGCCCAAAATAAAGTCTTTTAAAAGGCAAATCCTTCACTGCTCCATAAGTCATGTGTTGTGTCGTTTTCATGTACATGGTCATGAGAATGAGACTATTTAGCAATTGGGAATATTGGATGGCTTTTTTATACAGAGAATATCTGTTTGTTACCCATTCTATATGTTCTACAACATATATATATATGTATATATGCTACACATTTAATATGTGTATTGTATGGTTATGTAATATGTATAACATTTACATTAAATATACACATAAGCATTAAATATAGATTTTATATATATATGGAATATTTAAGCATATAGTTAATTCTGTTTATTAGGATGTCAAATGGAAATTGCTGATTTTATGAGTTAGGTTGTTGCACTTGGCCCATAAAGTCTGAGCTGAATATCCAAAACACCTGCTGAGTAAGATTTTTCAATCACTGTGGTCAACAGCTGGTTATGGCCTTACTTTCATGAAAGAATTGCAGTTTAATGCATGTGTAGTAGAATAAGCTTTACCTAATCTTGGAGAGAACAGTTAAGATAAGAAGCTCTGTTAGTGTCAGTTTAAATATTTTAAAACTAAGTAATCAAGACACACCTTTGTAGTATTGATGCATCAACTGCATTAGATCTCAACAGTAGCCATGTTAATGTTGGTGTTTAGCATTTATTTTGGCACACTGTGTTGTCCTCTGTTCCTCTTGCTCTGCCTTTGGCAAACAGCTGAATATCAATTAGCATTTGTTAAGCCAGAGTTTAGAAAAAGCCCTAAATCCCTTTTTCTGAAGGAGTTTTGAAGCTTCCTGGGGATAGCATGCCCAGTTGTAGTAATAGTCATACCCACATCTCAGGTGTGCTGTGTGATCCAGTCTGTAGGTGATTTTTATATGTTGTTCTAAGACATGTTCTTCTTTTTCTTGCAGGAGAGCCAGAATTTAAATATGTTGGGAATATGCATGGGAATGAAGCTGTTGGAAGGGAGTTACTCATCTTCTTGGCACAGTACTTGTGTAATGAATACCAGAAAGGAAATGATACTATTATCAACTTGATCCATAGCACACGTATCCATATCATGCCATCTTTGAACCCAGATGGCTTTGAGAAGGCAGCATCCCAGGTTTGTAAGGCTCTGTGTGAAAGAATACCTATCAGTGTCTGTCAGCTTTATCATAATGGCTCTTGGACTAGCAGTTTTACAGGTACATGGACTCCTGGTGGCAATTGTTGGATGGAACAACAAAACCAAAGCATTTCCTAAAAGTACAGTAGGCTTGTTATGTTTGAAAATGAGGATTTTATGCTTGACTTTTCAACAAGTAGCCTTCTCTCCTGTGATTTTAAAATATAATTATGCTAAAGTTTCATGCATATTCTTTCACTACGTTCACTGATTGAATTGCTTCTTAAAGCCATAACTTCCTAAACTAGTAATAAATGATGTTTCAGAAGTTCTAGAAAAGTGAAAGTTTGTTTTCTTTAAGAATATTCCCTTGCAAATACACTTAAAAAATTATTCACGTTCACCAGAGCTTGGTCCCAAAACAAAAAGCATTATGAGCCATCTTATTAATATTGATAACTTTGATTCTTAATTTCATGCATGAAGTACTTTAATTAAGGTGTTAGTCAAGAAAATTTAGTATGCATTTTAGGGCGATGACTCAGTCAAGAAACATAAAATATATAAATGCATAATTAGCAAATGGCAGTCAAATAGTAACCCTGTTATACACATTCTGGTGTGTATTTTGTTATAAACAAAAATAAGAATTTCCTTGCTTACAAGGTATATTTATTTTCTAAATTAATATTGAAATGTTGAACGTTCTCAAGTTCTCTGTTTATGATTAAATAAGTCAAACCTTATTAAGATCTTTATTAAACTGATTCTCATGAAGTCTTTAAAAATATGCACAGACTCTTTATATTTGGTCGTACATCTCCCTCTCGTGGCAGTGAAGTAGAAGCTGTCCTCAGATTGATGTGGCATTTTACTGCTTTGAAATATCCCTCTCTAGAGTTTCACAATATTGTTTGAAACTTTTGCTCCTTAGCCAAAGTACATCTACTTTTATATGGTTGTCTAAAATTTAAATATTATTAAAATTTAAATATGATAAGACTCGATTTAGAACTGCTGTTCTAATTTAGACTATCTTGATCCAGTACACAGAGTGTGACAGTATATTCAGTATACCCCAAATTAAAATCAGTAACCAAACTTAACCTACTTAAAGAGTAGCCTAACTTAAACTATTAAAGAGTACTGAAAGCTTACAGAGAGAAGTTAGGGAAAACCACGCATTCTGAAGGTATTTCCTTAATGAAATCCAAAACTCATTTTAGAGAATCTGTTTAAAGAAATAATTTTGTGAAAAATTCTCATGGCTACCATTTCAGTGAACAAGGCTGCCAGACACAATAAAAGATTCAGGCAAAAGATTAAGGTCCTTCTTTACGCTGGAAGTTATTTAGAGGAACTTAAGACAAATGCTAACATTTCTTTGGCTTCCAGATAAGCCTACAAGTACTGTGAGTCTTGCTACAATGAGATCTGTAATTCACAGTCAGGGCATGAGGCATGGGGAAAAGCCAAATCTTGGGGGTAGACACCAGTGGCACTGAAAAATCTGATACTGCTGGTAATTTTACTCTGTCCTACAAGACCCCCAGTCCAAGTGTGCCATATGAGAATAAGCCTGTCCTACAAGACCCCCAGTGAAATAGGGGTTGGTTTTGTCCCCACAGAGCTCTAGGAAGGAAAAGGGGCGGTTGGCTCAGCTCTTGGTGCCTCAGGAGTTTTTTCTCCCACATGATCCCTTATTCTCAAGCACATGGGAAGTAAACATACCCATATGAATCTTGATATGTAATCTCCTGAATCTACTCATCTCCCTTCTCTTTGTGTTCCCTTTCCTCATTTAGCCTGGTGAGCTTAAAGACTGGTTTGTTGGTCGAAGCAATGCCCAAGGGATAGACCTAAACCGAAATTTCCCTGATCTTGATAGAATAGTTTATGTTAATGAGAAAGAAGGTGGCCCAAACAACCATCTTCTGAAGAACATGAAAAAAGCTGTGGACCAGAATCCCAAGGTAAGTAGGGGCTGAATGTTGGGTCCCTGACATGCCCATCTCTTCCCTTTTATGTAAGCAAACAGTAGTGACCCCTAAGAGCTCTGGTTATGGTCTTAATTGTTCATGTTGTTCTGAATATTTTGTTAATCTTGTTAAATTTATCCATCTGATGCTTGTTGATTTGTTTCCTCAAAATAGATTGCTGTAGTAAACTCTTTTGATCCATCTTAATCCTTAGACAATTCCTCAGTCAAAAGATATCTTACCATTTTTTTTGTATAGCCTTCTCTCTTGATTTTAAGCTGGTTTTCCAAATATTCTGCATTTTAACCATTGCCAGAAGTTCACTTGTGTATTGTGCTTAATTATATTGCTAGCCAGATAGCTATTCTCACATATAACACAGGCATTTTTGTTAAGTTTAAGCCTTTAATATGCAGCTGTATATCTGGAGGGATTTTTATTTTCTTGTGTTTACCCCCAGAGGAAGTTCTAGAAAATCGAGTGTTGTGACTGCAGTCCCATAGGACTGTGGCCTTAATAACTATGTTCTGGCTTCAAATTAAAAATGTTAATAAAGTAATTTTACCTTCCATGCAGAGAAAAGACTGCACCAACATTAAAAAAATTATTTAATATTCCTTTGTTTAAAATTGAGTAGGCTTTTTTTATCCATAATGGGAAGAAGTAAAAGGTTGAGATTGCTTTTTTTGTAGTCTAATTCTGAGATAGCTGACACCAGTTTTGGACTTCGATTAATCCACTTAATATAATTATAAATCTAACATAAGGACTGATTTAATTTTCTCTGAAGCCAGAATAAAATTGCTGTTCACTTAACTGTCTTGCACAGTGTATGTGGTAATAATTAAGTCCACTGTATTTAATTGAATGTTTCTGCCTTGGATTATTGATTAGTAACTGCTGGTAATGCTATTTTGTTGTAGCTTGCTCCTGAAACAAAAGGTGTCATTCACTGGATTATGGATATTCCCTTTGTGCTCTCTGCCAATCTTCATGGAGGTGACCTTGTTGCAAACTATCCTTATGATGAGACTCGGAGTGGTATGTAAATAGAAGTTAACATGAAATAGTAGGAGGTAGAAATTTCATTCTGTAATTATTTCACTGGTAGCTAAGATCCACTTTATAAACTTGCAAACAAAACCATAAAACACTGCAAAGCTATATAAACATTGGAAAAAAATTTATAAACATTATTTATAGCCATTGTTTTTTAATGACTTATTTTATCATGCTAATCTCGTGATTACAGCTAGTCACTGTATGACCATATTTTCTAGTTTTGAAGATGGTAGTTTGTTTCAGTACAAAAATGAAATGCCTGAGGGAATCATAATCCCTCAGTTATATTAATCAAGTCAACTTAGCTGTTAAATTAGCTGGGGCTGTTTGTATCCCGTTTAAATTAAGTGAGAAAGATGTATCTGGGTTAAGGTTTCTTGCACCTGTAAAAAATGAATTTCTGAAAGGAGTAGTGTGCTGACAGAAACAACTATCACTGTTGCTGTTTTCAGTATTGGTCCCTTATAAAAAGGATCACATTATGGCACAAATGTAATCATAAATATACAGCAATATTAGTTTGCTTTTTCCTGCTACTATGGGATGAGCACATGACCGAAGTTTAATGAAATTACATTGTTTGTGATTCTCTTCTTTCAGTTGACTTTATTGCAGTTTAATTGCAAATCCTTCTAATCTCCAACTATAAAACTCTTTAGGGAGAAATCTGTGTTTTTGAACTGTGTGTTCTTCTAAAAAAATATCTGAAGGCTAGAAAGCTTAGGTTTTGCAGTGCACTTTTAAAGTAGTACTTTTGTAAATATTGAGACTGTTGTGATTAGCCACTTTTACAATAGGGCAGCAATTGCTGAAGTGATGGGGAAATGTTAATGTTAAAAAGATAATGCCATGTTAACTTGTGATGCTGTAGGACACTTACCTGTGTACATAGTGTTTTCAGGCACAGTTCTGCTGTGCAGTGCTAATGATCTAAATTGTGAGCCTAGTCACTGTTACTGCCCTTTTACTAATCCTTGTTCCTGGGATGTTTTTCCTCCCTAGGCAGCGCTCATGAGTACAGCTCCTGCCCTGATGATGCTATTTTTCAAAGCTTGGCTCGCAGTTATTCTTCTTTTAACCCTGCTATGTCTGACCCGAACAGACCACCGTGTCGTAAAAATGATGATGACAGCAGCTTTGTGGATGGAACAACTAATGGTGGGGCGTGGTACAGTGTCCCAGGAGGTGAGCCCACCCACAGGAGTCCGTGTCACTGCTTATTCTGGGCTGGAGTTATGTTTTCCACAACTTTTGGTCTGGTTGAGCCTAAATCAAAGGCTGATCGCTCTCCACAGTACATCTCTAAAATCTGAAAAAGCTCACAGTGATAACTATTAAAATACTCCTTTTTATTGCTTTTTCTACAGTGTTTCTTCAGGCTCCAGGTCATTGCGAATTTAATAGTTCTACAGTGGGCGAGTGATAGCTCTGCTATCATGAAATATTAAGAGAGTTTTTTTGGGGAGGAGGGGTTAAGAAAGGAGTGAAAAATCCCCTGACAAACCCTCAATAGAACAGGCTATTGGCTCATTTGAACCTCAATAATGAAGGCATCCAAGCTGAAGGAAGCAGGGAAGCCTGGTTGCCTGATTGTGCAGTGTTACAGGAAATGGGAGTTTGGCCTTGGGTTTTAATGGGAACAAAAGCCAGCCATGAAGATACTTGTTTGCATTTGCATCTCCATACTTTGTGGCTTGGTTAGTGCCTGATTCCTGCCCAGGTGCTGTTTCCCTAGACTTTGGTAGAGCTTTCTGTGCTAAGAGGAGCAGCAGAGCTACTACAGGCATGTCCAGATTAATTTTCCAGGAGTCCAGAAGAGGAGCCTGAAATGAGACTTTTAATTCAAATGAGACATTTCATTCTTTTCTATTAACAATTTTGATATCTTCGTAAACTGAGCCAAACAGGTCTTAGGATATCTAAATTCTAGAGTGTTCTGCCTCTGCTAAACTTGGAATGAAAACTGAGCTGAAGATTTCTGAGCCAGCTTGTTTTGGAGTGATTTTCCTATGCTTTGGCTTTGTTGATTTATGCTGGATGACTTTGAACACACATAACTGTTTTATTCTTTGCTTTTCTCTTGACATTCAATTACAGTCTCTGAATGAATTTTAAATTTTTACCTGAAGTGATTAGGAATCTCTCAAAGCATGAGACAGCCTAAGTGGTAGCCTAACTCTGCTTCTTTTACAGTAAAGGTGGTACTAAAAGAAGGAAATATTTAAGCTCCTATGAAGAAATTAGAAAAAGAACAACTGCTAGTGCTCACACAGCCAGTGATCACCAGGGGCTGAGTATGAAGTAAAATATTGACATTTCTGAATGTAACTAAAACCCCTAAATATCACTGTGTGTGAAGCTTTTCAGACTTTAAATTGAAACCTTTAAAATTCTTGAAAAAGTTCTTGGAACCATTAAAACTTGAAAACTGAAGGTTACAAAAGCTGAAAAATATTAATATAAACAGTTAAAATATAAAATATAAAAATAGTTAAAATTTGTTTAAATTTAGTTCAAATTTAGCTTAATGAAATATTAAATATTAACTATAAAAATGTAGATATATTTAACTTCAGCTTATTTTTCCTTAAGAAAATGCTATGAAAAGCAGTTTTTCCACTGTTTTGATGAAATGCTTTGATTCCAATTAAACAGCATATGGCAAAGACACATTTTTCCATTGGAAAAAGTCTTTGGAAAGTTTGATTTCCTCTTTTTGGATCTTATTTTAAGTTAGGTTGCTAATTTCCCAAGTGAGGCCTTTCTTTTTCTCATCTTTGTATAGATGTTAACAAGCAGTAATCCTAGTGCTAAGCAGGATCTCTCATGCTCATATGGTGCAAGTAATAAAAAATAGAGAGACAACAATATACTTTGGACCATGCAGATTGAATCTGTTATTGGTTTGGGGTTTTTTCAAGTGCAGAAATCAGCTGGCAAGCTGTGACTTTTGAACAAAACCTCTGTGGTGGTATTTGCTAACTTAAAAAAACAAATATAATTCAGTGAGAACAGATCTGCTCTTTCTATCTCTAGTGCTGAGGGAAATAACTCAACACTGTTCAGTTCAAGTGAAAATTTCTGGGAAGTTTTAATAGGAAAAGTTCCATCTGAAAACCAAGATGTGGCAATTCAGTTATTGATGGTATCAGTGATCTTTTGTTGTCCATATGGTAATGAACTGCAAGTTAGCAGCAGCATAAGCTGTTGAAAAGCCATTTATGTTGCTTTAGGGAAAGTATTCCACTGTACATCCTTACCAGAGTTAGGAATATATCAAAAGAAACTCTGAAGGCCTTGTCTCCATTGCATCTGCTCCTGTTGGAGCTAAGCTGGTACTTCTGTACCTTTGCAGCCTTGGGCTCCTTTGGGCTTTTGTACCCCACTTTCCCCTTTTCCCTTCCTTTCTCACTCTTCTACTAAAGATTCCTTTCTGCACTAAACACAGCTCCTGTATCCACTCCTGCCCATTTTCTGTCTCTATTCCAGGCCATCTCCTAGGTTCTGCCTTTGACAGTAGGAAAAGATGATTTTTCATTCTAATGAATTACTATAGGTGCTGTTGCCCTACAGAGCTTATTGTGGTGCCCCAGTTGTGCAACATCAATTCTTTGCCCATATAATTGATCCTCAGGGCCTTGTACCTTCTGTCAAAGACAGGTGGGCCAGCAGCCATCTTCACTGGTTCTTCAGTCTGCAGGGGTGGTGGATGGATGGCTCTCATGTGGCTGTGGGTTCTTTTCATGGCTTTCTGAATACCTGGATTCTTTCAGTAGGAAGGCTGAACATCTGTGACAGTCCTTTGCTCTAACTGGAAGTAAAGAGGAACCCTCCATTGCATTCATGCTCTGTCCTTCCCTTTTGTCTGACCTCAGGATTTCCTCACCAACCTCATGCAAGGTGGCAATTCCCCTTTCTGGCTTTTTGGGTGGAGAGAGAGGATGACGTAGAGGAATATTTGACTTTTTCTTCTCTCTTTTGATTACAGTTTCTGTGAGGTTTTTCTCAACATTGCTGTTTGGCAGTTACTTCCTTCTGCAGAGCAGGGGTACAGATAAAAGTTTCCCCCAAGAGCACCTTTGTGCTAAGTCTGAGGCCTGATGCTGTTACTCTTGTACTAGTTGTCATCTGTAATCAGCTGATCCCTGTAGGTTTTTCAGAGAGAGCAAGCCAAGGCAAAGAGGTCATTCTTCTGTGTTCAGGAATGGCTCTTTTAGCCATCAGACTCTGGGGAGAAACAAGTTTGTACACAAAAACCATGATGTTTTTAATGGAGGGCTTCTCTCTATCAGCATGTAATTAATGACTTCACTCATGCACAAGAAAAACTAAATTTGCACAAAGAGCTTTAATTTTTGGCTGCTGACTGTATAACTTTTCAACATCCTTAAAGACTTTTTAACATACCTTTTGCATGGAGTACCTGTCTGGAACCATAAATGTGAAGAACAGATAGTAATCAATGGCTACATAGCCATGTGCCTGCTCTGCTTTTTCTGTCATTACAGAGTCACCTGAGTCTAATCAGATTCATGTCATTACAAAAATAGCTTTCCAAAGCAGCTTACTTTGCTGTACTATTAGGTTATTGTTTAAGTATCTTTTTTTAATTTTCAGATACTCTCATATCAACCCTTGGCACTCAACTAATTCCTGACTTGGATTACCAGTTTTGGAAGCAGTGTCAGGGTTTTTTAAGGATTTCACTAAACACTAGTGTAGGAGGCGTTCCTGTTCTTCCCATTCAAGTACATCCTGTCCTGCTAAAGGTTACTGTCTTTTCTATGTGAAGAAGCTGGGCTAACTTAGTGCTCTAGCTTGCAGTTCAAAGTCTTATGCCTGGATGCCAGGAGCACACCCTGCATTCCACTTCATTTATGAAGCTGGGTGTTCCTTTATTAAAACCTGAAAAAATTGAGTTTTCTTCCCATATTCCAAGCTTGCTTTTGTAAGCAGTAATATAAAGACACTATAGTCCCTCAGTCACTGGAGTAGTGCAACAGAGAAGTTTTTGTGTTCTCAGTTTCAAAGTCCTTCTCGTGGTCAGCAATAAAGGGCATTCATTGCTGAATCTCAGTTATATCTGAGGTATCTAAGCCTTTCTGATCTTCAGAGGGCAGTTCCTGTTAAAGCATGGGAAAGTCAGTGCTGCACTTTGTCACAGTGAGAGGCTTTGGGAGTGTGAAGATGTGCATGCATGTGATACGTGCCACGGATAGGGCACTTTGAGGAGTTGACCAGGGGCAGCCAAGTTGCTGCAATATTTGATAAATCTTTAGAAATGTTTTGGTTTCTTGTGTATTGCACCTAATCACCATTGTGAACAGGGAGGTAAAGAGTGCACAGCCCAGTGCACTCCAGATTGCATATGTGGTAGGCTGTAGTTTAGATCTTGGCCAGCTTCATCCCATTCTGTGTCCCAGAAATACAAAAGATGAATTTTTTCAGGAGCAACACATAAACCTTGGACAAGACGAAGCCCTGGGAAACAAACTGTAGAATATGGACATTGTGCACAAAATTGGAAAATATATTGGTTCTTTTTTCTGTTCTTGAGAAACTAGGGCATCCCTGAGTTACATTTTTCTCTTTTCCCAAAGAGAAAAATGTAACTTATATGTCAGCTATCCAAAAATGCGTGAGTTAAAAGTATGTAGGTCACGTGCAGCATCAAGTGGAAGTATACAGCCTATTTATCAAGGCTTTTTAAAACTGTCCCTGGCAAGAAAATGTATTTTGGAATTATTTGTCCTATTGGTTTCTCTGATTTAAAGCTTCTGAATTCAAAATTAAGCAGATGGAGTGGAGCTGCATCAATTGTATTTATAGCTGTTCTTTCCTAATAATCCCAGCATTTCATGTGTCCCCCCCCCTTATTTACAAACACAAAATGTATCACTGCCTCTGTTTTCTGGCATTGCAGGAATGCAGGATTTCAATTACCTCAGCAGCAACTGCTTTGAAATCACAGTGGAGCTTAGCTGTGAAAAATTCCCACCTGAAGAAACTCTGAAGGGCTACTGGGAGGACAACAAGAACTCTCTTATAAATTACATTGAGCAGGTAACAGAGAAGAGGATGGCAAAACCAGATATTGTGCATAAAGCTTCTAAACTTTGTGCTTTGTGAACATCTAATTCAAAATATCATATTAATCCAGATGTTGCTTTAATTCCCATTTGTCTCTGTGGTGGTAAATCCTGTGTGATATATCTAAGTGGAAGAAGAGTGGAAAAGAAGGATGAATTTACAGTATAGCATCCCTCTCAGCCTACTTAAGCTGTTGCTGATATTTAATTTAAATTTAGAGCTGCCCCAGAGCTGGTGTGTGTGCTCAGAGAAATGGGTTGCCCTCTGCAGATACTCCAGTGTGTTTGCAGATGTGGGATGGATCATTCTCTGGATGTACAGGAACCTGGGCAGCTGGATTAGACCATATAGAATTTCTGAAACCTGAATATTGTAGTTAAAAATTACAAATAAATCTGATATCATTAGTGGTTGCACACCTGAGACTGTGAAATGAGGAACACACTTTGTTAGCAGAACCCGTCAATTAATATATTCATTTCTTTAAGGACTTAATTATGCAGAAATGCTTCAGTTAGCCAGAACCCTGAAATATTTGAATATTTGAAGTCTTATTCCATTCTGTTAAAACATTATCTGTAGGCTGAGGAAAAAGCTGTACTTGTCCTGCAGGTTTTTACCCATTCTTTATGGAATCCATCTCAAATTGTTCAGCTCCTCTGCACAGGGGTTAATTTTCTCTGTCTCATGGAAAGCTATGTTGTCATTGCATTTTCAGAATTGCTCATGTATAAGATACTATTTTGCCAACTTCCTTTGCTCCTGCAGAGCTACCGGCTTTACCCTTGAAGTTCAGATGCTCTGTTTGGCATTGGTTTTTATCTTCTTGCAGGATAAGATGGCCAGGTCTATGCTCCAGCTCCCCTGGGAGTGCTGGGGACAGTGCAAATATGTAATTTCTGCTTTTCTAAGGCTTCTCCCAGAATGCATATTAGAGGACTCTAAACTAAATCTGTCAGCTGAACTCAGGTGCAGCTGAATTCACCCTATAGGTTTGTAAAGGGGAATGTCAGTATCTCACAATAAAACTTGGGATCCACCAGCCTTTTCAAAGGACATGGAATCTGAGAGAAGCCTGAACTTCGCAGCGCTTTGCTGCTTTGTTTCCAGGCTCACAGTGAGGTGCATCTCCGCAGAGGTTCCCAACATCCCCTCATCCCCAGCACCAAGAGTTCCCTGTTTCTGGAGATGAAAAGGCAGTTGATCCTCAGTCTCTTGCTTCTGAGGAGTTTGCTTTCAGGCTGTGCTTAAGATACACTGGCAGGACTGGTCTCTCTGCCCACTGAGATCATATCAGCAGTTTAATTTCATGTGTAGTGGGAGCAGGCAGATTAGGTACTGCTGGGGCTGTTACCTGGAGCATGAAGGGGCAAGGACATGACCCACCACTGCCCTTCTCCCACAGTCCAGCAGGGAGTGTTGTGACTCTCTGTGGTCCCAGCTCACAGAACTGGATGTCTGGGGTGTGCAGTAGAAAGCTCAAGCATCTCTCAGAGGGATTGCCCACTAAGTCCAAGTGACTGCATTTACTTTGCTAATGCTTCACCTTTAAGAAATTATGTCATTAGCTCTACACTCCTACAGTTGATGAAACTTTTAAGAAAAGGTTTCTGTAGGCTCTTCTTTCAAAGCCTTTCTGTGCATTCATTAATCCCCAATATGACAAAGATTTGCGAATCAATGTTTACATGTATTATGACTTGCTGTGTATTTCTGAGAATTCCTTGCATTGAATGGATATATTATTATAATACCTGCTGAATTATTTTTCCTTTGAATTCCTAGTTCCATTATGATATTTAGTATGTATCATTTATAGTGGTCAGCCTGTAGACTATTCATAGGGTTCATAGCATGCTTTGTTAGATATATCAATGGATATTCCATTGCCAAAAACCTCCATCTTTTCTTAAGAATTTTTTATTGACCATTTGTTGGTGACCTTATTTATTTTAGATTCATCGAGGAGTGAAGGGGTTTGTTAAGGATCTTCAGGGCAATCCAATAGCAAATGCTACAATTTCTGTGGAGGGGATAAGCCATGATGTAACATCAGGTGAGTGTGGTACCTCAGCAGTGCTTCTCCTTGGCTTAGCAGCCTGGAGCCATTTCACATCTTTATAACTGCAGCTTTAAGGGAGCAAAAGTTTGAAACCAGGACGGTATGTTGTACCTCAAGAAGTTTGCTGCCCGCGGAATTTCATGAATCTTTCACTTGTGTTGTGCTCTCAGAGTAGCTGAGACTGGTTTTTGTACTTCATGGGTCTCTGGTGTAAATTGGCTCGGGTGGCTCTTGGTTATTAAGGCTCTAGTCTGTCTTCTAATTTGCAAAGTAAATAGCGTTTCAGAGCTCTGACAGGATTTAAAGCTCTGTCAACAGTGCTGCCTTCAGTTTGAAGGCTAAATTTTAGTCCAAAAGTGTTACATTTTTCACAATGCAGTCATACCTTTTGGTATGTAAATTCTTGACAGATTTCCAATTTACATAACTTCCTTCAGTAAAGATAAATTCTCCCTGCTGTTTAGAATTACGAGATGTTTTTTCAGAAGGGCGGTTCTAAAAGATGAAAGCATTGTGTTGCTTGGTGTTGACAGAAAATGACGTGTCACCTCTTCAGAGATGATGTGCTTTGTTTTAGCAGTGAGTTCAGAAGGCAGCTTGCACAGAGTGCCAACTTCCAGCCTTCCCTGTACACCTATGCTCTCCTATCCTGAACGACATGTTTTGATTTGCAAAAGATACCAATTAGAGAAACAATACGTAAATGTCACTGCTTTATGCATCAGCCTAATTTATGGTCATTTTCTTGATTATATATCTCACTATATTGTCAGAATATTATGGAACAGGACTGGTAGAATATTTA
Source organism: Haemorhous mexicanus (assembly GCF_027477595.1). Lineage (NCBI taxonomy): Eukaryota > Metazoa > Chordata > Aves > Passeriformes > Fringillidae > Haemorhous > Haemorhous mexicanus. The sequence goes on from NC_082344.1 coordinate 38,011,737, forward strand.
GTCACTTCTGATTTGTGTTTGCACGTCACCTGCAAAGAGACCACCAGCACTTCTGCCAAGCAGGAGAGCAGTCTGTGAAAACATGAGTTACCTTCTGTCACTGTAAACAAGGAGGCAAAATGTATAGAGACTGGAAATAAATTGTCAGGCATAATAAAAAGGGGATAAACTGTGCAAAGAGGTATTTGAGAGAGAGGAGCTTCTGTTTCTATGATACAAAAATTGCATCTAATTATAAATCTTTTCACATCATTGTGTGTGTATAAGACTTAAAGTCATGTATTGTCAAAACAAGGATGAAAACAAGTACTTGAATATTAGCACAGTCAAAATGAGGGAGAAATATTCTTTGGCTTTTCTCCTGCTTCTTTATTCATGAGTTGAAATTCTGCTTTGTTCCAGTGACAGAAATTAGACTAGATCATTGCTGTAGTTCTATAGCAGTTTTTTTTTTTTCCATTCTGTTTTATGAAGAGAAAAATCTGGGAACAACTGGACTGACTACTGACATTTTTTTTTTGACCATGCAAATAGCAGATATTTAAGTAATTTTTCCCTTTGTACACTATGTAGCTGCAGATGTGGTGAAAAAGCATTTAAGGGATTAGTACAAAGAGCATGGCCAAATCTTCTAAATGGCACTGCTAGCTGAACTTTAGAATAGCTCTGCAATCTTTTCTGGAGGCAGAGAAATTCAGATTATTAGCCTGTGACAAATTAGATAATTGCCTGCTGCTGGTGCAGGGAAGATCTGAGTCTTTGTGAAAATGCAATAGGGTCATTTCTAGAAAAGATGATGATGAGTTTTGACTCTGTGACTGGAAAATATAAACTGTAGTAACAGTGTGGGAGGAGCCTTTCTTTGACCTGAGTGGATCAAGCTTCCACTTCTTTGTTTCTCTGAACCAAAGGAAAAACCCTTGACAATGCTTGGATACTGAAACACGTAGATAGTGATGCTTCAAGGGTGATATACATGCAATATTCTAGGAAATTATGATTTGTAGCTTTTTCTGAAAGATGAGAAAGGTAGTCCCACGTATTTAAATTTGATGAGAATAAAATTTATTTATGCTTGGATTATCAGAATACTGAGGAACTTTAAAAATCCGTATCACATTGCAAACAGAATCTCAGACACTTGGCAGGGACTTCACATTGGCTGAGGGGTGCTTCTGAAGTGGAGTAATGTCCCATAATATCCTTTTCTTCAGTGTGATGGAGAGCCTTCAGCCTCAGCAGGCCTAATCTTTTGTGGGGGCTTCAGCACAACTTCAAAATTTAATTTTTTTTTGATTACCTGAAAGGAAGCAAATATTGTGTATATATATATATACGCACACACACACGCACACACACACACACACAGAGAGCTTTTACTGAAGGAGAAAAGAAGGAAGAAAGAAGGAAGACTCCTTTCAGGCAGTCAAAAAGAAAGCACTGACAGGAATATTAAAGATTGATATATGAGCTTTTCTTCTTAGCTGTGTAATTAGTCTTATACATGTTTATTTGGGTTCTTTTCTTCTTCATTACAGCCAAGGATGGTGATTACTGGAGATTGCTTGTGCCTGGAAATTACAAAGTTACGGCCTCAGCACCAGGCTATCTAGCAATAACTAAAAAAGTGGCTGTGCCCTTCAGCCCTGCTGTTGTGGTAAGTGCTCACCACTTGTGTTCATTTATCCTCTATTTAAAATGTCCCTTTTTCCTTCGTGGTATGCGTGTAAGGAGGAGGTGTTTTTTCAGGATATTCCAGAACATGTTGATTTAGAGTCTGGAAATTACTCTTCTAGCACTTGATGCACCAGCCACTGAGATCAATCTCACTGTAAACTCATTTAATCTCTTGGCATTCTTATTTATAATAAAAAGGCACAGAGAAGGGAAATATTGAGATAACCTGTTATTGGTACATGTCTGAATAGCCAGTGAGAATATTATGGAATATCTTTTAATAGCACAACATAAAAAGTAAGAGATGTTGAGGTTTTGATTTAGACATTTTTTAAATTTAATTTGTCAAATGAAGACCTGCTTAGGTTAAAACCAGTGGCCAGCTCCATGCAGAAGGCAGCAATGAGCCAGTGCTTTGCCCAGATATCCAGTATGTGAGGTTAATAAGACCTAGACTGCATCTAGGGTTTCAGAAGCATTTTTAATTCACTCTCTGAGCAGATGTGGAGGTATTTAAAATAAATGCCATTTCACTAGTGTGAATCACATGTTAAGATATACTAAAGGAAGAAGTTTTTACAGAGAGGGTGATAAAGTTATGGAATGGTCTGCCCAGGGAGGTGGTGGAGTCACCATCCCTGGATGTGTTTAAGAAAAGATGGATGTGGCGCTTGGTGCCGTGGTTTAGTTGAGGTGTTAGGGCAGGGGTTGGACTCGATGATATTTAAGATCTCTTCCAACCTGGCCATTCTGTGAATTCTGTGAAACTAGCACATGATATCTACATTGATGAGCCATGTGTTAGGAAAAGCTCCCTGGATCTTTTTGATGGCATAACATTGAATACATGTTTTGATATGCTGGGGGTCTGCAGTGCTAGGTGTTAGCTGAGATTAGCTCAGCTGGTTAGAGAATGGAGCTCATAAGAGTTGGACTTGATGATCCTTGTGGGTCCCTTCCAACTCAGAATACTCTGTGATCTGTGTTGGCATATGCTGATGATACTTTTTTATAATATGCCATATGATTTTTGTGGCTGGCTACTATTCAGTTTTATTTCATTGGCCCATACTTTCTGAAATTTTTAGTCAAGTCATATATAAGTGGACAGATGTCTGGTTCTTTAGGAAATTTTGCTCACCTGTGTGTGTTTTTTGATAAGTTATTGTATTAATATACTAGTATTGCACATATTTAAATCAGTTTTGAGACACTTTGGAATAAACCCAGCCTGAACCAAAAGGTACCTTTCTAAGCCCTATGTTTGTTTTAAGCATCTTCTTTCAATAAATGACTCTTAAAAGCCCAATAATTCTCTATCTGTAAGTCTTACTGATGTTTTTGATTGTTTCTCTTAATCAGGTTGATTTTGAGCTGGAGTCATTGTCTGAAAGAAAAGAAGAGGAAAAAGAAGAGTTGATGGAATGGTGGAAGATGATGTCAGAAACACTCAATTTTTAAATGATGATTTTGGCTTTACAGCTTTTAATCTATTATATGTTGACTTAGTATAATGTACTGTGGAAACTCCCTATATTCTAGATTTTGTGCACTTCACAATAATTAACTTTGAATTTTTCAGTCATCTTTTGATTAATATGATTACAAATAACTACTAGCCTCCTAGGTAGATAAATAAGTTATTAATTTTCTTTCATATTGTTATAGAAAATTTACTCTTCTATAAAAGTCAGAAAAATGAATGAATATGCAGCCTATATGACAGTAAAATCTGTTGTGTATTATTTGCAAGTTCAGAATATGTAGGTTAACACTTGATTTAAAAAAATAAATATGCTGTAGTCGATTACCGATGCTGCCAGAAATATTTGACAGTGCTTAGTAGTAGACAGTGCTCTTTACTGAGTTCTATAATGGATGTTATTGAAAAGATTTATAATAACAGTGTGTGGTGAAATAATGTTTTACAAGGATTAAAATTTAGTATAACACTTTGTATGTCTCTGGTGTTGGAGCTATTTAAATATGTAAGAAACACAAGCTGACTTCATTTTAGTAAGCAGAAAGAATCTGCGTAAACTCTTTAAGAAAAGATGGCATAGAATGAATTCAGGAAAAAGCAGAGCTTTATTCCTTAAACAGTTGATAATGTTTGGAGATCAGGTTTTAATTATTTCTCATTACTTGTTAAACAAATTAGGAAGTGGAAGAAGAAGATCTAGTGCATCTCATTTATAGGCTCCTTGTGTTTGTTTTACGGCAAGAAAAAAATCATTTCAGGTGAAGTCTGTTTTAATTAAATAATTACCTTTCAACAATCATTTCTTGTATCAGTGATGCCTAGATAATCAGCTAAGAGTTCATCTTTTCACTGAAGGCTATCAAAATATTACAGTTTAGACAATGAACTGGAAATCTACTGAGATTGTATTTTTAGTGTTGCAAGTCAATAATGGATTTGTTTCAAGTTCTGTTTCTTCTGCTGGCTAGTCTTATCTAAAACTAGAAACAAGACAGATAAGTGAAATTTTTTTCAGTGTGGTGAAATTTTCAGAAAAATGTTGAAGGTGATACAAAAGCAACTTTGATTTAAAACAATTATTTTTGGTCCCTTTTTGATTTTTTAAAATTTTAATTAACATGCTATAGTATTTTGGCAAAGATGAGTGAAATTTGCAGAATACATGTGGACCATAGTAGGTGCAAGTTTGGTGTAATTCTTCGGAAGTGACTCCTGGTATGCTACTTGAGATAAGCTAAGCATCTTGTCTGTTTGAAAGCTTACATTTATTGCTAGTCTATTTTAATTCAAGATCAGATATTTGATAGAGATTTCCTTCCTCTGTTTCTTTAATACCACTCTCTGTGTTTTGATTAGCATATTATTTTAGCTGGTGCTCATTCGGAACCAATCAAGAGTGGACCATCACACTCCTGCTGTAAGTGAAAAATCACATATTCAGGTGCAGGATCCAAATTTATCTCCTTTGGGTATTAAAAAATTTACTGCAAATACTGTTTTCTGAGAATTTTAAATTCTTTAATAAAAATAGCACCTGATCCTCTTAAGGAACAGGCTTAAGGTTTGACATGCAATGGTAAACTGAACAGCAATAAAAAAGCATAAACTTTCTCTCTCTGGTGAAGAGTTTGTGATGTGACCTGCAGCTCATTGGGGTTGTAGATGTCCAAATTTCAGAAGAAATTTACTTACTCTAAGTCATTATATAGCGATGAGCTTTGATTCTCCATTACAATGAAAAACCCCAGTGGCAAATAAAGAATCTTATCTGAATGTGTCTTAATAACACCTTGTAGCTTGCTGTGCACAAGAGCTTGCATAAAGGATGCCTGGTTACACCCACTTGGATGTCTGTGACAATTTGAAAGGCCAAGATGTGGCACAGAACACAGTCTGTGTCTGTAAGTAATGATCTTGTTTTAAACTGACCCAGGTAAAGTTGAAGTAAATGGTATAAAATTGAATTATAACAAGATGTTGCTGTCACATGGGCAGATGGCTACAGGAGTGTAAACTAATGTAATTAGGCGAGTGTATATTTGTACAGAACACCCTGGTCTGCCTCTTCCAAACCTAAGAATTTCAGTCCAAATGACACTTCATGATACGATGCCTGACATGCATCCAGTCTTCCTGTGGCATAGTTAGTGCAGACATTACATCAAAGTGATCTCATAACGGGTTTCTAATCCACACCTGTGTGATGTGTGTGAGATGCCCTGGTCTACTGTTTCATACTTTTGCAATTAAATGTGGTGTCCCTTAAGTGATCTGTTTGTTGTGCTCTAGATGACTGCTTGCTATTACTGTGTTGAGAAAAGGTTAAAGTGATTAAATGTTACAGCACCAGAACCACTGCCACTGTTCTTGCTCTAGGTAAACATCCTTAAGAACAGCGTAGCCAGGACTCTCAATAAATTAATTCATTATGTAGCTTGCTGAGCTGAGCTGTGTTGTAGGACTGTGTATGTTTAATGGAAGATTAAAGTGTTATGTGATGCTGAGCTTTTGGTTAAAAAGACACATGCTGTACTATTGTACAATAAATCTACAGTTTTATTTAAAATGTAAAATGTGTGAGTAATTTGCAGGTTCAAGATGTGACCTCTTTGGCCATGCATGTCTGCAAAGTATGCCATAAACATCCTCAGTGGGTGTGTATGCCAGTTAAGATGCTGTTTGAACAGAGAAAGGAGACCAGGATTAGTGCTGATATCCCACTGAGAGCCATCCACAGGCCCTTAGCTTTGTGCCAGAACATCCTCCTTTTGGAGTATACATCTTTCTGAGCACTTCTCCCATGGAGGCTTTCAAATCAAGTAAGGGACATGAATGAGATGCTCTGCCTCCATGCAGGGTTGGGGGGGACAGGGCATACACTTCTGTGAGTCTTTCTTACAGTATTTACAAATCTTTTTCCATATTGATCCTTGGGATTAGAAAGCACATTGTGCAGTGTGTTTGCAAATCTGTGGTACTAAACATTCCTTATAACTGCAGGGGTCAGGATTATAGAAAAATAGAAGTCAGTCAAATGAAATCACTGCATCTGAATTGTGTTTGCCAGCTAGGTTGTGGTGTTCACATCCATATATGTGAATTCACATACAGCTCTGGCTAGTCCTGAGCTTCAATGACATAATTAAAGTGTAAATTGAAACTGAGATGGTAGGTTAGAAAGAATTGCTACCAGATTTTTCCAAGGTTTGTTTTTTTTTAACAGCTATTACAGGTGTCTTAGGAACACTTAATAATTAGACCATGAAAAGAAGAGGTTTCAGAGAAGATAGGTTAGGAATTTAAAGTTAAAAGGTGCCTTTCCAATTTTCTCCCATGTCTGTGTTTAGTTTGACTCATGTTTGTGGAGGCTGTAGAATAGCAGCAGTTTAATGATGGCCTCTTTAAACAGAGCAGCTCTCTAGAGCTTCCCACGAAACCTGCTCTGCTGGAGGAGTGCCTTGTTTCCTGCTTGTGGTTTGCTCTGGAAATGCAGGACTGAGAAATGCCACTGCAGTGCTTGCTTTCTACCTTCCTGAACCTTGCAAAATACTTGTTCTGATCATCTCCTTGCAAGTATTTTATTCCCTGTGTATGTTTCTGTTTGTGTAGAGCTATGTCTGTTATGAATAATTTACTGCTTGTTGAACTGGCTCACAGGTTTGGCCGTTGACACAGCCCCTCTTCCATTATTTCTGACTTAGATAATTAAACCCAGAAAACAAAAACACTCAGGAGATTTTCTGAAATCCATGGCATTAAAAAACCCCAAGACAGTGGGTTTGTTTGCCTCTTAGCTTTGAAGGTTCCAAGTGAACTTGCTTCAAGTTTTTGTTCCTAAAGCCTGCTTTCGGGAGAGAAGTGGATGACAACAGAGAAGTTGATGTAGTCCTACACATCCAGAGACCAAGGCTTTCAGCAGTATAGTAAGTACTGGAATCAGCAGTATAAAAATGAGATATTTAGAAACAACTGCTGTTTGATTTTATTAACTGTGATAATGGGAGTGTATTAATTGAGTTAAATGGCCTCACAATGCTGATCTTTCTTCATACCTCCTTATTTTACCTCTCTGCCACAGACACTCTGTTTCAGCAATGACTTAAACCCATCCATGATTAGGTATCATTTATCACAGGGCTACATTTTCCATGAATTAATGGTTAATAATCCATGTTATTTTATCTTGGTTCTCCTTTCATATTCAGTTAAGCCACTACAGATTTTTGTAATCACACATCCCTGTGCACAATGGAAATTGTCAAAGAGAGAAGCTGAAGAATTTGGCTCCTGCATTGGGAATGTAGAGGGAATTTGACATCTGGAAATGCATTGGAAGCAGTCTGGTGTTGAGAAATAAGTGGATTTTACAGACCTTTTTTCTAATTATTCTTTAGTAAAGGCTGGATAGTGTTATGTGGTTGTGGGATTTTAGGAGTGCAGTATGTCCATATATTCAGTGTTAAGGTAAAGCTGCTCTGGAAAGGTTCCTGTTATTACAAGACCTTTAAGCCTGGAATCTGAGTAGTCAGAACTATCTGCTATCAGGACTGCTCATTCTGCATGAGCAGTAGTTGTTTTCATCTTTTCTAGGAGAAAGATGCAAAATAATAAACAAGAAATTAAGTCTACTTTCACAATGTGCGGAATTGGTTATGGAACTTAAGTTTCATTGCAAGACACAAGGTAGAAATCATGGAGGTGAGCTGGACCAGTTGCAGCCTACAGCTCCCTTAAGCCTTTGAACTGCTGCTCAGTGAAAGGTAAGGTAAATCTGGGTGCCATTTTTGTTACATTCACCCACCAAGAATGTGATCAGGGCCTTAATTTAGAGACAAAACACAGAGCTGGATGAACATCTCACCTGCCAATAGCATGGCAGCAAAAGAGGGGTCCACAGTGTTGCAAGACCATGCTGCAATGGGAGATTGCAGTTCATGAGCTTAGCAGAGCATCAGCTCTGCAGTGTGCTGTGGTGCACGTGCTGGTATCCAAGGGCGTAGAAACAACATCCTTCCCCCCTATCCCAGCACCCCTTGCACAAAAGGTAAATTAAACACATTGCAGAAAGTATGGACAACACTCAAGAGAGAACTTGGCTGCCAAGAACAGTACAAAATTACAGTCTGACTTCCCTCCCTTCAGCTCACTAAATATCCGCTCATGTGGCTTTTCTTGGCTGCTTCCAGTTCTCTCGCAGGGTGTGTCAAAAACTAGCCCAGCCTGAGAAGCTCAAGGATCACTTGTTCCAAGACCCATCAGGAGTGGATTACAGGGCTTTCTGGGGTCTACAAAGAGCCCAAGTTTGCACCTAGAATTACAGAATCACACAATGGTTTGTGTTGGAAGGACCTCAAAGATCGTGTAATTCCAGCCCCTCTGCAATGGGGAGGGAACCTTCCACTAGACCAGGTTGCTCCAAGCCACATCCAGCCTGGATTTGAACACTTCCAGGGGTGAGGTGTTCAGAGTTTCCTGTCTACTGTCCACACCATAATTGGCACAACTGTGAATGTGTTGGGGTGCAGCAGTGTCCTGTTCAGTCAGGTGCCCTGGCATGGCCTGGCATCGTGAATCTTCAGGTCTCCAGAACAGGGACCCCACCAGGAGCTTGCTTTTGGCCTGTGTGCTTGGGTTTCCTTCAGCAGAACACAGCTGCTGCACTTCCCTGGAGGTACAGAAGGGATGAGCTGGCCTGTGCCTGTGACTCCACACCAGAGTGTGGGAGGCACACATTAAGACCTGGAAGGTGGGAGTTGTTCCTGGATTCCATAGGTTAGACATGATCAAGACATGGTTTCTGAGAAGTGACCGAAGAAACTCAAATCTGTAAAGGAATATCAGCAAATGTCTTACCACCTACTTTCCCCTTCAGATTCAGGTAATATATTTGAAGGTTTATCATGGTACTCGTATTTATCCCTGTATATGCATATATCAGCATATCTGCTTTGTTTCTTGTGGAGGAGGGAATACTTTTCAGTTTAAAGAAGTTTTGGATGAAATACAGAAGCAGCTTTGGGAGCAGGAGTACACTGGAAAACAACTGACTGGCTTGTGCTGCTCAGCATTTATTATTAATGTGTGGGAAAGGAGGGCATTCACTCCAGTCCCAGCGCTACTAGGTTTCAATAGACATAAATAAAAGTTTTGGAGGTCAGTATTTGCACACATTTAATGCATAAAAACTTAGGACCCAGAGAGGTCTTACTGCAAAGAAAAGCAGTACTGCAAAGTTTATCTTTTGGATTCACTGTGTGCATACATACATCAGTGTGTGTGGGAGCAAGGGAGCAGGGCAAGAATGTACGTCATCTTCCCCAGGCTATTTTAGTCATTTAGCTGCCCAGAAATCCTTAAAGGCACCTACTCTGCTTGCCATAAAGGGGATGCAGGCTCCTTGTTTTGTGAATTGTGTCTAAATTAGGCTCCTATGACAGGCAAGTGAACCCCAGGCTGACCCTTGTGTTAGGGGGCCGGGTGCCCCCAGAGGGCGAAGAAGGTGTCCCTGATTGGGGAGAGCCAGGCAGGCACCTCCAAAAGGGGCCGTGGAAGCCTGGGATCCAGCTAGTGATTACAGGAATGTTTTAAAATGCATATCATGTAGCTTTGCTGTAGCTATGGCCATGTCAAACTGTGTGGCTGCCCTGCATTGCCTCTGAGACACCAGGTGCCCATCATGCTCTGTGCTGAAGCCTTTGTGGATGTACAGCTGAATCTTTTACTGCATTTCAACCTAAAAATCTTACCAGCTGTTTTAGCAGGGCTTTTGCAAAAGAAACTTCTAAAGGGACTTCTCTCTTGAGCCTTCTTCTGGAAACTGAAAGACTAAATGAAAAGAAACTTCTTGTTATATCAGGACATGATAAATGCCCTTCCAAATAAATATAGATTCTGTCTTCAGCTTTCTATTTCCTCATATGTCTGACAGGACTCAACATCAGATGCTTGTTAACCTATGTGGTAACATGCAAGATGTTAAACATCTGCAAAATCTTCTGATCATTTTTGTAATGTCTGAAAAGTTAGACATAGCTTGCAGGGAATTTCCACTGAAAAGAAACAAAATTTGGAGGACATCCCAAGTTAAGTCATTCAATATTTGTTTGCCAATGCACTGGATGGTATTATAAGATGCCAAGATAAATTCAAATGAACATGAAAAATATGCAGTCATATTGGTTGTGGGTTTACATAAGTTGCTGGCACATTATGTTAAGAATTCTCAGATAAATAGTTGCCAGGAAAACAAAGTTCAAATGAAAAAATAATAATTATATATAATAGATTTGAACAAGTGGCACAGAAGAATGAAATTTTTATTCAGTGAGATTTCTTTTCAACAAAGCACTTAAATATGGAGATGTATTCACAGACTGTTTCCAAAGTAATTAATCCCAAACCACTTATTTAAAATTTAAGAAAATTGGAGCCAAGATAAAAATAGAAAACCCTATGAATTTCAAAACAAAAATACAAATTTTTTAAAAGTAGAAAAATATTGCAATGAATATTTCTGTACCAAAATAATTCATTTATGATAAAGCTTCCTAGATGCCTTAGATGCCATTGGAAACTGTGGGTTGAAAAATAATTTTTAAAAATGGCTATTGAAAGGTTAAGAGCAAAATTTTGAAAAGCAAGCTATTTTACTTCAACTTGATTCTTTCATCTATAAAAATGAAAATTCAGATTTTTAATACTTTATAGTATAATGTTTACACTTAAAAGCATTTTTACTAGTTTTGTATTTTTTATTAATGTAGCTGCATAATTGAAACCACAGTCTAGCAAATAAAGCCTGAACAAGATCAAATAGTTGGCAGCTGAAACTAGGCAAACTTAGAAGCAGAACTAATGTTCAGTATTTTCTCAGTGAGGCTAATTTACCTTTGAGATAGTTCATGTAGCTGTGCAGTAGATTTTTCATCACAATAATTTTTTTTTGAAACAAGGCTGGTGTCCTTTTTAAAAGCTGTTTAAATGCTTTTGTGTTCCTTGGCTGAGCTACTTTATTCTTCATGGGGTACGCCCTCTCAGTTGATTGTCCCACCTGGTTTAATTGTTTCCTGAGATTTTAGATAATCACACATCCCTTTGAGCTTCTGCTTCATTAATCTAAGAGCATTTTTTGACTCACTAATTACAGAGTTCTGAAAATTCAGCCTTGTATTTTGTGGACAGTATTGGTATGCTGTTAAAAATATCTGGGTATTGATTTTCCGTGCTTGCTTTTGAGTTACTTCCCTTACTGTCTGTGATCTGAATGAAGCTGAGTGAGATTTTTTTAGCTTTGATTTTGAGCTGAATTTTCAAACACAACAGAACCTGCTGAAGTGTTACAGAAATGTGTTTGATATTCAGATCAATATCAATTAAAATGCTCTGAAGGGCTTTCTCAACTCCAGCCTTACATGTTTCTTGGTTTTTTTGGAATCATACTATTCCTAGCATTTACTAATTAAAGACTGGGTTGCTTGTATGGTATTTTTAATGTTAGCAGCTTCTCTCCTATAATATCTAAGAAAATATTTGGTATTGCAAGTCTGCATTCTTCAGAAATGCGTCTTCTTCCATAAGGAGAGATGAGATGTAAAAGCCATGCATTTTTTCTTCCCCATTTCAGTATTTTCTAATTTTTCTTTCTCCATACCCTCATTTTTTCACTCTAAGACCCCCCAAGATGGATGTTAAAATACTGATAAGACCTGTGCACTGCAAAAGGTGCTGGTTTCCAAGTCAGTAAATGTAAAAGAGGTTACAAAATGATGGTATCTATTATCTGAAAGGTGAAACTAAGCTGCTGGTAGTAAAAGAAAGTCATAGAGTCACAGAGCATGCACAGCTTTATCATTTCTGTTGAACAACATCATTATTCTGGGCTTTTAGATAGAAATAGTTGAAGGCAATGAAGTCATGTTTTACCAGATTTTCACTCAGGAATTATCCTTCTTGAAGATGGGGCTAGAAAGGTGTGATCATAGAATGTAGTTCAGTTCCTCATGTTGTTAAGTCTCTTATATTAGACCAAACTATTCCATGACAACTTACAATTTCTTTTAGACAAATGGCTGCTCAGGTGGATACCATGGAAACCATGAAAAAGCACTCAAGAACGGAAAACAAAGACTTCTAAAAGGGTGCAAGGCCCAGCACTTTTCTTGGCATATTACAGTCAATTGTAGTTGATTCTCATGGTTTTATTCAATTTCTCATTTTGCCTTGCAAGGCATGTTTTTCCTCCAAGAGAGGATGACCCATGAAATGGCTTTGCTTGACCTACCCTAATCCCCACCACAACAGTTTCAATACTTAATAAACTTACTCTTCCAAATAGTTGGAACTGCTGCTTTATTGTTTTATAGTCTTGGATTACAACCTGGATAGTCTTAATCTTAGAATCAAAACCATGCTTGGTAATGAGAGGAAATGTCAGGATAAGCTTAATTAACTGTAGGCGAGCAGCTAAGAACACAAACATCCAGGAGCATGTCCAATGAAAAAACTCTTCTTGCCTACAGCTGGAGCTGAGAACTGGAGGGCTGTGTGTTTTTGGAGACACTGAATGTACAGTGAAGGAAAATAATAAAGTCATACCACACTTTGTATTTTAAGCCACATAATTTTGTGTCCCTTCTCTGGGCACAACTGTACTATGGATTTTCACACCTGACTAGTTAATCAGTGGAGAGGAGGGGAAGCTTAAAAAGGAAATTCTGCTTGATTTACTCTTCTGTACACTTCTCTGTCATCAAGTAACTACAACTCCTTAGCAATATTTCCTCTAATATCAGAGTCACAACTTGTGTTATTTAGATTCTGCCAATCTCAAGCATATATTTTAAGTCTTCCAGATATTTCCTCTAGAAATGATCTTGAAACCTTGAAACTTGATTATGCATTGAAACTTTGGGATACTGAGATTAGGCTGAAGGTCCACAATGGCCACCAGTAGCACTGCTGTGGGGATGGTAGCAGAGATGTTCCCATATGTACCAGCTGTGAATCTGTGTTCTGTGCTGCCAGGCAGGAACTTGCTGGAATATTTTGAAGCAATACTTCACATTAATATTGCTTATACCAACAGTATCATTTCTGCCTCTGTGGAATGTATATGCCCATAATGATTTGTTCACAATGAGGTTACGAAGAGGCAAAGTGAAGAGACACAAAGGGAAATAATAGCTGTGTGGAGATGACAGGCCCTATCCATACAATCTTTCAGCTCTCATCTGTGTTCAAGTTCAAGGAATGTATCTCAATTATTTTCACATCATACTTTTCCAAAGAATGTTTTCCCTTTAGAAAGCTGCTGATCAAAATAACCAAAAGATAAAAATCGAGTTGTGCAATCACTTCCAGTTACAGCTTCTTTTTTTTCTCCCAAGTCTTTAATGTTTGAAAACCTTGCTTTAAAAAACTAAAAAGCAAACGAACAAAAGCTGCAAAACCCCTTGGAACTTGGATTATATGTATGTGGAATATCTAATCATAAAATTAAGAACTGCACAAATCCCTAAATACCTTTTAATTATTACTTGATGAACAAAATTAAAGAGAATATGGATATCCATGCCATTATGTTTCCACCTTGAAATTCTGTGAATGGAAAAATGTGTCTCAAACCAGTCTTCCTGCTGGGCAGCATCCTGTGCTAGAGAGATAAAAATACAACTGAATGACATGATTACCCTCTGCATCACCCTAATCTAATGTTTTACAAGTCATCAAATCAAGGTATTTAAGCACCTGTTTGGCCCTTATCCTAGGTCTCTTTAGAGAGGAGGACAGACTAAATATGTGCTGAACTGACTGTCTACCTCCCATTGTGATTAAAAAGACCTAACAGCCAGAGTCCATTTTCCACTCTGGTTTCAAAACCCATGAATTCAGTGGAATCACTCTAGATTATAAATGTCATCCTTGGGAGTAGAAAATGACCTTGTGTCCCTTTTCTTCCCACCACAAAGATCCTCTTTCCAGCTTTCCCATGTTGAGCAAGGACAGATTGGCACGTGCTACCACTGCACATTTCCCTCCCAATTACCCATTTCCTCTCTTTTGTGCATTTTTTGGAACAATGTGTCATGTTCTGAAACCTCACATACCTGAAACATTTGGAAACACTGAGTTCTGGATACATCTGGTTATTAGATTGAGATGGCTGCCCCTTCTGTGAGTAAAACCTTCACAACTGCCATAGGAAATTCCATTAAATTTTTCCCCTCTATGTTAAAATTTTGCCTCAAATATTTTACTGCTTTATCTATTAGTAAATAAGATTTATGAAAAATACCACAGAAACTTAAATGAAAAATGTTATTTTTAGGACAAGGATGTAAAATTGGCTTCCAGATGAGAACATATACCTCCACAGCTAAATTCAGAAGTAGAGTTTGTCACCCACTGTGGTGAATGCTCAGTGGCAGGTTATGGCCTTTGGGAAATAGAACTGTAGATGGATAGAAATAATGTTTTTCTGTATACTTTTAATGTGAAAAATTTGTGTATGGCCATATGATCAGCAAACAGTTTCTTTTGAAGTTGTAGTGTGAACAGCTTGATAAACCTGTTGGTTTATCAACAGCTACTGATGTTTGACATCAAACTGACACACAGAGGGGCTCTTAGTACAAGCATCATCCTCTGTTCTTAGGAATTAGTAGAACACTGTCTTTAGAAACGTCTTGACTCTCCTCTACTTGCTTGGAATAACATTTGCCCCACGCCAGCAGAGTGCAAATGAGAGGCTGGCTGCTAACTTAAATGCTGAGTAACCTTGCTAGAGCTAGCAAACAAATGGAGGCTCATCAATTGTATGCCATTGAATTCTCTGTGTCATTCTCTGTTTCTTCTATCAAGAGGCATTCTTTCTCCTCTGAATTTTAAGCATCATGCTATTTCCCCTTTGGATAAAAAAGTGGAAATAGCATGAAATACCAAACCCATTAAAAGTTATTAGAAAATTATCAAGCATCCACTTATATATAATCTCTTCCGTTTATAATTTTTTTCATTCCGTTAACAAAAATGTACTTCTCTTTTCAAAAAATAAGGCAGATACTACAAGTTGTTATAAAAAGAATTGCCTTCTTTTTACCTCTTGCTCTCTGAAAAAAAAAATCTCTGTTTATTTATTAATTCATTAGGTAGTAAGCTGGGAATCAGGTAAGTGATAATTAAGATAATAATTTGTAAGTGATTTTATTTCTGGCAAATGGGTGAGGAACTAATCTCCAGTTACAGCAATGGCAGCTTTTACTAACTACAAGCCAAAAGGATATGTTTGGACTAACTTGGATGGTGCTGTGCCTGCCTGTGACAAGTTGTGAATTTAGGGCTGAAATAAGTTTAAGGATGGTGGCAGAATGAGGAAAACAGTCCACAGGAGGGGATGGAAGAGGTGTACTAGAATCTGTCACTACTTCTGTATCTACAGATTATTACAGACATTAATATTAAAGACTTAGCTGAGTTGCTGTCCTATTGAAGAGAATGGAAATATTTACACAGTTGGTGATTGAACTATATCAGTATTTTGCTGAATTAGTGTTCAACATATTTAGAAAAAAAGGAATTATTATCACCCTGGAAGTCTATTTACACTTGCTACCTTTTCTCATGGCCTAATGCCCAACAGCTGCACTAACAAGAGACATTATCAGCCCTAATTGTCCTTCACCTTCCTCCCTGCTGGAAGGGACCAATCTGCTGACAGAGCCAGGGTAGTGTTTCATTTTAAAGGGCATTGGTTAGCTTAAACAGAGGGGTTTTGCTAACTTGACTCTTTTAGACTAAAATTAATTAGGGTGCCTGCCAACCTCCTCCCCTTAGGCCAGCTGCTTATGGGCTCCATGTGTGCTCACATCCTGAAGCACAGGGTGAGTAATATCCAAGGGTCAATAGCAAACAAAAACTGAATTTGATAAAGGATATGTTTTGAATATTAATTATAGTAATAACAAATATAAGTGGGTAACACAGTGGCCAAATAACAGATTACAGTCTATTAAATGCACTTTTTGTTGCTACACAGGGTGCAAAGTATCATGATATCACCAGTAAAGTGAGAAAATGTGTTAGCAAGGAGAGCCAGTAATTTAAGCCCAAACAGCTAGCAAAAGAGAAGCTAAAATCTCGTTTATTCATGCATAAATTATTATGCATTAATCCAGAACATTTATGCATAAAATTAGGCCCTTGCTATATTGTTAAAATGGCAAGACTCAGAAAAATAACCCAGCTGTAGCCAGTTCTTGTATTTGTAACTGTTATTGGGGCTTAAAGGAGCTTCCTCAGCTCCATAGCATGGAAGCTGGATTTTGGAAGCAGAGGACACTTCCTTTTCTGGTAATAGTAAGGATTATTTTCCTGTTCTTTCTTTCCAGTGAAGAGCCTGTTTTTCCTTCATGTGCACTGGCAGATGGGGTGAGTGTGAAAACATTTATTTTTTTCCTTTTGCACTAAGCATTTACTGCAGCATATGGTAGCCAAGAGAGGAATGAGTGGAAGGTGAGAGTGCTCAGTGACAGAGTGGCCTCCTGGAGAACCTGGTGGCCAGGGCCTCTCATGCACTGTGCCAGAGCAATGTGTTCCTTTGCAGCTTTCTCTTTCTCATAAGTTTACCTTTGCATTCTGGACCGGGGTCAGTTTGTGTCTTGAAAGAACTCTTCCAAAAAAGATAAATCTTACCATAAATACTGGGGAAATGTGCTTCAGAGGTCTAGGTCTGTGTGTAAAAGCTCAGATTCTTAAACTGGAGTGAGGCTGGAGTGTTCAAAGTGGTGAGGCATTGCTCAGCACTCAGTTGTTGCAAGATTTCAAGATGGCCAAGCTCCACTTATACAAGCACCTAAATGTCTCCTGTTCTTAGTTGGGGTGTGCTGTGCCTCCTGCAGTGGTCACAGCTGGGGAATTCAACAACCATTACCAAGCAATGCAGAAGGATAGTGCTCAGAGTGGGGATGGTGAGCTGTGGGAAACACCAGTGCTCCAAACTTTCTCTCTTAGAACAGGATTGGGAATCTGCCATGCACCTGCCTGGGGCAGTGACTCATGGCTTGGGGTGCACGGTGAGAGCACCCTGCAACTGTGGTGTGGAGCAGTCCTTTGCCTGCACAAAGTGGGCTCTGCCTCCCTGCCATCCCAGGACTTGGTGGTGCAGTTTAGCCACTGTCCTTGTCTCCATAACAGTTTAGTTAGTTCCTGAAAGTGGCATCAGAAAGACTGGGATTGCTCCCCTCTCCTCCACCCAGTATTGCTCCAGAGCCAGGTAGTTGTGTTGCTGTCAGGGATGAGAGTTCACACCCCTCCAGGGGAGGACCATTGAATCCAAAACACTTGTCGCTGAACAGTTTGAATTCCTAAAACTTTCAGTGGATGACCCTGTCAAAGACACTGAGATTCAACAAGTGGCTGCTTCTGGAATAGTGCTTCTTTAATGGTGTTGAATCCCTCATTGGCACCAGTCACAGGTTTCTTGGGATTGAGTAGCCAGAAGGAAATCTGTTCTGCTTCAAGAAAAAATGCATTGAGGAAAGCCAACTAAGGGGGAAATTCGGATTCCTCAGATGGTGTAAACCCCGGGAAACAGAATTACAATATATAGTGCATACACTAGATGGCAATGTAATACCTGCCTAAAGAGGTCCCCCCCAAATTCAATGGAAAGTGTTTTCAGGTAGGTATTAGGAGCTCTTTCAAAGTAATAGCTTTACCTTAACTCTTTTACAGTGACCAAATAGTCTAACAAGGGCTAAAACACCAGACCAATTTAGATCAGTAAAGGACTACTGAATTAGTGTCTTGCTTGCTCTCACTTGTTTAATAATTTTCAGGAAAGTGTATTTATTTACCACAGAGCTTAATAATAATTTCAGAGTGCAAGCTCTGTTAGTATGTAGTTTGACCTTTGTTAGGTTTTGCATCTCCTATCCTGGTTTGACCCTAGCTCAAATAGCTTTGAAACGTCCTTCCCGTATATTCCCTTTAGAATACTTTAGACACTGCAGATGTTCCCTTTTCATTTCCTCTTTTTTTGTCCGATGAGCAAAGCCTGGGTAATAGCTTGGTAATGTTTCTGGGACATAAGGAAGCTTTGTTGCATGTACACATCAGGTTCATCTCCATCTCAGACTTTGCTGTGCCTCTCTGGATTTAGCCCAGGTGTGGATAAACCTGTGATAGTATTTAACATATACTGTACTGTACTTTAGCTTTTCATGTATTTAGGTGATTGTCTCATTCATCTAGAACCAGTGCTGAATATTCAGGAAGGCTTTGTGCTATAGTGAGAAGCTTTTTCTCAACTGTTTTGTGGTTTTTTTTTTTTGTTTGGGGTAGATTTTGTTTTGGGTTTCTTTTCTTTCAGTTGTTACTATTTGTATCATATACTATTTAAGTAAAATTTAAGGGACACCTACTCTCCAGAGCTCATAGCAAAAATTCTAATTGATTCTTTTGTAGCATGGCTATCATAAATACTCAAACAGGGAAATTGTGTTGCAGCTTTTGAATGCCAACAGAAAAAGTTATTATTGCAATTCTAACATGTTGACCTTTTAATCTAAATTTAGATTCAATTCATCCCCTTTGCAGCTAGTTTTGTTGTGAAATCGTAACTAAATACTTAGTGAAATTCTTGATGTTGTTTTCAGTCAATGAAAGATTAGTGGGATATTCCAGGTGGTTTTTTTCAGTACTTGTGGTGTCTGTGTGTGAAGAGCTGCAGTAACAGAAGGCAACCATCAGTAATCCACCAGTAATCCCACATGACCCTCAAGAATCCATGTCAAATATCAGTCTGTATCCCAAATAGCTGCTCAACTTTGTTTTTCTGTCTCCCAATTAATTCTTCTACTATTCCCCCCCCCACCAAGAACAATCCCCTCTCTCTCTCTCTGCTTATTATTTCTGTTCTATCCACCCATCTGCTTTTTTTAGTTGCCTTTTCCTTCCTCCTTTCTCACTGTATAGAACATACAGGGAACAGGAATTTATATAGTGGCTTAAAGGGAGTTAACAGAAATATTTAGATTTTTTTTTTTTAAAGTCCTGGGATGGCTTTGTTTGGTATTACTATTTCTTTATACCTATGCTTTGACCCTGTCACATGTTCAATTGATCATTTGTTTTCTCAATAGGGCAGATGAGTGTAAACATACGGATTAAAATACAGAAATGAGCAACACTGCATTTCATGCAGGACTAATAGCTGTCTTGCATTTATTCTGACTGTAAAGGGCTTGGGTTGAAAAGGGCCTTAAAGATCATCCAGTTCCAACCCCTCTGCCATGGACAGGAACATTTTCCACTGGACCAGGTTGCTTAAAGCCACATACAACCTGGCCTTGAACGCTTCCAGGGATGGGGTATCTTCCTTCTTGTTGTCTAATGGGATAAAAGCTCCTGTGCCATGCTTCCTTCCTTAGCCACTTTTCCAGCAAGGACCTGCTCTTGCAGTCAAGGTTGACCGTGGACCTATCCTTGAACAGGGACCTCTATTCCAAACCAGCATGAGTTCCAGCATTTCTTGCCTCAGGGCTTTCCTTTAAGGTGAAGCAGAAAGTGAAAACTGAATTAATTCATTAATTTGTGGAAAATGCCTTCCCTAGCCTGGTAGTATGGCCTTAGATAAAAGTCAGCTGAAAATTCTCTGTGAAATCCTTTTGGTATTTCTGATTGCTGAAGGGACCACAGAATAAATTCCTCCCTTCCTAATGCTGCACATACCATTGGGAATCTTTGATTGGAGACATTTTATTATTGTCATATTTTCAGCAAGTTAAAAATACAATTTTTTAAAGCCTATTATGTATATAATTAAAATATCTCTGCTTTGGCCACAGCTGGTTAGAGAATGCATTTTAGCATCTGTTATTTGATTTACATTTTGATTTGACTCTTTGACAGAAAGGTGTTTGTCCTTTTGGTTTCTGAGTGAGAGATTATGTTAACAGCCTTGGGTAAAAGATGTCTTCATACCTGCATATAGAGCAGAAGATGACTATACTAAAGGGATTAATTTTACTCAATTAGGTTTTTCACACAACTGATCACCAGTCTTTGCTTGAGTGCAGAGAAGCAAGGCAGCCTATGCAAACTGATTTTTTCACTGTAATTTTGGAGTTATAATCTTAAGTCATCAGAATATTCTATATCAGACAAATTTCCTTACTTTATGAGCTACTGCATGGTTTCAGGTACTGGGAAAAAAGCAGAAGCCATTCCATATGTTATTATATTTTAACATATAAAGAATGTGCATTAGGTAAGGAGGGAAAGATCAGTGTAATTGGTTTAGCCACCAGACATAAGTCTTCTATATAGCTAATTTTCACAGTTCTTACTAGAAAATTCTGCAAAGTGGTTTTCTTAAGGAAGAGGGGAAAAATTGCTTCACTGGTAAACTGATTTGATTCCAGAATTACTGACTTATTGAGATAAAAATGAAAATTGTATTTGACCCTCTTTGATCAAAAATTCCCAAGAAAAATCAAAAGTAAGAACCGTCTAATAGGCATGGATGAATGAAATGCTAAAATAACTGTTTTGCAGTGGAATGTCAGCCCATCTCTGTGGCACTTACATAGTGAAACATAGGAAATCTGGTGTGAATCATCTCTTTCTTTTCTTTGTTGTAAGTTAGGTAGCCAGACTGTGGCGATGATTGCAGTAGCATGTCTTTGTTTTCTGTTTAGGTTGGATTTACACTGGCCCATCAAGTGTTAGGGTTGGTTGTATTTTCCTTTCTTTAAGTTCAAAGTCTTCCCCATGAAGGTTTTTATTTAATTATGAGGTTCTACTTCCTAAAATGAAAATAGTTGTAGAGAGTTCCCACTGCAAGTCTTCTGCATTTTTTGTCCAGTTACAATGTTCAGACTGGACAGCTTTCCTATCTGACTTTCTGTTTTCTAGATTAAAATGCATTAACTGTGGAGTGAGTTAAAAAACTAATCTTGGCCAATTTAGCAAGAAATGCCCACAGTACTTGCAGTGTTTTGCAGAGCTCTTAAGCTGAGCAGATGCAGCAGCTCACTGAAATTCCCGGAGAGAAAAGCCACATGACTGTTACCTTGAAAGCAAGTCATGTCCGAAAAATCTAAGTGGTAATAATTTTCGTGTTCACATTTCCAATTATTTGACCTGTGTGGTTTGGAAAAAACTCCTGCAACCCTTTGTTGAGCAATTGTTTCTTTAAGCACTTGCGTTTGCCTTGACGTCTTGGCTTATTCGGGGAGCCTGCTTTGTGAGTGAGCTCATCAAAGCCATGGTATCTGGAAGCCAGACTTCCATGAAATGTGCCTGAGGACACCACATGGGCTGTGAAGAAGTATGGGGTGTTTTGAACCTTTTTCCAAAACGGTTCTTTAAAAACCCCACCTTGTTGAGCCGGTGGTGGTAATGGTTATGCTCTCAAAGTGAAAGAGGCTTTCAGGATTATCTCAAAAATCTCATTGACAATCTTTGATCTTTAAGCCTTAAACACAAGAGAAAAAAGGATGAAACAAAACTAAAATACCCTCCTGCCCACGAACACAAGAAAATGTTTCTTTTCTTTCAGTATCCAAATATATAGCTGTTTTCTAAAGTATAAAAATTCTTTAATGTTTTTGTATGTGTAGTACAGTGATATATAGAAACAAAAGTTAATTGAAAGTACATCATGCCTGTGTTGCAAGCTAAATTCCCTCTCCCTCATCCTAAGCAATGGTTGTGTTTATGCTGCACAGAAAGCTAAACTGGCCTTGCTCTGAAGAGGTACAGCCAGCATGCTTGTTAATTCTGTCAGTGGAAGGAAATCAAACTGCAAAGAAAAAGAATTAGAGGTGGTAAAAATAAACAATAAAATAATAAATTTTGCCCAAGTTGTGATGTAATATGAATGGATTATGTGAAAAGAGCAATTTTTTTCTTGCTTGCTTTTTTATTCCTCTCTAAGAAACCATATTTTGTGTCAGCTGGTAGCTGAAATGTCTGTAGGATTATGAAAAATTTGAGAAGAAGAGATAATTTGAGTATTTGTAAAGTTCTAGGTAATTAAACTACTTTGAATCTGGTGAAGAAAGAGTAGTGACTAAACAAACATTTCTCATTGCATTTCAGAACTATCTTCTGGTATCTTGTACAGATTCATTGCAATAATTAGATGAGAAAGAAGCACTTGCTATTGCAGCCAGAAATGAAACCAAAGTCTGGGGAAGATGAAATAATGGAAGGCACCTGGGAAGGGAGCTTGGGGTTTAGGAAGAAGTGTCTGGTGGGTGATAAGGCAGTGGTATTGCAAATTCAAGAAGGAAAAAAAAGAGGGGGTTAAATTGTCGATAGGTTATTATATGAGAAGGGTACGGCTTAGGAGATATTTGAGAAGGGAACAGAGATGGTGATGTAGGGGTGGAGGAGGTACTAGCTAGGGAGGGAAAATGGAGAGCAGTTTTTCAAGGCAGAGAGAGAACTTGGGAGCTTAGAGCAACAACAAATTCAAGATGAGAGGCAGCAGTGTAAGCACAGCTCTGACGAGATGGTGAAGGGAAGAAGGGGCAGCCTGTGCTCATTCTGGCATGTGCTGAGCTCTTGGCGCAGCTGCCATGCTGGTTTGTGTAACAAAGCCTGGTACAGCACTGAGGGTTTGGGGATGGGGAGGTGTCAGCTCCTGGTACCCTGGTCCCCAAAGAATGCAGACACAATTTTAGCTAATATCTTCTGTGAAGGACTGTGTGCAGCAAACAAACTCGGGAGGAAGCCAGGGTAGGAAGCCCTCAGGTAGCAGAGTGCAGAGCTGCCTAACTCCAGCCAACACCTCTTCAGACAGATCTTGTTTGCACTTCAACTGGTTTCTGATGTTGCTCGAGGCTGTATCCTACTGAACTTGAATGGTGTAAGGCAAAAAAAAAAAGGTGAAAAATCTCCAATTCAGAGTGCTGAGAGAGCGTTTACAGGAAGTGGTTAATGGGAGTGCGAGGTCTGGTGATTAAAATGCTTGCTGCAGCCTCCTGTCTTTGATCTTACCGTGGTGCTTGTCCCATCGATCATTCCAATTTATTGCCTTATCTATGCACATTTGCTCTTTGTGGGACTATTTACACAGTCCATCCTCATCAGATTATCAGGTGATTTACACCCTGTCTGCACAAAACCAATTCACCATGGGTGATCCCATTGATGTGCAAGTGGGTTCCATACAATTCAGTTGACACTGAAGTAAATTGCACTGCCATAAACTCACAGGTTTGTAGTGTGTGTGTGTGCACTAATGTGGATTAAGGGGTTGGCAGAATATCAATTAGACTGATGTGGATTGCTGTACAGAACACACTTTCAAAATAGAAAGAAACTTAGATAAGAAATATTGCAAGAACTATTTTGCTGTATGGTGACCCGGATTAAAACCTACCCTGAAGCAGCTCATTCCATGGTTTAAAAAACATCTAAATCTGAATATTTTTGAATTGTTAAAAAAAAAAGGGGGGGGAGGAAGCTAAGAAAGTGGTTTAACATTTGGAGTACTGACCTTCCCCTCCCCCCCAACTTATAAATTGGGGGAAAATACCTGAAATTATATTATTTTTCAATAAAGGAATAATTTAGATGAAATACTACAGTAAAAACATGGTTCCTACTCTCTGCACCCATAAAATAACTTGAATACTACTGACATATTTCTAAATTTCCCAAGAACTTAAACTACTATTCAATTTTAAACATATTCGTTAATGGAAAGAATCAAGGCCTAAGAGAGGACTCAAAAGAAGAATTACTGATAGAAGTAAGATAAGGAAATAAAAAACCCCCCCACAGAATAACACATATAGTCACATCAGGGCATCTGCAGTGAATCTTGCTCCTATCTGGATACTGGGGGATGAAGAGCAGTTCTGGAAGCCAGTGAGTGGTGATGGGGATGGCTGAGGAAGCAGGACTAGCTCTTTTCTGGTTTTGGTGTGCTTGTGCTGCTCAGGAGAAAATTTACTTTTCTGTATTTGAGGGAGGTGCTTCTGTACTTTGTTTCTACATCTACCTGAAAATTGAAAATAATCTCTCTACCTGGTTTTCAGTTTGCATGGATACTGCTGTTTAAACCTTGGGCTCTGGTTCAAGTGTTTTAAAGCTACTTTGATGCTCTTAATATTGAGTCTTATCTTCAAAAGAATGAGCAGTAATGTTAAAAAAATTAAGTATGGTACACTGAAAGCAACCAGGTTGAAGTGTGATTTCTTTGACATCACATCAGTTCAGGTTACTTTACCAGACACCCCAAGAACCTGGTGCTGATGTCGGATTGGATTAAGCTGATTGATTCTGTATTTGGGAATTAATGATAAAGATCAGCTCCAGTGGTAGTATTATGAAATATTCTACGTCATTGTCTCCCTTAGGCAGTGTTCTAACTTCTTATAAAAGCAGGGAGTGAGCTATAGTCATTTAGCAGTTGCACTCTGAACTGTGTGTGTTTAGTTAGAATTTGAATGAATCAGCAATATTTTGCTCTTTACTTAGTACTCTAGCTGCTTGTTTTTTCCCAATAAAAATATTGGGGGGGGGGGGGGGGGGCAAAAACCTGCATCTTACTAACTACCAGGAGTGGAAGCCTGGCTTTCACAGAGCAGTCTCCAGTAGGAGAAAATAAATTTTCTGGTAATGGCATTGCACTTTGTTTCTGTAGACAGCAAATTCAAAGAACACTTAGAGTAAATATCGAGCCATTCAGTAAGTCTCTTGGGATAGACATTTATTTGAATCCTGAGTGATGTATCACTCCAATAAAGTCAAAGTCAGACAGAACAGAATAAAGGATATCCTTCACCTGCTGCTTGGCCTGTCGCACATTTTGGAGATGAAGCAGTGGATTCCATTCACACAGCTAGTGAAAGGTCTTAACAAATGAGAGAATATGCTAAAGAGACAGGGCAGTAGGTCTTGCTTCAATAAGAAACCAACTGTTCCCAAAGTGCTCTTTTTCTTTTGGTCCCTTCCCCCTGTGATTAATCCGTATTTGAGACTGTTGACCCAAGTGATCGTTCCCAAATGATTGTCTTTGCTTCCGCTCTGCTTAGTCACTTTTATTCCAAAGCTGAGGCTCTGTCCTTTCCTCAGACAGTTCCACTTGTTCTGCTTGTCTCAATAGATGTTTTTAGAGGATGTGTCTTTAATTAAGCTCAAGGGGAGTTAAACTAAAAATTCCAGGAAGGGTTTTAACACAAAGAATGAAGAACTGCTAAAGTTTAAATGTTGAAACATTTTGGCAGAGATAATCAAGTATGTTCATTACGTTTGCTAGGAAGGGGAGACTGGAATGCCACACGCTGAACAATTGCAAAGATTTAACACTTGGGTGTAAGAACATTTTAGAAATAAATGTATAGGGTGGTGGTTTTCCAAGTGGGACTGAAAGTTAAATTAAAATCAGATCAAGATGCATGTAAAGGTATTGCATACCATTTTAGACTGGTGTTCTGTGATACGCTGACATTATTTTGGCAATATGAAAAGTAGCACTTTTATAAGTGAGTTCACACTGCCCTAGTAATTTCAGCCACGGAGCTACAACAACATAACTGGTGAGGAAAGATGAATGTGATTGATTGGATAGAGTGCATGGATTAATAAGTGTCAGAGCAGAGAAAAAAATGTGCAATGAAGAGAAACGGGGCATGGGAGGAGAAGGAAAACAGGTGTTGTGGCTTACTAGAAAGTTTATGGAATTTGGCACAGAGTATTATCCCATATTTAGTGAAGCTGATGGCAAAGCTCCCACTAACTTTAATCATCCAGAATCCAGACATTTCCCAGGGTATCCAGAAAAAAAAAAAAGAGATTGTAGAGGGGCAAAATAATAATGAAAATATGGGAACTTGGACAACAGCAACACTGAACAATACAAGCTTGTCAGGAGCCAGCCAACAGAGAACAGCGATTTATTAATAATAATCTTATTCTATCTTATTGACCAACTGAATGCAACTACAAACAAAGGTAGAACTGCTTCAAAGAGTCTGCATCTACCTAAATAAATGTCCAAATATTAGCTCTTGTGAATTACCATGGCTCAGAACAATGTGTCTGTTATTTGTTGGTTGATTGTGACGATTTATAAAAACCCTCAGTTATTCTGTTATGTCTAAACAGGGCTGGTGGGTCTCACTACAAGATATTTATTTTGAATGCTACCATTTCAGTAGGAGAATAACTTCATTTTCATGCTCAAACCACAGTTCTCTCAGTCTGTTCAGAGAATGTGTCTGAAGCTGTTCAATTTGCCATGTATTGGTGAATATGTCTTCAAGATATTTTTAGCCTCTATGTCTGAGAGTACCTGGCTGTAAATAAGCTATGTAGATTATGCAGAAGGGAGGAAATCTCAAAAACAGGTTCAAAAGAAGCTAACCTGATCTGTACTTAAATTATCCCTCTATTTTTTTTTTCAGTAGAAAAATCTGGATCATAGAAAAAATAGAAAACTGAAAAGTGTTCTGATTAAGATATTATGAAACAAGTTGCTTGATGCTATCTTGAGATATGGGACTATTTAAAGGAAGGTTTTATGAATAGCAGAGAAAGTGGTGTGGTCTTTATTGTTCTTATGTAGTATAGTCACATTCACTGGTATATACCATTTTCTTTATTGGATTTCATGATTCTGGATTCAGTGATCCATGACCAGAAAAGGTCTTGGATTAATTTACTTCTTAGATTCAATTGCCTGCAGTCACAGCACAATGAACTGTCTATAATTATGTTTGAGAAGTGCTTTGACATAGGAAACAAGATGTTTTTAATGAATGGATTTTTAATTCTGAGCAGCAGTTCCCAGAGTTATTTTTCATGGGCTATACCTAATAGTTTGGACTTAGAATAAGGGCCTTATAATAGAAAAAATCTGTGCCAGAGTAAGTTTTTGTTCCGAGTCAGTTACAGGATGTTTGTATGCAAAGGAGGGTCCAGCACCTTGACTGAATGAATCATTGAGAGGGACTAATGCAGCTGAATTTTCTAACAGTTATTGCAGGCAATGTAACTTTCTGTCTTTGGCACCTGGCTTTGCTCTCCATCAGAGAGCAGTTGGTGGATGCCAGGCCTGCTCCATAAATCCTGTTTCAGAATATTCGTGGGAAGAACTTTCCTAGGCAGCTCAGTTGCTGTCACTGCTGTCTGGGATGGTGTCAGCAGCCCTGGCCTCCCTCTGCTTTATCAGGGAGATGGCCACTGGGCTTTCTTGACTGGCTGTTCTTGGTGTGCAGGTCATGCATCAGGCAGAATCTCTGTTAGCAGCTCTGGGAAGGACTCGGTGGCTGCAGCAGCTGTGGTGAGCAGCAGGTTCTGCTGAGATTCACCACAACTGAAAGGCTCTTGTATAAACACCATAACAAGATTTTGAAGGTTGCAATTTTGGCAACCTTGGCATTTCAGTAGAGATTATTTGGTGTTAATTATGATTTAGTTTTTTTCTATCTTAGAACTTGTAGTGTAGTAAAATCACTTGAGCCAGCTTGAGGAGCAAGAAAGCTGCAGTATTAATCATTACAAATGTGATATATTTTGCATTAATATGTGTTCAGGATCAATGATTATATGTGCTTGTCTAATTGTAATAGTTACTATCCAGTTATTTCTCTGCATCTGAAAAACTGGTACCTTTTGACTCAGGTATTGAAACTCAAAGTTCTCCAGTTATCATCATCTTTAAAAGATGTTAATTACATATACTTCTGTCTTGTTCTGTCCCTGGCTTTTACATGCCCATTCACATAAATTCTTCATGTTGTCAAAATGCCCAAAATTAGACATAGATTTTATGGGTTGTTTTCATATAGGGAGATCAAGTATTTATGTAACCAAAAAGGAGTGAAAAGCAAAGGACATAAGCAGTGCCCCCATGAAGCTTGTTGAAGCTGTATTTGCAAAGAAGATGAAGAGCCCTGGGCATGGGGGGGTCTGCTGGTAGCCAAGAAGAGCACTGAGTTTGTGAGAAAGTGGGCACTGGTGTAGAGTAATATCCTGAAGGACAAACATGTTAACGGAGAGGATTATTTTTACATTAATGAAAACCTTATTTGGTATTTGCTTATTCTGTCAATTTCTCAGAACTTTCCTCTTCTTCCAATTCAATAGGAAATACATAGATCTATAATTTAGATACATCCATCTTTAAATCTCCTTAAATGCTACTTTTCTATCTGTTACTTTTGTTAAGACCTTGACCTCAGTAATGCTGACAGAGACTTCAGTTAGTGAGTGTATACCAGTACTGACAAGAGACTGATGATGAACTTTTCTGGGATTTGAATGAGACCTAAATGATGGATCATAAAGGCATGGATTATATTGTCAGTGTCTGAGATTGTGTGTCTGGATGTTTGATTACAAGCTGACTGTCCCCAGCATATTCTATGGTCTATCACTGGGAAGCTCAGCATGATGAATAAGACAGTTGCAAAACTCTGCAAAATCCAATCAAGTATGGAT
This sequence comes from Haemorhous mexicanus, assembly GCF_027477595.1. Lineage (NCBI taxonomy): Eukaryota > Metazoa > Chordata > Aves > Passeriformes > Fringillidae > Haemorhous > Haemorhous mexicanus. The sequence goes on from NC_082344.1 coordinate 38,040,355, forward strand.
TACGAGTTTAATACCATGTTTCATTTTAACTGTGCCAGATTGAAATCTGTGGGTCTGTAGAACTTATGAAAGTTCCTGCTATGAAATATCATTAATCTGCAGCACTCAGAACAGGTATGTGAATATAGGTTTTAATTTAGTGTTGGGAGGAAAAGTCTTTTGAGTGTAGTGAAGTAGTGACTTTCATAGGATTTTGAGTAACACTTTAAAGTATTTCTGAATAACTTCTCAACATAACTGACAAGAAAGCTTCAGAAAGTTTTTCTCATTTGAAACTTCTAAAATGTCACTTGGATATTGATGTCTACCTGTATGGAACCAAAGTAGCTTCCTCTCTCTCTAGTAAATAAAAATGTTAAACATTGACATGTCACTCATTTAAAAATGGCTTAATGAAGGTGCTTCTGACATAAAGTGTGTAAGTAATTTGGGACAATGTACTGTCTTCCCTTGCTCAGGAACACATTGGAAAATGTGCTGATGGCAGGTGTAACAGTCTGCTATTTGGAAAGTGCTGCTCAAACATTTTGTCTTGTCCCTACTTCTCCATTTGGAAGTAAATGTGCTGTTCCTTCTCTGTCTGCCTCAGACCTTATTTCGCTGATCATAGCTGAAAACCAGCATCCAATACCCTAAAATGGCATTTAAGGGTGACACCTGTACTCTGAAGTGGCAGTAATTGTACCTTGTATTCAAGATTTTTGTCAGGGAAACCTTGATTTCAGGCAACTATTTAAATCTTTGGTATGAATGTGTATGATCCAAAACCATTTTTGCTTTATGTCACCTACAATGCCTCATTTCATCCTGCTGTAAGGATCAACATGTAACATCTACATTCAGGGAATTGTTTAATGATATTGCAGATAGTTCTGTATGGAATTAGCAGTGATCATATAAAAATGTTAACTATGAGTCCCTGTGGGTTGTAATTGTGCTCAACAGTGAGATATTTTTCTTTTGCTGTACAATTAATCGACTAGCAAATGATAGATTTGCAAAAATGCCTCTTGTTAGAATTATGATTCTTAAAGTCTTCAGTTTAGATGTAGGGTCTTTTATTCTAGGAGAAGCCAGGATAGCAGAAAATGCAGTCTTAAAAGGAGGGAAATATACAAGCCACAAAAAAAGCAGAAGGGAGAAGGCAGTATTATTCTAATCTCAGTATTAAGTACATATAGAACCAATCTACTGAAACTGAATGACGTGCCTCAATGTAATCCAATTTTTCTTGTAGTAAAGCCAAGAAGATGATTTTGATTTCCCTAATGCTTAACCCCACCCTACCTTCACAATATTCATTATTTTAAAGCAATCCCTAAATCCTGCTCATATCAAGTGAGAGCAAAAGAAATCCTTGCATCTTGACAGAGACATGCCATTAATGTGCAAAGAATGCCCAAAGGTTTGACAGTATAAATCCTGCAATACCTGATAGCATATTGATGTGTTCCTTTTCCCCAGGGTCTTTGATACAGGGATAAAGGGTTTTTTAAAAAATTCTTCTTTTACCTACATGTAGAATGCTATCTATATGTTAAAATGCTCAATCTGCTTACTCATTATTGGCAAGAGAAACAAATATTGAAACTTCTTCTGGCACATCTCCATCCCTAAATCTGCTGCACGTAGCTGTTCTAACATTTCCTTTTTTTTCTCTCAGAGTAGGCACAGTCACTCTTTGTCCTCTACAGAGCAGATCAGTGCACAGGGAAATCTCATCCCAGCCCCAGTACAACTTGACTCCTGTGGTGTTTCAGTACTTTATTCTGGCCATCTGTGTCTAACTGCTTCAGCAAGTTTCCTCTTAGTATTGTCATTAAGCATTTTCTGCACGCAGACTTTGCACTTGGAAATGAGCAATGTTGTGTTAATCTAATTCTAGTGAATCAGCTAGACTGTGTAAATTTGCAGGGACATGTTGTTTGGACCAGAATACATATTTCCTCTCCCCCCCTCCCCACCATATTTCCTATTTTCCTTTCCTTTTTTTCTTCTAGCTACTTTCTATTCAGGTATCTGTCCTATTGCCCATTACTAGTTACTTTACTCCGAAAAGAAACCCTGACTTCCTCAGGAATATAGTGCCTCTTTATAACTGAAAATGATTCAGTTATCAAGGCCAGTTATCAGGCCTTCTTGATTCTAAGACATGATGCAAAGACATTTAGGCAAGAGGAAGGGTTCACAAAGCAGTTCAGTTTTAGGTGTTGATCTCGGTTTCCTGTCACCTGCTGAATATTACATACATAATATGCAGTGGTGGAAGAATATAAATGTGCTTTTGAAGAAGGTAAAGAGGCTTCTTTTCTAGAGGCTTTTCTACTGCCATTCTGCAAAGGTGTGCTGTTTTTCTCATTAGAGATCTTTAAAATTAAACGCAAAAGCAACACAAACCAAAATAAAAGCCAGCAACACATTTTCTATTAAAAATATACAGAAGAAAAGCAAGGTTTCTTCTTTCTAATTAATAGTGAATAACAATCAGATGTCTGTTAGTGATGGGATGCCTGTTTCATTAACTATTCTTCACAGCAAGCAGATGCTTCCTACCATAAAACATTTAACATCTAAACACACGATGAAAAATGAGCAGATATGGCAGTCAGGAAACACAAAGAAACTTGTTGAGCTGCAGTAAAAGCGGGGAAAGATGGAAGTGGGTAGTTCAGTAAAGAAAGCTGACAGCTTCTGCAGAGACCAAAGTATCAACTGGATCTGGTTGACAAGTGCAACAAAGAACAGAGGGCTTTGGGGCCCAGTACCTTTGCATTTGCAGTGCTACAGGGTCTGGAAACAGCTGGAAATAGCTCCAAGTGCAAGATACATCCAATTCTGGAAAGATCATGTTCCATCTTCTTTGTATTATACAACATATTTTTCTCTGTCTGTTGGCTTTGAGTTTAACAGAGGGAGCCTTAACAATTCAGGAACCATAAATCCATTTCTTTTTGAGCTTGTGAAACCTGGTCCAAGGAAAAGCACCATAGTGAATGTGTTCACATTTTTTTTTCCCTTGGCTCTAGAGCACACTGTATTTTGCAGGATGATTGCAGAAATGCAGAACAAGTGGCCCACTGCCACTGCTGCAAGGACAAGTGGAGTCATCCCGGTGATGATGAAGATGGTTGCTGCCATCCAGCCCTGATGGGTGTCACATAGGTGTTTCCAGAAGCTGGCTGGGCTGGCAGCTGTAGCTTTGTGTCTTTTAATCACTCTTACAATTCCAGAAGCTTGTTTCGTGGTTACTTAAGAAAAAAAGTTTTGTTACTATCTCTTGCCTTTTCTTGTCTTAGTGACAGCTTTCCACTGCTCAGTTGCATGAGTAGGGTGGTCAGCTGCACACTTTTTACTTGTCTACTTTTTGTGGACATGAGTTAATTCAAGTTCAAGTTCACTGGGATTTTTTGACTGGCTGTGGTGCCCAGATACTGCTTATTTATTGCTACCCTTCTGCAGTTGGGAGTGACAGAGACCCCTGTATTAGGGAGCAAACAATTCTTAGCCTTATTTAATATCTCCAACATGTAATCAGCTACACAGACCTACTGAGTAGAAATAACTTACTTAACAAAAACAAAGGGAAAGAAATGGCTTCATGAGAAGGCTGTTCATAATGACCTGCATGAGATTTGCACAGCAGTGATTTAATCTGAACAAGACTGTCCCTATTAAAAAAAAATCCTCTTGCATGAGTGGAAAAATCCTCCCTGATCCCACTACATGTTGGATGAGGACATTTGTAGATGAAACTTCTTTGTAAAGTTGTACCTCGAGCGTTCTTTAAATCTCCCAGAATAGGAATTGAATTTAATTATTTTTTTTATCTTTCATGTCGTATGAATTTGCATAATTTTTTCTCTGAGAATGAATGTACGTGTCAGAAAACTAAATTTGTGGTAATGGGTGCTCCACAGCAGCTGAAAGTCCTTGGGTGAAGGACTCCAACTGCTGGCTTGTGCTGTGGTCTGGCACCTGTGAGCCAAGTGTGGTGAGAGCCTTGGATAATGAGGGAGGTTGATGAATGTAGGATAGTTTGACATCTTTTTTTTTTTTTCATAACAGCACAGCAGTTTTGAAAATATACAAATGCATTCTAAATGTTTGGCTCAGGTTGTCAGATTTATTATTCTTTTCGGGTATTGCAGATGGTAAATTCTTTTTAATCTTACTTTTTAGTGTTCTGTACATTTGTTTGTAAATTCCTTTACTTGAGGAACATCTGTATTTTGTTTTCCCTGGTATTATTAAAGTTGCATCAGATTTGCACTCAGAATATCATTATGTGCAGCAGTGCCACCAGATTAAAGAGATTATTATGATTATGAACTCCCTGTACATTTAGTTCTCAGTTCTGTGCCAGTCTGTGAGCTGCCTGAGTGGATCTGATTTGCAGCACGGCTGTTTTCTACAATATGCAGATGATTAAGGCCTATAATTAACTAATGATTTATACAGCAATTTGACAAAACCTTTTTGCTCTTGTTGTCTACTCCGAACAGAAACCTTTCTGTACCTTCAGAGAAATTTCTGCTGCTGTCTCCTCTAAACCTCAGCTATGAAACATCCTTTACTTTATAAAGCAACTTAGCATTCCTCTTTGTAGTGGTGGAGATGGCTGTGCAAACTTCACAGCTTAGCATGGAGCACGAGGGGAAATACAAACTTTTAAAGCCACTAGGTCAAAGAAGGGCTTTTGGCACCCATCCTCCAAGTGCAGTCAGCAGCAGTGGCAGCCGGCCATCCTCTGCAGAGAGAAAAGCTATAAACATGGCTTTGGAGGGCAGAACAACCCATCATTTCTGAAGTGACTGTACATGTAACATCTCCTTTAAGTGACAACCTGAAACAATAATAGTGTTTAGGAACAATGCCTTGTGAAGAGTAAGTGATGCTGGAACAAGGGGGCCGTAGCCGCCCTTGACTCTCTGACAGCCTGGGAGCCAGTGAGGAAGTGCAGATGGAGCCCGTCTGCATCAGCCTCTTCACACTCACTTCTTTTTCATTTCAAAGAGCAGGAAAATATTGAGCAGTGCCAAAGTCCAAATGAGCCACTCTGCATACAACAGGAAAAATCATAGAGCACTGAAGACCGCCTTAGATGTGATTTCAAAAGAAAAATGAGCATACATATCTTGCATGTATTGCTGATCCTCTTCCTTTAAATCCCCACTACGAATTTCCAGGAAAATGTGGAACAAACAACAAAGAGAAAGTTCTCTGATTTATGTTCTCTTCTAGAATGGAAGAAGAGAATTTTGGAAAATATTCAGAGTGTTGTTTAGAAAATGGGGGCACATCTCAGAAAAGGGAATTTAGAGCCCTATCAGCCTCCTATTTAAATCAGTGGCAAACTTCCAAGTGGCTTCAGAGAAAGATTCAGCATTGAGAAAACAGACTACGAACATATTTTTTAGCTTATTCTGTCCACCTCCCCTTTTTAATGACTGGAAACATAAACCACATTTAATGCAACCGGTTCTCACTGATAATATGAAATGCATCCAGTCATGTTGTAACTACTTTGACAATACCAGAAGCTACAATACCACCCCATTTGCCCCCGCCCCAAAATTACTATAACTATGAGGAACTGTTAGAAGTTTCAACCATTAGAAGTAAAAAAGAAAGCTCGTATCTTCAGTTAGAGGAAAGGCTTGGAAGAAAAACTGGTTATGGCAAAACAGTACAAAGGGTAAGAAAACTGAGGTTAAAACTAAAGACCATCTGTGAGAATGGAAAATACCTGAAGATTAAATTTCTTGGGACAAATAAAATCTTCTAAATCAAAGGAGATGTGCTCATTGTTTTCAGTGGCTTTGAATTCAGGCTTTAAATTGGATTGAAATTATTATGTCAGAACACCTATAGCAGTAAAGGACTAAAACTAGGTTTTTGCAAGCTGGTGGCCTGCTATGTGTAAGGAAGTCATGGGGCAAGTCAACAAATCAGGAGAAGGTTGTATTTATCCTGACTATTGAATTGTATTTTATAGTTTGGTCTTCAGACTGTTTTGTCACACCTTTGTCCTCCCTCAGCATTAGCTGAAAAGATATTCATCATTCTTAACAGTTGGGGAAAAATTGAATTCCATCTGTTTCTTCCACAGTAAGTAACAGGAATGAAGGTCTTAACAAAAATCTCCTCCTTGCTAAACACCACATCAATGCTATTTGTGTGTAATGTATTTGGGCCCAGAGAAACTGCTTTCCTATGCAGAAGTCCATATGATCAGACAGCAGTGACAGCTGATCATCCAATCTGGTTAAAAACACACAGGCAGTTTTGCTGTGTAACAGTTTTTGGAGTTTTTACTAGTACATCAAGGCAATTTTAGTAGGATAAGTTTTATATGGAAAGATGTATGAATGAGAATTCCAGGTCTTTCTAATGAGCACTTTAATTGTGGCACAGTCATCCAGAAATCTCTATAGGTTTATTAAAATGTTCCTCATTCTTTCATAGATTAGATTCTTTCAGGTTTTTCTATCCAACCTTTTAAAAATTATTTTATTTTACATTGCACTTACTGCTGATCTGCAAGACAAGTAAAAAATAGTTTTCTGCAAGGCCCTAAATGTTAGAATTTGGATGTTGAAGCCTATCTGTCATTACAAACTCTATCTAATACAAAAGTCTGTTCTATTACTTGGGTATAGATAGGAGATTAATACAGAAAATAAACCCAGAGAAACTAGTCATAGGCACTGAATATCCACAGCTCTAGTGAGCCCTGGGGCCAGGGAAGAAGTACATCAGAGTGAAGACCAAGGAAATGGCTAGTGAATACTGTACTAAAATATTTTTGTATGTCTGATATAGCTGAGAAGAATGTGAGGTGACTCTTAAATGGTTTTGCATTTCACCAACCTTACATCTGCTTACTTGCCTAAGTTATTGAAGATTATTCCCTAATTTATGAAGAAATTGGCACATATTCCCAGACAGTTTGTTCTGAGTGGTCCTAGAAATGGGTGCAGAGTCTGTAGGTATCTGAAAGCAAGTGTTGGCTGCGCCTCTGGACACAGAACCCACCAGTGCAGCTCTTGTGTCCCAGTCATTGCCAGAGATACACAGCTATCTCTAGGAGCAAATAACCCTGCTGCTGGAGGAGATGACCACAGATAAAACAGAAACTTGAGCTGAATATAGTTGTTCCTGACCAAAGGAACTGAAAGGTGGAGTCCAGGAGCTCTGCACTACGCCGTTTTATTCTTTTCCTGAGAAAATAATGGGTTGGAAACTATCACGTAGTAATCGCTTTCATTATATTTCCTTTCCATGTCCCTCTTACATGTCCTTTCTGCCCAGTTTATGACTTCACATGCAATTCCAGTCTCCAAGTGCAGGTCACCACGTTCAAAACATTACACCCGTTTCTGGCAACACCCTCATAAATAGCCTGGAGCATATGCTTCCTGTGTCGTCCCCCTCTCCTAGGGACAGAGGCTGTTATTGCTGATAACAAATCAGCTCCTTGGTGACTCACGGGGGTTAAAGGCCACTACAACCTGAAACATTTCTATCTCCCACAGCCTTACCATTTCTGATACTGTGTCCTTACTCAGGACTTCCTAGGATGGTGTGATCACCACCTGCTGATGCTCTTTGGCATGAGCAGAGTCTTCAATGCCCTGGGGTAAAATGACTTTACTTTTTGGAAGAGAATTTTATTTTCTACATCAGTAGCTTTCACTGATTCCATGGAAACTACTTGCTGGACCTTGTCTATTTTTCACTTGCATTTATGGGCAATTTGCCATTCATCATTGGGATTAATTTTGCACTCAAATGTTTTTTCCCTCTGACTGTGTACTAGAAAAAAAAATTGTTAACAAACTGACTTCTAAAAGACAGAGACGTGATTAAAAAATAGATTCTTCTCAAGACTTGGATCCTCTGCTTCAGTCTGCTCCTTAGATAAACTGACCTACAGATTAGGAGTAGTGAAGGAAAATGCTGAATTTAGAACATTTGAAGCTCATGGAACATGAAGGGCTCATTGGCTGAGCTAGCAAATGCTTTTTCAGACTAGATTTCATCTATGTCAGTCCTGCAAAGTGTGTCTTCTGGATCCTTCAAAACTGGAACTGGGTATCACAACAAAAATTTCTTTTAACTTTTGTCAGAATCTCTCATATTCAGGACAAGCAACCCTTTAAAGCCATCTTTGTTACAACTAGAACTTAATCATGCAAAACAAACCAAATTTCAGCCTAAAGTATATTGCAGGTCTGTTTTTCACTTACAAAGCTGTGTTGTTTAAAGCTATGCCCTACATGCAAAAAGAAAAAACCCAAAAACAAAAACCAAAATTATCTGAATGAGCAAGTATGAGTTTGATCTTGAAAAGACACAAAAGAAAAAAACCTTAACAAAAATATAATCAGAAAATTATTCTAATACTGTGCTTGAAAACATCCTACAAATGCCTCCGCTTTAAGAGTCAAAAGATATTCAGTTTGAGAATCTAATCTATCATTAATTATGGTTTTCAAGTAGAACTGGTACTATATCCCTGCATTTCTCTGTTGATTGAATTGAATGATCAGCCTCACCTTCTGAAATCCAAGGATCATTTCACAGCATGTTGCCAGGATGGTTTCTATTTACAACTCTCTCACTCTCTCTCCCTGTAAAGATGTATGTATGTATGTATTTTAAAGCAAAGTAGACTGAAAAGTAAAGCTTCAGTGAAGGCAGTGTTTGAAGGGTCTGTGACTAGCTGTTCTGGAATTGCTTGAAGTCCACACTCTTTGTATCTGATTTGTCTGTGGTTTTCTCCCATTCTCACAAGCACATCTGTGTGGTTGTCTGCCTACTCTGGATTTGAAATAGCACGTATTGCAAACTCCAAAAGAAATGGGTGGAAGTTGTGTAGCTTTTAAACAAAAATGTCAGGTCATCAGTAAATTTGTTGTATCTAAGAAAATATCTGTGCCTGAGGCACAAAGTAACTCCTTGCCATATCTTTCCAGGTCTTATGCATTTGATTTTATTCAAAGATGTTTGTGGAATGGACAAAAAAAATCAAAACCAAAACAGCCCAGGAAACTCAGCGCTGAAGTCATTAAGGTTGTTGGTAATTACTGTCACATTCTCAGTGTTTTGCTGATTAATTAAAAGACCTCAGTGTGTCCAATGACACAATGAATTTAGCAGGTCTAGGAATGACTTTCTGAGCAGGATATGCTCATGTCAGGGTTATTTTTCACCTTTCTCTAATAGCGATCCTACATGCTGCACTATTTTTAGAATGTAGTCTGTTGATAAAAAGCTCAGTAAGGATGGCCTTTAAAGAAGCCAGGATGATTCTTTTCCCCTCACACAACAGACTCTGCCCCCCTTTCAAAATCCCAACTCAAAGCAGGCATTCCTGGCCCTTGATGTTAAAGGGTGCTACTTCACAAAGAGAGAGATCGCTATCTGACTCGATATTGTCATTTTTGGTTTCCTAAGGATTAAAGGAAACATTACGTATATTTCTTTGTAGTGTGTTTTTCCACTGTCTTCTTTGTCCTACAGGTTTTTAGTTCTTTTCTGACAAGGAAGTTGATTTCCCCACACTGCTGCTTCTGGGGCAGGGGATAATGAAGCCTGGAGTGTCCTCCCAGCGCTTAATTTAAAAGTAAGCTTTAAAGAAACAAAAATAACCAGCAGGCTTTCTGCAGTGCATTAGTGAGACTATTTTCTCGTTTTTTAATGTCTATTTAAATACCTTTTTGATAACCTGTAGTGGCAAGGATTTGAAGCCCTACCTCAACATCTGTTGTGGTACCTAATGGGACAAGGCAACCTTTTTCCTCCCTCTGTACAGAGAGGAAGAGCAGTGCAGGTGTCTGGCTGTTGAGAAGGGCTCCTAATCCCTGGGCTGTGGGACCAGCAGGGTGTAGCAGGCAGGAGGCACCAGCACAGCCCAAGGCTGCACTGTAAGTCAGGGCAGGAGGAATCTGGTGTGTGGCTGCTGGGCTGAAACAGGCTCCATGGAGCAGCCCTGGGCTCCATGGAGCAGCCTGCACTTTCATAGGAACTAAGGAGAGCAAGATAGGAAGAATTCTTGGCAATTGCCATTCAGTCTGATCCTGAAAGAATCTAATTATGCAAGTACAAGCATTCCACAAGATGCATGAGCATTCAGCACCTCAACATGTCAGGACCAGAAATGGGGAGAAAAGGGAAATTACTGCTTTTCATGGCTGCCAAATCTCTGTATTTGTACAAATCTAGCACTCAATAAATAGCAAGCTATGTCCTCATAACAGTTAATAAACTATAAACATGCATTTCAATGTTTTTCAATCTAAATGTGATGATTAGCTATTGGTTTGTGGTTTTTGTTTTTCTTTTGAAAAAATGTAACACACATTCATTTGTTAAAATCTTGATGGAAGTAGAGAACAGTTTCTGCTTATGTCCTTAAGGAAATTGGCCCATCAATTTTCAGCTCCTATAAAAGGGGATAGAAGAGAGTTCCCAAGGACTAGGCTTGAGCAGATTGTGAAGGTCCATCCCATCCTACTTAATGCAGTTCAGATGTAGGAGTTTCCACCTACTCCAAAAGATGATTAGCTTCTAGTGATTTTCCATCACTAGCATAATTTTTAATGCTGTGCAATGTCTGTCTGCCGTCCAATGGTTCTGGTGAAAGCACCGACACAGATCGTATATACCAGTGTATGTGTGCACCAGAAATTTGTTTCTGTCTCTCTTGACCTCCCTCCTCCAGAGCTGAGTTTCCAGACTCACCCAAATGTATACTGATCCTTAAAAAACCCAAACAATTATATTTAAAGGAATATAGAAAAGTTGCTCTATTTTTATCTGACTCTTTGTCACAGGCTGTGGGGGTATAATAGGCTTTGAGGAGCTGTGGTGTGAGTCATTCCAGTAAGAAGATTTGTAATCACAGGCTGTGTATCTTCTTAGTTAATTTGGAGTGCAGGAACAAAGTTTCATCAAAAGTTTGTAGCAGCAAAGTGATTTGTCACCCTTAGGCACCCAGCTCAGGAGAATCTGAAATTGGAGGCAGTATAAAGTGCATCTGACAGCACTCAAAGCATTTGTTTGCCTCACTATGCTTGTTTTTTAAACTCACCACAGTTTTTGTTACCTTAAATTGATTGTAAAATGTTTCTGTCACAGAGTTTTGGGATTTCTTTACAATGTTTTCAATATGCTAGTTCATATGACTTTAATGCAATTTAATCTCCAACTTCTTTGGATCTAATGATAAGCCTATGTTACGTTTTTGTTTGGATCAAGCATATCCTCTCAAAGGGAATTTTCTGGTCATCCTCTCCTTTCACTGCATTTTGGTTTGTATTTGGGAATATGTGAGTTAGGATATGTTGATTGGCCACTGGAAGCACCCCAAAGCCCAGAGAGCTCCATGGCAGGTCCTCTGCCCAGGTTATGGATCCCTGTGCTGAATCAGGTGTTCACAACACTGGGCAGCATCCTGGGCCAGTGCTCTGCTCTCTGTAACCACTGAGGGCTCAGTCTGGCTGGCTGTGCACTGCTCCCAGGTCACCTGCAGCATCTCCCTCTGTGCAAGGATGGAAGAATGAGGAGTCAGGCTGTGAGCAAGGCACAGTGTGCAGCACACAGCGTGCTCTTCCCAGCCGGCGCTGCCTCTGTGTGCCGGTGGCATGGTGACTGCTGCCGTGGAAACTGCTGCCATGATGACCAGTGTCCTGGCTCCCCTACCTCAGCAGCAAGCTAGTCCACCTGCAGAACACCCAATCACAAATTTGCCTTAATGAGTAGGACAATGTGAGAAAAGTGAATTTGCTCAGTGAAGTTCTGTTGGTAAATGTGAATGCTTTTTCTTTCAGTGCACATTAGATTAATTTCACCATTTCTATCTTTTTATAATCTCCATAACATTCAGTTTTGCAAGTAGTCTCCCAAGTACTGTGTTAGCATCTATCTGAAAAGCTGCTGGCAATACCCCCAAAGATATTTCTCCCAAATCCTCTGTGAGTCCTCAGTGTTGAATCTGAACACTGAAGGTGGTACAGATGGAAAATAGAGAAGGGAGAATGTGAATATGTAAGAATTGGTAAAATGAGCATTGCCAAAGTCCTCTGCAGAATGACAAAGTGAAGAAGCTTGGTAGAAATGAGGACTGAGAGGTTCTTTTTAGTTTTTCTCCTTTGTCATACTCCTGTTGGTGTCAGTCTGAGATATTTTGGGGAAGTTGCTGTGTAATTCAGGACCAGGGGAACTGAGTAAGTGACCAGCTACTTTACTGGCTTGCTGTGTGATCTTTTATTGTTTTATTTGTGTGTCACAGTATTCTTCCCTCCCTAGAGTTTGTTTAAAAATAAAATTTTAGTAAAGGATTCCTGAACTGTAGCTAACATTTGCAAAGGATTTTGCTTCACACAAAAAAGCAGTCTAATGGCACCGTGACATGACACTTATTACTTGGCTTTATGCATTTTTTTATTTTCCACAAATAACTTTTTGGCTCAACCAAAAGGAGTGCTGGATGAAAATATTCAGCGTCAGCAACTTCATGTCCTCTCTATTGCTTTATTACTTCTTTCTTGAAAAATCTCACTTGTGTTCTTAATTTTACTGGGCACTTGCTGATCAGTTTTCTCATCACAGCAAGACAAATTGCTCTCTGTAGACATTATTTTCACATTTGTTGGTGGCAGGGGAGAAACCACGTGGGTTTATCAGATTGGCAGATGTGATCTAGGAGAACTTCAGCTTAACTTCATAATCTCTATTTTCCAATTACTCTTTAATGTTTTCTTAACTGGTCTTTTAAAGAGCTGGATTATGTCTTGTCTTGTTTGTTTATAGAATAACTAAAACCAAGAGAAAAATAATCTGGCATGAGACTGTGCTCTGCTTGGAGCTGCTGTATGGAGCAGTGAGGATGGTACAGTTCTGTCAGAGCACCTCACGGAGAGGATGCTGTATCCCATTGCCTCTGGGATGCAGAGGCACTCTGCAAAAGCCATGGGATGATCTTCAAAGTATCAACAGCAAGGTCATTAAAGACCTGCCAAGTGCAATGTCTGTTGGACTCTAGAAAACAAAACACTATTTTAGGACTGATGGAAATTTCCATGAAACAGGAGGGATGTGACAAAAGGCCCTGCACCCACCCAACCCCTAAAAACATTGCAGGTTATAAGGTAAATGTATTAGTAATGTTTTGTGGACCTGTAGGAAGTTTTCCACAAAAAGAGTATAAGATGATGTCACAGTATGTGGTGCCTGAAATAGAGAAAAGAGTTGGGTTTTTTAATGCATAATTATATTTACATATGTATGCCAAGTTTCTATTGCATATCATATAGCAAGTGAATTCTCTTTATTTAAAATATTGCTGCAGCAAAAAAAAAAAAAAAAAAAAAAAGTAAGAACAAACACAGGGCCTGGTTCTCCAGTAGAAAAAAAGTTTTGTCAACCAATAGTTGTCCTTTGCTTAATGAGAAGCTAAGCAGAATAATTCTGTCAGCTCTGCTGGTGTAAGGGATTCAGAAGCAGTGTGTGGCCAAGGAACATAAGGAAGAGTGACCTTGGTATCTTTAAATGTTTCTTTATTTTCTTCTCTGTTTTGGTGAAGCAGTGTTAATTTGGGGAATTTGTCTTATTGTGATCCAAATGATAAATAATGTACTAGCAAAAGCTGCAAAACAGAAATGAAATACTTTTGAAGTTGTTCAAATTATTTTTAATACAGTTTGGAACATTTTTCTTAGTAGTTTTACCCTAAAGAATAAATCTTGAATATGATTAAGTTGAAGAGACACTTTAAATCCAGATTAAATAACTGTTTGTTCTACTTACTCATCTGCCTTTGTCTTTGGTTGGTTTTTTTGGATGTTGTTCGCTTAGGGTTTGTTGGGGGATTTTTTTTTATGCTGAATTTTTTTTTCCTGTTTTCTTCTTTTATCTTACAAATTTATTCCTCTTTCACAATATTCTCTCTTTTCTTAATTTCATTTTACCTGGGAACTCCTAAAACATAACTAACATCATTGTTTTACCTTTTAAACTCTCTTTAAAAATAATTTATTAATGTGCAGCTATGTAGAATACATAGAATTATGCCCATGTATCTAATTCTGATTAAAATGAAAAATTAAATATTTCATTTCTGACATGATCTAACAGAACAGGAAGTGTCAGTTGACATAGTGTAAGAGATTCAAGCAGAGAATTTCTAAACACTTGCAATTTGCCTAGCAGGAAAAACTATGGATTTTTTTCTTTTTTTAATATCAGGAGCATTGGATATTACTCCAGCAGGATCTCTCCTCTCTTGTGACCAGTGGCAGGAGTCTAGGAAATGGTGTGATGCTGAGTCAGGGGAGGTTTAGATTAGATATCAGGAGAGGCTTTTCATGCAGAAGATGACTGGGCACTGGAACAGAAACCCCAGGGAGGTGGTCACAGTGCCAAGCCTGTCTGAGCTCAAGAAGTGTTTGGACAGTGCTCTCAGGCACATGGTGTGACTCCTGGGGATGGTCCTGTGCACTTGGACTCGATGATCCTGATGCATCCCTTCCAACTCAGCATATTCTTTGAGAATGATAAAGCTAGTGTCTCCCTTTAAATGGACTGAAGGGTTATTATTGATGAGTCAGCTTTGCTTAAATCCATGGAAAATATTGGGACTAAAAATTAAGCTAAGTATTTGTAGGTACTTTGAAAAAGGAGAGTAACAAAAGGGCGTAAGTTATAGTCAATACAGACCTGTCAAAAAGACATTAAATCTAATTAATTTCCACTCAGGACTGGCTAATACCCCTTGTCAGTAGAGAAAAGGTATTACATGGGGTTACATTGGGGCTGTAGATGTTTTCATAAGCAAAGGAGATACAGTCTAGACACAAAATGAATCATTAGAGGATGAATGCAGGCTCAAAGACTATACTCAGCAGTTTTGTGCAGTCCACTATTTAATTACCTATCTGGATAGTAGGTTAGGGAGTGTACTTATTATCTCTGTAAGCAGCATCCTCCTGGGAGAGTCAGCAAGAGCCTTCAGGCAGGATTGGACTTTGAGATAAGCTCTGTCACAGGGGTGGATCTTGGTGTTGGCCCTCAAGCACAGGACAGAACCACTGTCTTTGGCAAGAGGCCAGTTTGGCCTTGTGAGCACAGGATGAGGCTGTTTCACACTAATGCCACACTGAGATCTGTCAGTGGGGAGTGCTGGAGGTGAGATCGGGCGTGCAAGAGCTTCCACCCAGGGGTGGGAGAACCTTGGAGCTGCTTTGGGGGGTCAGCCTTGGGACACTCCTCTTTCTGCAGGGATTGGCTCTTGGAGATGGTCAGTGGCTGGTTTTGAAATTGTCAGAACCTGTGAAATTGGGAAAACATTGTTGAGTCTAGGGAAGACAAGAAGGAAGCATGTTAAGTCGTCAAGTAAGAAAAATGTTTCCACTAAAGCTGGGTAACACAAGAAGAAATTAATTAATTACTCATAAGGGTAGATAAGTACTGGGGTAGATTCTTGGAAAAGGCTTTGGTTACTAAGGGCCTGAATAGCCAAGTCAGAGAAGTGTCTGCTTGCCATGAACATCTGACATGCACTCTAATCCTGCTTGGTGGAGGTAGAGAGTGTAATGAATGACCTTTTAGCTTCCCTTCCAGCTTTATGTTTTAAGATAAGAATATAGATTCCAGAGCAAAAAGATAGCTTTATATTTCAGTCAGTGGAGAATGTTCTGAAGAGCCAAAATTCACATTCTGAAAGCAGGCACATGTGAAGTTTATTTGACAAGATCCAAGAAAATTTAAAGATGGGCCCATGCAACCTTTAGAAGATGTCTTATCTCCTTTTCTCTAATGTGCTAGCAATTAGGGCGACTCTTCTTCTCTGTAATACCATAGCATTGTCTGATTTATGGAGTGGCTGATGCTTTCCAAAGATCTTCCCCCCCACCCCCATCTATAAAAATGGCTCCCCTGGAGGTTTTTGATTAACATGGAACAAAGAAATATTATTTCACTTGAGAGGATATTTTTGTGGTGCTAGAAATTTTCTCAAGACTGTGAACTTTATGGGGAGTGTTTAACAACATAGATTCCACCTATTTTCCCACATTTGCTTTATAACATCAAGCTTGAGTTTAAAAAAAGCTTAAGCATTTCCACTGAACGTTTTCTCTAGTAAAACCCTATTAAAACCATATTTCTGAAACAAAAATTACAGTATGACCAAAACAGTTGGAATGTTCCCACTAAGGCGTATCTGCAGTACTTGATAGTTATCGGCATTTTAGATTTATGAAGGGCCAGCTGCTAGACATTCACTAAACAGAACTTTTGATTTATTTATTATTAATAACAAGCAGAAGTCTGCATTGAAAAACAAATTGCACAATGTGACAAGCTAAGGAAATGAGTAAATTCCTTGTGCCAAACATGTGATTGTGTATTTGCATAATGAATTCATTTTCTCATAAATGGTCAGAAAAAGGCCCATCCCCCACGTACAAAATATTCCATGCTTTGATTTTTTTTTTAAGTTTGCATGATGAATAAACATAGTGAAATTGCGTTAAGCATATATCAGACATTAGTTTTGTTGGTTGCTAGTAATCTGCTGTCAGAAAGCCATCAACTTCTCTATGTGATCTTTAGCTTTGAAAAAATACATTATTTTTCTCTTTTCAGATATGCATGGCTAATTATTGTATAATTGTTTACAGAACTAGCAGGGGAACTACTGAAATTCATTCTGTTTTTCAAGATAGTTTGCCAGCTCATATACAGATATTGACACCCATCCAGTTTCCCACTCAAAGGGAGTTTCCTTTCTATTTATCAGTGGTATTTGCTTCTACCAAATACCTACCTGACTCCTCCTTCAGATTTATCTACAAATTTAGCAATACTACTTTAAAAAAAAATCATTATTTCAGTTTCTTTTTTAATATATCTTTGGTTAGGTTGAAAGTTTGTAGCATTTGATAATGTACTCTTAATAGTCTATTTCTGTGCAAGGGAAGATGTTATTGCTGGCAGTGTGATAAAACAAATAGTTTATTAAATATGTTTAAGTCCAGTTCATTTAGGAAGGAGCCATTTGGGAGACCAGAGTACTCACAGGTTTCTGGTTTCAGATTTATCTAAGTGATCTTTTTTTATTGAAGGAGAAGCTATAGCTGATCCAGTGCAATTCTACCAAATTGCTGGGGGCCCAAACCATATATTATTCAACCTAAAAAATAGATTCCACTGTTTGACTGTAGTTTAAATTCTGAGGCAATATGTAAAAAAATCATCAGTGAGTTTACATACCACAAGCTATATGAACAATAGAACCGGACTACATATTAAAATTTGCTGCTTTATTAGAACATGGTGTTTAAAATTGTGTTATCAGAGAATAATACTGTCAATTTATGATTGCAGATTTGTTAATAAAAAAATTTTGTAGCTATGCAGTAGGATTTAAAATGGTACTATTTACAATGGTACTATTTTCTGCAGGAACTCCAAACTGTAGTAAGTCTGCTTCCTTACTATTGCTGTCCAATGACACTTTGTTATTCTTTTGTTACACTTCTGGTTGAATTTTAGATTAAAAAGTAGGAGCCATGGTGATATTGCTTATGTTAATGACATGGCTCCCTGTGATGTCAATAAATCCATACCCCATTATACTTACACTTCTGTTTCAGGACCCATGGGTATGTGTGATATTGCATAGGTAGTAATCTCACATAGGTCTATGCTTGTTAATTATGAAAATGTAAATTTAGAGTATAAAATCACTTTAGCGTATAAAGTTTTAATAAATAAAAAAATATCTATTTGAAAAAAGTAATTTAGAACTCTAATCTATAGGACCCTCTTTTCGAAATCAGTAATCTAATATGGCTTTCTACATTTGAAACTGCAACATCAGCAAAAGAATGAAGCAGTGCTCATTCTGACTCATGTCCAAAACCATTTCAGTGAATCAAATGCACCTGTTGAGATCAGTGACCTTTGGCTCCCACTCTGCCTCATGCCTATAGGGGTTGAGATACTTAAAATAGGTGAATATATACTTGATGGGCCATCAGGTTAGAAAAACATCATCCTCCATGGTTATCAACCAGCTATCAATTTCTCACTTATGTGGTCTTTAAGTCTCTAAAACCCTCTTGGATGTGGCATGAAGGATGCAGAGCTTCCCTTCCTGAGTGTTTCAGCAAAATGCTTAAATGGGGTAAGGCTGCATAAAAATATCTGACAGTTTTGATGCCCATTTAAAAAAATCTGTATGAGTTTTTAATTCATTACTGCATGACAGCAGTCAAGGCTGTTTACTGTAACATGGACAAAAAAATCAAATTTCATTTAAAAATGAAAGCTGACTCTTCAATAAAGCAGGTAAAGAAGTAAATTCACTCAATAGGATACTTTTAGTGAGAACTCCCGAAAGTTAAGTAAACAGAGCAGTCATAAACATCTAGTTTTGCCTGGTTTTCAAAATTCAATATCCCTATCTTTTTGAGCAAATGTATCCATTTTTATACAGCAGAAATGTACCATTTCACCAGAATACTCTGGTGAAATTCATGCTCCTATTTCAGGATTAATTTTTAATGTCTTTCTTACATGCTAAGTCCTTAATGTAAAGTGCTGATCATGCTTTCTTTCAGATACCAAATCTCTGAACTTCTTTAACTACGAACAAATCAAGATGTCAATTCTGATAGGACTCAGAATTTCCTGACAGCTCATTTGTCTGTCAATAATAAAATCTGATCTTTCTAATACAGGCCAGATTCTACACTGTGGATCGAATAAAAATGAAAAGCATGTGATGATGCTGGCTTTTCCAAGATGAAATAATGATCAAAATCCTGACAGATATTTATTATAATAAGCTTTCTTTTCTGGAGCTATATTAATAGTTGCACGAATCAGAGTTATTTCTCTAAAGAAGGTTCTGGTCTACTTCCAACTCCCTTGAGATTTTGAGAAGTTAAACATGCCTCTCTCTTGCTATTTTTCTTCATTCCCTGTCTTGGAAGAAACTGCTTTCCAACAGGTCTGTATTCTTTATGTGCCAGAAGAAAAAGAATATACTGGGGAGCAGGGAACACCTTGAGGTATTTGGAAACCTACCTTTGTGGTCTCACTTCACTCTGTGAAAAATAGCTTGATGCAACCTACTGGTATGGGTATTATGGTAACCAACCATAAGATAAAATACAACAAAAATACACTAAAAATATAGTTCAAAAAGTTTGTTCAGATAGGTAACAAATTGAAAGGAAATCCCACTGTTATGATCTACTTAATGACAGATCAAACCAAAAAGGTGTCTCAGGAGGTCTGGTTCTCTGCTAGCAGTTTTCTGGCTGTTAAGGGTTGTAGTTCTCTCTTATTCTGTGACTGATTTCCACAGAAGCATCCCACTCCCAGGGAAATGTGAAATGTGCTTCCTTTTCTAGCCAGATTCTTTCTTGGAACCTTCCAGGGATTCCATTCAGATCCAGATTTTCTTTCACGTTTAAATTTTTGGTGGAAGGTTTTGATAAATTTCCCATTAAATTACTAGGAGTCTGCTCTTCCTCTGTACGTGAAAGTCAAGTCTGCATCCTAAGTATCTGACTAGCTTGCAGGTGACTGTGGTTGGAAGGAAGGCCTGATGATCTTTTCAGTGTCCAAGGTATCCTCTTTTTCAAGGAAACACTGATGTGAGAGCCTTTGGTTGGTTACTGGAATGATTCAGCCAGGATTTTCACTTTGCTATCATCTCAGGTGTGGTTACAGCTTTTTGTGTGGATGTCTTATAAAACTGGTCCACAACATAGTTCAGGTTAAGAGCAAACTCCTCAAGGTCTTATTATTCTTCAGCATAATTTCTTTATAAAGTATGTTCAGTGCAAAGGGCCTCCATCCTTTGAAACTTGTAATTGAAGACCTATGTATTGTAAAAAATACTTCATATACACATCTAGATGAGGTTCATGTATAAACCACAACACGCTCTTAACTGAGCCTAAACATATCAGTAATTAAACATTGCAGGATGTAACGTGCATGAGGCAACTACAGTTAAAATCTATATCGGAAAAAAATTATCCTTGGAAAATATTCTTGGCAATAAATTCTAACAGTGATTATCTCTGTATTGTAAATCAAAGATCTCTGAATATGCAAGAGACCACATATCAAATAAATATGCATAAAATATCAATAATATTGGGTTCCTATTTATTTGGTTTTTTTCTGTTTGTTTTTGAGCATCAATGGACCTTTCATCTGGATATAAATAAGAGGAAGAATGAAATCAATGTGCTGATAAAAAATCCCCATTCAAATTGCTTTCAGAGCCTGGATAAGCTTTCTGCAGTGCTTTGGTGTATATGAGTAGTTTTTCAGGGTTTTTTTTTGTTTTGTTTTGTTTTTTTTTTTCCTGGTACACCCACATATCTATTTCTGTCCAGCCTCCAAATCGTGTGCAGTCTCAGAATAACATCAAATCAATACACATCCAATACTCTTGCTTTTGCCTCAACAGTAAAGAGCTAATGGTGCTGACAGTCTTTGAAAAGCTTTCCAGTTGGCCCAATATAGAATAAATTATCCTGAAAAAGAAGTCTTTTCCAGCTATGCTATTATTGTAGTATATTCCATCAACAGTACCTACAAGTGTTTAATAATAAATTACAGCTTTACAGGCTAATGGGGGATGCTACCTTTAGCACAGAAAAACTGGCACATTATATCTTTTTTTTTCCTAAGAAAATTGCTCCTTAAAGCAGGAACTGTGAACTTTCTATTGCACCTTCAAACATTGAGCCTTTAAGAAATAAACTATTTTAATTTAAAATGCGTGTGTAATTTCCTTAGGAACCAATTTAGGGGAAAAAAGGAGTGTAACATTTTTTTCCATTTTCATAACACAGGTGCTAGCTGTGGCTTCTTTCAGGAGGGTTCTTAAGCGAGTGTCTCACTTTAATTCTGTAAACATACAGATGTTGATATGAGTATGAAAAGAGCATCCCTTAGCACATATGTGCATGATCTCATGTATGAGCATGATGAACATACGTGCTAAGGGATGTTCTTTTGCTATAAAAGGAGAAAAAAAAAAATCTCATCTTACATGCCATATTTCTTCTTCCCTGTTCTATTTCTTCTTTGCAAATGTCCTTTCTTTTTTATCCTCCTCCCCACAGATTTCATTTCTTATCCTCTGCCCTTCTGGTACTTATCTCTCCATTTAATTCTCTAGACAGATCATCACATGTGTTTTGGTGCTCAGAGATATCAGATGCAATAGGAGCTTGGCCAATATCTATTACCTCATTAATGTGCACAGCCCTCCTGCTCTGCTGCCTCTTCAGCAGTGCCGGCGCCGTTGTTTGTAGAGTTGTGTAGAGAAACACTCGGGGGTGAAAAAGATTTAATAGATGTTATTTAAGAAATTTTGTTCTGTATTTATCTGGTTCACTGTGAGGCTCAGCTGTGGCTGGTGTGCAGTTAACTGCAGCTAAGCACTACAGAGTAGTGGAAACAAAAGGGCAGTCATGGCAAGGGTCAGGGCTATCACAGGGCAGTGCCTAAGATGGTATTTCTGACAGTGCTTCCTATCTCAGATAAGGCCTGAGGACAACACTGCTGTAAAAAATAAACACAGCCTGATTTCCAGATGAGAAGTTGAAAAGTCTGTGGGATAACTGGTGATGTAACTGGGGACAGCTTGACCTCTTCAATTTAGGAGGAAACTGTCTGTACAGCAGTCAAAATTCAAAAGGTCGTGTCTGCTGATGATCATAAATAGTTTAAAAATGTTATTAAATTCATAGGAATGTAATCTATAAACAACTGGAGTTTGCTTGTTTATGATGTCTTTAAACTTTTGCCTATAAAAAGTTGAGATGCATGCTGTACTTATAAAATACTTTTTGAGATTCCATGTGAAGTCAAACCTTGATACTGTGATTCCAAGCTATGGAATTGCATTGAAAAATCTGGAGGACTGTCAGAGATGTTCTAGATCTCACACAAGAGGGGCACTATCACATAATGTGACTCTTAAAACATGCAGATTTTGTTCCTACTCTTTTTGTACTTTTTTCTGATGATAGAGTGAGGCCATCTGTGCGTGCCTAAAGAAATTCACCTGAAGCTTTTGCTAGAAGTACTGTTTGCACTGAAGCAAGATGGAAATTTCCCAAGTCTAAGGTTTTAGAGTGAAACTCCCCAGATAGTTATATTAAAAAAATATAAAAGGGGACTGTTACTGTTAAGAATCAGAACATTTTCCCACCAAATGTATGATAATTTTTTTAACAGAAGAGGAATTTTATTATTTGTATGTTATCAGCAAAACAATTATTTTCAAACTAGTATTTAGTTTGGATGTTTAGAGAGGAAAACAAACAGTCACTGGATCAAGTATTTATTCTGGCCAATTTTCAGCTAACTTTATTCTGTATACTTTTTTAAATAGAAAAAAATTTTGCAGATACTGTGTTTTGTGGTTTCAAGTGCTCTTGGCAGGAAGGATAGGTACAGAAAGGACATTGTGTATGGAGCTGTTTGCTCTCAGATTTTACCATTTATTCTCAAGCGCTAGGTATACAGATTGGGAGTGCAAAAATAACAGGAGGAAATCAACCAAAACCCCCAACAGACACACAACAACAATGCCCTAACAAGGTTGTTTGTGGGGATTGTAAAACACATGACTGACTGCAATTAGCACGGGGCTATTGTTCTTTATCAGTTAGTGGATGGAAAACATTTAATTTCTACTTACCTGACATTGCTTTTCTTCTGGTTTGCAACCAGACCATGGCTATACTTGACAAGATTAAAACACACCTGAGTAATTACAGCCTATTAGCAAGGGTAAAAGGGCAATGAAAAGGAGAGTCAGGGAGTATAGCCAGTAAGATGAGGGCAATATTCTTTCTCTTTCCCTTTATCTAGGGTGAAAACAGTTCTTTTTTCCAAGATGCTTTTTTCTTCATTTTAGGAAAATTTTGTTTGTTGTACAAACCTCCACAGAAATATTGAATACCTTATACCAGCTAATCTAATTTCAAAGCTATTACCCTGTATGGTATTACACACTAGTATATACTATGCTTCTACATTGCAAGTAACTGGAACATCAAAGACTCAGAGCAAGAGAAGTCAATAATTTTCCTAATAAAAAATATGAAAATCTTGGTTCTTTGGTATTTTGGTGAAAGGGACTTCCTAGACCCTTGAGAGTTTTTGATTATTTGGCCCTTCTTGCCTATGAAACCTAACCCTGGGAGTAACATTGAATTAGTAAGGAATGACTGTGATGGCTGGCGTTAGTAGAAGAAAACAGAAATGGATAATATTGAGGTATTTTTTGAGGTTCCCATTGCTGTGGTTATATATTATTATCACATAAATAGAATCATAAAAGTAATGCAGAGCTTGCTTTGGTTCTCTCTGTTGCAGTTGGAGTCTATTGTTTGTAGATAAGTGACCCTAATAACTGAGAACAGAGAGCAGGTGCCCCAAGGTGCCCAGTCCTTTTGGCAAGCAGAAAAGATGTCTCCTCTAATCCGTGAGCTCTAAGTATATCCAAGTTTTAGGGGGAAAAGACTGCTAGCTGAGATCCATGGACATCCAAAGAACAGAACATTTTAACTCTCTAATGGATCAATTTTAAAATTTCCATATTTGAGATTTTCAAGTTTGGAACTAAATTTTTGTCTTATCTTTGGATTTATGAAGAGTTCTCTTTCTACTAAATGTATCTGCACACTTTCTCCTGAAAAACATAAGTTTAGTTCAATAAGCTAGCTATTTCTGAATAGCAAAATGTATCCGTTTCCCCACACCATTTCTAATTTTTTCAATTGTTTAAAAATTGTCACAAATTAGCATCATCTTCTAGATGATGATATTAAAGACACAAGGTATTTCTGTAGTGTTGTGTTTTACTTATCCATTCTACAGTTTCCACAGTTCAGGATTATACCACTTATTCTTCCTGATGGCAAATGCATTCCTTTTTTATTTACTGGGGATGGTGGTTTACAAGGATGCAGGAAATTGAAAAAATTGACCTCTGAGGGAAGTCTAGCTGTACCTGTTTGACTATCAGCCTGGAAATGACTGGAGCTGTTTATAATTTGTTGAAATACTTGGAAAATTTTCTGTTCAACCTTTTTTCTTATTATTTTGTTGGAAGAAAAGCACTGAACCAAACAAAACAAACTACTTTTGACTAGCAACAAAAGAATGGCGATGAATGAAAAATAGGAAAAGGAAAGGAAATATAACTGGAGAGCTGGAGGCAAAGAGCTGGAAAAGCTGGAACAGAAGCAGTTTCTGAATGTTCTTGTGAAATTCTCTCAGTTCCAGCTTCCCACCCAGATACTTAGCAGAAATGTGATCACATTGTATTTGCTAAGACATATGCTTGCTATTTTCCCTCATCCTTTTTATCTGCCTAACTGTTGATAGGAAGTACAACCTCTGTACTTGGTGCTAAAGTGAAGTTGCAGATCTAGCTGATGTTTAGTTTGGTGCTGATGGCTGCCTTCCATTTCCCCCCAATGAGAGTTCTCACTGTTCTGATAAATTATAGTTGTTGCCAATGGACCTTTTCCTTCCCTTTCTTCAGCACTGCAATCCAGCTGTCTACTGAGTACAGGGAAAATAGCTGACTGCCCAAGGTTAAAGCAAGGACATTTTTCTCTTGCTGGAAAGCTGACAGTGAGCAGAAGAACTCTGCCTGAAGAAAAGGACTTACCCAAGACACTCCTATTAAAAGATCTTTTCATTCCACTTGACATTCATGCATCTACTGGTGTGCTTATTGAATAACTAAATCCAAGGCAACCATGTAAAATCAAATTAATTCTAGGGGAAACTCAAAATTTTCCGGACATTTTTGACATTGCTTTAAGGCATGTGCGTGCCTTTAGCAGCAGCCTGTTAGACACCATCTTGTTTCAGGAAAGAAAGTTTCTGTTTAAGATGTGTGTAATCAAGTATCTTCTATATAATTTGTATGTCACCTTAATGAAAAATCTGAGATTGACGCTGTTGAAATAATTCCGAAATTTGATTCCTAGCCTATCATCTAATCTGCACTCAGCTGGAAGATCTTGTCATGAAAGGTCAAACCTCAGTGCACCAGAAATTCAGTTTAACACTGACTAGCAACATTATTACATATGGTATTCTAAAACTTCACTACCTCAAGACACTGACAAGTATCTTGTGAATTGTAAGAAATTCTCTAAAAATAATTATTCAAGTAGGAAAGAAAATTAAAGGGTCACTTTACGCTTTTAGGTCCAGTGTTATTTCTGACAGTGAATTTCTGAATCCTAAGCACTTGTTATAGGTATTGCAAATCTTAAGAGTTTTGTCAAGAAAGTGGTAAATATCCTTTAAATGTCAGAGCAATCAAGAGTCAAAGGAAAGACTCCAGCCGATTCCTCACAGAGCTGAAAGTAAGAACAGCCTCTCTTTGTGCTGCTGGTTCAACTATACCCTGCTGCTGGTCAGCTTAATGCAGGTTTGAGCTCCATTGATCTGCAGTCAGAACTTTCTGCTGAAGATCAAGAGAGCCAAGAAAGACTAACTTTCCAACATTGTCATAAAGTTTTCCTGCACCAGACATATGGAAGCAAATTGCTTTAAAATTGTTAGTTCTGTTAATGACCTTCCAATGAGTTTTTTGGTCTGAGATCTAAAAACATCTGCCAGAGCCCAGCCACAAGTGTTCACAATCTCATACGACATTTTCAGTTCTCTTAATAGAAATGCCAAAATGAAATAACATTTTAGCTTCATGAACATTTAAACATTTTAACTTCACTACTGTAATATGCAGAAAGCAGGTGAAAAGTTAATTCAAAAAGGGAAAAATATAAATGTAAAGAAAAGACTTTTAGTATGGAATTCAAGAGTATGTCATTAGTGAAAAAAGGTATTAATATGGAAACAAGGCCGGAGCAATTCTGATTTTTTTGCAGTGGCTTAGTATGAGGTTGATTTAAATATTGAAATTTGACCCTAAGTCTATTCTTGAACTGATGTCTGTAGTATTTACGTGCTAGTGCTAGACCTGAATTCAATTCCAAGTGACACAGCAGTTGTAAAGGTGCTCCTGCAAATACAGCATTTCAAAGGTATTTCACCAATTTGGAAAGTAAATCAAAATAGCAGACCATTATAATTTTCTGTGTGATTGAATTTTCCTCAGACTGTACCTTACTGAAATTGAAGGATGACAAAGGTGATGATGGAAGACTGGCCGTTACCTTTACATTGAACAATAAATGTTTCTTTTACAGATTGAATTCCAGTCTTATAGGACTTCAAATTCTTGCCAGAGGGTAACACACTAACCTATATGTCTCACACAGAAATGACATTTATTCATATTTTTAAATCAAAGCTGACTGCTCAAAAATCTCTAAACAATGCTCTGTACACAGGGATCATGTTATGAGCAAGCTTTCTGCCAGAAAAGTATTGGTTTTTCTAAAGCTCTTGACATGATTTAGGACTGACTCTCCATTGGGGATATATTTCCCTAATCTCAGTTCAATTTCTATTAAGAAGTAAAAAATGGTTAAATATCTTTATCCTCCAGTTTCAGTGAACAGTGGGCTAAGCACTTACAGCTGTTACGCTTGCGTAGATGCTGCTGGATCATACTCAGGTTTCCTTCTGATTTTAAGTAGTAAATCCAAAAAATGTAACCCAATAGAACCCTTACAATTAAAAAGGAGTTCCTGTTGTATCTCATTATCATATTTCTTGGTCGAGTTTTTCAAAGATAAGCCAGTTTAAGTCAGATGAGGTTAAAGACTGAACTCCTACATCAGAGAGCAGTATGTGACTCTGCAGTAGGATGCTCTCCTTTGCCCCATAGCTATCCATCTCCACTTAAATTACCTGCCAGCAAATACATGCAGCTCACATTTGCTACCATGAAAATGTGAATAAATATTAAGTATTGCTTTATTTCCATCTCTTGCTTGAGGCTCAGCAAGCATATCACATTGCCACATGCCACTTCTCCTGACCTTGCATCCTGGAGAACTTTGAACATCTTAGTGGTTAAGCATGAATGCTGCACAGCAAGAAGAAGTTGGTCACTCAAGAATCAAATGCTCCTGAAAATAACACTGTTATGGACAGTGAATTGTCTTCTTTTGGTACCATTGCTATTGGTGTTCTGTAAACCAGCTGTTGGCCGTTTTACATGACCAAAGATTTCTGAGGAGTGAGCCTGCTAATGGAGTTCAGCACATGGCAAAATTACTAGGTATACTATATTTCAGATTTGCAATTATTAAAAAACAATGATGATGAATCCTTATGTCATGACAGAAGCATAAAATACTAGTGAGACTAGCTGCTGGCAGTGAGTTGTGACCCATGTACAGATAGATCTGGCCTTGAATGTGGGTAACTGACTTAAAACTTGAATTCCAGTTTAAGAATTTAAAAGCTCAGTAGGTTATTTCTGTCTCCTAGAGAAATAAGAAAAAATAGGACACAAAGGACAAAATTTTCCCTGTGTGTCTGTTTTCTACCTGTAAGAGAAGAACTCTTTCCTCAAATGGGAAAAGCCCAGTGGAAAGAACATGTTTAAGTGGTTATGATTTTAGCTATTTCTCCCTGCAGCCTTCTTAAAAACTGAAGTGCTCAGTATGAAGTAGTGTTGCTGTTATACATATATATATCTTCTCAATAGGATTAATTATCATAGCATCATTTAGATTGGAAAAGACCACTAACATGGTCAAGTCCAACAGTTAATTGATGTGAAGTCTAAATTTTTTATATTAAATTCTTATTGCTAGAAATTGTAAACATATTAGGGTTATGTAATTACAGAGTTTCATTGCAGAAACAGCAAGTGCATTCAAGAAATATTTATTTCTTTGTGCACTGAATGCAAGTCAATATAGAGCAAAATGCTACTCAAAGCCAGTGTGATTTGTTAATCTTATTAATTTAGTATCCTATGAAAAAGATAAAATTCTGGATAAAGAAAGATATGTTTCTGGTATCTTTTTTATGCCTTTATACTTTCATGTGAATTTAAGCATATAAAGTTCCTTAAGAAACCCAAGAATGTAAAAAAGAACCAGTTACTCAGTGGTGCATCTTTTGTATTTCTTCTCTTTATTCAGTACAAGACAATAAAAGGGCCTATGAAATGTCCTTCTTCTTTTTAAGTCTCAGACACTGTATAAAACGTAGAACAATTGAACATGTTGGAACTTAGATTTTGACAAGTCAAAATCTAACTTTGATTTCTACTTAAAAAAAAAAGCATTTTGGTATGATCATATGTGCTGGTTTATTTAAAAATCGTAGCATTATTTATATATTTCATCACGTAAAGAAATCTAGTCTTTATTAAACACTAATAAAATCAGCAATTTTATTATTAAGACTGTTCACAGCTCAAGTCAAAAATGTTAAATGCGTTCATATTTCCTCTTCAGATACCTTTTCCAAAGCTTTTTGTGGCGTTCCTGCAGCTTTACTCTGGCCCTTAAGGCTGCTGCTCATGCCTTAGCTTTATTTAGCCTCTTCAAAGAAGTGAGGGGAGAAGGATCAGACCTTTCTGCTGAGAGCATAGGCTTTTTTCATCTTGCTATACCTTTGACAGAACTCACAGAAGAGTCCAAGCTGGTGAGGGAAAAGTGCTTTTGAAATTTCTGGGTAACATCTCCTGTGTTGTCTATCTTTTTCTTTCATCCCAGGAACTTTTATTTTCGACATGAATAACTGTCACACTAAATAATCTTCACAAGTTTCAGAGAGCATTATTTGCTCTGTTGAGTCTTCTCAATGATCTTGACTCAAATATCAAAAGCTCTTCACAGAGGTGGGAAAACCTTTTCATTCCCAAACCAGGGGAAGCAATTTTGCTGGTATAGCAATCGAGCCAGCATAGCTATAGAAAAGAATGCAGTTCTTCCATCGCTATGCTGGGGAAAAAAAAATGAATTCCAAGTAACTGTTGTCGTTCCTGCGGCTGTGGTTTCTCTTCCATGGTTCTGTTTCAGTCTCTGTGACCTTGCAGCTGCTGCAGCCATGTTGCTTTGTCTCAGCAATGAGGCCTTAGCATTTTTTTCCTTTATGCTGTGAAGACTGTGACCCATTGACTTGTTATGATTTTTTAAAAGCTCTCCATAGAATTTAATCCAGTTGTTCACATCTGGAAAGTAGAAACATAACTGCCTGATTTTTTTTTTTTTTTCCAGTGGGGGGAATGAGGAGGGGGGGAAGAGGTAAAGGATCAGGATTTGGATTTTAATTGCTTCTACTGCTTGCTGAACTAGTTTTATTGATTTGTAGAAATTGAACCCACACAGAAAGAGAGGCCCAGTTTTATTCTTCAGACAGTCAAAGTCTAACTTTTCTGTACAAAAATCTTTATAGAAACATGCAATTATGTGGCTGCCAGCTAAAGAAAATACTTCCACATTACAACATGCCTTCATCTGGTTTAAATGCAACTTTTTCTGGTTACTAGGGGTTTCTGTTGGTTGGAATAGGCTTTACAGGTTGTTGCATTCCAATCAGTCACATTCTTCCATTTTACTCAGAATGGATTCAGACAGGTGGCATAAAAAATAGCTTTTTTTTTGTGTGTGTGTGTTCTAGTTTTAAAATTTTTTAAAATATCATTCATTAATCTAGCACTTTTCCAACCTGTTCTCCAAGCGCAGCACACATTTCTTGTGAGAGAATTAGTTGCACTGGGAGCTAGTGACCTGAAGAGCAAGCTCAAATATTTTTACAATCTGGATGTTTTCATTGTGCTAATTTGAATATAAGACTTGTGAATTCACGATTGTTTATCTGTGTGTAGCAGTACATGACACCACCACACACTTCTCCAAGTATTACAAAAAACAGAAACAAGAGAGAGAAAAATTATTAACAAAGGAGTAATCTGTGTTTAGTAATGGGATCTATAAGCTGAAGCAACCTATAAATCTACAATGTTGATGAAAGTTTATTTGTTACTGGGCAGTCAGTGTAACTAGTAATGATCTGGGCAGTAGTTTTCTTACTGAGGCAGTAAGAAAATTAGGTGCTTTTACTGGCAAAAAAACTGGATCACTAGGGAATTATATGAGATCTGGGAAATGTAACATTTTTTTGGTAGTGTAGGGGTGGTAGGGTTAGTCTGGGAAAACGCAAATCAACATAAACTTTTCTAGTGAAAGAAAAATTTGGGATGCAACATAGAGATTAGTGCTCATGTACGGCTTGAACTTTAACCAGTGACCTGTGATAAGGAGGGACAGGATTTATTTAGCTGCAATGATGGTGTTCATGTCTCTGTAACTAAATGTGATAATAGCTACATGAATCCATTTGGTTCTGAACATCAGGAAAGCAGAAGAATGCTGAAGAAATTCCTTAAGAAGTAAAAAGGGAATGGTGAAATCTAAGGTTATTTGTAGACACAGCCAGGTGTCAGATACAGTAAAATCAGTACAGCTGCATGAAGAATGCCTCAGCAAAAGAGAGAATAGTCTCTTCTATTATACTATTGAAATTTTTGTCATCAGGTTCATTGTGAGTTTTCCTCAACCATCTAATTCTCTGAAAATGAATGAATAGTGATATTTCTTAGCCATAATAAAGTGGCATAACTTAAAGAAATGAAAACAAACTGAAGGAAAACGGCAATATCTTCAAAGGTTTTGGTAAATGAATAAATACAGCCATTACAAGCATTTTTATACAACTGGATGTGCATTAAGCAAATCAACCTTTTATACTTTGTATCTTGATAATTCATTAATAATTGTCATAATTTCACAAGTCAATCTTCTTGACTTTTTACACTTCTGAGGTAAGATTACTCAACATATTTTCCTCTTGAAGGTCTATACAAGTTCTGACCCTGAAATCTTCTTCTTATTTTACATTTTATGTTGCAGGCATACTAAAATGAATCATTATGAAATATAATGATTAAAAGCTGATGAATGTGTCATAATGGCTGATTCTAAGTCTTTCTAGGAAACCAGTTCTACATTATTTCAGTAATGCTTAATATTTTATTTTCTGATTATTTCCAAGACTTCTCTCTTATTAATTAATTTGTTCTGAACATAAGAAAACTTATGGATGACTTGGAGTTGCTCTTAGGGAAAAAGTACTATATAAAAACTATTTTCTGATAGTTTTTATCAAAAAAATCTATCGGGGCCCGACACCTTGATCTTATGCTGATTGTGCCTGAGCTATGAATAAGGAAATATGTAGGTTCTCTGTTTATTCAGGAAATCCAAATATTATTATTATTATAAAGGGGTAATAGAAACAATTTTTGAAAAGACACATAAAGTAAATGGAAGGAAATTAAAAGCCTAAGGGTTTTTTGTGGTTTTTTTTCTTCTTTTATTCTTTTTTTTAGATAAAAATATTTTTTTCTCTTGCTTGTAAAAAAAAAGTGCAGAAGGTTCATATGAAGCAATGTGCTCTACATGTTAACATTGCTAGGTTGTAATATACAATCTATTTGGACAAGAGAAGCTCAGAAATTATATTTCTAACCTGGCATTTCAAAATTGTTCAAGACTTTTAAAGGTGTTTTTGTTCTGGCGCTGTTCACCCTTTCCAGTAAGCTGGACATCAAAAGTACTGTAGCTGCATAAACATGAGAAGTATAAAGAAAACATTTTAATTTCCTTTAAAAGGAATCAATAAAAAGTGGGTTATGGATATGTTTGAATATATCTTAGTGAGTTTCAATTATGTTTGAGTATATCTTCGTGGGAATATGGATTAATTTGAGAGCACAGCATTTCTCAAGTGTATAATCTGTTATTTTTAGATTGTGCTTTATTAATGGGAAATTTGCTGAGTGAAGATTTTTAACAGAGCTTATATAAAACAGTCAAAGGGGACCCCTATTCATTTACCAGTAGTGTAAATAGCAGGTTTAGTTTTTTGGGGTTGATTTGTTTTGGGCTTTTTTTCCTTGACTGGCTGAGTCAGCTCGTATTTGTGGTATGTAGAGTAATGCTATAAAACTACAGGTGTGGTCAGAGGTGTCCCTGAAATGTCAGATGGTTTCATTCAGATAGGAATAAATTTCTAAGTATTAAAGGTAGAAGTATTTCTCCTAGAGCCAAGTTTGTGAATAGCCATTGTATCTTTAGTGGTTTGAATACTTTAAATTTTGAAGGAAATGGAAAACGTTATCAGAATTCGATGTCTCGGTTTATCAGTACTTTTTCATATCAGTAGATTTAGTAAATTCATTGTGCTAATTAATAGCATGGAAAATCACCTAGATAATTTCTGAGTCAGGAGGATAAGACTGAGCTGTGCTGCTCATTGCAAAAGCGGTGAATTTGCTTTCTGTGCATTTGGAGCCCAGGCAACAAAAGTTTAGCATCATATCTGTTATATGATCCTGAGCAATTTTGCTTATTTCAGGTAGTTCTAGGCTGCTCCTCTCTAAATAGAAAAGGGAATTGCAATTTCATTGGTATGGAGCTAGGGAAATTCAGTTGCCTGGGAAAGCATTTTGTGCTGCTTTTGGTTTTGCTCAAAAATAGGAGTGGCCAATTCTAAAGGGAAAGGGCATGTATTCTTTTATCCAGGATGGTAATTTAAATTTTTTTTTTAATAAAAGAGTAAGTTAATAAGTGCTTTATTCAATACACAATTGTAAAGTTAAAAATTAAATTCTAATCTAAAGTCTATAAAAGCAAGCACACATCAGAGATTCAGTCCTACAGATGAAAACTCTTATCACTGAAATGAACAAAACTGAAATAATTGTTGCTAGTATTATGGCAGCTTTTTGCCCCTTTTGGGGTTTCTAAAATAAAGAAAAGACTTGTGCAAGAATTTTTGTATAAAACTCTAACCGCAATTTAAAATATGTTCATGACTCACACCAACCTTTTTGTCTCGTGTGTCATGACTTAAACGAAAAAACTCAGATGTAGTATCTGAGTGAATAACAGTGGAAGTGGCCAGAAAAACAGGGACTTGGATCATCAGTGGGAATTGTGTCTTTCTGTTGCTTCTCAAGGAAGATGGATTTTGATTTTGAACATGTCACAGCCCCTTCAGAATGATCCAGATTGCTTTAAAAACAAAGAACTTTACTGTCAAAGTATTATATTGTCTTAAATGTCTCCTGGTTTTTTATCAGTTGTGGTTTTTAGATTTTTAACTCTGAGGTTTGGGATTGGCAAGCGTTGGGGAGCAGTTTTGCTTTGTTTGGTTTCAAATAAAATCTCCTGGTTTGAATACCCACTTCCTTAAGATGTTTGCAAAGTACTAATCACTATTGCAACGTGGCAGCTAACAGACAGAGGAAACCCTCTGCTGAGAGGACCCTGCAGCCAGAGAAGGTGCTGAGCACTACCTAGAGCTCTTCTATGGCTGGGAATGCAAGTGCTCCTGCAGCACAGAAACAGGGGGAATATTCCTTTTAATAAATGGAAGAACTTGCAGGAAACAAAATGACATCTGCGTCTTCTCGGTACTGCTGTTGCATATACAACAGTTGACAGTCCTCCAAAAAGTGAAGCAAATGTTTCGGAAGTCTCACTGTAAATTTTATCTGCTCATTTCTGGATGGAACATGAATTAAATGAAGTGAGTCCTCCCAGTCTGCGGTTCTCCCATGACTAGATAAATAACAATAAGAGAATTAAAAACAGCGTTGCCCTGGGGACAGTAAGTCTCTCAAGATTACTAGTTAGTATTTTTACTGTGTCAGCAAGGATGTAGATTTGTAAATATCCCAGACTCCCCAAAAGGGCAATAAGTTATTCCCCTTTTGTTGTTTTCTTACGTAATATACTTCCTTATTTTCATAGAGGAGGAAATATAATGCTGAGAACCAGTGCTAGAAGTTGCCTACTCAGAGTCTTTCTCATAAATATGAGTGAGTCAGAAGTTGCCAATTTGTTCAGGAAAAGCTATGTAAGACCAGCACACAGAGATGAAAGAAATGTATTTTCTTAAGGTTGCCTTGTACTACCAGAGTTTTAAAGGCTAAATAATTATAAAGGTCAGAAGTTAATCTTTGTTTTCGGGATGAAAACTCTGCTTTGGGAAAAAACTTGAGTCATTTACTGTCAGTAGTGACAGCCTGGATTACATTCATTTATAGCTTGTATTCTGCCATACATTGCTGTGCTATTATATTGAACTGACAGTGTCACAGGAAAGCATGTGTAACAAAGTCTGTGCTAAAGGATGTAGGTATCATTGAGGAGACATTAAAGTCAAAAAGAGTTCTACTGGTAATCTCAGTGACGGTATCATTTCCGCCCAGCCCATCTCGAGACCCCTGCCAGTCCCAAAATGACAGATTGGGCTGGGGTTTCCAGTAAAACCTTTCTCAATTTGTAACTAAATTCTTTCTTTGTGTGCCTTGTTTCTGCCATCATCTTAGCTCTTAGTATCCGGGAAGATTTTCAACTGTCTGGCTGCTGAAATGCTCCTCCAGTGCCTCTGGGACTCTCTGTTTGGTTGCCTAAACTTCCCTCTTTGTGCCATATGGACTGCTGTGATGTATGTGAAGCACTTGTGCAAGAGATATAGAAGGAAATGAAAGAATTCCTAAGAATTTAGTTCAGTGAGCCTTTGGTTACACTATGGCTATTTTATAAGGATATTAAAACACCATCCCACCAAAAAAAAACCAGTTTCAGAAAACCCTTTGTATTTTATTCTCTCTTTTTCTGATTTAGTGTCTTTGAAGTATTTGTTTTGAAAGGATAATTTGTTTTTAAAATGAACACTAATTATTGCAAATAAAAATGGGGCTTAAATTCTATACATAATAGTGAAGTTATGGAAGATAATTTTTTTTTTTAAATGAACTTAGAAAGGAAGAAAATATTTACTTTGTTTCAGTCTGACAACATTGTATCCTGCATTGTATTCATAAGTTCAGGGCCTGAATTAACATAAATTCATCTCTTTTTCAGCCCTTGACTTTCCCACCAAAATATTATTGCAGGATTTCTTTCAGAGTAATTCTCGTACAACTTCTTTCAATCTGAAGGACTGGTGGGATTTAAAAGACCCTTTTTTCCTTTGCATCTTGTCAAGTTTGAAGACCATAGTTTGAGCCAGAGCAGTGTCCCATGGTGTTGTCAGACCTCTGAATCCTACCTGGTCTTGTATTACTGATCTGGGCCTCTGGCAAGGAGATGTGGGCCTGCCAGGTAGTTGAATATTAAAACCAAATCCTCAAGAGGTGTTGAAGGTCTGATCTTCAACATTGGCTCCCACTCAGCTCTGAGTGCTTGGGTTTTAACTGGATGGGATGAGTCCCCTTGTCAGGTAGTGAATGGCATGCCAGAATAGGTCTGCCCTGGATAATGGCATTTTCTACATTTGATGAACTTGGAGTGAAGTTCTGATGCCATGTAGTAATAATTTTGCTTTCAACTGAACCAGCTCTAGATTTGGTCTTATTTTTTTTCTTGAAACTGGAGCTATGTCAGATTTTCTATATTTTTCATACAGAAACTTTTGTCAGCCCTTTGCCAAGATAAATAATTCTCTTAGGGAGCATAAATTGAAATGTTTTCATCTCCTCTGACTCTAAATGATCTACTGATCTGTTTATCTAATCAGCCTGTTTTTTTTCTTATCTATTATGTTGACATATGAATTTTCATCTAAGATAGATTAAACTTAAACAGTATTCTCTCAAACCTCCCTTTCTGTTTCTAACCTGCAAGAGATGTTTCAACAGTGGACTTTGAAATGATCCCAGACTGACTTATATTATTTTTTGATTCAAACTTCAGTTTTCAAAACTAATGCCCATTTAGAGGGAATTATCTTTCTAAAAAATATCTCTAAAAAACAAGTTACATTTAGGTCAGTGCTTTCAACTGGTGATACTATTCTGTAAAAGTGCCAGTGTTATTAAATTTTGTATTCAGATTTTTGTATTTAAAATCAGTCTTCTTATTAATTTTATTTACAAAAATCAGAAATAAAGCACTCAATTCAGTCTTCTGGGGTGATACAAAGTTATAAATTCACACAAAAAAACCCCAAAAACCAAAACAAAAAGAAAAGAAGGAAAACAGAAAAATTTACAGTGTAAATATTGTTTTCTCAGTGTAGCATTAGTCATACTTGGCCAACTTGGTTAATGGGCATCAGCTGAAGGGACCTGGAGTTACTGTCCAATAGGTACAATCGTTCCTATTGTCCATTTCTTACAGTGTGGGGTGTTTTATTTATTATGTTAGAACTGTTAGGTTCTTGCTTTCTGACTACTTTGCTGTGCCCTATGTGAGTAACCTGTAGGATTGTCCCCCTACAGGTTACTCACATAGGTGAGCACAGTTCCCATTGTACTCAGAAGTTTTCTGACTTTGTGGGCTTTTTTTTCTGATTTTATTTTTCCAAGGAAGTAAAATATCTTCATGAGAAAAGGATAGTTCTGTGATTGAGGTGGTGTACTGCAAACCACTGTGATTGGTCTAACCTCTGTAATATCATCCTCAGCCAAATTTTTTTGGGTTGTTTGAGGTTTTTTTTTTTTTTTGTTTGGGTTTTTTTAAATTAAAAAGTAGATCTTCTGATTAGATAGAGAACAGGTAAGGGCTTTACATTCTTTTTTCCCACAGTTTTCTATGTCAGCTCTGTATGACTCTGTATATCCTGCCTCCTAGTGCCTCAGAAAAGGGGAAATCAATTCACTGAGTCAGTGGTAGAAACTTCAAAGAATGAGTCCCTAGCACAACTGAACTTGATTCATGCTTGAAATAGTTCAGTCATGGCCTGGATACTGGAATCTCTATTTATTATTCTTAGTGGGCCTGTATATATTTTTACTATATAAAAGGGAATAAGTGTTATGTGCAGGATTAATGTTGGTAAGAAATAATGAGATGAAAGATACCATGGAGCTAAAAATTGTTTTGAGTATATTTAAGTCCTGATTTTTATTTTTTTTTCCCCTTGGATATGACTGAATTTCCCTACTAGACTGAAACTAGGTCAATGAGCAGATAATATATTCGCATAAGTAAAAGTATTTTTTAGGGTTGTTGGTTTCACTGTTTTTCTAGTTTATCATGATATATATTAATGAGATTTTGATATGTTCAGCCAGTTTCCATTGGCTACTAGATTTGCACAGTTATCTATTATGTATCTAGAAAAGAAGGAGCAGGTCTTGCAAGGTGCTGTATGGTGTAAAATTTCCTTGACACCAGTAAAGGTCAGCATTTTCATTGCCTCCCAGAACTGTAATGGAATATATGAAAATATTTTATTGCTACATTTTAATATTTATGGGTTTGCCTTTCATGCGTGGGATTTGAAACCACACTACAAAGTGACAATGAAATGTGAAACTTTCAGGAGGTTGATTTTTGTGTTGAAGGCATTGTAGTGTTCCTGTTGAAAAAAGTGGTAATGGACTCCAATTAGTATCTGGGCTGCAAAGAAACAGAATTATTCTTCTGAATCCAGATGGCTCATAAAAAATATACAGTCCAAAGAGTTTTTATTGGTTGGTGGCCACAGATCTTAATTTTTCCCTGGATCAGATATATGCTGGCTTTTTGATACTTTTTCTTAATACTCTTTAGCAGTTCAGCTTAATCTAATTTTGATGTTTACGATTCCTTTGTTTAAACTGTATCTCATTTTAAGAAAAATATTTTAAAGGGCATAATTGCACTCTCAGGTTTACATTAACATCTTGTGAAATAAGATACATGTTAAATTAGTACTGGTCAGAAATTAACTATTACCACGAGGCCTCTGTGTTTCCTTATGGTTAACTACTAAAATGGTGAAACTCGAGAAAATATCAAACTTCCACCTCTTCTGACAACACAGGAGTGTTGGCTGCACTTTCAGCCAACCTTATGCCATTTAACAAAAACTGAAGAGAAATACTATGTTTACTGCAATTAGTAGCAGATTGAAATAATTTCCTGTAGAAAAGCCACTCATGAAAGTACTTTCCATCTTAAAATCCCCTCCTGTTCAGCTCATAGGATTTGTTCCTGGAACCTCCCTGCACCCTATGATAAAAATCCAAAGACTGAGATATCATGTGAAGTTTTTTGCCTGGCCACTTTACTCTGGGGCCACTAAGTTGTCCATTAGCTTATTTGTTACTGGCTACAAATTTACATTCAGAGCATAGAACAAAATCTTAGCATAGTTTGCATTGGAAGGGACCTTTAAAGGTCCAAAACCCTTGCAGTGAGCAGGGCCTTCTTCAACCACACCAGGTTGCTCAGAACACTGTCCAGACTGACCTTGAATGTTTCCAGGGATGGACAACTACCACCTCTCTGGGCAACCTATTCCAGTGTTTCATCACCCTCACTGTAGAAAAATGTATTCCTTATACCTATGCTAAAGCTACCCATCTTCATTTTAAAATGATCCCTTGCCCTATTTCAGGAGACTTTGCTAAAAGTTTTGTCCCCTTACTAATTTTATAGTATTTTATCCAGCAACTGACCAAACATTACTTGCCAAACCCACTTTCTTTCCTTCCCCTTCTTCCCATTCCCTAAACTAGAGTAATGCTTTTCCAGGATGTTAGAAAATATTTCTGTTATTGGAGAAGAGTTTTGGAATACAGTCAAAACCAAATAGAAAATATTGAATCTACTTTAGCTTTTTCCAACAGATGTTTCAGTTTTTTACCTGAAATCACAAAGGAACTTAAGTGCCATTCACAAGGTGAGGCATAAGGCACAAGATGTGTTTATATCCTTTAAATTCTTAGGCAGGATACAGACCAAAGTAGATATCTAAATACAAGTGTGAGGAAGGGGTTCCAATTTCCAGATTTTAGAGTAATAACACATTACTGTTTCTATTAGTAGTCCTCCACTATTCTGTGATTTAGGATTTGAATTTGCTTTCTGAGAATATTATTTTTCAATATTCTAACTGCTTCAATTCAAATCTGAGTTCATGATGAACGCTGTACCCTTTCCATAGGCTATGTTGCTAGAGAGAGATATTATCCTGCCCTTTATCC
The DNA here is from genome assembly GCF_027477595.1 of Haemorhous mexicanus. Classification (NCBI taxonomy): domain Eukaryota; kingdom Metazoa; phylum Chordata; class Aves; order Passeriformes; family Fringillidae; genus Haemorhous; species Haemorhous mexicanus. The sequence goes on from NC_082344.1 coordinate 38,079,350, forward strand.
TCACCTGCTTTTTTGGGGGAACAGAATCATGTTAATGTTTCTTTGTATGTTTACAGCAAAACAGAAAGAACATGCAATCTGGGATCTCTTTTGTACATATACTAAATACACTAAATATTTTCCTTATACATTGTGGGAAAATAGATGACTTACAATGAAATTTCTCCCCAATTTTCTATGAAATAAGTACTTTCAAGTAGCATGGTATTTTTTTTTTTAATCTCATGTACGTGATATTATGTTTTAAATTGAAGAAAGAAAGGTAATAGCAAACTCACTGTGTTTTGCAAACCAGACCTTTTAAACATGCAGAACAATAGTAGAAGGATCCTGTGCTTTTTATTTGAGCTTATTGAAGAGGTCAATATTTATAAAGTGGACTAAATGTTCCTCTGGCAAGGACAATTTCCCTTTTATTTTTGGCTTCTCTTGTTTCATTAACTAGTATCAGTCCTTGAAGCTGCATCTTTAATAACTCTCCTCCACAGATGCTCAGTGCAGTTCACAAGCAATTTAGCTCTGCAATACTTCAGTGAGGGCTGCAACTGGTGGGAATAATGTTCAGAGAGACCTGGCATAATCCCCAAAGAATTGTGTGTCAAATATTCTGGTATGAGATGCAGGCCTGTCAAACCCAGCCCTGCTCCTTAGCCACAGATCAAGGAGCAGACAAGAAGAGAGTCGGTGTTATAACACATTTAGGGTTAGGGTCTGTAGAACATAGACAGTTATATGACAGAGTAAAGTGTAAGTTTTGTAGTTTCATAGGGGTGTCTTCAACACTCTGACTCATGGTAGCAGCAAAGTAGAATTATTCACTTTGACCAATACTTACATTTTATTCTGCATTCTAATTTACGACTTCCTATCAGTCTCCTGACAAAGGCATGTTTCAAACTTATTTCTTTAGGTGAGTAGCATAAGCAGGTACTTAAGTCTTGTACTGACACAGAAGTATGGAAGGATATTAATACCAATGTTTAAGAGATAAAAATCACTGAATTCTTTCATCCCTATCTGATTTGCTCAATAGAACCTGTCACACAGAACAAAATGCAAATTTTCCATGTTACTTTTGCAAAGTAATTTCTCACTGTAAAAAAAACCCAAACCCCACTGCTCTTGTTTTAAGTATTATTGACTCAAACAAATATATGAAAATGAAATTGTCATGAATATTCTCTTGCTAAACAGACTACGCTCTTTGTGAGTTCAAAGGCTAAACTATTGCCAGAATGAAATTTAAACTTGTCTCTGCTAAACATCTGTGCTCTCAGAATTACCAGTGATGTGTCCCTTTGACCTGTTTCATTTGAACTTCGCTGGAAATGAATTTTCAAACTACTAAATCTAACTTCAGGGTGTGAATCACTGCTGGGTGATGATAGGTAATTGGATGGTGAACTCACAAGGGGCATGAGAGTACCGGAGCTCAGATGTTCTCAAATGAAAGAACAAAAAAAGTTAGGGTTGCAAGTTAGGGATGGGTGAGGGTGGAGTTTCTCTTTATTATAAAGAAAGCAGATTTTGCAGTGTGCTTTTTTAATGACAGTTAATTTTTATGTCAACAGATGAAGTTTTTTCTGCATCATGTATTAATATAAGTGATGATAACACAGAAACGCACTGGGTGGATGAAACATTTCTATTTATAGCAGGCAAATAAACCTCTCTAAGCAGATTTTTTGAGAGGAAGAAGCATGAACCTCTTCTGCTGTTGCAGGACTTGTAACACTCAAGAATCCTTAGGACCTTGGGATGGCCTGACCTGGGAGAGGGTAATCCTTGCCCACAGGCCACTAGGCAGCTCCTCAGTTACTGTGTACTTAGTGGGGAAAATAGCAGAGTGTGGGATAGACTATGTGATACACACATACTCATTTTGAAAACATGAGCTCTACTAGTTCTGTTGCTTTTATTTCTACGTGAAAGAGGCAGGATTTGCCTCTGTGCTGATGAAATCTGCTTGTAAAATCATTCTCACTAGAACCATCCAATTCTACTAATGAAATAGATTTCCCCTGTATTTTCTGAGACTTGGGAAAACTCATCAGCCTTGGGCTTCCCCAAGGGTTTTTTAGTTGTGTCAAGTTTTCCTCGGGGTAGCAGTCCTACCTACATGACGGATTTGCTGGTGTTTTGAGAGAGATAATCTATCTGCTATATGTGTTTGCAATCTTGTTTCCATCTGAAATTACTTGTGTTAATGATTTCTTTTGCCTGATGCAATTGCCAGTCTTCTGCTGGGAAGGCACGATCAGTGTGTTTCTGTGTAGATGTAGGTCCTTGAGCAAAGTGAGTATTGCTCCACAGGGAGCCAGACGGGTGAGAAGCGGGTGAGGTTTATTGTTGCAGTGAACTATACCAATGGGGATTCAAAACAGAGAGGAAAAGGACACTTTGGGATTCATTCAACAGCATGCATAACCTTGGCACAGATCCCAGTGTATCGGTGTTGAACTGAATAAAACAAATATTGGATTGCTGAACAGAGCTTTCTGAAGTGTCTTGCATGTGTTTCTGCTTTACATGGTAAATATTTGTAGATCTGTTTTTAGTTAATATTATTGACACAGATTAGGTGAGGAAAAGAGACCCAAACTCAAAAAACATTCAGAAGCTTGCCTAAACTATTAGTTTATCCCTTCTAATGCCCTGTGATACTACTTCAGTATGTATTTATTTCTGTGGAAATACCAGAGTGTCTGATATGTGTTTCCTAACCATACCATGTTTAATAGTACTTCTGAGAGAAAAGCTTACTGTATGATTGATATCATATTTTTACTGAAGACACAATGAAAAACAAGAAAGAAAAAGTATGAAAACCCTTAGTACAACTTTGAAACTTATTTCTTTTTTTGGTGTATTGCATGATTGGAAGAAAAAAAGGATGAGAAATTATAACCTGTCTTCTAATTAAGAAGACAAAATCTAATTGTTCCACTGAACCTCCTTTTTAAAGTTCTTCTTCGTTCTCTCTGCCCCCTGAAGAAGTTCACTGCACTCTGGTCCCTAAATATTAAGGTCAGAGCAGGTTTTCCCATTATGTACAGATTTTTAATCAGTAACTGTTCTTTCCTAACTGAGGCAAAATGGCTTCAGCAGCACCTCTCTCTCTGTTACCTTCTCCCACACAGGCAGGCTGGGCTGCAATAGCATTTGGCACTTTTTTCAGATGTTTTTCTGTAATCACTTGTGCCTGTTTTCTTTCTCATGTTAGCCTCTGTGAGAATGGCTTACAAGTATGTTTATAGGAACAATGCTTTGTAGAAAAGACCCAAAAATAATGCAGATGTTATGTTACTAATTTATGAGCTGCTATTGTGAATTTGGAGGTAGAGTTTTATTAAGAGCACTTGTGCAAATAGTCATGGTTGATAACATGAGGGCTGAAGTCTGGTGTCTTCAAAGCCCCTAAATACAAATGGCACTGCTCAGCCTGTGGCTGCAGACTGTCCTTGGGAGCTTTGGCAGCAGATGGCTTTTAAAATTTCCTTATCATGGACATGAAGGTGGCTAATTGAAACACTCCAGCTCTTCTGCAAGGGCAGAAGAAAATGATCTCAAGCACAAAGTAGAGACCAACCTGTAGTGAGTCCTGCCCTTCTTTCCTCAGCAGCCCCTGTGCCACTGTGGAAATAGCACTGTTGGAGTGGTAGTCCTGCCTGGACAGCAGTGCCAGCAAATAGCTCACAGGGAGTTTTTCAGAACACAGAAGTAGACACCCCTTCTCTGTCTCTGGGCTTGCTCTGCAGCAGCTGTTGTTGGTAACAAATCCCTGTGTTCCTGGAGGTCGAGCAGGCATTACAGGTGGTGGATGGATCTCCCTGCAGGGATGTACACAAGAGTGCAGCTGAAACATGACCTCTCCATTACAGTACCTCCTGTCTGAGACTCCAAAAGTAATCCCTTTCCAATCTCATTTTCAAACATGCAGTCAATGCATGAGCTGGCCAGAGACCTGGCAGCCAATGTTTCTCTTCAACTGCATCCTTACACCTAAGGAAAAAAAAAATCAAACCCCATCTGATTTTATGAGAAATCAAAACTGTCTTCTTTGAACACACTTCTTTCTCTACTGAGATTATCAGGACAAATATAAGGTAGATGGAAGCTATATTAGAAGGTAAATACAAGGGTAAACATCAAACATAAATCATATTTCCCTTTCCATTTTTCTAAAGCTGCTGATGAGAAATACCTGCTAAACTGCCCTCATGTTACATTCATAATTCTTTGTTCTATATCCATATTGGATAAATGTTGTGTTCTGAGGTTTAGAATCTAGAAACCTAGTGTCCTGGGAGAAGGGCAGGTTTCTGGAACAAAATATGAAGCAATAAATCACAGGAAAGTGTGGCTCTGGAGTAGAAGAAGATAGAGCTCATGAGGAGAAACAAATGAGGCAGGCATATGTGGCAGTCTATACACATTCACAACACCTGACCTTGTCAAACTGTGATCTCTTCAGTGAAAAACTTGCTGAAATGAAAACTAATTTTAAAGTTCAGTTAGATGTGTGTGATGTTGCACCTTAAAAGATGAATATTTACTGTTTTGTAAGTTGATTAGTCTTTTAACGTGAGTTCAGCACATCAGACAGGGCATAGTAATGGTTTCTAGCCCCACTCTAGGCTGTTATTATTGGCAAATTCTTTCACTAGCATGTAATAGTTTTGGCAGAGTGTGGCCAATAGTGATTCTGGCTGCTGGGTGTAGAAAAAGTTCATTGGCTAGCTAAATCCTGTCAAAATTTCCTTGACACATAATTTGGCTGGTAGGGTTTTAAAAATTGCTCTGTAATAGATCCTTTTGCACCCAGCCATGCATGACCCTGTATTATTTATAATTAAAACCCAGTTGTTTGGGATCTGAAATACCATGTTTCCTGATTCAACTTGTATCTGTACCTACACAGGTCTGATTATTATTATTATTGTTTAATTTTATAGATACAAGTTTTTATTTTGATTGAAGTTTTATTGTCTAAACCCCACACCCAGGAAAAGGGAGTAATACTGATTTTCCTATTCTTTGTTTTTTCCTTTCTTTAAAACACAACTCAGAGTAGTTAAGATCAAATGTGAAACCTTAATGAATTTAGTTTCCAACTCAATGAGGAGGCCATTCATAGATAAGTGTTAGTAAAATGGAAGTTATGAGAGGAACAGTTTTCTCATTGTAGTACCTTCCCTCGAAAGAGACAACAGCACACACTGAAAAGCAGTATCCTTTTGTATGAAAAACAAGAAATGACATGCAATCTCCTGTGGTTCCAGAGCAGCAGTGGAGATCCTTATCTGCACCTCAGCTGGGCCAGGACTGGGCAGTGTTTGCCTTCAGTGGGCTGCCCAGGACAGTGAGGGCTCAAGGATGTGTTTGAGGTGTGTATCTTTAGGTCCTGCTCCCTGCAGAGACTGACAAGGCTGTGGGAGAGCCCAGGGAGTCTCTGAAAGCCTCATTTTATAAGCACAGGATCCAGCCTTATTGGCTCTGGTGCTTCTGGCCATCAGCTTTCTCATAGACTGTTTCAGAGGAGTGGAATGACAGGAAGGCGGCTTCCTACCAGTTGAAAAATGTATTTTCTGATTCAGAGGTGAAATAACCAGTTGGCATGTGGACTTGTAGCCTCAACACAAATGCTCATAGATTTTGACAAGCTACATCTCTACCACAGGAATTCTTGGAATTATTGAGCTGTACCCCACTGCTGACTGATATCCCTTGGCCAGCATGTGGCTTTCAGCTTCAGACTTGCCCTGGTGTTGTTGAAGTGGTCTGTGTGTGCAAGCTCTGCTGATGTCTTCTCATTTTGCCACTTGGAAATGTTCCTAGAAGGAAACCTCTAGATGCAGGTAGGACCTGCTGTGCAGATCTCTGGTCTCTGTCTGTCGTGACAGCAGTATGTGTGAGGAGGAGGAGCCTGGTGGATGGCTCTTTTGGTTGTGTTCTGTTGCACTGGGACATGAAGGACACAGCCTGTTTTAAGACACACTGACATATTAATTTTGGGCAGGTGGGAAAAAAGAAATCGCAGCAGGTTGTGTTGGCACCTTCTGTATGTTCAGGACACCAGCATGTCTTGCTAGCACCTGGTTTTCCTTAACATGCTGCCTCTGTATTTCCCTTTAGAGTGGAGTCCAGACAAAAAGGAATAGCAGCACATTGGGTGGCTGTGGAGATGGGCAAGTGATACCCTGCCGTGGCAGTGTAAATGCAGCTCAAATCTACTGCAGCACTTCAACAAATGCAGGCACAGGCAGCAGCTGAACGGTGATTCAGGTCAGAACTTAGAGGATTCTGCCTAGCTCTTTTTATTTTGCCTCAGATGCTTAGGAAAATGTCATAGTTATTAGGTTACTGAACTGATTTTCACCTGCCATTTTGTCTTAAGTTGGAACAAATATCATGGAAATCAGCCGGACAGTAAGCATTTGGTCCCCCAGCCCAGCACAGCAGTTTAACAAAGCCTGTGGGGAGTCAGAGAGACTAGAGGTAGCTGGCTGTTGTGTGTGCCATGCAGGAGCACCAGAATGCACTCCTGGCACCAAAATGGCTCAGGCAATCTCCCATCAGACAGCATTGTGCAGTGCAGAGATACCCAAAGTATCTAGGCCAGGGCAGGCAGTCCCACATCCAACATTTAGTAAATGGGTCCCTCTATTTTGACCAGTGCAGAAGTGCTTAAAATGCTGTGAGACTTTTGGGGTTTATTGAAGTATTTCATTTTATAAAGTGTGCTCATTGAAGGCAGGTTTTGCTGTCATCACTGCAGATGCAGATCTCATTACTGCATCCATTGAAGGTTGCTCTTGGGACTCGTATCTGAACACTTTGTCCTTGCATTCCTAAATAGAGAGGCAAGAGGTTTCAAAACCCCTCATTCACATCTTAATGTATTTAAACTCCTTGCTACCATATTTTTAATGATTCCACACGTGAAATGAATACTCTGGGACAGTTTCTGTATTTTGTGTATTCCCAAGCTTTGGACAAAGTTGGAGCTAACCTTACACTTCTGCATACAATCCATTTAAAATATATTTCATAGTCTTATTTTTCCTCATCAGAAGCATCTAGCTACTGCTTGAGGCATTTATAAATTATTCGTGGAAGCACATGCAAAAATTATATTGGATCAATATTCACAAACCAGCAAGGTTTCAAATAACATGCAGGCATTTTGCTCTAAGCTATTAAAGTCTGTTTCAGTTTTGAAAGAACTATTACTTTTAAATCCTTATAAATCTGTGGGAAATGATAATATTGATCCTTTTATTTTTGTCTTGCTGCACATTCAATTTGTATCCTACAGAGTGCACTATATAACTTTTCCTAAAGTAAGCAGGACAGGATCATCTATACAGAAAAGAGCTGTGATATATTGCATGTATAAAACAGCTTTATAGTTGAACAATGATTAAAAATAAAATGTGCATTGATCCAATCTCATATTTCTGTGTTCCTACACACTGTCAAGAATCCCTAAGAAATGCGCTTATCAAGAATTGACGGAGTATTATGCAAACATTGACTTTTTATTGCAACTTCAATCTGGATTTATGCCCGAAAACCTCTGCTATATTGTTATTTTGAGTAATGAGAGGCATTTATAATGCACTGGAGCATGAACAAATTTTGAAGGCACTGTTATATCTCTCTGAGGTCTTTAGCATGCTGAGAGCCTGCAGCTGAAATCTTCCAGGCCCAAGGATTTCTACGACGGCTACATTTCAGATTTTTTTAACATACGAAATAGGCATTTTTTTTTTTTACTCTATTGGGACATATTTTAAGCACTCCTAGTCATTCTGAAAATGGCCTGGGGTTCGAGGTTAATTCAGATCCAGATTCACAGTTTCCTTAATTTTATACATATGCACAAAAATGTAAGGAGGTAATCTAGAAGGAAACCAGGTACATTTCTGATCAGACCTGTCTGTTTTTCCCAGGAATTTGTTGAAAAGACATATTCCTGGGAGGTAGTTAATTTTCAGGTAAGTAGTATTTTTGTTTAGAGCAACATTCTGTCAGAAAATGTTGAGCTGTCACCACCAGGTTTTGCTGCTGTGCTTAGAAATGGCTGGTGAAGGTCTCAACATGACTGTGTAGAGGTTGGTAATGTTTCCCTTTGCAGAATGAGTTAAGCACTGCACAGACAAGAGCTTCAGTCTCCTTTACAGCAGCCTGCTGGGACAGCTGAGTCTCCTCTCAAGCTCACACTCATGCATTAGGAAAACACAATTTCCCCCACATCTGCTACAGGGAAGACAAGTGTGTTGTTAGGCATTTAGCTCATCATGTGCTAAATGTTTGAGCAGAAGAGGTGGATAATGGCTTACTCTTCCTCTTCCAATCTGTATAAATAGTTCCAGAGATGCTGATGGCTCTGTGCCCTAAATCAATAACTGTTTTTTAAATTTAAATCTGAGGGCAAGTGCTGCCCTCTTTTAATACAGTTCTCATTTTTAATGACAGGATTCTGGACAGAAAAAAAAAGCAGTCTTGCTTTAATTTGGGCCTAGACTGGACAGATAGAACAGTCTTTTGTTTCTCTTGGTAATTCTATTATCAGCTCATATGATGACTCTAAATGCTTTTTTCCTCAACAGCTTTACTAATGCCTTGACAAATTGAAATGATTTGCACCAAAAATTATCTATGTTACTATGCCTTTGGGATAGGACATATATAGTTTTTTGTTTCTACACACTTGGGAACTTGTGATGTTAAAAAAAAAAAAATAATGCATCTGTAATGGGATGCAGTGACACATCCATATGTGGTGTCACAGCAGAGGAAGTGTCAAAATTCCCTGAGCTCTCTTTTGAACAAATCCCAGTATAAACCTTTCATTGCAGAGTAGACTGGTCACAAACTGAAGTTCCATGTTGGATTCCTGTAAAAAAGGCACAGTGGCTTTCTGCACTGGAAATTCAAATGCCTGGACGATGGACTGTGCTCAATTTCCAAGCCAAAAAAATGTGGATTTTCTTAATTGCCAGTAGTGCAACTGAGGCAAGTGCCTAAAATTCAGGAAGAGTCATGAAGGTGCTGCCCTTAGAATTAAAATAGAGAATATTTAATGTACAACTAGAAGGAACAAACCTATTTTTGTTGGAGTAAAGGAAACATTATTTGGTCTTCTTTTATCTTATCATTAGTTAAGCAAGTGAGAACTAAAATTCAAAGGGTGAAGGGATCAAGCACTGTTTGATCAACTACTTACTGACTAGTATCTTCTTCACAGATTAGCACTGCATTTTCACACTGATACAGACATAATTTTCAATTTTGTTGGTGTATGTGGTTGAATTTCATAGCAGCTCAGAATATTTTGCTGATGGGAATAGATAAAGAATAATTTAGATGTAGTTGAAAAAGTAACGGCATTTTTTTCATGGAATAGTACAGGCTTATTTTTTGGAAATATCTTGATAAATACCACTTTTAATTCTATTTTTTAATGGGAAACTACAGTAGAATATACATAATTTTTTTTAAAGCCCTGTGTTTTCAGGTTGAACTTTTATTTTCCCTTTCTTCCCTCATTAAAAGAAGAAGGAATTATGTCATCTGGGACTGTTGTGTATATATTGCCTTTTATTTTGACTTTTAAAATCTTTGCCAAGCTTAGAAAAATAATTATGGGAAAAAGTGGAAAAAACCCACTTTTGAAACTTTGCCATTGTGTACTGAAAGTATGGAGAGATTTTGAAAAGACAAAGGGAAGAGGAAAATAGGAACATTATTCATTTTCTTGTAGCTAGTATCAAAGCAATGGGAGTACAACACAAATGTAAAATCCGATATTTACATTTGTAAATACAAAACATTTATATTTCCAATGTTTTGTAGTTTCTTGCAAACTGTTGTTTGAAAAACAGTACCCAGCTTTAAAATTTGCAAGTATTTTCTAAATAATTTTGCAATAACTTACTGAGTTCTAGATGAACCATTTTAAGGTCATAAGGTTTGAGATTAACTTGGTCACCTTTGTTGTTGTTGCCAGGTTAATTCTTCAAAGACCAGAAAGTTCTCAGCAATGACCACTCAGTAGAGTAGCTCCATTTTTATAAATTAAGCTATAGAAATCTATTCCTGCTGCTGATCTGACCTGCATTTAGTGCCTGCCACTAGCAGCTATGGACAGGTTTTATCCTCGTTACCACTGAAGAACCTAACAGTAAAATTAAATCTGTTGTAGCTTAGAACACCCAAGAAATTGAGTTACTCATGTGATGGAAAACTCGGCTGAGTAATGGCTTATGAACCATGAAATAAATTTAATTTGCTTTCATAGCAGGACACAACAAAGAGATAAATAATTGAAATTTATTCCTGCCAGACAGTCTCAAAAATTTTGAAGACACACTTTATTTTTCTGACAAGAGAAGACCACAAGGAGCTGTGTAACTTGTCCATGTCTCTTTTTAAGCAGCCTGTTAATGTGGTGTGCTGACAATTGGTACAGCTTTTGAAGTGATTTTAGCTGCTTAGTTGAGATGAGAAAAGCTTTTTCAGATTCTTATTTTGTTTCAAAACATGCAAATTATTTTCTCTAAGGAATTAGGGACTTCTCTGTTTTGTTTATCATGGAGCTACTTTGCTTTTTCAGCTTGATAATTTTTTTTTTAGTTTCATTTATAAAGCTACCTCAAACCTAGTCTTAACAAAATTCTGTCCACAGTTAGGTGTTGCAATGTAGAGTATTAGAAATGTAGCATATTGTTAGAACTGAAATAGCAAATGACTGTGCAGTGATCGATATTGACCACTTATGTTGTGCTTGGTTTTGACTAGAAAAAAGTTTCCCTTAAGACATTCAGAAATTGAAATGTTACTGACATCTTCGGATTTTTAAGACATATGGATCAAAAGTTGAAGCCAGCCATAAAACTCATGCAAAATGGCAACATTTTTCACAGAATTTCATATAAGTAAGCATTATTTGTTCTTGTAAAATTCACCAGGGCCATCTTCCCATGCAGAGCTAGCTCCACCACAGAGCAAAAGCTGTATTCTGTATACTTTAACTCCACCCCACACCGAAATCCCTGAGTACAGTATTCTTTGGCTGTCATTCAGTATCCAGAAGCCAAATCATCTGTGTTTGTGTAACTTGGTAAAAGAGAATTTTTAAAGTCTATTGAGTTTAAGGGAGCTTCTGCTTCTAGGTCAGACAGACAATAACTCTTCTCTTTACTATAAAGCCTTACATGCTGAATCAGTAATTCTAGGCCATCTGAACAATAATATCTGAACATTATGGTATCATTTATGTATTCCCAAGGAACTAAAATGATTGCTTGAAGAATGTTTTTCAGGCAGTTTTTCCCTGAATAATTCTCCCTTGAAAATTTGAGGCCACGTAAATGAATTGCACATGTAAAGTCTCGGATTCACATGTCAGCTTATCTGAGCAAGCACTTAAATCTCAGTTCACTCTCCAATCAATGCACAAATGTAAGGATTCATTTGTCAGTGCAGGTGTCTCAGGAAAAAAGTGTGCCTGCCTCTTTGAAATACTACTCAGCTATTTTTTGCACTAACTTTCTGTAAGTAATAAGCATGTGTATGACTATTTCAACAACAAATTGCTGGCACTTCTACCTTAAATATTCATGTTTAATGCAACCTGAGTGTTTATATCTTGCATGAAATAGATGGTCATTTCTCCCAACCAGAAATGTCTGTGTTATTCTTGCTCTACACAGCAGAGGAGCTTTAAACTAATGAATTCCAGTTTTTTTATCAGTTATTCCCCATCATACCAGTCTGACATGTGATCAGGTTATGAAGTATAGAACCAAGACTTAAAAGGTGGCAAGAAGACAACGGTATCCATGTTATAGAAAAAGATTTTCCATGGATTATATTTCACTTAGCCTTAAAATCTGCCTCTGACTGCACAAGGAGCAGCAGAGCTGGATTTTAAGGCTACAAGCAGCCCTGATAACTCAGAGCCATGTTTTTCAGTAAAATGGAGATCCATCAGCGGTTGGTATTTAAAGCACACGTCTCAAGTTTGGCTGTTTAAGAATGGGCACTCAAAAGGTCACTAGAAAATAAGAAAAATTGATTCTGGAAGTTGTACCATCAATGCCTATGGGAAAAAAAGGCAACAAACAAGCATCTTGGATGTTGCACTCTTGTTGAGCCATCCAAAGTATACTTTCTGATCTTCTAATTTTCATTAAGATTTTGCTCAGATGGTTTTAGATTGAACTGTATGGGTGCCATGATTCTTCTGCTTTCTGCTAGAAATTAGCCAAAATTTCCAAGAAAACTTGGTTTTGAAAACATGTAGCACGCATGGTCTTCTATAAAGGAAAGTTGTTATGCATCTGGCTATACAACTATCTGCAGTAATAGTTCTATTAAACTGGAATTCTTGTGTGGTTTATCTCTGTGAACTGTTTCAAAGGCCAGTAGCAAGTCCTGAATGTTTCACTTCAAGTCTCATTCAAGGAGAATTTGCAGCAAATCCATTGTCAAGTAGGTATTCTTGCCTACCAGAGATACAGAGCTCCAGGCCAGTCCTGGATTTTTCAGATTCTAAATCCTATCTTTGCAACAGACAGCCTCAAGTAAAATAACCTGAAAAAAAAAAAAAAAAAGCAAAGAAAGCAAGCAGGAAAGAAAGAGCATCTGGGTTGCTCAAGAGTCAGAACCCAAGAGTAGCCTAAGCCATGGTTTTCTTGGGGCCTGCCCTGAATCCAGTGTCCCTTAACTTTTCAGTGTAAAACACCTTAATCCTGGAAAGTTCGTGGAGTTTTTAGGATTGTTTGGGTTTTTTTTTTTGTTTTGGTTAATTGGTTGGTTTGTAGAATTGGTCTTCAGTTTTTCCTCTGAGAAAATTTCCAGCTATCCCCACTGAGTAGTAAATTAAATTTAGGTGATGTATTAGGTCCAGTATTGACTAGAAGCCAATTTTCTTTTGATAATTCTAAATATTGATATTCTGTAAATTGGTGTCCACAAGGCTGTTACCAAATGGTGGACCCCACTCAGAAAGATGGAAAAGAGTTAATCACTGATTTAGAAGTAGCAGTCACCCAGGTACTTGTGATCATATTTCATGCAGATCAGTTTATATCTTTGCAATTTTAAAAGTAACAGTTTCCCAAAATTTTATGCCTTGTTGATGTAAGTGACAAGGACCATGAACTCAAAAGAGAAAATATTCATGGAAACTGGTGTCCAATTAGACAACCCATAGGAAGCCCAAAAAGACATGAAGAAATAGTGCTGAGCAGAAAACAGTCTGGTTGTAAGAAAATGTTAGAACAGTACTGCAAAATAGAACACAAAGCTAAACAAGTGTTCTGATGAATTTAAATAGGTAGTGTCAATTACTGTAACTTAGAAGTTTGAAAATGTGTCTGGCTAACAAGAAATTTAAACCCAGCTTCATACCAAGACTTATCAGAAAATATTTAAATGACAAAGGAAAAAAAATGCAGGAATTCAATTTCTAGATGTAGGTGTTAAAATCAAGGATCATCAATGCAAGAACATAGTCAATAGTAATTCCTATTCTATACTTGGAACCAAGTTTCAGGTATGAAAAATTTATAGAATTACATTTTGAAACAATTTTAAAGCTTACTTCCCAGGGGAAAAGGAAGAATAAAACAGTATCTGTTTCCCCCACCACCCTTCCCACCCCCCAATGAATAGCTAAGTAATTAACCCTCAAAAACATTAAAAGAGCTCACAGAGTCATATGAGAAAACAGATATATTTATTGAGAGCTTTTTTTTTTGCAAACCTTATAAACTAGTAGACTATTATATGGTTTGTCCTTTAGTCTAATGCCAGATTCTATGTATCTATTTCTTTTTTAGGAGAAGTTATTCTAAGGAAATTTTATTGAGAACCACAAACCAGTTTATGGTTATAGCTATTCCCTCCATTGAGGGATATTGCTCCACACAGTAGAGGGACTGACGAGTTGGATAGGTCAGTTTCATGAGTTTCTCTGTACTTGATAATCTTTCAATAATTTTCATTTTAAGTTATTATTCTGTTCTAGGAATATTTTAGGGATGGTGAGTCAGGAAGTTTAATTTTTTTGGTCTGAAGCTGAAGAATTTCCTACATCATTTCAGAACTGAGGCATTGATTTCCACTGGCCAGTGGACTGTAACCAGTTAGCAGATGTCAGATCACAAACCCCTAATAAAAGACATGGAAGTGCTAAATTGGCAGAGATTGAGATGAAGTCACTGTGTTTAATTGAAGCTTTGCCATAACATCCTTACAGTCCGTGATCAAACATATCCCAGAGCATTATACAGCTGCTCAAATATATCACTGCTTAGACAGCAGTATGTTTTTATTGGATTCAGCCCATGCAAATACCCTTTCTAGGGGTAGCATTTTACACAAATTATGTTAATTTCTTCCACGAGTTGTTAGGCTGGAAGTGAAGTCTCCTGTAGGAGAAATAAATATGATCTAAAATCACCAGTTGTATTTGCATCTCAGGAAAAAAAGAAATTAAAATATGTTTATGACATTGCTGAATAAAACAAAACAACTTTAGAAATATCCATGCCACAGGAGCCTCCTCTCCACTTTCTAGATGTTTCAAACAGAAATATCTCTGCTATTTTGTGCTTAGGTCCTGACCTTCCTATTTTTTATTATAAAAGTATGTTCTTGCCATTGAACATCTATTCAGCATGAAGAACTACTGCTAAACCTTATTTCTACTGTAAAAGGTTTCTTTTCATGCCTTCCTGCCATGTCTTTTTGAGCCACTGAGATGTATTCTGTAATCCCTCATGGCTCATGCTTTATCACCAGAAATAAAACTGAAATAGCTCTTCACCTAATTTTGTCTGATAAATTTGTCTGTATTCTGCTGAGGTAAAGAAATGGCAAGTTTTAGGTGAAGACTCTATATTGAGAGGCATAAGCTGGTAAAGCCATTTACAATCAGTTGTTAAAAGATTATGAGGAGCTCTTTTCATGGTGACAATAAGAATGAAAATGGACAGTGGGAGCGTTGTGAGCTGGTAGGCAGAAAACCTCAAAGCTGCTGTCATGGAAGAGAAGCAAGCTAAAGAGAATATCCTACCTTGCTTGTAAATGTTCACTGGGGACAGTAATGCAGCACAGGCAGCTGTGTGCCATCCACAGCTTTGGCTGGCTCTGTGTGGAGCCTGGGAGTGTGACGGATCCATGGCCACCAGCCTCTTACCTATAGTGGAGCTTTGTGTTTTGTGGGTGGCTTGAAAACTGCTGCTTGCCCAGGTAGGATTCATGATTGGTTATGATTTTGGAATGCTTCCAAGGCACCTTGCAGCTGCGCTCACAGGTGATTGTCATTTCTGTGTTGTGCCAGTCACACGTTTTATACAGCGCGGTGTTCTGTGCCACTGCTTCACCATAGGTAAGGTGTAGAAAGTTGTAGGGCGGAAGAAAATGAGTACCTGAAGGAGTATTATTTGGTTTAACTTGGGAAATGCTTACAGGAATTCTGTTGCTGGAAATACCATATTGAGGAATATAAAATACTAAAATATAGGTGCAGGAAACTTGCTGAGCATGGCCAGATTCCTAGGTCAGAAATTTACCTGTAAACAGAAACATGGCCAGCATGGATGTACCTGTGATCTGCTCATAGGGCTGGACCATGGGAACACTGAAGGCTGTAATGCCTTTTCCAACTATAGGAGAAATGTGTTCTTCCAAAGAAAAAACTACTGTGAAGCATTTTGCTGCAGATAGGAATCTTATCAAATGCTTAGCTAGGACTTCAGACCTAACTCACTTTTACAACGTTGTGCTCAAACAAGCAAATATGATTTTTTTTTTTAAAGGCTGGAAGTACATTGACACAAGAAAAAGTTTGGTTGGTTATTTAAGAAAAAAGTTATTTTATCTTAGTTGCCACTGTAGAATGTAGCAAGTCGTATGATTTAGCTGGTTTAATATTCTACTTTAAGAACTTTCCAACAGCATCCCTTCCTGCCCAACGCACTCAGCTGCGGTTCCCCTGGGCTGTTTGATTCATAGCTACAATTGCTTCTCTGACGTGCGTCACGTCCCTGGCCATAGCAAGCTTTGGCACTCACAGGTACAATTCCTCCTGAAGCCCATGAGATATCCACTCAAGCTGAGAGCTGGGTATTTCTCCTGAACTGTAACGGAACAAAAAGTTCCCCCTACAGTGAAGCTGAGAACACATCACGTCTTGAATCTTTGTTTGCCTTATAACAAGAAATTGTCTTTGCAGCTTGCTGTGAATATGTTAATATGGCACAGGCATATTATGGAATTGCAGAGACTTTGTGTTGTCTTCACTGCTGCTTGGCTTTGATGGTTTTACACAAATGATGACTTTAACAATTTTATCTTGTGTATTTGCCTTCGAATTTGACGCTAATGTATACAACATTTGTTGTGGCTTTTTGTCCCAGATGAGGAAAATTTTTGTTACAGAACAAGAAGAAACACCACAATTTCTTAAAAAAATATAACTTGGCTTTGATCCAGTTAAAAAAACCAACAACAAAAAGCTGCTGTCTTTATTAGCAAACCCAAGGGGACCATTAAATTGTCACTGATGCCCAGATGAAAACATTTGCTTTGCACTCCAGTTGTTATTTTAAATCAGTATAAAATTTAAATTTAAATAATATGTGTCTGGAAAAAAAAACTTGTTGAACTGATCTTTTATTTAGATATTCCTTATCTCTTACTGAATAGAGATACTCTGTATAAATTATACTTGTGGGAAATAGTTTGTTTTGTCTCTAAGCTCTTTTGCATTTAGGACATAGAATAAAATCAGTAGCAGTTCTCCTGCAAAATACCTGTTGCAACAGGACTGCAGATTATTTTCTACCAGGCTACCAATCAGTACTTTCAGGATTTAAAAACATATTTCTAACTTTAAAAGGAGGTTTAAGCCATTATAAATAATTTAATGAAGTCATTAGGCTTTCCATTTAGCATTAGGAACTCAACATTGTGCTTCTGAGAAAGTGACCTCAATATAAATTGGACCAGAAAGAACTAGGAGAAATTCTCCGGGAACAAAAGGCATAAAGTAGGGAACATCTTTCTTGCACTGCCAGTTGCAACAAAGCCCCTAACACAGGCAAACGAAGTTTACTAGATGAAAAAAACACCCAAACCAGAAAATCCCCCCAACCACTAAAATAGCTAACCATTAAGCATAGAATGCCTGTAATATTTTCAATACTAATTACTTGCCTTCTACCTGCAGAATATTTTGCTTGCCCCTTTCTCTATTCTTTGTCTAGAGCATCTCAGTTTTTGCCTTTTTTTTTATAAACTCTTCAGGCTGCTATTTGCACATAATAATTTTTAGAACATCCTTGTTTCACTGGACCATTTCTCCCAATTGTGCTTTCCTGTCATTCTGAGGTCTCAAGGACTCTGCACACGTGTTTCTATCCAATGAAATTTTTTTCCTCAAAAATTTTTTTCAGCCTATTACCATGGTAAATTTAGCTAGAAGGATGGAGAGGCAAGGGATTTTATTTTATCACTTTGTTAATGTCAATCAAACATCCAGTCTAGGCTATGGAAGATAGTATTATTTTTCTTCTTTCTCTATTTTTCTCTTGAAATTTGTAGGACTCTGCACTAGAATCCTAATATTGATCACAGATGTATTCAATAGCAGTCATGGGCAAGGCTGGTGAGTGGATGCCCATTACAAAATTATTAGTGGGGATTTTCACCTTTTTGTGCTTCAGTACACAAGCTGAGTCTCTGTGTTGTAACCAAAGATCAGCTAGGTAGGAGAGAGATATTTTACAACTGGCTGCAGAGAGATTGTGCCCAAAGGGTCTCAATGTTTTAGAAGTTTAGCTTGTGTTTGATCTAATATCATATAAACAAGTAATTCCTATAAGAGATTACAAATTTTAATTAAATTACAGCATATTCCTGAGTGTTCTATGATTTCAAGTTATCGTCCAAGTAAAACTGTGGGCTCTAGAATGAAGGCTAAATTTTTCTCTGATAGACTGATGTGGAAGGGCAATTGGAACAGCAGAGTCTTGTCTTGCTTCCACCTCAGGGACTTTTTCTTGTCGCCTTGCCTTGGAGATGGATGTGGTTAGGAATGTCCTATTTCATAAGCTCAGACCTCTCTCAGTTTCAAGAGACAGTTAGTTATTATGAAAACTGGTAAATAGTGCACATTGTTTTTTAACATGTAGAGCTCTACTGGAAAATAACTCAGCCATCATAGATAATTATTTTACATGATGACACATTTCCAGGGATATTTCCATAATACTTGGTACATCTTCTTAAATGCTTGGGCTTCTAAGTGGTGAAGATATTTTACAGAGTACGCATTGTATGTGGTATTTCTTGGATAGAAAAATTAAGTCTCTTTTGTTCTCATTGAATCACCTGTTCTCAACTTCTAATAAGAGTTTTTGAGGAAAAGTCTCATTTTAAATTTTCACTTAATGAATTAATAAATCATTAGACAACATAGATAAATCCTGCCTTTTATTTAAAAAAACCCCTTATATCTAGTGTGATTTTCAGAGGAAACTGAACCCAGATGTAGAACATCCATGTTCTGCATGATTGTTTTTCATTATGGCCTTTGATGGTTAAATGGGATTTTTCTTTTGGTGATTACTACAGCCAACATTTGAAATTAATCTTTTCAAATAAACAAGTGGCTATTGGTATGTTCAAATTCTTGGGTGGTCAAACCTTTCTCCTGAATAAACTTTGTTTAAATTTCTGCCACTTTTTTATGTGCATTATGAGCATTGGATCTCCGTAGGGCCATCTTTGATGAAAAACTAAAAACAGCCCTTGGGTCTTAATTTTAATCATGGAACCACTTCACACATGAGTTAGATCTCTTTTGGCAACCAAATATTTACTAAGGATGCATGTTATAACAACTCTTGTGAATATAAATGTGTTTTGAATAATTATACTTTCATTTGGGTAGAGTTAAACCACATTCTGTAAGTGAAAGAAACTTCTCCAGTAGCAAAAGCACAACATTCAGTTAGCAGAACTGGGCCTGGATAAGTGTTTTCAAAAGACACCTGCTAAGTTAAGATACATTTCTCCTGTTGCCTCTGACCAATCCAGATCTGTGAGTAGAAATTTGTAGCTTAAACATTGGCTTGCATTAGTTCACATTGCGTTGTTTTGCTACTGTCAAAAATTAATTATTTTGCAACACCTGACAGTTTCTTTACTTAGTCTAATCACATTTGTCAGAAGGTAGAAGTCTACCAGCAGTTTTCAAGGCATAGCTCTCAGTTGCACTATAACAAAGATGGTGGTGAGCACTAAAGCTGACAAACTCTTCATTCAAGAAATCAATTAATATTTTTTTTTACTGTCATCCAGTTATTTGGTTAAAACATAAAGAGCAGGCTTATAAATAGTTTTTAATATATATTACAATTCCTTAACTCTTAGGCTTTGACATGTTTGGGGTTTTTTTAAGCCAATGGATTAAATTACTATTGATCTGAACATTAGCACTTTCATGGAAGGGTCCTTACACTGCAAAGGCTTTCAGAAGTTATCCAGCTTGCAAGAGGGAGTTTACAGGGCACTTAGAAGAGAAGTTAGCAGGATTGTTTGATGTTGTGTCAGAACATCTGGGTTTTGCACCAACATAACACATATGGAAGCAGTACATTTCCTTAAATGGGCTTTTGGCTTTGTTTTACAGAATGCTTGTTACAGAATTTATAGAGCATAGTAAACATAAAAGATCTTTACTCTAAAGCTTAGTATAAAAACTTCTGTATGGTTTATTTCACTGTGTAAATTTATTTTCTTCTCAAGTGCTTTTAAAGCAACAACATTGTGAATCTCTGCATTCAGACATTATTTAGAATTTTTAAAAATATCATTGACTATCAATATAGATTGATCAAAGTTGTAGATTGTCCACTGTATTTTTCTGTTTGTAATTAGAGGGTCTTAGGAGTGAGGTTTTTTTCAGAAGTCATGCAAGATAGTCATCAGAGTATGGTCAGAAGATAAGTTTTCTCAGTGACCTGGACTTGCTGTCTCAGTAGGAGGAAACCTTATATTGTAACCTAAGGCACATTGCCCAAGTCCAAATCTAAAGCCAGGCTACAAGGAACAAGTGAACAAAGACATAATTAAGAAATCCTAATGCAAGTTTGCCGGCAGATTTCTTTTTCTGAAATGTCAGAACTAAATGGAACTTTTTTACTTTGTCTCTCTTTTCATTTTTCTCCCTGCTCTCTCTCTGTAATGAGCTTGTACATATATAAAACAATGTACTAATTCAGGTATGCTCCCCCTAGATAGTGTCATGTTTTTGAGGACTTTGCCTGAAAGTAGGAAAGGCTGCTCTCTTCACATTTCTCTAGCTCACAGAAAAGTATGAAATAAAGTTTTTACTGTTCTTAATGAGCAACATAATATTTGGATAATCCATATTTTAGAGGCAATCTGTATCAGTCTTGCAGTATTGCTTATGTGTACAGGAAAGTGGACACTTAAAAGGCATTTGAGGCTGAAAATCTGAGCACAGTATAACCAACCAGTGAAGGTGGCAAAACTTGACTTTCATTTAGACTAGGGAGAGGTTGTCCAGCTTCTTGATTTGGTTTATAGGCATCTGGTTTTCATCTTTCCATTTCTTCTTTTATTTTTAAAAGTAAGTTTTAAATGCCACTTTTGTTGTGTGTAGGTGGAAGGTTCTGGATTGCCCTCGTTAGGATCTTACAATATTTTTTGCCTGTCTGGGAAAAAACTGATTTTTCTGGTTTTTTATGAGTTTGTTTCAGGCTGACCCAGGATGTTTTCAGTTTTCTGCCCAAACACTAGAACAGAAGTCCTTTCCAGACCTGCCACACAGCCCGAACCCTCTTTGTGTAACTTTATACCAGAACAGAAGTGTGAGCCAGTTTGCTTGGACCATATTCCCATGGACACCCTGCTGTTTTTCAAGCATCTTCACATCAAACAAAACCAGTAACAAAAGAAGGATATTTTTTCTCTTTTAATTCCAACAAAGATAGAAGAAGGGCAAATGAAATTCATGTGTGTTGAAGAGCAAAAACTGATGGGAGAGGTAAATAGTCCTCCAAGTTGGCAGAGATTAGAAACACGGTATTTTAACAAAATTATATATTTAACCATATAGTTTCTTTAAGCTTCTCGCAGACTTGAATTGCAGCTTCAGCAAGGCTCAAGAAATCTTGCTGAATAAATGGGTTTTTTTGTGTTGTCTGTGACAACAGAAAACAGCAGTGTTAATGACAGGGAATTATATTAGAGATAGCTCATCATTTTAAATGTTAGAGAGGAAGTAAATCATGGTCATACATATCGTTTGTCTTGCTTGGAATTATCTCTATCATGTTGGAAGTTTTTATTCGGAAGTCTGTGTTGACTCTCATGATTAGGGACAGGAATCCTACAGCTGACAGGAAAGTGACCTATAAATAATGGCCCATGATGGACTTGTCATATAGTCACTAAATGAAATATTCTAGTACCTGTTTCCTTTGTCTTGTTTCTCAGTTTCCGTCTTGTTTAAGGTTATTTCTCTTGACATATCCCACTAGCTATCTGGTAGGAGTGGGCTTGGGCACTCTTTGTGCTGTAAATGTATTCCATTTTCATCAGAAAAAGTATCACTGAAAATATTATTGGTATTATTTTTTGTGAAAAAGAACTTCACTTGAATGCTACTAAATATACAGTTGATAACAGATTTCCAAGTCAAAACATAATTTTTTTTTTTAAAGTAAAGATTTATAATTACACGGATACCAATATTTTATAAAATAGGATTAGAAGGATTGTCTTACAAAGTATCATGAATTCTGGATTTTTGAGCAAATGAAAATGTTACAGTTTAATAACAATATAAATGTACAACACATCAAATACACTATAGAAATAATCTACATGCATTCTCTTACCACCATGAGGTAGTAATAGCTGTAGAAAATCAGCAAGCTCATGATACCAGCCAATTTACACTCTGTGAGTCAACAAAATTACCAACTTTCCAGCAAGGAATAAATGATTTTATTTCATTTACTAATGGTGAAAAATATGCATATGGGATGATAATGTCATGTAGCAGATGTGCTCTGACTTTGCATCATAATTTGTGTAGTCATGTCTCTAATGATAAGAACCTGATGCTTCTAATTGATAGTTGCAAAAAGGATCTGTGCTAAACCTGTCCTCAAAGAGGGGACATTCTTGTTTTTGAGGTGGAATACTGCCTCCACTCTAGCCCATGTGAATCTTACCTTTCAATTCATTGAGTCCAGGGTTTCACCCCAAACTTGTAGTTCAGATGTCCTTTATTTACCCATGAGTAAAGAGGCGAGCAGAAACAGCCATGCCAGATGTGCTTGGTTAGCAGGCTTTCAGCAAGCCTGCCAGGAGTGAACTCCCCTTGCAACACAGTTCAGTCAGTGTTGCAAACATCACACTGGCAGCTGACACTGCTTAGAAGTACACAATAGAGCACTGCATGAAAGAATAGCTATAAATCTGGGGTTTGGACCACCTATATTTCTGCAAAACTTGCAGAAAATTTATGTTGGCAAAGAAATTAGGCTGTGCTTAAGAAAAAGTAGTAACTCAGTTGTTTTGACCTTTGTTTTGGTTTATCAGATTGTGACATCCACAAAAAAAGATGATCTAGTAGCAAGACCCTCATTGTTGTGTCTGCCAGTCTCACCTTCCCTCCCTTTTGAAGTCAAGGTGATTTACTACAGGAACAGGAATAATAAATATGTCTAAGTGGCTTAGTGGACCAGATACTTCCGCTTGAGATTATGCTTTGTTGATGGAATAAATTACAGTACTTGTGGTTTTTCTGCAGTTGAACCTAGAGGATAAATTTTATCTCATTTATAATTGAGATCACTGTGCTTGAATAACTCAATACATGCACTGCTTAGTCATACTGAATTCAAGCTTTTGAGTCTACATCATTTTCTAGAGTAGCAAACATGCTGTGATCTGTGCCACGACCATTACTGGCAATGTCTGTGAGACAACTGCAGTGACTAACCATAGTTCTTTGGAGACTACTTGTATATGCAAGATGTACTTATTAATTTGCTTTATCAAGGTTGCACATCTGCTCATTAAAATGTCACTTCTTGTCCAAGCTGGAAATGATCTTTTTCCACTGTAGAGCTGCAGTTCTTTTACTCATCTGTCTAGTCACACACTAGCCACATAAAAGAGGAATCACAGTTCATAACTGGAGATGGAGCTATTCCACTCCTATTTCCCTTTTGTTTAGTAAGCTTCAACAACTGAGGAGATACAGCCAGAGATGGTGAAAGGCATGCTTGCAACAGTGCTAATAGTAAAAGCCCTACAAATACAAAAAATCAACTTGCTGTTTCTTTTCTTCTCAATCAGCTCTACAAAGCAGCCTTGGAGAAAGGGAAACAAAATACAATAGTTGAGAGAAAGTTGATAGAAGCACAAGGTAGCTGATACAAACAGAGTGGCCTTAAATGTGTAAAATAAACAGTGTATATGTGTAAAATAAACAGTGGTTTCTTGTACTGCAAGAGTTTGCTTTAATGGCCATAACTGTATTAGATGGATTCAGCTACATTTCAGTCAAACTCTTCACTGTGGGCCCTATTTACATCCTCATTTTCAGTAAAAAGAGTGTAGATTCCACGTTATGATCTGAATGGGCTGAATAACATATTAATATTGAAAAAAATTACTAATATTGAAATAAGTTATGATCGCTCTGTGATGGCAAAAGATTGAAAGCACATCAATATTCCCCATGCACCAAGTGTGTCCTTTCAGATTGTTCAGGTATCAGCTGGGCAACTAAAGGAGCCCACTGCATTCATTGCCTGGTTTTTGTCGTCTCATCCTTGTGTAAAACAAACCTCTTCACAATATGACAACCAGCTTGCTATAGTGAAAGCATCCTAAATGTGTAGCTTCTTATCCAGACAGCTAGGTAATACTAAGAGTATATAATAAATATATAATGAATGATATATTTTGAATCAAGAGCCTATAATGAAATAAATCATTGCATGCATAATTCAATCTGTAAAAATTCTTTTACCTAAACAAAAATAGGTAGAAACAATGCCTTTGGATTTATCACTGTTTGGCTAGTTGAGAAAACTTAAATGTGTTGAAGCTTGCACTATTTAGCTTTCAGGATAACATCAAGGAATTAATTTTAATTTAGGATATTTCAATAAGCTCAGGATCTCAAAGTTATGTAGGCATTATATAGGCATTGTATAGGCTTGTTGTCCATCTATTAGTAAATAGCACATTATGCTTTCTTTTCCAAGTTATGGCTGGCTATCTATTTCCTCATTTGCTCATCTGCATTTTTAACTTTTTATGAAAGGATTCAAAAAGTCCATTTTGTATGCTTAGGAAATCTGAGATCCTGAACCCTTTCTCAGACTCCTTGAAATGCATTTACAAACACATATGGTAAGCTGTTCGATGTGAGTAGCACACCAGGAACATGTAGATTTTCAATGGTGCCAGAAACAGAGTTTTGATTTCTTGGTCTTAGCATTTCACAGTTTGTTTATATCAGCAGCAAACATTTGTTTGCAAAAACCTCGTTCTTTTCCAGATGTGAGTTTCAAGGTGGCATCAGTATAAAAGATTTGAAATGCTGTGTCTTTTTAGCAAGACAATTTTAATGGATGATTTTCTGATTAACTTCCAGGACTTGCTTTTGTATAATTCTTCCGTTCTAATATACTTGAATGAATAGTAGCCTGTGGAGTAATGTCAAATAAACACACATTTCAAACAAGAGCAGGGGGAAGTGTAATTTTCTACGCAGTAACAGGCTGACCATATATTCAGAAGAGGTATTTGGCAGGAGTGTGATTCAATAAGTTATGAATAGCCACTGCCTGCTGTTTTACTACACCCCCTACACAGGGCTGCATCGCGGACCTGCAAAGTTTACAATTGCAAATGGGACCTAAATTCCAGGGTGGTAGGAGTCCAATATTTGACCTCAGCAGGAGAACTACAAAGCTAGCAATGGCCAAGGAAGAAACAGAACTCTAATCAAGACTGAATTAATGTTGACATGATGATTTGAAACCCAACATGAAAAATAAAACAATAGCAGATCTGGCCCTATATGGTCTGATATCGCGGCCCAGCCTGAATTGCTGTTGAGAGCTCATAATTCATTGTACCAGCATGCCTGATTGCTGTCATTGTGCCAGAGGTTTGATACTCCTGAAATCTGAATGGGGAAGGAGAGTAGATAATATCTGAAAATAAACCATCAGATGAAAATTTCTGTAGCAGGAGCTTGTTTACCATATCTTCAGATAAGCAGCTGGAGGTTGCTGAGTATGAATTTCATAAGGATCATATGGTCCTATTAATACACAGCATTTCTTTCAGTAAATCTATACAATGAAACTGAGCATTTTTTCTCTACCTTAAGGCTTTAGAAACCAAACTGTACAAGTCTAGGGAGAGATTTTGTATGAAAAAGGAGCTTGAATTCCAATTCCCTCTTGTGGCAGAAACCCAAGTCCACACAGGACTTGATCTAGAGCAAAACCAAAACAAAATAAAACCACTGGAAAATCTTCAATGGATTACAATTGGATTTGAAACACAAGTCAGCTGCATCAGAGAGGCATAACAGAGCCCTTTCTATGTCCTCTAGCTAATGGCCAAAGTAAAACAGTGCAGCAGTAAGAGCTTCAGACAGCTATGATTTAAGTCAAAGGTTTGATCTTCCATTGATTTTCGTCCTTTCCACACTGACTGAATCAAAGGCTCACTGAATCAGAATGGGTACGGTCGGAAGGGACCACAGTGGCTCATCTGGTCCAGCATTGCAGAGTATAAAGCAACAATAGTACATTACTCTGGGCCTGTAGGCTGATTGCATTGAAACAAACATCTCGTTAAAATTTGTATTACCCGTTGTTCTCCTTGTATGTCTCAATTTTAAGACAGCAGCCAATGAGACTGTCATTTTGGCTCTCATCACTTTGGTTTCCAGCTCACTGTAAGGCCATCTCCAATCCTCAGGCACTGTTAGAATTACTTTCCTTTAAAACAAACTTCCACAAAATCACTTCTGTGTCTACAGGTTCAAGAACCTCGACACTGTGTTGACATTTTAGGCTTTGGCAATACAGTAAAACAATTACGTTAGGTGGGGTTTCCCTTCTACTTTAGAGATCTTAAGCACAACTTCTTCCATCCCGACACAGCAGCTACTTGACATTCAAAGCATACTAGGGGCAGATAATGTACTAAGAACAATGACAAATTAATCCAAAAACATTTTGGAAAAGCAATGAATAACAGGCTTTAATTGCTTCAGCCATGTTGGTCAAAAAATTCCCTAAATCTACTAAATCTAGATTCAACCACACCCTAGCCAGTTTGAAAATTGCAGGACCAAGCCCATTAGTACTGGGTCCTCTATTTATATTTTTATGGTAGTACATGGTTCAATTCACATATTAGTTTATTTATGTCCAGTATGTAATAGAATTCCAACTGATGTGACACAGAGTAGCTTCAGAATTGAGTAAGCTATATTGAAATCAGGGAGGCATTTGAGGTGCAACATGCTATTTAGCTAGGATAGAAGAGAAAGTCCAGCTAAAAAACCACAATGAAAAATGTTTCTCTCGCATTTATTTTCAAACTCTTTCTAATGGTTTGGTTGCTTTGTCTCCCTTCACAGCTCATAAGAGTGACATCTGTTCTTACTGATAACCTGCAAACTGCACATCTGCTGTCAGAATTTCATATCAGATACCTTCTGTCTTCATCATGGCTCGCTTGTTTATATACTTAAGGTGCTATGTTTATTACTGAATATATAAGCTCTTTGAAGCAGATATTTTTATAAGATCTTGAAGTGACCTGGCTCTGGACTTTAGGTCTCCTACTCTCTCTCTGTCTAATTATATATCTCTATTATTATGTGTGTGTGTGTTTGGAAATATATACAGTAAATTTATAAGCAAGTTGCTGGAGCTGAGTTGTAAGAAAATATAAGTGAAATTATTTTAAGTAGGTTTTGCATCCATAAGTTGGTCTGACTTTGAGCATACATGGGGCTTAAAGTCCGTGTCCTGTTGAAATCTGACTGTTCTTCCTCTACAGCAGGTGGTTCAAAGAAAAACAATCCTTAGTGTACTTTAGCTTTGGGCTGTCTATTTCCAGAGAGATCCATAAACTTTGCAAAACAGATGGCTATATTGACAGCTTGCCAGAAGCCTAGGGACCACACTTAGTCTAAATAGAAACATGAACAAAATCACTATTTATTTCTACTCATGACACGTCTAGTAACTGAATTAAACTGAACTGCTGCTGTTTAAACCTAACAGTGAGGAATTTTATTGTAAAAAGCTGGAGGTCAGTGCTGATGACAGTCCTAGTTTAAGACCTTTTCAGGTAGTATCTTTGATAACCCTTTCTTAATAGATAAATAAATAAAAAGGGACCTTAGTAGAAGCCATTTAATCAAGCATGCTGGCAATGCATGCTTCGGTTCTCTGAAGGGAGGAAATGGGATTTCCTGGCATGGTGTGCCAATGTGAAATGCATTACATGCTACTGAGGGAGCTCCTGGCCCACCCAGTGCCAGGAGGCTCATTTAACAGTTTTGCTAGCATGGTTTTCAGTGCAAGATACCCTGCTTCTCTAGCTCATTGACCTCTGCTGTGTTCTGAATGAATACATGGGGTACAGACAAAAATAAGCTGCAAGCAGTGGTGTATACCAGTTATGTGTAAGATCAACATCTTTTCCTTTATTCAGTGATAGTCAAGCAAAAACAGAGGATGCAGTCAGCAACCCTTGCTTTCTATAGGTTTCTGCTGACATTCAAATGTAGAAAGTTATTTTTTATTTCATCTTCAAACTTTGAGCTCTCCATCCAACCTTGAATATCACCAGGAAGAAATGCTACCTAAGTCTGAGAGGAACATAACATATTGTAACTGCAGTTCTTAGCAGGTTTTTGAGCAGCTGCTGAAACTGAAGGAATCAAATGTCTATCAAACAAATGCATCAACACAGACCAAAAAGTTTTGTGCTAGTAGGAGGCTGAGTACACTTTGTATCATACATTTTACTCCTTCTGCTTTTCCTCTTGTTCAGACAGCAGGACTTCAGGGCAAACAGCCAAGATGGATTCAGCCCTTTGCCGAGGCTGATTCCACAAGCCTGACATCCTTCCACAGGCACAAGGCTGTGCCTTTGCAGAATACAGCTTGATTGACACTTCAGTGTGATGACTCATAAAGCCAATATTTGGATGCTATGTTTACCAGTTGCACAAAAAAAAAAATGAAGATTCCCTACTAGTATCTTCCGAGCTGCATGAAGCTTCAAGTGCAGCCTGACCCAGAGCTGACCTTAGGAGCTGGCAGTAGAGGTTCTGGTTAGTTTATTAGGCAGCAAAGGGATCTCTCTGTAGGGTGAGGTTTGGGGCTCCTGTGCAAAGGACTGTTGGAAGGAGGGGTCTTTACTGAGCTCTTTCTTTCACTCTAAAATCCATGTGTAGAGATTTATCTTTTAATGACTGATGGGATTTGCAAGGAATCCCATTGCTATCATCCTGGACATATATGCAGTCCTGGCAGGCTAAAGTACTCTTGGCTGCAGGGATGGAGCTCATGATAAGCACCTGCTTTTCCAGTATACCACACAGCTTAGAGACCTGTTTTTTCCCTCACTCTCAGTATCATGAATGGTCCTCCTGAAGCTGAGATAAAGTACCTCTGAGCAGTCCTCCTATTAGGTGGGTGCCTGGGCCTGCATCAGACAAGCCTTACTACTGTGTTGCCAAGAAGTGATTGGGCTGGGAGTTATCTACCAGATTTTACAACTGCTATCTAATAGATAATAATTCCTGTCACAAGCACTGTGACCCCTTAGCTCCCACTGCCCTCTAAGCTCTCTAAGTTTTATTGTTAAGGGATTTCCAGCCCATCCCTATTCATTACCCTGGAAACATAAACAGAAGCATTACTGAAAATGTCTAATAATGAATTTAGCCTAAGCACCCTGCTGGGAGGTAGAGGAACATTATTATCCCCATTTTACAGTTGAAGAATAAGTTGCAGAGTTCAAAGCTGTCCACCAGATCTCCTTCTGCCAAGTCTGTTCTGCCTATATGCCTAGGCTATTAACTTGAATTCCTCTTCTGACCACTAATACAACGGAATCAATTGCAAGATAGGTGGTCTCTCATGTAATCAGATTTGAAACCTTTGAGGCTTACTCCAAATTAAAAACAACAGTTTAAATCCTGCCCATAAACTTGCCAGCATTCACTACAGGTTTCTGCAGCATCACTTTAATAGACTCTCTCTGTAAAACACTGATTATTAGAAGGCAGAATGCAGCTGCTGGTGCTTAGCAAGTGTATCATCTCTGTGTGCAGCTTCCTTGCAAATCCCAGAGCAACAGTTTAATGTGTCTGGGAGCCATGTTCTTCTCACTCTTTCACAACAGAGATGAAAGTCATGGGTATCTCAGTTTTCCATGTAGCTCAGCTATGCTTTTTTTAAGCATTAAGAAATCAAGGCATTGGCTTTTAAAAAGAAAAAGAGATTTTAAACAGATACAGTTCACTGAACCTCTCATAGTTTTGTGTGAGGAAGATTCATGTTTTTAAGTATTTCTTCATGAGCAAAAGAACTTCAGGTTGGGTGGGGTTCTTCAATATAGGAGAAAATATTTGTATAATCTCTTGAATCCTATTGTGTGGATTTCAGCAAACCAACACAATTCTGGTAAAGTTGAAAGATATGGAAACATCTCTCTTGCAAGTGCCTTAAACTCTGAGGTGGTTGTCACAGAAAAGCAGATGTTGCCAGTGGCATAGAAATTAAGAAAATATCTCATATGGGAGAATGGAACAAATAAAAATCCCATTTTAGCTGAAACTCTTTGGCAAATTATAAATCAAATGAGGTAAGTTCAAAGAATGCTTGATTCTATATGCTCAAGCAATGAATGCTCCTCAGAAGGAAAATACTGAAGGAAATATTATTTTTTACAGTTTTAGTCTATGTAACACTTGTCTGCTAACTCAGGCAAATAAAACAAACTGAAGTTATAATGCAGTCTGGGTAAGGAAGCAATGTGGAATGTGGAAGAGACATTTTGAGAGGATTGAAAAGAAAAATTGTATTTGGATCCCGTGTCCATATGAAAAGAACTAGCAAATGTACTCAAAACATAAAGCTGAACTATATGGAACCAGATTTCAGCATGGCAACCAACACCAGTTATGCAAGTCAAAGATCTGCAAAAAGAAATGCACTGGATACAGTTTGGGTAATGTTCATCATGAACAAAAAGGACAATTATACCACTCAGATGAATGTTTTTTAGCTCCAAGTAGGTGCGCAGTTTCAGTGAAAGATGAGCAAGCTTTCCTATAAAATAGAGGCTTTAGTGTGATAGTGAAATGCAAGAAAACCCTCAGAAGATACACAGGTAGATTTAAATTCAGGACACAGGTAGGAACACTGCCCCCAGAAGAGCACATGAACCACTTATGCATAGTTATTAGCTTAGAAGGCACACAGGAAGGTGCTAATGATGAGCACATCCAAGGTTGGATTAGAAGTCCATAAAACCTTTGATCTCATGGAAGGGGGTTGTGTATTAGAGTGGAAGACAAATGTGGTGAGTGGAGAACCTTTGATAGTGTTTTCTTGGAAAGAGATTAATAATCAAGAAGAGAACAGAAGTGTTCAAGCTTTTCAGCCAGTAAGTTACTGGGGGAAAATATGGAAACATTCATAAAAAAGAGGAACATTTATAAGAAGGAAGGGCTCTGAGGATAAGGCAAATGCCACATAACTGTGTATACTTGATAAACCTGTAGAATTCTGGTAAATACTATTTGAAGAAATGAGATCCATCCTTGTGCGTGCATCATTTACTAGATTTTTTCACTGTTGCTTGAACAACAAGGTGTTTCAAAAGGATTCACAGAAAAAAATATAATTCAAGGCACTGGGAGAACAGTTTCTCAGTGACAGGAAAACAAAGTAAAGTGGTACAAAGATGGATTATTTTGGAAGGAATTTGAGCTTCTGCATAAGCAACAAATCCAGGGGGCACTTATAAGAAAAATTAAAACTCTAAGTTGTATGGTTAAAGCTGGCAAAAGGCAGGGATCCTGTGGCTATCTAAAAAGGTGACAAGCTATGCAAAAAAACCCAGAAAAAAGTGCTTACTGTGCTTGCTCAACAAAGTAACCTGAGTGTGCTATTTGGAATAGATATTCAGAGTACATGAGAAACAATTCTTAATAAACAGTTTGAGAGATGACAGTTCATTAAGCTGCAGCCAGGAAGGATGTGGAATAATGACATAATGAACCTTATTCTATTACACTTGTGCTGTCAGCTAGGTGCAGGAAGAAGGCTTAAAATGGGAGGCACTGGAAAGCCTTAGGAAACATGAAACTTATCCCAAACTATTCCTGGCTAAATCAATAGGTCTTGGGGTTTGTATACAAGCGTTAGGATAGCCTATTGCAGTTGTGGGTTTGCCTGTGAAGAAAACCACTGGTTAGGCCAAGTATTTATGTGAACTGTGTTTCTTTAAATATCTACTGTACTTGAGGGATTTGAACTCCTGGTTAGGAGTGAGAGCATAGATGGAGTGGATGGGGGCAAGACTGAAAATTTGGAACAATGAGACAGCTATTTTGTGTTTCTTTAGAGTAATTTACCAAATTCCTATACATTACAAGGGGGGCTGTATTTTTCTCCACTTTCTGGTGGAATACTAGAAATGTGCCAGGACATTGCTAGGTCTTGAATGGACTTAGGAGCAGCTGGGCAATATTTGTAACCCTGGTCCATGGGCAAACCTGCTCAGTAAAGGACCCCTTCTAGACAGGCACATCCCACGTAAAATATAAGCTTCTGCTGTTTCAACATTTTGGGGGCATAACTGTTTTTAGTGTTAAAGTCCTAAAGAGATACCCAGGAGAAATAAGGTGCTGAGCTAGAGATGGGTTGCTAGTTAGAAAAGTCAAGGAACCTTTGTGATTTCCTGTGTTTACAGAGCACTACACCTTATGTATAAATTCTACATTCACGGCACAAAATGTGAGGAAGTTGATGGCACTGGGTGGGAGTCAGAAGTGTTGTTCTTACTCCTCCATGGCAACAATTGCAACAGTCCAGTGAATAAATGTTCATTAAAATATTAGAAACTTACCACAATGGCTCAGCGTCTCCATCACTTTAGGGCAAATTCAGGGTAATAGTTGGTAGCAATGGCTTCCCTTAACTACCCTGCTGCCAGGCTCTCTAGTGGGAGCTTTTCTCAGTCCCTGCAGCATGAGCTCTTCAAATCTGCTTTAAAGCTATAAATACTAAGACATACATGTGGCCAGGTTGGATATGGCCCTTGTTTAAGTGCCTCACTAGATGGCCAGTCACTTGGACAAACAAGAGTGCTATTTTCTGTAAAGAATGAGGACAGCTGCAGCCACCAGCACAGGTCAAAGCAAGATCCCTTCCTCCAAAGGTGAACATTGAATCCTGATCATCACACAAATTCAGAGTATTTATTTTGGTTTCTCTTATCAAATAGCTTAGCCAACTTACTCTTTTGTGTTCCATAAATCTAGTTTCTGTAAAACCAAAGCTTTTCTGGCTGAAAATTTTAAATATTTTAGATTCAAACTGATTAGTAATTTGGGATGAACAAAACTACACCTTCTTGGTAAATGAGTCATTTGCCAAAGTTACCTGCCTAGATCTGGCTGTGAACATCTTACTCATATTTTTATTGACAAATCATGACCTCCACCACATTGCTCCTCATGAGGGAAAGGACCTTACTCATGTTGTGTGGCAATCACAGCACAGCTTTCAAACCCATTTCCTTGAAAGCTGTGTCTAGCAAATAAGCTCCTTCAAGCATTTGCAATCTAAAAGGACAGACCAAGCCCAAAAGTGGAGGGTATCAGTCTTTACTCTATTTGCACTCTACTGCAGAAGCTAT
Source organism: Haemorhous mexicanus (assembly GCF_027477595.1). Lineage (NCBI taxonomy): Eukaryota > Metazoa > Chordata > Aves > Passeriformes > Fringillidae > Haemorhous > Haemorhous mexicanus. The sequence continues at coordinate 38,112,401 of NC_082344.1, forward strand.
AAGCCTCTGACTATAGCCATAAGCTGCTCATCTGTAAGCCTGCTGATAGCAGGGAGCTTGGTGCACTGTGGAAGCTGAGCTAGGAGAAATAACAATGCACACTGGCAGATGATACACAGAGAAAGGAATGGAAAGCTCAGGGGGGGAAATTATCACATATGGAGTCAAGAGCAGAGCTGAGAATCTGGCACTTGAGGAAAAGCCTTAATGAATTGTGAAAGTCTCCTACAGTAAAGGATGCAGCTGTCTTATGTTATCCACCTATTCTTCCATCTCCTGGAGCAAAAGATCCTAAATGAATGATGCCAAATTTGTTCTCCTTGCATGTGGAACACAATGTGTAGAACAACACTCATAAAATGGAATCTATCCAATATTTCTCTTTCTGAATGTCCTGTGTTAGTCTTCCTCAGAATTCCTTTGGTTTTCCTCTGGAGAAAGTTGTCCATTTGCCAAGCTCACCCTCACCAACACAGTTATACACACAGGTTAGGTCCACCAGTATCCCTTATAGTTTTTAGATGGGTATTTAAAAAATTCAAACTATTGATAATGCATATTCTGTCCTTCCTAACAGCTGCAAGATCTGTTTCCAAAACAGCAATACCAGCTAAAACTGGACTTTAGATAAGTCATTAACAGGACTACAGTTGGGCCACACAAAATATTCACCTCATTCATTTGATAGCGTGATTAAAGGAGAGTGATTTAAGATCATTTTCATGCAGGTGGAGCTACTCTTCACAATATTGATTCAACTGCTTTATATGCTGGTAACTCTGGGTATTCTTGCTGTTGTCAAGACAGAACATTTGCAGTAATGCATATGGTATTCTAAAAATTAGCAGGTTATTAAACAGAGATAAAGTACTTTCTGAAACTTATAAGAGAAACATGCCACATGTTCATGTTAGTAAATATTATTCTGAATTATGTCTAAACTCTTGGTTAGTGCTTGGCTCAAAATGGGGGGAGGATGATCTTAAATGTAAGTGCAAATAGAGTTGCCTACAGTAAGAGGTTTTCTCTAAGCTTTGAAAATGCACCCCTTTCTTTTTAAAAAAAAATTAAATAGGGAAGAAGAACTCTTGACTGGGTTTGGATTTATTGAATGACTTGCTCAGTGATGACATAACACATTATCAGTAGAGATTTTAACTTTATGCATCTAATTTATTGCTGCTCTGTCTCCTCTCTCTTGACCATCCCCACGCAGTTTAGATATATTGAGGGTATAAAAGTAAAAATGCTGTGCATCAGAGGCTGTCATCTCCTCTTTGTTTCTTATGCAGATAGGTAGGTAGCAAATTTTGTGAGTAAATAGCACATTAATTTATCATCTGTGGTGCTTGGAAACCCCCACATAATACATATATTTGGCATTAGTGCCACTTTTCATTAAGACCTCCAGGGTCACAAAAGGCTGTGGAAACTCTGAACACTCATGACAGAACCTTTAAATGAACAGCAGAAAGAAAAACTCTATATACTTTCAATTCTTTTTACAAGTCTGCTTGTTTTAAGAGAAGGGTTGGCCAGAAAACAAGAATTCTATTTGCAAAACTATTTGAGGTTTAAAATATACAACAATTTTGCTGTGGAACATTCACATGACCTTTTAGAATTTCTTATAAGTATTGATTCATTCTGGCATAACTAATTTCTTGGGCAGAAAACTTTACTTAGACTGTGGGGGATTTTATACTCAAGATTTCTTTCCTCTAGTGTATAGTGTCTTTTCTATCTGTCTTAATATTAGTATTTAATAGAAAAATACATAAAATGGATAAGATAGTACAGCTCTTACAGATCAGAAAGCGTTGAGCCGGGTAGAAGGTGGAGTTTGAAGACTGAGTCTTCCAGAATCCCTTCAAGTGATCAGGCTCTTAATTACTTTGGTTTTGGCCAGCCAGTTCATTCTGGACTGAAAAAAAAAAGCCAGTAGTGCTGACATAGAAACCTGAATGATGATTTGATAAATTGTCAATACCCTAAGAATTTTTGATGCTCTTGCACAACCTGGAAGTGGTTGTCTTCTGAAATCACAGTTAAGCAATATTTAAGAAATTGTTAGGGCTTGAATGATTAAAAAAAAAAGCCAGTATGTTTTCTTTCCTGCTAAACGTGCCTTGAAAAATATAGAGGACATAATTCTTGTCCAAACACAAGACTTGTAACTACCACAATTCAAAATCAGAAATAGAGTAAACTATGCTTCTAAAGTCAGTGAGAAAGCACATCACCCAAGGCTTACAAAATTTTTCCCTTCCTTGCTACACTCAAGAAGGGTTTCTTTCTAATTATTGGCTGGCGTAAGTTAATTGCTGAGTGTGTGAGGAAAGAAAAGTACTTAGAAATTACAAACTGTATTAAGTTTATAAATCCTTTTAAACACACTGTAATCATTCAGTATCCAAAGTGCTGATGTCCTCTGGAAAATTCTCTCCCTCAAAGAAAAATAAAAAATAATACTATTAGTCCTTAATTGTGGGTGTGGAATACTTTGCAGTTCTGGCTCTGACCTGAACTCCATTACACCTAGTGATACTCATGCACTGACATATGGATACACCCTCACATCAGCATCCTATTTCTATTTGGCCCAGTTAACTCTTAGAAAAACAAATATTTCCAAACCAGCATAATTTTCTTTGGTTCTGGCATGAAATAACTGAGCCACAACATCTGATGATTTGAAAGTGCTCTGCTTTCCCTGCCTTGCCCATGTCAAGCGTCAGTCTTCCACATGTTTTCGTGACACAGTCTTGTAGGAGTCAGCAGAGTGCTGTATAGACTTTGGCCCAAACAGCTGGATGACTGACTGGATCTGCTCACTGACTTCAAATCACATGTTATCAGTGAAACCTTTGCTGCTGTGTTTCCTTTCATTGTGTCCTTAAGCTGACCATTTCCTGTTCATGTCCTTTAAGCAGAGAATATGCAGAAGATCAGGGTCAGCTCCGACGCTGCAAACGCTTCACTTATGGTTTGGGAAGATAAAAGTGTTATTTTAATAGGGTTTGAACAAACATAAAAGTTGCCTACACTTCTTTTTTTCCTAATCAGTCACAAAGAACTGATCATAAAAATTGCCTAACTCATCAATTTTTAGCCAATATTGAACTGATTTTTAAAGTGTGGTGTGTAGTTGCAGCTGGATACATGCAAGCTATTGCAATCTGGTGGAGAAACCAGAGTGTTTTTGAATGACCCTACACCATAACCCAAGCCAAGTAAATATAATGATTCACCCCGGGAAGATAAATTATTGCCTGGAAAAGTGCCAAAGCATTTTAATTTGTAACTCCAGCATGTCTCTCTTGGAACTCATTGCAGGGTGTCTGGGATACAAATTTATTTTCCACATTGTTATATAACTTCATAATTCATTGTGAGGTTTTTTTTTTCCTTTCTCATCCAGCACACATATACATATGCTTAATTTAGACAAAAAGTTTGCTTTAAATAGCCACCTGAAAATCTTCTGCTATAACACCAAGGGGGGGAAATTACCTTAGTTGTGATTATCAGTAACATTCAAGATTTCAAATTAGAGCTGCAGCAGGTGTCAGGGGGCTACTTGTCACCACATTTGGAAACGTGACAAATCGTCAGAGCTGGTTGGATGTCCTAGGCTGTTATTAGCCATCTGTTTGCAGCTCTGGGAGGGTCAGCTGCCTGGACTTGACCAATGCCACCCCTCAATTACAGAATTTACAGTTTCCAACAATTTAGAGCTGATTTTGTTTACTGTTTATAAAAGAAAGATGCATCACATGGTGCTGGGCAGGCTTGTTTCTGGGATTTTGTGGCAATTGTGGTATACAATTTAGGATTCAACTGCTTAACTCTCCCCTGGGCACAAAGTGGGTGTGAGTCTGTGTCTCTGTGCCCTACTCTGAGTACCCTCTCTTCTGACATGTCAGGTCTTTCAGCTGGGAAGGAGAAGTTAATTTTTGCCTGTTTATGTTCATTCTATGCCATCCTTACAGCAGCCAGACTCAGGGTTACTCCTGCAAAGTCCCTTCTCAGCTCCCAGTGCTTTCAGAAGCTCATTTGTTCCTGCAATAGATGCCAGAGAAGTCACTCACTCCTCTGAAATTTAAAAGTTCAGTGGCTAAAAAAAGGTCAAGATACTGTTGTGTCCTGTTCCTGTAGCAGAATACTAAAGTTTCATCATGGTCCTACCATTTCCAAGACCAATAATAATACTTGAAATACTTGAAAACAGAATAGTAAGAACTGTATTTTGAAAGCTCTAGCAGGCTTTCCTTTTTTTTCTCCAAAACATGTTTGAAAACACTTTATAGCTAATTGGAGTTGCTCTGCAAGCCAAAGGAAGTTGTGATGAGGTTAACCAAAACTAAATTATTTTATTGCATTGTATACTTTGTTAACTATCTAAAATGTTTCATGATATCCATCAGAATAGAAGGATATTAATGACTCCACTTATATTTTTAAAAATTTCTTAGTGTACTAACATGTCTGAAGAAATTAATGGCACACTTAAAACCCTGAAAAATTCTATAAATTATATTTTACTGTGCTGGAAGGAAAAAAAAGTTCAGTACATTTGGTTCTTGCTTTCTGTGATATTAGTTTTTACTTGGGAAGAGATATGAGCAATGAAATAGGTCTAATAAATTTTACCTTTTCTATTGTTTACAATATAATTTGCTTATTAAATAAAAAAAAATGGACAGGAACATGTACTGTGTCTTGGAATGTGAGTCAGACTGGCTCTGACACCTCTTTGCCATAATTGGCCAGCGCCACAGTTTAAAGCAGCTGTCATGAACTGATTCTTTAGTTTCACCTCCTCCTTCTGTGGTCACAGCCTTCAGAGTTCTGTCAGGGTGTGCTAAGGCCATATGAATTGACATGTGCCCCATAGTTTGGTTGGAAGATCAGGCAAGAGAAAGCCCTTCTGTTCAGGAATTGTATAGGACATGTTTCTAGAACAAGCCTGGATCTCCCCTTCTGCTTCTATTATAGTGCACCTCTGGACATCAGAGCCATAAAAGCCTTATAAATCAATAAAAACAGTTTATATGTTTTGTATATGATGTGTATCAAAATATAACATGGGCAATTCTGACTACAGAGAGTATAGTTCCACTGAGAGTTTCTGCTAAGATCATGCTGTAAATCATGAGTGGCTTGCACAGTTTAAAGAATATTAAGCTATCATTCAAGATCCTTAACTGAAGTTGCCAAGTTTTTACTTCGACAGTGAATGGATTAGACCTATAATGTGTGTACATGTGTGCCTCTGCACACGTCCTACCAATCCCTCAGTGCAATTCTTGGGTTTGTGAAACTGCATGTAAGATCTGGCGATCCTTTCTTTAGGGCTTGAAACAAAGATTTCTTTGAAGTGGCATTTTTTCCCTCACTGAAGTTACTAATTTCCCATCTTCTTTAGCATTTCACAGAAACAGGTGTTGGGAAATTTCCATTAGCCTGCACTATTTGTCTGTGGTAAACAGAATATGACTACTGTGTTATCACATATCAAGTCAGCCAGGTTTTCCTTGGATGGTAAGGTGAGCAAATGCAGCTCAATGAAACTTTAGAAAAAATCAGTTGCCAAAGAAAGTTAGGGACAGGATGAAGGTTAATAGTTTTAGACTGAAAGAGGGTAGATTTAAATTAGATGTTAGGAAGAAATTCTTCTCTGTGAGAGTGGTGAGGCACCAGGACAGGCTGCCCAGAGATGCTGTGGATGGTCCATCCCTGGCAGTGTTTAAGGCAAGGCTGGATGGGGCTCTGAGAAACCCAAATACTGGGACATGCCCCTGCCCATGGCAGGGGAGTTTGGAGCTAGGTGATCTTTAAGGTCTCTTCCAACTCAAACCATTCTGAGATTTTATGATTCTAGGATAAGGTTCTCAACAAAATTCTATCATTTTGTATGATATGTTCTACAGCTTTTTACTAATATATGGAAGTGAATTACTTATATTAGTAAGAAGTGAATTACAGCTTACTCCTCAAATATATTGTCTTATCTAGGTACTCTCCATCTATTCTAAATAGCAATGGAGATGCATAAAAAGCACATAGTATTCAGAGTTTGTCCCTATATGTCTTGGCTCTTCCCAGGGAAGACAAGGAGGGAAGAATTTTATAGTAAGTATCAAAAGAAATAACAAATGAATTTTCACTTGTATGCCACTTGCTAAGAGGTTGACATGGAATCAGTCTACATAATCTGCCTGTGTAACTCTCATATACATTTAGAAAATTCCTTAAATTTTAGAAAATCTTCTTTCAGTGGAAAGTACACAAGTAATAAGTGTGTCACACAAAACAAGTAACTGTCTTGCCTCACTGGGTATTGTGGTACATGTATTTGTTGATTTACAGGGATTCTTGGACATGCTCTCACTTAAAATCAGTATGACTGATCAGAACTGTACTTGGATGGATTTTTTCCTTGATTTCTAAACTAAGAAAACACTTCCAGGGAAAGAGAAAATTAATATATAGGATTAGAGGTGGGAGAGAGTTTGATTTTACATGTGTGTGTGTGTGTATGTCTGTTAAACTCAGTGTCTTTCATTTAAAACTGAAAACTAAATAAATGGGGTTTTTTTTTGTTGCTGTTGTTATGTAGTAAATAGAAGTTTTTCTGGTTTTAAAGATCTGGTTAGTAAAAGATTTTTACTTAATTGGAGCAAGGAGTGTCCAAAGTCTTCTTTTGTCTGTGAAAGGATAACTAATTTGTAATACACTCTCTCCTCAAAGGGAGCAGATTTATATTTCCTAGCAATAGTGGAATGTCTGGACCACAGAATGAGTCTTAAAAACCTTGTTTTGAAGAAATCTCTGCCAATACTGGATTGTCACAGTAATGTTTCTTTTTCCTTCTGTTTTTCATGCATTATTTGGGAGGACCACACAGCATAGGGAGCAGTGGTGTACCATAACTGCCCCTGAAATAACTGCAGTCTGAGAAACTGTGAGCGCAAGGAAATAGAAGATATTTGGAGGGTATACTGAGGATTTATGCCCCAAAGGCTGCAGAAATGTTTGTTTGTTTACACTTTAATAATAGTGGGTTTCCAGTTTCTGCTGTGATCAAGTATTTTAACTGGATGGATACTCATAGGATGCTACCAGTCACTGGCTATGCTTAAATGTTATCCAAACACAGCCAATTAAGTACCTGTTACTGCTTGTTCCTTTTTTTTCTTGCAAAAACCATAGCTTGATATGCTAGGAGTCCATAAATATAAACACCAGATTTTAAGGCTTTAACTCTGAGTTTGGAGTTTTTAGAGAGTAGAACATTTTTTCTTTTTTGTAATTTGGTAATCTAAATGTTTCAAATCTTAGTGTTTCAAATCTAAGTGTGGGATACTTTTCTGGAGAATAGCTAAGTTTCATTATTATCAACAATAAAGACCCCATCAATCAAATTCAGCATACTAGAAATTAATGAAGAACAAAACTATAACAGCATCAGACCGTGCCAACAATGTTAGGTACTAATTGGCCTAATTTCTATGTTATGACATTAATTACAGCTTGGCTGTGTCTGTCAGGTTGGGCTTAACAAATACTAAACATGGCATGACTGAAATATCTGCAACAAACTTATTTGGCTTTTTATTATTTTTAACAGTTAGGTTTACAGGAATATATAAGTTAAGAGTAGAAGCTCACATTTCATAGTCGCATTCTCTGTTTCAAGTAAGATCCACGTTGAATGTTGCAAAGTTTATTAACATCTGTCAGTAATTTGTACTCTAAATTTTGACCATAGTGTAATAAATCAGTGAATAAAGTAAAGCAATATAGATGTCTCCATGTGGTGACTATGCTTAGAAGGATATTTACATATGAATAGGTCAATCTTTATGCAAAAAAGTACATTGAACTGCACAAATTATTCACAAGTGCATTTTATGAATTGAACCTCATTACTCTAAATGATACTGACCCAAAGACACTTCACATTGAATTTTACTCTCTTACCCTTATATATATATATATATATATATATTAAAATATGGTTATATTTAGCAATTTCATATAGCAATTAAGACTTTAAACACTGGCAGCACTTCAGGTCAATGTATATTTCAGAGCTATGTGTGTTGTGCTACTCTTGCAAGATGAGGAAACTATTTCAGGGCTGGATGTCTGTCTCTTCATGAATTTGAGCTGAGGCATTCTCTTTATGCAAACACAAACTCTTTTATTCTCCTTTTGTAGACTAATTACATACTGCAGTCTTCTCCCCAAATATCTAATTTCACTGAAATTGTCAGTAATTCTGTCATGGCATATGCAGATATATTGGGGAAAATACACTGAATGTTTGGAATGTCCTTGTTAGTGAACTGGAAAACTGATGTCAAATTTGTCTTTTGAAAAGTGTGAATTGTGAGTTTAAAGTGTAAAAAGGATGGTTTAAACAGTCTAGTTAATTCAAGTCCCTTGAACCAGTTCCAGTCATCTTGTCATTTTTTAAATCTTTGCTAAGATTAAAAGGTTTTCATTAAGAAATGCACTGGGCAAATTTTGCTCAAACTGTCAATAGCAGCAGCTGCTTTTCCTTTATGAATTATCTGTAAAGACAGACACATTTGGGAGCTTTCAGCAGAGGAGAAAACGTATCACTTGCTATAGTGGCAAGTTTTCCATTTCACTATGTAGCACCACTGAAGGGTCATCCTGTCCCCTTCCAGAGCCGTGTTTGCACAAGAATTGTTTAATGCAAAATAATGGGACAGGGAATTCTGTATTCCTGCTTTGTCTGAGTGCAGGCTAGCAGATGAGGTAGAAGTGTACTGGGTGACTAGATGACTCTCCCTGAAGACAGAAAGTAATCTCCTGACCAGCTATGGATTATAGGCCACAAACTACTGAACAAAGGATGTGTCTGAGCTGCTCATTTCAGCCAAGATTTAAGATTTCTCTCTGTTTCAGCTAACTCATGGCTGTTTAATATTTGTGGTCAGTGACCAGATGACTGAAGAAGGAAAATCAGAGGTTTCAGAAAGCTCGAATGAATATTCCTAGGCGTGAGCCTTTGTACAAGTACTCATGAGACTTCTTGTTTTCCTCAAGCATTTTGGCTAAAAAAATACTCACATGTTTTCTGAAAATAAATACAAAAGGTCATAAATACCACTGAGGTGAATTCATGGTTTTACTGTAATACATATCTCTGAGTACTTTGCAGTATTCACCCATGTCTGAGTAGTAACAAGGGAACTCTTGGAATGCAAATGTTCTTTATCAGATGGGAAACAAGAAAAAAAATCTATGTTATATACAGCATCATGCCTCTAGATCTGAATCTGCCACACATGCAAAAACACAGAATAAAAGTAAAATTGTGGAAGTAAAATTTCATTGTGCCTGGGAAAGGCTGAAGTAAAACACCATTAAAAGTAAATCACATTTAAACTGTGCAAAAACCCTGCTGTATAGACTGCTAAATGCTACTGAGGGACTCAATGTGTTACAGCTGCAGATGTTGATTTGTAATAATAGGCCATGCAAATGTTCTTCTAGGGACAAATACACTGTAGAACTAAAATATGACTAAGTTTAAAAAAAAAAGTATTATATAGTACAGTTATTTATGGTAGAAGCCTCAAATCTGCAAGGAAAATCATTAGAGAGGTATTCTTAACCTAACATTGCTGATGTATGCAATCTTAGAAAATGATCTTCAGAAGTGTTAATTTTAATAGAACTGCTGCTATTCACTAGTTCCTATGTATATTTTAAATATTTTAAATGATTCATCACAGTCCTGCAAGCAGAGCAGGCAAATAGGAGCTCTGGGGACTCGCTGGACCTCATTGACTGAACAGTGAACACCCAGTTTTTCTTCATTCTGTCAGATGTTTTGTACAGAAAGCTGAGCTGCTTCTAAAAATTAAATTAAATGGGAATTTCAGAAAGCCTGGATTTTCAAAATCAACTTACATTTCATAAGAGGCTGTTAATAAATGTATGTATTATCCTTTAAATACTTTTATCTATAAATGAGTATTCTTTTCTTCCCATTTTTAATAAGAAAATGAAAATGTAGCATTTGCTCAAAAGAGCAGACTTGGTTTACAGAAGTCCAGAATGACTGTTGTTCTTGTATCCTTGATAAATGAGAAGTTCAGAAGAATATTTTAAAGTAATTTTTATGAAAACACAGTAAGTTAATATCTGTAGAAAATATTTGACATGCTGTACAAAATGGGAAATTCCATAGAATGACATGAGAGAAAGGTTGCTATGCACAGAAATTCTTATTCTCAGAAAAAAATCTGCTGTTGAATTTTTCAAAAAATGACATGTTATGACATTCTTTCAGCTGCAGTAATATACTGGTCATGGATGCATTTTCTTAATCTTGCCTTAAAATTTCTATTGAGTTGGAAAAACTGAAAGTTGAAATCATCAGGGGTACAGGGAGAAAATGATTTACATCTTGTATTCAGATAAGAACAAAATAACCATTTCCCTTTGACATTCTTGCCATTTTTTGTTACTTCACTTATAGTAAGGGACATTCTTATTTGAACACCCTTTTAACACTACTTAGTATGTCCTTCAACGCATGCACTATTGATATCAAAAGTTCATTGTTTTAGAAGCTTTTTATTAGGATTCATAGCCTTTGAACTTGGTATTGTTATCTGCCAAAACAAAATGACAATCAAATAATTCTGCCACCCCTTTTTTTTCTGTCCTTCCACTTTTTTTCAACTTCCTTGCTTTTCATTATTACTGTTACTCTGAAAGGACATTATCACAGTGGAACATAAACAAAAGATTAGGTATCTCATCTGGATTAGCTTCAGGGCCTCTCTCCTTTTCACCCCCAAAAGCTCGATGACCTGCTAAAATGTGATATCAGCTGCGTTTTCTTTGGCCAGCTTGGCTCCCTTGACTTGACACTAGCAAGATCAAACTACTGCAGACTGTCAGCATAAGGGATATCCTTTGAAAAACAGAAGTTTTTCTTCTTTAGAGTCAGACTTTTTTCCTAACTCCTTTCTCCTTTGTATTTTGGATTCCCCTTCCCATCTTCACAGAATGAAAATAAGTCTTCGTATAGCTACAGTTGCACTTGCAGTGTTGCTCTATAAAACAGCAACTACGTATTGAACATTCCAGCAGAAATGAAAAACCTATTCCAAAGATAAAAAGCAAGTAATGTTTTCCCTCTATCTTGAAATTCAGATCTCAAAATTAAGAAAATTATGCTTTCCAGTTTGCAGATGTTTAAGCAACTGAAAGATAACTCCTGAAAACTATGCTGGTTTCAGATTCTGATATCAACATTATTTTCTTCTAAACTTAATTGTAGAAAGGAAAGAATGAAATAGTTTTGAAATATTACCCTACTAATAAAGTTAAAAATACAAGCATGGAAAAGCTTTTCTCAATGGAAGACAAGACTGTTCTTTACTGGGTGAAAATGTGCAATTGCATGATACTGTCTGTCTTTACATGCACATTCAGAAAAAAACTGTTTGTGTGGTTAATGATTACACTTCTTGTGATAATGACCAGTACAGCAAAGTTCTGTCCTTCTGTCAAGGATAACATCTCCCCCCACTACAGACATGGGTCTGAATATTCCATTTGGTCCCAAGGGCATCATGAATTCTGAACAGGGTATGGTTTTCCATTTGATTCATTCGTTCTGCTGCTGCAATTGCTCTGATATCAAAGGATTTTAGGGAACAGCTTAGCTTATGAAAGCTGACTATGATGAATGTTTTCAAACCTCTTTCACAAGTCTTGTGGAAGGAGAGGAATTATGACCTAGTAATTTCTTTTTCTCAATTAATCTGAAAATGAAACTGTGTGTCTGTAGAGCTTGGAACTCTGTAATGGTTAAATATGAGACTTGATGAAATGAAGATAGCACTACAGCTCACAAATTCAGGGTTCAAAGAATCCAAATTAAAAATGGAGTTTGAATGGGAGGTTGAAGCAGCAAAAGGTGCTTCAGGCAATTCACTCAGATTTCATGCAGCTGCCTAGATCGAGTAGGAACCCAATGGCATTACTGAAAATTGAATATTTCTGGTTGAGCTTTCCTGGATGAGTGCAGAAACCCATTTCTATACAGTGCTATTTTCATTGTTGTTCTGAAAGATACACCAGCTTTATCTGTATGCTTTGGGAGACAGAGCTGGATACAAAAGGCAGACCTACATATAAACACGTAGCCTGAGAAGCTCAGCGGGGTATCAAAGAATGAGTTGACCCACTAATAAGTAAGGGGTATGAATTTTATAGCTGTGATGTCTATGAAATCTCGTCAGTGAACTGTGTGTGTATGACACTATTGTGTAATGGTTATGAAATATTCAAGTTCTAGACTTTGGAAATATTATAGTTTACTGAAAAATAACTTCAAAATTGCTGTTATTTTAGATTAGAAGATAGCAAGACAGATGGAAACAATATTGCTATAAAAGAAATTTCAATCATAGAAATAGAATACAAAGAACTGCAATATATACACATAAGAAAATATGTACATATTATCTGTGTGACTACATCCTGTGCAAGTCCAGAGGTTATATGATCCCAGTTTTTGCTTATAGGAGACTTTTTAAATTTATGATGACATTTCTCAAAGATATTATCTGTACTTAGCTATGAGGCTTGGTGACTGTAAGTTTTATATTTTACAGCGTATGAAATCACAGTGAATTGCAGTCAGTGAGAAGCTCCAACTTCTTACTGCTTTTCTGCAACACTATTCTCACAGTGTCTCTTTGTGACAAGTCTCTGTGCACATGAGGAAGTAAAAAACTGGGCAAAAGCTACCAAAACCCCCAGTTAACAAAGGTTTCTGCCTCAAAGCCACAGCATTGTACAGGCAGACACCAGTTAAGTGTCTTGGGCTGTGCCCCTTGTACTGTCTCCTGTTCCTTCACCTGTAGCCCCACCTGTAGGGTCCATTTCTATCCCACTCCTGCTGTGGCCCACTGGGCTGGCTTTACTTCACACTCACATCCATTTCCTTAGCAATTCCCAGTGTTGTGCCTATTTTCCCCCTTGCCTGCCTTCGGGCTGTGCTCTTGACTCGCCCTTCTGGGGTACATGGACTTGGCCCCTTAACCTCTGGCAGTAACCTTGCTTTGCCTTCTCCCTCAGTGTTTCAGCTCAGCTGTCTGTGCAGACGTGTCTGACCCTTCAGTTACCTGTCAGCAGCCCAAGCTCAGCCACCAGGCCTACCTGGCCATGTACTGCTGCAAAAAGCTCTGTCCTCTCCCTGAATGCCAAAACTGATCTTGAGCTCACGCCGCCGTGGCTCATTCTCACAATAAAAGAAGATTTTACACCAGTAACTAACACGTGATGGGAGCCCAACAGAGCAACTTTGCATCTATTTTTGTCAAATAAAACAAACAAAACAAAACAAATTTGCTGTGTTTCATCTAAGCTAGTGCACAGCCTGACTGCAGAAAGGAGCTGGAGTCAGACCTTCCACTCTGCTCAGCATCGAGAGTCCTCACGTTGCCCAGGCAGATGGAGTATGTGCTTCTCTGCACAATATGTCATTGTGAGCAGGAATTTCCATCATTATAAATGCAATTTAAAATGCATTTCCATATTAAATTCATTGCCAGAAGTTGTGTTAGAGACGTTTGCTTCCTTTCAAGCAGGCTTTCCAGGCACATCTTCCTCATTCTGAGACAACCAATACTGGCTGTGAACTGCTAGTTTATAATGGACTTGCACTTTGCTAGGCATATCATTATAGCTAACACAATAAACATTGAAGTGGCTTGGATTGATTACAGCATGCTGCATGCACAAACCCCAACAGTTTCAGGGAAAAATATAATTTAAGAGAGTCTGTCTATTCAGTGTATCTGCTGAAGAGCCCACTGAGCCAATGACTGCTAACATAATGTACTTCTCAGTTTTTATTTTTATGACGTATTTTATTTTATGACCTAGTGAGCAGCACCCCTCTCCACAGGTGTGGAGGGTTGGAACTAGGTGATCTCTGAGGTCCCATCCAACTCAGGCCATTCTGTGATTCCATATGTTTTATGATTTTTTACTTTTAGTCTCTATAATGTTACAGCAAAGTGCAGAGAAGTAGAGTGACTGGTAATAGGGATAGCAAATCTCCCTGTTGTAGGCTACTGCTTCTTAATCTGGTCCTGGAAATGAACTTCAAGAGGAAAAACTCCCTGCTGTGAGCCAGCAGCTGTGGTGTGAGTCACATATACCTCTCCAGGACAGTTGGACTCGTACCACAGTTGTAGAGGACCTGAAGAACATAATATTTTAATTATTAACATGTTCCTTTTAGAAACTTAGGAAGTAAACCAAAAAGAGAGTCACACATTCATTTCTGTTGCCCATATGAAATGATGGCCTGGCATAATTTGGTCAGCAGTTGCATTGTAGAGCAACTCAGTCAAAATATTATTTTGAGACTATTATGAAGTAGTTAAGATTTGGGGAAAAATTTTTCACTAAATTGCTTTTGGGTAGCAAAAAGCTAGAGCTCTCACAATAAACAATCACAAAAACTGAGGTAAGTTTCACTTTAATTTTTGATAAACTATTAGAGTTGAGATCTTAGCTTCAAGACATTTTTGATTACAGATGATGCAAACAGGTGATCAGATACTCAACATGGTTTGAGATGTGAAAATGCAGCCCACAGTGTACATAACTTTAGAGATACCAGCATCTGTGGGAGAGTGATGTTCTACAGACTAAAAATAATAAAACCTTTCTCACTTATGGGGAGAATTTCAAACAGTGAGAAAAATTGACAGAGGCATATACGTCGTTGGGGGTTTGATCTGTGGGGAGTACTCTAATACATGAAGCAGAGGCTAGTCATAAATATAATTGGAAAAAATATTATGTCTGTTGTGGACACATGATATTCTGTTCTCCCTTAAAACTTGATTGGAGCTGAGTTTCCACTTTCACTTGACTGGAAAAGATAGTTTGATAAGAAAAAAAAAGATTTACTATTCCTTATATCCCTGGCATTCTCAGATACTTGGAGAATGAGCACAGTGGTCCACATGAGAAAAAGTAAGACAGAAAAAGGAAATCCAGTTTTTGCTTTGTCTTTGATTTCTGTGGCACTGGGTCCTTAAAATAAGCTTTCTCACAGCCATTCTTAGAAGAGGGGGAGGAGGAGGAAGAGGAAAAGTAGTAACCATGCCCCATAGTTACTGGTGTCCTTCTAATTAAAAAATACAGCAAGGGCCCCAAGTGGTTTGTTAATTGGCCGGGCTGCTGATCACCCTAGAGGTGATCAACCCATATCCTTCTCCCCTTTTCAGCCAAGTCTGCTATGGCCACAGAAAACAATGCTGAAGACACAACTTCTAAAAATATGATTCTGTCACAAAGGCAGATGTTTCATTTGTTCCATTCGGTAACTGTTAGCTTGATGCATTTTATTTATTCTCTATTAAAAGAATGGAACATACAAAAGGAGTAGCTTCCTGGATGATAGTTATGCCAGGCTCTGATGAAGCCTCTTATTTTCCAAAAATACCTCACAGCTGAGCAGATTCTGAGGCTTTTAGATTAATAAGATATATATATATTAAAGGTCAACTTCATTGAATTCATGGCATTTGGATAATGTAAGGAGATAAAGGGAAGGAAGAGAATCCCATTTGAAGGAAAAGTACTTTTAATAAACACAATAGGGTCTAGAAACATTGTACTTACTAAGCATGAAATAATCAAAATGACACATAGATATTTGGCATGTTACTGATTTAATGCAGTTTCTCTTTAAGTTCTCAAATTTCATATGCAAAACTGATATATCTGTAAAATTTGTGGGTAAGGAAGAGAAATGTTTCTGTTGCAAAGTGCTCTCAAGAATGACTATAAAAATTTTTCTCATGCAGTCATAAGAATTGTATCACAATTTATGCAATATTTAGCACAAGTTTTAATAATATTCCAAGTTTAATTATATTCCAGATGCTTTTATGCACAAAGTCTTAGTTTCGTCCAGTTACATGGACTTGCAAAATGACTTTTTTCAATTATAAAATGAAATAAACCTTCTCATTTCTTGCTGTCCTTTACTATGACCATAGGTGAAAGAGAATATGTATTTGTCATTATAATAATTTTCATTTCTTAGTCATATGGATGCTCCAGAGCCACTATTGCAGACAGATCTGTCCTGCTGCTGCATGCTGGAGAGCCTCCTGTCTAAACCATTTTCCCCTTGAGCATACTGTTGTGTCAGCTGTGCAACTGTTCAAGACTGGTGCTTGGCCTCAACGTGCTCCCTTTTTCTTCCTTGTCATTTTGAAAATGTTCCTGAGGAAAATCCTGTTACCAGCAGTACAATTTTACTTGCACCATGCTACCAGATCTAATCCTGAATAGCTCACTTGCTAGTTTTGCCTGGAAGAAGCTGGTGGGGGGATACCAATGGGTTGTAAAAAGCCAATTTCCTGCTCTTGGTGCTCTTGACTGTCTGACTGGTGTCCTGTGTCAGGCTGTACCCCTGCAGGCCATAGTGCATCCCTCACCAGGCAGCACAGTGAAGGTGCTCATGTCAAAGGGCTGCAAGAGTATTTATAGTTCTATTTACTGAACAGGTTTTCTGGTGAACCTTTTGCTGCATTTACAAAGGATGAGAAGAGTAGGCAAGTTTAATTTAGCTACAAGGAGCACATATTACCTGAGGATGCTTTCCTGTTGTTTTCTGATCATAATGCAGAAAGCCGAGGAGGACAAATAAATAATTTTGAAAGAGCTGAAGTTGTTCTTGCCTTCAATTCTGCACCATTTCCTAAGGGTGCTTTTTTCTTTTTCATCTGTATACAGAATCTTTATAATTAGAGGCAATTTCTTAATGTTTAAAAGAAGTGGGAAAATAATGTTTAGAGGAAGAAGTATGTTTTAAGGCTCTCCTCTGGTGAAGGTAGGAAAATACAGGATCGGGATCTGGAAGTGTCAAACAAAATCTGTGCATACAGGGCAAAAAATTAAGGAGTATTATAAAATATTGGTTAGATATTTTAAAGATTTCACTCTTCTGATACTGAACAGACATGCATTATTTGAAAGCAGGGATTCGTTACTTGTGAAATATTTTCTTTTCTTTTTCCTCAATATCACCCCCTCTAATAGGTCTACAAGAGATCTCTTCAAGAAGTTCCATTTTGAAATTACACAAGGGGAAATAATCTTGCCAAGAAGATTTCCATCTCTAAGTATTAAAGCCCCAGCTGAAGGCATGGCCAGTCTCATTGTGGTCAGCCTTGTGGCCAGCCTTCTTTCTCTTTCTTCCCCCATTTCCTTTCTATTGTGGAAGAACACAATAGAAACTTCACAATGAGGAAAATATTTGTAGTGTTTAGGGTGGACCAAACACTAATACAAAGACCAAAGAGGACATTCATCCAAATAGCAAGATATAAAAATTATGTCTTAACTAAAAATAACTATGCTTCTCCTAGATGTACCAGGTAGGTAGTCTATGCTAATTCTTTTTCCCAAGTTAAGTTCTTAAATATAAATCTTCACAGATACTCTAAAAATATTTGAAAAACTAGCAATGTGGCAGGCTGCTCTTTATGATACTGTTTGAACTTCTACCTTTCTTTCCCCTTTTTATCCACTTTTCCTTTCCCTTTTTTATTACTTTCATCACAGATTGCACCCAAGCACCAAACACTGGAAAAATATTCTCCCAGAAGCAATAATGTAAGATGTGGGCTGAAAGCCTCCTTTTCTCAGCAGCTCTGCTAACTGTTTTCCAGATGCCTCTGCTCAGTCTAATCAAGGTGTTTGGGTAATGTGGAAACACTACAGTTTCCTAGAGGTAGATGACTGCAACAACTGGCTGAAGATATTTTGCTAAACTGCTTAGTATTTTCAAGGTATTTAGTTCTTAAAACTAAAAACCATATTAATTAGGACAAAACCATGTTAATCGACTCTGGAAATAATTTGCTGATTCTAAAGAATGCATGAGCATTGAACACTTGGATAAAGGGCACTTAGAGAAACTTCTTTTGGGACATGCTTTAGATTTTAGTACTACAATGCTTTGCTCAGTCTTTACTCCTTATGTAAGTGTACATGTTAGCCTCTAATGGAGTGTGAAATCCCACTGACTGGACAACTAAGTAGTGAGGATTCCATCACCTGTAACAAAGACAGGGCTCCTTGCAGCAGGGATATGTCAGTACAACAGCAGTGTAGGAAGAAGACATGAATATTATTTGGTACAGAGTCAGGGTGGCTGCAGGAAACTCTGAGTATCTAGGTCATAAGAAGAACAATAGTATTTCTATAGGTAAACAAGACCTTCATCTCTTTCCAGCTAATGACAGAATTATTTTGTTGTGCTGGCAATGTTTATATGGGGAGATTATAACTACAGTCATTCTCACCTATTCATGTACACTCCTATAAGTTTTGTTCATTTGTTGGTAAAAAGCTGGATTGTCCCATTGTAGTTACCATTCTGTGAAAGAACATGTGTGAGTTAATTAAAACAAGCTTTGTAACCTCAGCTTCTATTGATGTAATCCAAACAGCAAAAATACTGGGTTTAGAAGTAATAGTGAGTCAACATTTCAACAATTTATTTTGTCTTTCTTTTTCTTTTCCCTGTAAAGAAGGTGTATGTCTTTCTGGTTCCCTGTGCCTTCTAACAACAATCCTAGGAAAAAAGGAAACTCTGTAAATAAATACCTTTTTAGAAAAAATCATAGGGAGTCCATCAACATATCCTTCACCACCCCAATGGCCATCAGATCTGCTTCCATCAGGCACTCATTTTCACTCCCTACTTCAAAACATTTTCACCAATTTTTTCCCATTTGTTTACAGATCACCCTAAAGTTAATTTTGTTGCCTTTGCAAACCGCTTAAAATTAAAAATATTTTTTAATGTAACCTTGACTAACACAATAATATGCATAACAGTGTCAAATTTTAAGACTGTTGCATTCAAATAAAAGCTGAAACTTTCAGGAATGGAGTATTATCTAGGTATAGATTGCCTAGTGAGAAAGAAAAGAACTTCAGGAGAGCAGCTGGTTTTGGTCTGATGTCTACATATTTTTCATAGTTTTCAGGAAATATTTTATTGGTTTTTTTTGCTGTAAGAATTTTGTAGGTGGGCAGCTGACAAATGGATAGAGCAAAAGGACTCATGCAGTGTCAGAACTGAGCTTGCTTGTCTGCTAAACCACTATGAGCTCATTATATAGCACGGGCCAAAGCAGTGTCCAAGCTATGGTATAATTTAAGAACAAATGTGGAAGGAAGATGTGAAATACATAGAAGTAATACTGAAGTACATAGTACATAATACTGAAGTTATTAAAATAAATACTGAAAATTAACTGTCTTTTAATTAAACACAGAGAATAAAATGTGCCAGAGATTTGACAAAATGTACAGCTGGAATAGCACTAAAATGAAAACAGTTTCTTTAGTATCTCAGGTTTAATACTTGGCATAGGTTTTGTAAATTAATTTGACTTGCAAAAGTCAAAACTTGTAAATTAAATTTTAAAAAGCATTTGTTTGGTGGGTGTAAATATACTAAGAGGGGTCAATAAACCTTTTTCTCATTGTGAGTGCATTATCAGGCAAACCTATATTGCCTCATGCTGTGATAGGAAAGCAGATAAGGCCTTTGCCATCTGTTCTGAAGGTCCTGAGTTTAATTCTCCATGGGAGTTAGTACATTATGCTGGTAGGGGGGAAGGTATTCATTTGGGAAACTGTTTATCTTTCCTTTGGAGAAAAAAACATTTTAAAAGTAATATTATTTTAATCAGAAGAGATTTCAACTAATTTCTCTGCTTTTTTGAGGTTTACAGTGAACTTTAGGTAAACAGTTCTTGTAGGAAATAAATGACTATAGGAGACAGGGATATTTATCTAAAAGTGGAGTTTTATTTTATGGTTTAAAAACAATGTGTAAATATCCTGTCTGTATTATATCCATCTTCACAAATTTTGCACGTGTACTACTTTCTAGACCTTAGTGTTGTCATGATGATTAAACTCCATTCACACAAAATTAATAATATTCTGATGTCTGAAAGAGAAAGAGCAAATTGGTGATATACAGCAATAGTATATCACAGTTTTACTGTTGATAAACTTCTTGTTTTACTTTTTCCCCAAGTAGAAAACAAGTTTTCAGCCTATTGGTCAGAAGATGAGTTCTTTACTTCTGGTACTTTTCTTCCAAATAACAGACAAATGCAGGACACTCTACTCATGGAGTGTTTTCTTTCTTATCCTTCCCTACCAAAGACATTTTAAACAGATGATCACAGATGTCACTCACATTGAGCTACCACCTGCTGACTTCTTCAAGTCATATGAGGGTTCACTTAAATCCATGCCAAAGACCCTGCTTTCTAATTGTATTCCCACCCTCATCACTGTGGGCACAGATGTATCTTTATGAAATGTATGCATGTGATAAAGACTTTGCACACCGGTGCAAGGCGTTGGCTCTGGCTGGATCTTTCAGAGGCTTTTTTACAACAAAGTCCTCTTGCAGCCAAAGTTAACAAAGCCAGAAAGCCTCATTAATATAAAGTGAAGCTGAGTTTGTAACAACTGGTTCTCTCTACTGTGCTGTCTCAGAGTTTCATGACTTTTGCTTCTGGGATTGATTATGGGGGGAAGTGGTAATGGTATATGAGCTTATAAGTGATTCTGTCTCACATATTGATCTTCTCTGACTAGACATGTTCACAAGAGAGGCAGGAAAATGATGTGGATGTGCTCTTGGAGGAACAGGAGATGCAGTTGCAGAGTTACACAGCTGTTTTGCTCAAGCTGGGAATACAGAGATCAAAGGAGCTCTGCACTATTAAATGGGCTCTCTGGAGAGAGGGAAAGAGACAGTGAGGATAGAGGGATGCAAATAGGAATTATGGGTTTGCTGTTCTTGCTGACGAGGCAGATGTGAGATATGGATGTAGAGCCCAGAGGACGCAACAAAAAGCAATTGCAGTGTTTCCCCAGCTTCTGGGGAATAGTAAGACATAGGGAATGATAGAAAAAGGTGCTGGGCTGTTTCAAAATTCTTTTTTCTTGGAGATACTTCTAATTATCTTTGATCCAAGGAGGCTGCCAGGTACCAATGGCATAGCTCCTACGGGGACCAGAAGCCATAAGCCACCACCACTGTTCCAGTTGGCAGAGGTGGGAGCTGTCTGCAGGTCAAGCTTTGCTTTAGGCTGGATTGACTCCACAATTACCCCCTCCGAGGGAAGTGACAGCTCTGCTTATGAGGCAGGGAAAGTGAAGTTATTTGGCATCTAGTTGCACTAGAGAGCTTTTTTTTCAGGAGAGAGTGAGACAATATTGCTGCAGACACACGTAAAATGGGAGATACAAAAATCTCACATTGTTCGTACATGGGTAGCAATCTGTTTCCTTATGCTACATTTTTCTTTAAGAAATTCTGTCTATTTTCTATGTTTCATGTGTACAGAGTGGCTGAAAATCATTACTTTAACAAGACAATAAAAAGCTCTTAGAATTACTTCTCCAGGTGTGTTTTGAATAAAGCAACTTTTTATTATGATTTCTACTGGTTGTGATCATAAATGAGGTATAACAGTTTGGTGATTGTAATAGTATTCAGGTTCACAAATTTACACAAACATTTTGTTTCCACCTTTGAAAAGGTCCAGATCCTTACAGCTAAGAGGCATAAAATGAAATAAAGGACCAGTGACCTTATAGTCCGACAGCAGGATCTGTTCTTGTAATCAGAAATTACTTTGAATAGAAAGACCTTTCAGAAGCCAAAAAACCATAAATGTTTTTGTTCCCATCTGGGTTTAAAGTCATGGGATTTATAATTCTAACTTATTTAAGTGCTTATAAAAATGTTGCCCTTGTGTATTAAAAAATGCCACGAAGATCCAAATACACTCAAAGTTTAGATATGCCCCTAAGTTTCTTTGATTTCAAGGCAAATTGAGAGCCTAGAGGCTCATGAAAATTCATTTAAACACCTAGTTCAGTTCAGAAGCTGAAGCCTGAGTTTCAGTCTTGTGACATAACTCTATATAGAACTAATGCAAACATTGTGGATCTGGACCTCTGGACAGTTTCACCTCCCTAGCATTAATGTTAAATGTAGTTTATTTTGAGATGACACAAATATTAGTGCTACTGGGACATTTTTTCTAGAAAATTTGCCTTTTACTTTTTTTCAGAGTAATTTAGTGATTCTTTAAAGTTAACCAGATAAGCAACACTACAGAATTACTTAAAATTACTTAAAAATATTTAAGTAATTTACAATTTTCTAAACATCTTCCATAATTGGGTTTTGAGCCTGGATCACTTCTTTTATGTGCTCTGCCAGTATGGAACTTCTTGAATTAAATAAATGGCAGTAATTTAATTTACAATATATTTCAATTTAGTGTTACTGTAACATGAGATCGAAAAGCTGTAATGTAATTTGTGTAATTCAAGAAAAAAACAATTACTTAAATTAGATTGCCAAGCACCTGTACTTACATTGCTTGTCTTTGCACAGCTAAGAAATGCAAAGAATAAGGTAGCAGAAGGAAGCTGTGCTGGGGTGTGTAGTGTACCTATGTGTGCACACATTTGCAGACAGGCTAATAAATGGATTTATTTATACTGTCTTCCATGGCTGGTGAATGTGGAAGCAGGATGTACTGTAACTAAACAATACCAGAGCTGCCTAAAGGTGAGATGAGCAGACAAACTGTGCAGTTCAGATGTGGAAGGACTCAGAAATTTTCGTATTAAAATTTTCTTATAGGAAAACACATAGTGGTTGCAAGAACCTTTGTTGATAAGTTTTAGGGCAGAGTTTTCTGAAATAGGTATTATCAGTTATTATTCTTATATCCAAACTCATACATTGGATAATGTTAATATATCATAAATATGGAAAATATTTTCAGTTATAATGAAATTTTCTGACACATCCAAATTGTTTTGACTGCACACATAGGAAAGCTGGCTTGAGATGCTCAAGAAAGGGGTGATTCTCCTGTATGTCTGGGTGCTAGCATGCCTCCCTGGGGTACATGAAAAGAGCCCAGATTCCTCTCTCAGCCTAGTAAGAAGAAAGTTTTCCCACCTTCCAAGCAACTGCCTTAAGCCTGGGTCTGCCAGGCATTTTGAAATGGAGATCTCCTGAGAAGATATCAGGCTGATGGAAGGAATGATCCTATAGCTGTCTTACAGTATGAATAATACCTTATAAAAATGAAGCATCTTATCTGTTTCAGTTCTGTGTGTTTGGATTGACGTCAGACCATTTGTCCTTCTGTTCCCTAGCTCATCTTGCATGACCTTTTGAATAACAGCAGAAGAATATTGGTACTGCTCCAGTTTTCTGACGTTGACTCAAGTTATTAAAAAGTCTCAGAAAATAAAAACCATCAGTTGAAATCCTCTCAGATTCTCTTCTGGGAGTCCTACGTGGAATTTCAAAATATTTAACTCTAGAAAGCATAAGGTTTTTCTACATATTCTGTAGTAGCTAGCCCACTCTGAAAAAGTTCATTCTTCCTTAAAGAACAGGTATCTCATCCTTCTTTCCAGATAGAAAACAGCACTGCACAGAGTCTTTCCATTACCTGCACTAGTAAACATTTTATTTTTGCTTCAGTCATTGCCAAGGATATATACTTTCTTGATCTTCTCAGTTTTCTTTATCAATTTTGCCTAGGTCATTCATTTCATGTAGTAAATGTGGTCCTTTCTAAATCACAGTGGAGTAGCCGTGTGCAGAGGAATGGAAACTTCCTGATCACCTGATGGTTGCAATGTCCTGCTGGGAGAGAGGGGCCTTTTTCCAAGTCAGTGTGAGTGAGCACATGAGCCGCCAGTCACCTTTGGCTCTCAGGCAGAGCCAGAGCCATTTCCAGGCGCGCTGCTGAGCCTTCTCCACGGCTAACCTCTGCCCAAGTCCCAGCATGTAGAGCAGAAGGCCCAGCAGAGGGGTTCTGGCTGGCAAATCATTGTGATTTTTGAACTGGAAACCTACCTAGAAGCTGAACCCTCCTTCCTTCTGATGGTCATTTGCAAGATGTTGCCTGACACAAATACTGGTGAGTTGGGATTTGGCCTTCCCAGGTTCCCTCCCTCAGCCTGCCCTCCCCCTCAGTCCCTGTGCCTTTCTCATGCAAAGGCACCACGATGTTTATAGTCAGCTTCCTCTGTGCTATTCTGTTTTATACAATAGGTCAGTGAGGAGTTTTGGATTTACTGGAAATAGTGCACACATTTCAGCAAGCCATTAGCTGGAGAGCACGGTCAGCACATTCAGGTCTTCACCCATGCTCAAACCAAAGAGAAGAAAAAAAATCTCAGTACATGTTTTCTTGTGAGCTCTGGCTGCTATTGATAACTGTGCAGATGAAATGCATCTTGGTGTCAGCTTCTTTATACAAATCACTCTATTTTTCTCACTCTCAAGGCAACAGAATAAAACCAAGGCAGGAAGTACCTGAAATAAGAGTGGAATGAGTGCATATCATACAAGACCCAAAAAAACTATTGTAGTGTTTGCAGAGCTAACAACAATTTTGATGGTCTTCTAGAAACAGGCATCAATAGTATATGATAAAGCTAGAGATAGGGTTTCATTTGATTAGATCAGGAAGTGCTTTGAAAGCATGGAAGGGACATTAAATGAATGTAGTTCTATTATACAGCTGGCTTTATAAAATGGCTTTGTAGTTTATTGGTTTGTGACATGTGGCCCACTTCTGGCACTTTCTTTAAATGTTCCAGGGATCTGTACTCCCTGATACTTATCAAGTATCCTCATGTATTAATGACAGTTTGTGTTGTTTTGGGATGGAGCAGATTGAGGAGAGGACCACAAAACAGCTTGTGTTAAGTAGGAGGAATAAGTCCAGAAAAAGATAGTTGTTGGATATGAAATAAAAGTCATCAAAAGAAACCTTATACAATAAGGTTTTAGAGATCCACAGTTAGAGACCTAAATGGACAAGAATGCAAATCTCTCTGCCCTTATCAATCAGAGAACTGTATTGTGGAAGTTGTCTCAGCATATACTTCTGCCAGAATGAAAATGAACCCAAATCTACTATGCATCGTTGAGCTGTTTTATTTTCAGGTTTGATGTTAGGATTCATTGCAAGTTTGAAATTTCATTATTCTCTTTTTATTGCTTGACACAGTGAAGGGTCAAGGTGTTTGCACTGAAAAGTTCTGATGTCTAGTTGCTAGGATACTGCCTTTTTCAAGTCTTTTATCAAGTAAAATAGAATATGATGCTGTTTATTTCTTTTTCTAACATCGATTTTGTATCAAACCACAACCATGAAAACAGGTGAAGATTTGTTTAAATCCTGTTTTTTTATTGTCTTGCTAAAGCTCTCTTAGCTGTTCAAATCCAGGAACTGAACACAAAGCAATTGCTACATTTAAGTCAAAAGTCAGTGGTTTGTTGCTATTTATATTTGGCAGACTACATTTCAATATCTGAGACACAATTTCATCTATTCTGTTTGTGCATACTAGAATTTTCTATAATTCAAATGGGCACTGTATATGTCCAGAGTTAGATTTCAAAATTTGCTAAATATTCACTGATCTCAGAAGAAGGAGTTTATAATCTGTGTACATTTAAAATATATTTATAATATTAAAGAAAATTGTTTAATTAATTTAAAAGCACAAGATAAGTTGAAGTGGTGAATTAAATGTTGTTGTAACTATCAAAGTATTGATAAACAAGCATGACCACAATATAAAATCTCATGTGCTTGAAGATAAGTCAAGAGAGTAGAATCTGAAAATTCCAGAATGGTTGGGGTAGGAAGGGCCCTTAAAGATTATTTCATTTCAATGCCCCCTGGAATGGACGGGGACACTTTCCACTATCCCAGGTTACTCAAAACCCCATCCAACCTGGCATTGGACACTTCTGGGAGTGGGGCATCCAGAATTCCTTTGGGCAGCCTGTTCCAGTGCCTCACCATCTCCGCTGTAAAAAATGTCATTCTTACAACTGATCTAAATGTATCTTCTTTCAGCTTAAAACTCTTGCCCCTTGTGTTGTCACTGCAGGCCCTGGTAAAACTCAACATCTGTCTCAAAATCCCCATGAGCCTGTTCTTCTCCAGGTTAAGCTACTCCATCTCTCAGCTTTTCTTCACAGGAGAGGTGTGTGCTCCAGTCCTCTGGTCGTATTCATGACCCTCCTCTGGAATTGCCACTAACAAGGGAATTTTACTTTCTTCCAAGCTCTCCACCCCATGTCATTCTGATTTATACATCATTACAATATATTCTCTGCTTTATGCATAATTAAATGTTTGAACAGTTTCAGTGTTGTATTTAATTTGAGTTTGTGTGAGTGTTTTCTAACTAGAATTATAGTTCAGCTACATCAAAATTCTCCCAAGAACAGCCTCTGCACCAGAAAGAGGACCAGAAAAGCAGCAATTCTTCAGGCATTTTAGTCTTACTTTGTATCATCAGTAGAATCTTTTAGTAAAACCAGCAGGGATGAAGCTGATCATTCTTGCTCTAGGCCAAGTCTTGGCTGCTCCACATCTGCTACACCACATTAATGAACTCACCTCACACGCTGAATGTTTTTGAGAAGTCTGTATAAAGGGTTCAGTTTAGCACTGGCCAAATGAATTACTAAATGCATATTTATGAATTTTGATCATCTTCTCACTTAGAAAGCTTAGAGTATTTTGCTCTGTATCTTGGGCTTCAGTGAAAATATATAGAAATATGTCACTAGATTGGAAACAGTCCACTGGAATAATGAAGATATGTAAAAACGCTATGATAAGCATACTTATCTAACCAGCATAATTTATTTTATGTTAGCAGTCAAATCCTGCATCTCTAACAGCTTGTTTTAACATCTGAATTAAGGTTGGATTTTCTAGCACTTGGATAGCTGTCCAAGTGCAAGCACATAAGTCATGACACCACTTTGTTCACTCAGTGGTCTGTAAACCATTCAGACCATGTTAGCAGGGAACCGTGTCTAAGCTTGTAAATCCTGCTGGGATGTACTTCATAGAGGGGTTGAGAGGGTCAGCTTCTGAATCTCTGAAGAATTTTGGGGCAATAAAATCTTGTGCAGTGCTTGGTCAGAGAGTGAGTGAACTAGCTCATGACCGTCTGCATCCAAGTGTACAGGGATAGATCAGCAAGTAACAGCAGGGGTGAAGTCAGCAGAGTGCCCCAGTGCTACACCCATTACTCTCAGATGATGTGTGTCAGCTGTGTTGCTGGGTGCAATTTCTTGTTGTGACGGCAAACACAGATTTTTTGGTGTAACTGTTTGATTCTCACAATGTATCTGTACTGCTCTGAATGCTCAGTGCATCTGAAGTCCAGTGTTGCATGGCACCAATAAGCCCAGTGAAGTTCTTCCACACCGAGAGTTTCCTCTCTGTTCTGCCAACAGTTTTTGGTTCCTAAACAGGGGAAAGGAAACAAAACACAACTCAGACTATGACCTGCTACTTTTTGTGTCAGAAATTATCCAGTATAGGATGGTGCTTTCTGGTGTGAGATCTTAAAAAAAGTGTGCTCTGGAAAAACCCATGAAACACACCCTAACATGCCGTAAGGTTCAAGTGATTATGGAACATTTTTTCACCATCAGGGCCACACTGCTTTATTGTGTTGCTGTGCTACTCAGCACTTGTTCTTCACCCTAGAAGAACTTAGAAATGGTTCTTGGAAGTGGATCTCCAAGCATATGTGATGGAAAAAACTCCAGAAGTGAGGAACAAAAGGTTTCACAGACTTTTTGCTCCATTGGCTCTTGTTCCCAACATTAATGAGTTCAACTAGAGTTGAGGAACTTGTTCAGTACTGCAGTACCCAGAAGTTTACATTTCAACAAACATACAATATGAACAAAGGAGACAAAAAGAACAGAGAAAGGAAGGATATGGCTTCAAACAAATGAAGCCAATATAAGTCAAAATATAACTAAAGAAAGAGAGGAAGAGTAAATCATTTAAATAAGTGATATTAGCCACAAAGCCCCGAATGAATATGGGGAAAAAAAGAACAAATGGGAATTATTCATAGAAGCTCACACCCTCCTCTGGAGCCTGCAAACTACTGAACATGCTGAGGCTCTGAAGGCCCTTCTATTCCTAGTTCTAACCCCAGCACTGCACATAACATTCCTCATGCCCTGAGTGTGCTAATAGGCATTAGGGTCCCTGAGCACGCTCACCTGGGACCCCCACCCACATCCCCTCTGTCTACAGGCCCTGGGGCTCCATAAAGCTCAGACCTGAGAGTCCATTCTCTTTCAGAGTTGTGCCGGGTCTATCTGTCTGTCCACTCCTGCTTCCCTTGCTGGACCCTGAATTGCATTGTCGGTAGGCTGTTGCTAAGCTCCATCCCCTCTATTTCCTGCTGCAGCCTTAACTCAAGCCTTGCTTCCATCTGCTCCCTGGTGGAGCGCCCGGACGGGCCCTGTGTGCAGCGCCTCTTCTGCCCATGGAGTTGGTGTGATGTGGGGCTGTGCCAGGCTGGGCTTGCCCTGGGCTCCTGCTCCTGCAGAGCAGCGCTGCCCGTGCTGCTGCCTGGCAGCACCAAGCACTGGTGAGCCACACAGAAAACGTGAGGTGTGAGCGTCTGAAATCCGCTTCTCTGCAGCTTCAAAACAAAGTGCTTTCCAGATCTAGAATTTCAGGGAGGAGGGATGTTTTTTCAAAATAATCTCTTGCAGATCAAGCTCTCAGGAATGGTCAAAGAATAATGAATGCCTGAGTTTCAGGTTTTAGCTTCCAAATGAGCTATACATGCACCAGAGACTTGTGCCGAGGGAGGGGAGAATGACATCCATTTTAGGGGAGATTCAGAAACTTACTGCCTTTAAATTAGAGTTACTACAAAAAGGTAAATTTCCTTCAGAATGGAATGACCATTCTGTGTCCAACTTAACAGAGCACACAGAAATGACAGGGAACAAGGTCTGTAGGATCCCTGTGTTTGTCTTGCAGGTCTGTGGAATATGAAGAGACTCATCAGCATCCTTCTGGAGTGAGCAAGCCTGTGACCTGGTGGGAATCAGGATTTGAAAATAATTTAATCTGCCAGAATTACATTAAAATCGAAATATCTCTCGAAAACATATAAACGTTAATGGAAAGGCAAATTGAGAACAGAATGTTCAACAAAAGGAGCAGTGTTGTTGTTTTCCACTCCAGTTGGATCCACTGATAATTCCCCTTGCATACTATAAAGCAGTAGTTGGTATGGTTCCATGTGGCTATTTTTTTGGTTTGGAGGTTTTGGTTATTTTAAAATGTCTTCGCTCATAACTATTGATTTAGAAAACAAAAACCTCTTAATCACTCAAGAGTTAAGAAATAGAATTAGGACTGTTGAGGCCATTATAGTTCAATCCCTGTGTACATTATGAGATAGTCTTTAATTACATGATCTCATCCTTTGTTTTCCCACAGGAATGCCTCATTCAGTGTGCAGGATGAACAGTGCTTGGAATGAATCAGCACAACACAGTGAAAGAGTCTGTTGTTTGCAAGACTCATCTCAGTTTTGTTGAGGAAGTTGGGATATGTGTTTCGAATGAGTTGGGATGTCAAGAAAAGAAAGGATGGTCTTGTAGCTGAGGAAACTGTGTGTTGCCCTGGAGAATGAGTTTCTGTCACTGTCTTTGCTAAAAAGATCCTGTGAGGTACTGTTTTGGGAGAGAAAAAGCAAAACACCTAATTTCCTGAGAAATCTGAGGGCATGGGTCCACATTCTGTACTACCAATATGAAAAAAAGTGTTGAATCCCATGATTACTCCTTCTTGCACTTTGGAAAAATATAATGTGCAATCACTTTACAAGTTGTTTTGCAAGGGAGTTGTATAAATGTATCTTGTGCTTTCAGTGCACCATATTCTACACTCATTGTAGCTACTAATAACAGTTATCTGTATACGTATATCTAATATTTAGTCAACTTTTAAATAGTAAACTAGAAAAAGTTACTAGGAGTTAGTTAGCCTTTGGTATTTGTGGATATGAAATAGTAGTGCAAACTACCAAACATATTAATCACAGGTTTCCTAATTTATTATGACAACTTGCATTTATCTTTGATACTCAGATCTATATCCTACTAGAGTAGCTTCAAACTCTCTGTGAAGGACTTGTTTTCTTTTACAATGCTTTGAAATAATCTAGCTTCTTTTCAAAGGGATTCTTTTTAAATCACAACCAGAATGAAAGCGGAGTACCAGCTTTCAAGAATTCAATTTGCATCTGGTCTGTTCTCCATGTACCTCACTGTGATTGCCCTTTCCATTTCAACACCTACTATTAGACATCAATTTAGCCAATGCTACCATGATGCAGTCAGAATTAATTTTTCCTCATTCTAGAACAAAGTAGAAGTAATCCAGTTGCCCTCTGTTCCTGTGTAACTAGGTTTTACTTAGGAAGGGTTTAATCAATGAAGAAAGAGTAGGATCCACACTGCACTTAAAAGCTGCACTGAAGGCTCCAGTCTGCTCAGATGAATTATTACTAAAATGGGAATATGATATTTCTTCAAATCATAGTATCATAAGATCAAAAAAGATATTTTTCCTCCTTATCTCTGACATCCTCAAACTCTGTCCCTTCAGCAATACAAACAGGATCTCTGTGTCATAGCTCATAAGGGGATTTCCATCTTTCTTAGATATTATTGGTTTCTAGTCCTCATGCTTTGAAGTCACTGCACTGAAAATCACATTATTGTTTTAGAGTGGAATATCAACCTGAGATTCCCAAAAATTTTATTCTTATTTTCTAAGTGATTAAATACTTGGCAAATATTCCCATCATCACTTATTACATGACAAAATGTAATGTGAATGGCAATACATTAGTAATCTAAAAATACTTCCTTGCATTGAGCATTTATCCAATTTGTTATAACTCTGCATTTTTAGCAGTTTGTTTTAAGGATTTGAATGTTTAAATACTTTAAAAAAATTTAAGTAAGAATTTGGAGTTTGGATTGACAGCAAAAAATAAAGGAAAAGGTAACAAAAAGTGAGATCTATCTGATGGCTCTGCTGGATTCTAATATATTTTAAAGTCATAAAAGGTTATCTTGCTTTTAAAGAAGTTATCCATCATAGAAGCTAGGCAAAATCATAACCTTGTATCAGATGTTTTTACTTAGGTTTTTAATTACAGCAATCAACCTTAGCTGGGGATAATA
The DNA here is from genome assembly GCF_027477595.1 of Haemorhous mexicanus. Classification (NCBI taxonomy): domain Eukaryota; kingdom Metazoa; phylum Chordata; class Aves; order Passeriformes; family Fringillidae; genus Haemorhous; species Haemorhous mexicanus. The sequence continues at coordinate 38,143,638 of NC_082344.1, forward strand.
AAGATTGAGCTTTATGAGAATATCCCAGGGTTGAGGAGGATCGGGCTGTGGCTGTGATAGTGAGCATGGCAGTGTGTGCACTCAGCACGGAGGGACAGAGCAATATCTCTGACACTGCAGCATAAGCAGCCTGAGCCACAGAGGAGTCAATCCAGCTGAGTAAGTGAGGCTTCCAGCCAAGGGTATTCTCAACAAAGCAAAGCTCTGCTGGGTGCCACAATGTAAGATGTAGCTTCAATCAAACTTCTCCAAAACAAGGATATTGGATTTGGAGGGCAGAGAATGACTTAGAGAAGGCCAGTTAGGCAGCAAATCAACAGAATAACCTCTATGACTTATGTACAAAAAGCTGTGCATCTTCCAGTAGTCTCCTGAATCTTATGTTAGAATCAAATTACAGCCTGAGGAAAAAAAAAAAAAAAAAAAAAAAAACCAAAACCAAAGGGGGGGACATTTCTGCCTCATCTCCAGATTCTCTTATTCTTATTAAGAGTAATAGCTATGGGCCATTTCCAAATGGTCAGAGCCATCTGTTTCCTTAAAACTTTCTTTGGATGAACTCTGAGAAGTGTTACTTTGATTTTTCCTATATCCTGTATCAACTATAGCAATCTGATGTAATTCAGGTGGAGGCCAGTATTTCTAAATCTGTCATGACAATGGGACTGTGTTGAAATAAATTAATTCAAAAATAATAATTGACCTTTTTGTCTCATTGTTACTCAGAGATGTACAACTGCAGATACTATGACAGATCAGGTGACATCAGCTTTTCCTTAACACTAATATTAGTTCTTAGCCTGGGGATATAGAAAGTTCTGTGCAATTCACTGCCTTCTTTCTGAATGATCAAATCTCTTTGTATGAGAAGGGCTATAAATACTCTCTTTGTTTACTCTGAAGCCCAAGGGCAAATCTGTGATAGAGACAAGATTCTGCAGCCACAGAGTTATAGAGAACTCAGCATTCTACTGTGCCATTAATAGGAGCTTCTAAGTACTTTTGAGACGACCTAAAAATAAGCCAGTGTAGCTCTACAGTTTTATGGACAAATTTATTAGAGACATGGTGGGAGGGGGCCAGAGAAGACAAAAAGTTATATGCAAACAAATCTTTAGAAGCAATGTTTTCTAAAGGGTGTGTGTTATGGAAATACATAGGTAAAATCTGCACTCAAGTACATGCCCAATGTGAAATCCACAAATAAATTAAATTCCCTAACTCAAAATATTGGTTATGAGCCAGCCTGTGCTGAGAATCAAGCAGCATCTAATCAAGGTGCTTTTCACTTGCAGTGAAGAAGGATAAATCCAGTCTAAATAGATTCTGAGATTACCACTGCAAAAACCCCACAAACTCTCATCTGTTCCATTTCACTTAGACCAGCTGAGACTGCCCACAGTCAATGGCTGTAAATAGTACTTGACTTTATGAATAGATAAAGGTACAGCAGCAGGTTCAAACCTGTAAGGCAAATGAAATATTGGGCTACTCAGACCTCCCTGGGACACAAATTCCATCACATTCATGGACCAAGCAGACAGATCATATGTTCTCTTTGGAACTCTCTTTGAAAAGTGGATGGAATTTCTTCCTTTATTATTCCTTTTGGGCAGTGGTGTCAGACTCTCTTTACAGATTTAATGTCATTCTTGAGCAGTTTGCAGACTTTTTTTCTTGTGTTGATTTTTTTCTTAGGTACTAATTTTTTTCCCACTACTCTTACAGGAACCTAAAATATCCCTTCAAATGATTTTGAAGTGCTCTCTTAATAGTCTCCTGGAAAAAAGGCTCTCCATTCCTTTCATAAAAAGAATGGAATATATGCACCATTTCAAGTAATGCTCATTGAGCTTGTAATAATGTCATTGATTTTTTTTTTTTTAATTGAAAATATCTTGCCTCATAGATGCCTGGATTGCGTTTCTCTTTCATGGGTATAGGAGGTTGATAATAATTTTGTTTGACTATTTAATTAATATCATTCTTCAATCACTCTTTCTGCCTGAGATCCCAGAAACAATGCTTGTTGTTATGCTTTATTTATGACCTTGTACTTCATACAATTCATTTTCATCCAATTACTATTACTTTGGCTTCCAAGGTCATTCACTTCTAGTATGGTAGTACAATTCTCTTCTGCGTGGATAATTCATCTCAATAATGTATTATCAGCAGATCTCAGCAGTAGATTTTCTTTTGTATGATAAGTTTATGAATAAAAGTATTAAATAATATTTGCCTTGTAGTGACTTTCTGAGAATTCCATTAGAAAATCAAAAGAACTTTCTTGGGTCCAGTTTACTGTCTGTGTAAAGAAGGAAGACTCACAATTAATTTAGCATTTATTTAACTGAATTGTTGCTCCTTGCAACATTTGAGAAACATTTGCAAAGCTTATATGAACTGGGTGTTTGCATCTATACAGTTGATATTTATTTGAAAAATAACTAAAATAAAAAAGGTTTTAAAACTTCAAATGGGCCTATTGGAAAACAATATAGGGTTTTGCTGTACATTTATTTTGGTAGTGAATCTTTTAGTCTGACTTACGTGGTAGAAAAACTGGCAGAGCACAAGTTGTCTTTCATGTGGAAAATGACAAGTCTGCATGTCTTCTTTATTTGAGAAGAAAAAAATACAGTTCTCTATAACAATATAAAGCAATGCTGACACCTACAGAGAATGTATGTAAATATCAACTTACAATTTGCATTTTTTGTGAGAATTTCCAGAATTATTTGGTAAAGAACAAATTACTTTAGAAAGCTTTTATAACAATTCAGAAAAAGTTAGATCTTTATTTTCTGCTTAGATCAGTCTTCAGTAAATTAGATACACAAATCCGAACATAAACTATATGCTTTAAAAATGATATAATTTACTTTTAGCAATATACACTTCCAATTGTATAAAAATATTTTTAAACAAATTGATTTGTGCAGCAGTGAAAGACCCAACAGCCTTGAACCAAGCCATGAGCCTGATGTACATTGCTGGACAGAATCAGGTTTACTGTTTCTGATAGACTGTTTGCCCTCCCCTCTCTCAGTGTGACACAGCAGGATTATATTGCTATTTAGAGGGTTTGCAGCCTCTCTGCTCAGCCAAACAGCTCTACAAAAACTCCTGTGTAGTAGGTTGCCCAGATGTGGTGCAAAGTTAAAGAAAAATTAGCCCAGCAGATTGAGGAGATTTTGTAGAAGGGACACAGCTCTTTTACTATTTGTTCACTCATGTACTATTATGGGTTTTGCAAGCTGTGATATTCACCACATTGCTGCAGGAAAGTGAACTCCTTTCTTTCCTTTGAAGTATATAATAGATTGGTGTTTTAAATACATAAAAGAAGCATAACTAACAATGACTTTTCCACACTAGTCATTTTCTCAGAGGCAATACACAGGTTTGACAGTATGTTGCTTAAAGTGGTGATTTAGCAAAGTGAGCAATGGATAGGAGGCACTAAACCATGTAAAAGAAACTTTGGAAAAATAGGAGATGGCAGTTGTAGGCTTGTCTAACATTCATATTATCCGTGCTCCCATTATGCAAACCTCTGTGAAAAATTCAACTCTGAAAGAAAATCGTTTGAGTGAGGTCAAAGTAGGCTTTTAAATCTGAACTGCTGAAGATCTTTAACTCCTAGTTTTGGTTGTAAGCAGATGAAAACTTCTGGGAAGACTGACTAGAAGGCTTGAATTTGAGTCTAGTGGGTTTTAGAAAGCTACGAATCAGAAGATAATTCTATTCATCAAAGGCAAGCCATAATTATTTTGATGTAAAACACTGAATAAACCCCCCTCAATCTAGGCCTCTACTGCTACTTTAGAAATGAATACAACACAAGAGATTAATGTGTGTCTTTGAAAACCAGGTGCATTTCATATCCTGGAATCTTTTAATCTGACAGATAACAGCGCTTCTCCAGTAAGATAGTCAAGATCTTCCCACTGAAAAAGGTATATTATGTGTATTATAATTCCTATTGGATAATCACACTAATAAGAGTTCTGGCATGTTTATTTTTAGCATTAGGTAGAATTGTTTGCATGTTTTATTTGTTAATTGCAGGCATTAAAACAGCAGACTCTCCCCTTTCTAATAGCTGTGGCCCTACAAATGTATGTGCAGCACATCTCTGTATGGAACACAGTTTGATATTTACCATTCTCTGTATATACAAACACATTCTGGTGCACGCACACCAACTTGATCTTAGCTGAAGGAACTGAACCTAGTTAAGAAATGCCCTTTCCTCTTCAATAATTGCATGTTTACATTTTCAGCTTTTAATTCATGTATGTGCTTAGAACAGAACAAATCATTGTTTTAAACCCTATTGTTCTGGGGGATCTGAGCATGATGACAACAGCATAAAGCTTAGCTTGCAAATTTGCATGCTGTGAGACTAACTTCTCACCAGTGTTTTCCTAGCACCAGTGGGCAAACAAACACATTTCCCTACCGATGGTTGCTATTTGCAAAGGCTTAGGCCTTACATGCGGATAATTAAGTGGCAGTGGAGCCGGCAGTTTTCCTTCTGTCTTTCTTTCTTTCTTTCCTGGGGTGATGTGTAGAAGATGAGTCCCGTCTCTCGCCTCTCCCTCCACGGTCTTGAGAGTTTACAGCAGCTTTTTGTGAAGTTGCCACACAATCGGCGCATTGTTTCGAAGCAAGCAAAGGCAACGCGTTATGATGTTTTTATAGTAGCTTTCAGTCAGTTAACGGGGGAAGCGGAAATCCCACGGGAGATGTTTTGCCCGCGACCTGGAAATCGCCGGTGCCTGGCGGGAGCCCGCCGGCGCTGGCGGCCCGGGGCGGGGGCAGGGGCGGCCCCGGCTCTCACTAGGGGTCGCAGGATGCCAAAAAATCACTGCTTGCTCGGAGGGCAGGGATGCCACCACACGTCTGCACCTCACCTCCAATGCCATCGCTTCCAAACTGGGGGCGATTCGTGGGAAAACGCTCAAGCGTCGGGACGGTGTCGGGGCCGTGCGCTGCCCTCTCTCCCGGTGGTCCTGGCTGCTTGCTAACACCGAGCTTTGCTCAGGACAGGAGGGCTGGTCTGGGAAGACGGCCCATCTACTTACTATTAACCACATGTGGTGGGTGGGTAATCTGTAAAAAAGGCCTGTTGCTTGGACAGGTGAGATTGTTTTTGTTGCAGACCTTAACCTGGACATAAACAGCAAACTTCGTCAGGGAGTATTTTCTGTATTATGCTCATTAAATGCTCACTGTTGAAAATTAATAATAAATGTTATTTATAAGTACCAGTTTCTTTCACACAGAATCCTTGCTTGTGGCATTTTATCACTTCTCTGGCTAACTGCCTGATTAACTGAATTATGTGTACACTGTCTGAAAAACTAATGTAGGCTACTTCAACACGATTCCTTGTTAATGTTCTGATACTAAAATATAATCACAGATTGGGTTTCAGAAGAGAAACCCAGCTTCCTTGTCTAGTTTGCCACCGCTTTTTAAACCAAACCTCAGACACGTTCCAATATATTTCCCCAACAAACATATATTCTGTTCCTGCGGTGGCACTGATGATGGAAGTTACAGAAAGAAATGTAACAAGTGATAACAACCAAAGATCCAAATTTACTGATGGAGACACCTGGCACACTGATCTGTCCATTAAAGTGAATGGAACCTGGACAGGAGTAGAGAACTTGTTACAAGTACATCAAGCGGCTGTATTAAAATCAAATGAAATATGCAAATATTAAAAACTATTCAATAGTTTGACATTTGACACCAAAGAAATAATTACTTATAAAGATAAAAATGAACTGACAGTAGCAATTTCTATAGAGAGCTGAGTGACAAAGTAATGGGTTTCAGCATATTTGTGACAGGCTACTCCTGTAACCATAATACAGAGAGAAGGAAACAGGTTTAAGAAGGAGGAAAAGTAGTAGTAGGAGAGTTTCCCACAAAATGAAGGCTGCTTGAATCATTTAGAAGTGATGATCTTTTGCTTTAATGTAGGTTAGTCTTAAACCAGGAATATTTCTGATTGTTTTCACTGCTAGCATTTTGTGCAAAGTTTATCTGCAATGTCTGTCCTGCAAACTGATACTCATGTAGCAGTACCACTGAAAAAGAGGATCCATGCAAATACAAATTTGGCCATGGTGTATGAAGGTAGGGAGTTTTTTAGATGCTGGAAATTAAGTACAATTTTTATATGGTAAGTGCAATTCTTTCACAAATAAAATGCACATGCACACACATGCTTAAAAAATAAATCTTACCTGTTGTGCAGTTCTACATAATAATAAACAGGAATACAAATACAGTACGCCTTGATTCTTATGCTTCGTACTCAAAGATTCTGAGTTGTTCATGTATTCAATGTTTTAAGCCTGTACTCATAAAGTAAGGGCTTCAGTGACTAATTTGACAAGGGCATTCCTGCCAGCACATGGGAAACACAAACTTAGATGTCTGGAGAATGTATAATAAATCCGACTCTTCAGAAAATCCTTACTGCTTTTGCAGCGAGAATGGATTCTATTAAGTGCAACAAAGAGCTGTGCATGCACAAGTGGTGCCTGGGACCTCTTTCACCCTTTTCTTGGAAAGATAAAAATTTTATGTAAATGCTGGTTCCAAATTCTGGAATTAATTTTGGAAGTGCTTTGGTCTCAGAGTTTAGTTTGGGTGCTTTATATTGAGTATTCTTAGATATGTGCCCCCAATTGACAATAGCTACCTCTGGTCAGTCCTCTGTGACATCTCTAGTATTGCAAATTATATAGCTTTGAGGTGGGGGGGGGGGCAAAAAATGAATTGCAAGAGCTTAGTAGTGTAATCATGCTGAAGGAAAATTATACTAAAATGGCTGCAAGTTAAGCTCAAATTGTAAAACATATGTGTATTCCTGTGAAATATGTATTATTTACAGCAAATATTGATTGTGCTGGCACAAAACTATCACCATAGTGAGTGAAAGAGCATTCAGCTTTAGAATACAATATAATCCCTGAATTCTCCAGACGGAGGTTATTAATTATTGCTGCATGGTGCATCAGTGCCTTCTTTCAAAAGAAGCCCTTGCTGGAAAATGTTCTATTGTAGTAAAGAGGAACTGACAATAAGCAGAGTGCAAATAATTTTGGAGAGGGCTAGATAATGTGGATGCAATTAAATCAGTTTTGCCATACACATTTATGATCTTATGATACTGAAGATAAGAAAGAGGTGCCAAGTAAGACACCTTAGGTATATAAGGATTATTTTTTTTTGATAGCTGCACCATAAAATTCACTGGGTATTTTGCTATCTAGATTAATGAAAAATATATGTTAGATGTTGTTGAAAAAGGTAAAAGTTCTCTGCTGTTTAGAGAACTTTTATAAGCATTACCACAGCTAAAACAATGCTGCAAACTACAGGACAATATTTCTGTCATTGATAGTGCTTGTACCATAGTTCCATGCTGCTTCCTGTAAGACAATTGCCATTCTTCTTCCCGCGTGCTGGTGATAGACCTCATTTATCTTCAGTGAGCCAGAGTTAGAGGAATACTTGTGTCTACATAGACGCCCAATTAGGGCAAGGTTCCTCTGTTTGCTTGGATTCCTTCCCTCCAGTGTCACTGTTACATGTTTTCTGCCATAAGTGCCAGAGATGTTACAAATGCTAAATTAAAATGCAAACTAAACCAGAGGGTTTTCATCTGAGTGGCTCATAGCTCAAAACAGTGACTCCTGTTTGTCAAGGTGCTGAGCTGCTTTGTCTTCCAGAAATGAATGGAAGATCAAAATGCTCAGCAGTCACTCAAGATCAGGCTCATTAGAGGCTTTCTTCTGTCAAAAATCATCCACTGACTCCCAGCTATGTGACAGTGTGCTGAATACTGGAGGGTAAGATTAACCCTGTACACCTAGTCAGTCTAATAACAAATGTCACTTCTGAGTCGAACAGCAACACTTGTTCATAGAAGAGCAGGTCTGGGAGTAGTACTATCATTTTTATATTTTATTACACTTACATTATCATAGAATTGCCAAAGAAACTATGTTCACCAGTTACCAGTGTCTCGAGTGATGACTGATAAGTGACCCTGATCAGCTCTGATACAAATCAAACGCAAATGTACTGCCAACTTTGACAAGGAGCAGCATCTTACAAAGCTGAGAATTGGATCCTGAATGATTTATCAACTTGTAAACATAAACTGCAAACTTCAAACCAAACAGCTTTCAGCTATTGTTTTTTGGGGGTGGGGTGTTGGTTTTTTTTTTTTTTTTGTTTTGTTTGGTTTTTGTTTGTTTATTTTATGTTAGACAATAAAGTAAACCAAACAAAATCAAGTTAGCAAACATTTAGATGCCAGATTTTCATCTGGCAACCTCTATCTTCTGAAGAACTGCAAACTAAGCTCTGCTAAGCTCAAAACTCATAGACTTTGGTTTTTTAATTAAGAGAAGGTCAGGATGCCTCCTAATACTTGGAATGCAGCTGTTTTCAGACAAGTGAATATTTAATATGACCTCTTATACTAACCTCCTAGCTTTGAACATTGCTTTAACAATTAAGCTCTTCTGGCCCTGTGTTTAAAAAGCTGTCCACAGCTACTGCAAATTGATTTATTGCTTAATGAGGATCAGGGATGCTGAGCAAACACAGAACAGTTTCCAATTTAAGTAGTGCACCAGTGGTTTTGTTGTTGCTGCTTGATTACTTGTTTTAACATCAGTATATGTTCTCAATGTGGTATTGCTCGCTGCAGCTTTTAGAGGATTAAAAATGGAGAGAGCATAACACAAATCATGTTATAAACACAGTACAGTTGGTTATCTAATATTAATTTTTCTTGACAATCTCTGCTGGTAGATATTTTTTAAGTTGCTTATGTACCTTTGCCTAATTTTGAAGATTTGGCAGGAGATTTTCCATGCTAGTGTCAGCTATGAGCTGATTTTCAATTTTAATTTCTTCATCAATCTTTCTTTCAGAATGTTAGCTTAAACTATCAAGGTATTTGAAAATGAAACATGGAAATAGACGAGTTTGATCCTAATAAAAAATCACAGCAGTATTTTTGGAAGGGCTTCAGTATGGTCAGCCTGTAGGAAATGTAAAAGTTAAATCTTGAGCAGAATAGAAAGAAGAAGAATATCCATCCTTATGTAAAGAGATGTATCCTTTTTTTTCCTGTTAACATTGGTATGGACTTACACATGACCACAGCCAGCCTTGAACAGATGCAGTTTTAACAGCTCCCTTACTCAAGTGTGCCACCTGCAAGTGATCATTTTGAGCAGTGCCTTGCTTGGATCTGTAACTTAACTGAGAAGAAGCCATAATTCCAGATGCTTCATCCACCTCAGCCATACCTGTGGGATGGAGAGGGGAAGGTTGTCTCACTTGAATAGATGGGGAGGAAGAACTGATTTTGCAGCATAGTAGAGCCAGCACAGAGCTCCTGAGAAAGAATGCAGGGTGTGATCAGGAGAAATCAGCAGTGGGAGTGACAGACGTATTTTGGGACAACAAAATTTTTCATGTAAGGAAACTGTGCCTGAGAAGTAACAGAGTGAAGAGGTAGATGGAAGGTAGCAAAAAAGTAAACACTGCCTCAACAGCAATGTAAGGACTGGAGCAAGGACTTTTTCTCTGCAACTGGGAAATACGGTCAAGGAGCATGAGCAGCTTTGTGGTGCACACCTGGAGTAAAGAATAGACAAGGAGGGTGGATGTCAACATAACTAAAAGTTAAATCAGGAGAGAAGACAGAAGAGAAAGATCAACTCGGTAGAGGGAGTGAAAACAAAACAATAGCGAAAACAACAACAAAAGTACCCTGCATAGCTAAAGATGAATCTGAGTGAGAAGTCCCAGAACAAGATTAAAGAAAAGTGCAACAAGGGCAGCTGGAATTGGGATGAGAATCAAACACAAGCATTAACTAGATAAGAAAAACAAAAGTGGGATCAGCCAAGACTGAAGAGAGAATAAAGACAGGTTTGAAATAACAAGAAAAGATAAGGCAAAGCATGGACATGGGAAGCAAGCAGATGGGAGTGTGCTATTTAAAAACACCCTCTCCCAGAGTTTGGAAGGAATCCCAAGATTCTCTTCTGCCATGAAATCCAGTGGTGAAGAGAGAAACATCTTTTCAAGTGCTGGGCCAAACACAGCATGACATATTCATGCTAACAGGTAATGTGTTGAGGAGCAGGAGATTCAAAGCAGTGGATGAATTATGTGGGTATTATTAATGATGGGGCTGTTGCTGGCAGGAATCTGACTGTGTTTATTCTAGAAACTGAAGGAAGCATTGAAGAAAAAGAATTATGGGAAGACAAGCGGTGTCAAAAGTCTTGAGAGAGCTGAGCAGTTTGAAATTCGTGTCTTAGCTCTTGTCTCTGCCACAGAGTTCCTTGATAGAGTTGGTTCAAGGCTTTTAAATTACACTTCTTGATAGTTTGCTTCTCATTTTCAGATGCTTGAAAACTCCAGAGTTTGATTAGTTAGTCACTGACTGAAATTGCTACAGCTGAAAGCAGTGGGAATCAGGCCTTGAAGAAATAAGCTTTTCTATAGTGCCAAGTCCTGACAGGTCTACAAGATATCAAACCAGGTAATCTGTAACTGTTTCTCAAATATAATATTAATATCCTGTCATAATATCCCCTCATCTGAGAGGTGTATTATAAAACTAAAATAGTTTAAATTTTTGAAGCCCATGAATACTGTAGCAACAAGCTCCATAAAATGCCCATGAGGAAATTAATAACCCTGTATGCAGAACAGGATCTGAATAAATACATAATGAATAAAGCATGGGGCATGCTTTCAAAAGTAAAACACAAAACAAAACATTGAAGGGCTTTTTGTTAATTAAGCACAGAGGTTTGCAGGAAAAATTATATGTGAACATGCAGTGAGCAGCTTTCATAATATACGAGTACATGTAGGAGAGAAGGGAGAAGTATGGTTTCTCTGGTGAGCTCACTGCTGTTATGATCATGAGTGCTTGATTTTTAACTTCAAAAGTTTGATTTTGGTTTATAGATTCACTCAGTATAGTGTTACAATTGTGTATGTGCATGTTTGTTACCTGTAGACACTTTATTTGTCACAATGTGCTTTCAGCTTCAGTATTTCCCTACAGAATGACCACCTGGGGAGTGGGAAAATACTTAAACATAAAGACAGCTGTCTCAGACGTGCTCTAGGTAGCTCAGAGTGAACATATTTATCAGGAGATAAGGCAAGAAGGTAACCAGCTTCTGCAGAACTTCTCTGTTTTAGCCTCCTGAAAAGTCCCATGAGTCCTGGTCCCAAGGAGCTGACCCACCACGGTCTTCAGCCTTCAAAGCCTTAGGCATGTGCTGAGCTTGATGTTTGTGAATAAGCCCATTGTGTCCACCCACCTAAAACTCCACACTAGATGGAGGCCTAAGCAGCAGACAGATAGCCAAAGAATGAGGAGGAGGTGTGAGCAACGATGTTTCATATGTATTTTTTTTTTTTTTTAGTTCTGTGATTGTGTTTGTCTTTCGTACATACTTGTCCCTTTTTTAAAGTTTTTTTGGTTTTGGTTGTTTCTTTTTTGTGTAGGAAGAGCTGAAAAGCCTCCAGCATTCTGGATTAGAAAAAATTAGTAACAAATAAATATATATATAAAAATACCACCACCACTTTTAACATAACTACATTTACCATCATCTCTGTCCCTGTAATATACCCACAAACCAGGAGATTTAAAAGAAAAGGGAAAATGGTTTTGTTGTTACTGTTGTTGTGTTCTTTTGGTTGGTTTCCTTCCAGCTTAAGCATTCTGTCTTCCTGGCTATGTATTCGTTTCTTTGGAAACGGCTGTAGGATGGATTTTTGATTGACTGTGTTGTCAGATGGATTATCAGAGTTGTGAGCTTTTTGGAATGGTAGACATGAATGTGTGATAAGGAAAAAATATTTTTTACTTAAAATGTTTCAAAAATTTGCATCATGAAAGGAGTTAGGTTGAATAATTAACAGGTTACTTCTGGAAAAAAGTTTTTTTAATGTGGAACAGTTTGGTTACTAGGAAAAAATTCTTTTAATATAAAGAAAGCTTTTTACTAATGCGACTGATGGGAATATTAATACCTAAGTAATGTTGAATAGTTTCTGCAGAGCTGCAATGCATATTTTAAAGAGTAATTCTAATGTGTAGCTGCTCTGGGTTACAAGCAGAAAACAGCTTTTACCCTGACACATACACACATTTGTTACAGCACTCATGTGCCCAGATTTCTGCATGACTCCCATCTAGCGTTTCTGGGTTTGTTTCCTGTCTTAGACAGGGCTCTGCAAGGCCAGCTGTCCTCAAGGCTGTGAGTGCTTGGTGCTGCTCTGCCTGTGCTGGGGATGCTGAGGTCGGGGGCAGATTGAGGCTGAAGGTGACGTCAGTGCCTACCTTGCTGGGAGAGTTAATCTCCTGCTGCAGAGGCTCTAATAATCTCATCACTTGGGAGACTAGCATGCTGAGGATTGCATGTTGTACATTCCTCTTCTTGGGCTGTAAAGCAATCAGCAAAACCAGTGTTTCTAAAGCTCTGTTGACAAACATGTGCCTGCTAGACAGAGACTGCTCCCTTTTTGGGCTGGAGGTGCAAAGGCACAGGAAAGAAAATGAACTTTTTAAAGGTGTGTATATATGAAGCAAAGCAACAAAACCAGCTTAGGGGGACCCACTTTTTCAAATGAGCATGCAATTAATAACACTGCAAAATAAGCTGCCTCCTTTGTGGGCAGAAAAAAATAACAGAAACCATATTTCAGATTGGCAAAACAGCCCGCCAAACCATGACACTGCAAACAGAGGTAGTCATCATCCCTGACACTGCTCTGAGGGGCCGAAAGAAAGGGTCTGATAACTTCCTTGGAGTCAGTTCCAAGTGTCTGAGGTGGCCGGTCATACAAAGTATATTGAGGAAGAGAGGAAAAGAGCAGGCCACAAGTTTCCCAGGCTTTTCTTTCATCTGGGATATGGTGCTTTTTGAGGGCTTTATGAAACACAGCAAACTGAACTGCTGGGACAAAGATTGCCTAGTGAAGGTTGCACCTTTTCAGTGGCAGCTACCCATTCTTTGGCTTTCAAGTTTGCAGCAGAAAGACTGAGTTAGGAGCAATGTAGACACAACCTGCATGCCAAAAATATAAGGAAGCACATGGATGCTTCAAAGACACTGACGCTACTCGGTGCCAGACTTCTTAATATTGTTAAACGCCTATTAGCTCTGTCTTAACCGACCTTTCCAGTTTTAATATTATGACCTGCCGAGAGTGCCTATCTATAGCAGCACTAACCCTTCATTCGCCGGACGGCAGGGGCAGACGCAGACTGTCCGGGTAGGCACTACAGGTTTCGTCATCCGAAAGGCACCTTGCCCCCACCCGACCCCCGTATTTTGGGGGCAGCTAAGTCTTGACAGCGGCGATAGGAAGTCGTGTCCCGTCCTTCCTTCCCTCGAAAGCTGCGATAGCACAGTGTGCCCACCCGGAGTTTGCCTAAGTGCTTTCGGCATGCCCCGCGGAACCTGGAGCGGCCCGCGGGGCTAAGGGGCGCGCCCACGGCGCTGCCTGCGCTCCTGGCACAGCCGGGGGAAGGGACTGGCTCCGGATTTCCACCCCTGCCACAGAGGGAAGGCTACCGGGAAGTGCTGCGGAGAGAGCGAGCCTGTGCGGGCTTGGACGTGAGAGAAAGACGCAGTCGCTTCTTCGCGGCAGCGCTTTCAAAAGCCTGTGTTAAATGTGACACCCCGGCGACACGGGAGCAAAAGAAACACCCCTCTACCCGCCCCTCGTCGTCCCCCCCGCCCTTTTCCATGGAAACTCGTAAAAGTAGGAGGAGTAGAGTTTGCTACGGAAAAGTCTCACCTTGGTCTGAAACAGTTTTTCAAGCGTTTCTGCAGGATCGGAGCTGCCCGTTTCGGGGGAGGGGAGGAGGCAGGCAGGGAGATCTCTAGCTACCTATACATGTATACATATATTTTCCCCCCGCTTGATCTTATTTTATTCCAGCAGCACGTATCTCTACCCCTCCTCCCCCTCCCTCTCCAGGTTGATCGGCTGAAATGAGGCTTTGCGCACTGATCCCTTCTCGGGCTTTAAAACAAAACCCGGCCCCGCGCAGCCGGCGGCAGCTCGGGGCGCCTCGGCGCTGAAGCGCGGCGGGGCCGGGCGAGGCGAGGCAGGACACCGCGGAGCGGGGCGGTGGCTCCCGCGGAAACTTCGCTTGGAAAATAAACCTCCACCACTTTCCTGGAGATCCACGTGAGAGCAGGAAAGCCCGACTGCAAGATCTCTGCGCTGCTGCTGCATGCTGCAATTTTACTTTTTGTTTGCCTTGATTATTTTTTTTTCCTGTTTGTTTGTTTGTTCTTACTTTCATTTTGGAACCGGCTCCCAGCTGCTTGGCTGAACTTCTGGAGACCAGTGGACCTTTTATAATGCCTTCTTCTGTTTTAAACAAACTGTGGGCTCTTAAACTTTTCTCTTTCCCCCTCCCCCTCGCTCCTTAACCCCCACCCTTCAGCTCATGGGGCTAACACTGCAAAGCAGCAGCAGCAGAGGGGGAAATATACAGACACTGATTTATTTTCCTGTCTCCTAAATTGTAGTTAATTCTTCTTATCGTCCTCCTCAGCACCCATTTTCTCGCGCTTTTTCGGCTGCCGGGTGTCGATCTGTGCATTGTTTTATCTGATCTCGATTCTTTTGTTGTTGTTGTTTAAATGCCATGCCCTGCTTATCTAGAGAGAAAGCTATATGGAGATAGAGGCGTATAGTGAATGCGCGTGTGTTTCCATAAGACACACTATCAAGGGAGCAGATCAGAAGCAGCCCGGATCCTGACCCTGACTGTATGAATAAGTAAGCAGGATGCTGACGACTGTGTGTTAGTTGCCTGTAAGGTTTTCGTAAGTTAAAGGGGGACGGAGGAGGGGGGACAGGACAGAGACAGCGCTTAGAGTATTTGTGCAGAGGGGGGCGAAACTCTGACACTTTGCTCCTTCCAGCATAGCTGCTGCCTCCCATCAGTAGAGCTCCGCGGTTTGCTGTAGTGCACCCCACCTCCCTCTCCCTCCTCCCCGCTCCCTTTTCTTCCCTTCCTCCTTTTTTTTTTTTTTTTTTTTCCTTTCTCTTTTCCCCCCTCTCCCCGAGGTAGTTTGCTGATGTGCAGCCCGGATCCATCTTCTGGCAGCACCAGCGGGACCGGGATCGGTGGCGCGGCGGTCGGCGGGCGCGCAGGGGGGCGCGGGCCGGGCGCGGAGCGGGACGCGGGCAGCAGCAGCCGCCGCCGCAGCCGCCTCCTCCTCCGCGGGAAGTTTGGCTGGGTTTTGACAGAGGCAAGGGGAAGCCCTGACAGACAGGATCTCCCGGACTGAGTCCACCCCCTGCGCCCACCCACACACCCAGCGACTTTACCCCGGCGAGGGGGCAGGGGGGGGCAGCGACGCTCATGCTCCTCACTCTGTGTCGCACCCGTCTGACTGGGGCTACCTAGGGAGCACCGTCTCTTGGAAGAGCCTCCAGGTGGAGAAGGAAAAACACACCAACCTCCCCCAAAACCTATGGTTTCTCCATCCCTTACCCTCCTTTCCCAAGCCGGCGTGGACAGCAGAGCCGGCCGCCTAGTTCACCCTTGCCCTGCTCGCCACCTCTCCGCCCGAGGGAGGATGAAGATGCTTTGCTGGAGGATGGCACTGTGGCTGGCCGGGTGGACTGTCTGCGGGAAGCCTTCTTCCTGCTCTGGCCTCGATTATGACTACACTTACGATTTCACTGAAGAGGATAAAGCCGAGGCGATAGATTATAAGGATCCTTGCAAAGCTGGTAAGTGACTTCCACGTCTAATGCAGCTCCCCGCCCCCTCCCCAGATGGTGACTTTGTCTCGGCTTTATTTACGCGGGGTGCGTGTGGGGGGAGTCCCGGGCTCACCTGCTCCCTCCCGGGGCAGCAGCGGCGAGCGCAGCCGGAGCCCTGCATCCAGCCGCCCTCGCTGGGTGAGGTACCCGGGACCTGCTTTTCTGGGACTTCCCACTTACTTCCCTACGGTCTCCGGCTGGGCTGGGAGAGGCGCGGCGGCGGGCAGGGCTGGACCGGCCGCCAGCGCTCCGCGGTCCCGGGGGCGTCGTGCCGGCCGAGGAGCCCTCGGGTCGCGGCGCCGCCGGAGCCGCGGAAGTTGCAGAGAGCATTTCGGCGGGGCTCGAAGGTGTCGAGGCGGGACTGCGCCCCACAGCACCAGCCGGGGACACGGAGCGGCCGGCCGGGCTCCTCCGGAGGGTGGTGGCTTCTCCCGGGGCCCTCCCTGCCCGCCCCCGCGGCGGGAGCGGGTGCCGCCTCCGCCTCCCTCTCGCCTTCTTCCCTCCCAACCTGTCGCTCCCCGGCCGGGCACCCCTTCCCGTGGGCCGCCGGCCGCCCCGTGGAGGTGGATGCCATAAGTGCGGGAGGGTTGCGCGGGGGTGGTGACTATCTGCCGGGCTTTCAGCCCGCGCGTCCCGCTCCCAGAACCCGGCTGGTGGTGCTGCGCGCTGGTGTTCCACAGCCTGTGCCGTGGTGCCTCCCGCCTGCTCGGTGCCTGATAGACTGTGCGGGAAGAGCTGAGGTACAGCCTCTTCTCGCTTTGTATAGTGGTTTTCTAGAATGTTTATCCTGCTGATTTAGGACTGCAGCTTCTTTAATGCCATTTACAATTCTTCGCCCATTAAAGTTATCAGTAACAAGAACTGACCTCAGGAACCGGGTTCACTGGTATTTCAGTAGACATGTGTATCTCGGTGATGCTTTTTTATCCTCCCCAAGGTGTTATCAACAACACTGGTTGTCCATTCCCAACAGCTCTACTGTTAAACAAGTGATCAAGTTTTCTAGCAGCCTCCTTTGCATTAATTAGTTATTTTATATTCTGAAAACTAGTTCAGCCAAAGGTTGTGTTCTCTATATCTATGTGGTTTTCTTTAATTTATTGAAGAGAATGTGTGGTGTACATATATGCCAAATATGCAGACAGTCTGTTTTTCTAATCACAAAAATATTTGGTTCCTAAGTGTGAATTGTTAGGTCTGACTTGCTTACAACTGAAGAATGTTCAAGTTCAAAAAGAACAGAAGCAACTGTAATCAAAACATTATTTTTCCCTCAATTAACACTCACAAATAAGTATAAGTAACTGGTCATTGTTAACCTGAACTCTTTTCTTCTGGCTTGTAATTATTTAAGAAGATTCATATGCATCATTTCATATAATGAGAAATGACTGTTTACTCTCAGTTTGCTGTGGGATTCTTGTTTCATAGTGGGAATAATTAGCAATTATAATTCATGATACTAAGTGTTTTGAGGTTATGCATGAGAGAAAGACAACAGTAGGAGACTGCAATTTGATCTGCATTGCCAATTCTCTGCCATCACTTTGTTTTGCCTGGAGAAAGAGGCATTTGTTTGGAAAATTTGGCCCATGGAAACATTTTATTGAAGTTCTTACTTGTGCCGCTTAGGGACAAGAGATAGGTAGGTGTATGAAGAGTTACCTGTGTGTGGCTCCTCATAGTCTTAAAAGCTGTCACTTTGAGGATGTCTATCCAGTAAAAAAGCCTTTTTTTTTTTTTTTGGTTTGCTTCTTAGTGTGTGGTAGTTCTTCAGAAATAAAAATGCACCTCAATGCTGCACACTGGGTATGTACCCATCATTTTTTAATAAAAAATTGAAAGCTGTATATATCAATGAAACTGATTCTCCAAGAGTATTTCCCAGTTTACTTTTCCTGCTAGACTTTCCTTAAAGGCTCCATTAATCTCAGCCTGTAAAGTGCCTGATCAAAGATGCTGGGAGCAGTGGGTGCTCAGCCTCTTTTAGCAGCACAGCCCAAGTGTGTGTTCTCCCCAGGTCAGCTCTCATCGTCTGGGGTGGGTTTTGGGCTCCCAGGAGTAAATTCACTGATGTCTGCCATTAGGATGGGTTCCACAGTGAGGCCCTATAGAAGGACAAAGCCAGGCTTCACACTCAGGGGTGTGAGACGTTCACACTCAAATTGGTGTGTCACTCTATGCGCAAGGAAACAGGATAAAATAAGAGAATTCTTGCTGAGATAAGGTATGCAGGCTTTGTAGATATAATTAACACCTGCTTTTACTGCATCTTGAGGGCCTGCAGCTGAGCCTGTAAAAGTGCTTTTTCTTTAAGCTGTTCAGGCTGGTCAGTTGGGTCAGTGTTTTCTGTTAGGAACCAGATATAAGTGAGTTTCTGCAGCTTAGCAAATGCCCAAAGTAATTTATAGTTTTACCTAGTTCAAAAACTTCAGCGATACCAGTGCAAAACTTAGACATGTTAGAATAATTTGACCTACCCCAAATATGCTGATGCAAGATTGTTTCACCTGTATTTTCAAAGTTATTTGCATTCAAATTTTCTCCAGTGAGTGGTGTTTGCTGCTTAGTTTTTTAGTGAGTACACTACATTTGCAATCTTGTGACAGAAAGCACTGCACATGAGGCAGTGAGATCCTTAGTTAGATGAAGTTACAATTCTATAGCTCCTTATAGATACCTATTTCTGTTGAATAAATGTTCTCTTGCTAGGTCCCTTTCTCCCTGTTTTATTGAGAAAAAACTGAAGGAGTTTACCAGAAACACAATGTGACAGCCTCTGAGGCGTTATTTATGGGTATTCTGTGGGGTTTTTTGTAGGTACTATATGTGTGTTTTAACTTTTTCACAAGGAAGGGATCATTTTAGTGAACGTGCCTGGAATCACACTGTTGCTTTGACTTAAAACTCCCAGGAGCAGCACAGTGCAGGATGCTACAGAGGCTGAAAAGTACATTTTCTTACAGTATTTCCAGCTTTGTGAAAAATCCACAGATAACCGATGTTTGTCAGATGCCCTGTAGAACTAGGAGGTGTTTCTGGAGCTGATGTTGACATTTGCATCTAAAACAGCAGATATTTTATGCAGCAACCCCAAAGCACAGTCACAGTAGTAAAGCCAGCACACTGGGAGCCCTGGAGCTTCAGGGAAAAGAAGGGCCTGGAGAAATGCTGTGGTGCTGTTGGGAGACAACCATTGGAAGGAAGCTGTTGACATTGTGCAGAAGAACTTGATGAGCTGTGTGGTTTCCCGTAGGTTTGTCTGCAGACCTTTAACCTGTGTGTGAATTTTGGGTCACGCTACTCCTCCTTCCAGCAAGAATCCTGGCACACTGTAGCAGCGGGATGTGATGTAACACAGTTTCTGAGCTTCTGATGTCTCGGATATTTCCTTGTGTCTCTCTGCAGGATATTGCCCTCAGTGTTTACCGTTGTGAGTTCAAGTGTAAGGCATTCTTAGTTCATCTTCAAGATGCAATTTGCCAGAAGATGTGAAACTGGGAATGCCGTACTAGAAGGACAGAGATCAGCATTTGTATAATCAGATATCATTCCAAAGAAGAAAATCCTGGGTTAGATTTCAAGGGGCATCACCAGACTTTTCAGATTGCATGCACCTGCATTTATTTGTGGATTCTTGAAGTTTTTTTTTTTTTTTTTTCCTATTCTTGACACAGTTTATGACTTATTCAGGATATCTGCTGAGAAACATAGAGAGTGAGATGGCTAGAAAAATAATTTTCCGTCCTCTAATACTTGTTCATAGCCTGCACTAAGTTGATATTCAAGGTTTTTTGAAGGCTTTTGTTTTGTTTTCTCAGCAACTTTGTTTTCCTAAAACAAAGCAAAGCAAATAAAAAGGTGGGTGTACTCTGGTGTGGTCTTCCAATTAAAATACTATGAGCTGTGGGAGATTAGGCAAGAAGTCAGTTCTGTTGTATAGCTACAGTGCTGAGGTCTGTTTCAGCCTCTGGACAGCTGACTGTCCTCAGATAAGTCTCTTTTAGCATTTCTTCTGTGAGGTATTTCACTTCCTAAAACAAATGTTAAAGGTTTGGAGAATAAGCTTGAAGTTGAGTTCCTTGGGCTATTATTTTTCCCTTTTGTGGGCCTGTTTTTAAGGGGAGTTTCTTTGCACTAGAAATTTTGTCTTGTACTAGGAGAAATTCTCCCAAGGAGAATGTTGCTGAAACTTTTACAGTTTTCACTGCTATTAGCTTGGATTACTACCCCTGCCAAAACCCAGTTAATTGGGATTTTTATCCTTTCAAATGATGCATGAATTGCTCTTATTTTTTTTCCCCTCAGTGAAGCTAAATAAAAATGTCAAAAAAAAAATATTGCAAGCAAGCAATTAAATTTACGGCTTTATACCTTGAAAGTTGGTTAGCATGCAGTTATTTGACTAAGAACAAATTCTGTATGTGTGTATGCCTGCCTGCTTGAGAATGAGAGAAAATTAAGACAGACTCTCCTTATATGTCCATTTCTCCCTCCTGTGAGAATCTAAGGAGCTGGTTTGTTTACTTTGCACTTTTATCAATAATAATAATAGTACAAGTTTGAACTGTATGTAGCAGGGAAATTAGTATTTCCCACATCACTGAAGCATCTAACCTAAGAATATATTTTGTTGGTAAAATAGCTGAACAGGAAAGATTGATGGTAAATGTTGAGTACAATTATTATACAATGTCATCTGTAACTGCAGTCTAACTATTGTTTCCTGATATTGTAGCAGCAGCTTTCTATACTGCTCCATTTTTATTTTAGTTCCCCTCTTGTGCTCTGGGACGTGTGTTCAGTTGTAAGCATTCTAATTGTGCATTCTGGTAATAGGAGAATTCTTAAAACCTCTGATTCTATATTTTGAATCTGTTGCATGATTTAGGTAATCAAGATCTTTCATATTTATAGTTCAGTCTTGTAGTAGAGTCTTAAAGCTATGTTGTGCAGTTTGTACTAATATAGGGGTTGTGCTGCTAATATCACTTGCCAGATTGACAGAACTGTGACTGTTCATGTAGTAAATGCATAGTGTAGGCAGCTGAAAGAGAAACAAGTTTTCTGAATAGTCTTCCCAACTGGTTTTCATCCTGCTGTGGATAAACTTATAGGGTAAATAAAACTATCGACAAATTTAGCTTTTAAATATTTTTTTCCTCCAGAATTCTCCACCATTACTTTATCTTTTATGCCCTTAAATGTAGTATCTCAACACCTTTGAAAGAGATTTGTGAGAACATAAAAGTTCTTTTCCTCCTCAGCTTCATGTAAAATATTAATTCAATATGAAACTCTGGGAAAACTACATTAAATGAATATGTTTTATGTTCTAGCTTTGTGAATGTCCTTCCACACCAAAGGCTCAATTTCATGTCCAGACCAATTTCCACAGGCGTCTGTTTCTGAATACATATCCGGTGTGTCGAACGAGTGACCTGCAAGGAGCAGTGTTACATCACTGCAAAACAAGTCTAATTGACAAACCTAATTGAGCTTGGAATCAAGTCCCCAAGGCAAACTCTGAAACACTCACCACACCTGGATATCTGCATTATGTCATTCTGATTGCCCCTCTGGACAATAGGGTTGATAGGCTTATGACATAATTTCATTCACTTCTTTTTGGAGAGAAGGTCATGTCTGTGGTGCATGGTGGTGACAGATGGTCTGTGAAATGGAAGAGCTGTAAGACTGGAGACTTAACTTCTGGTTTTCACAAGCACAGTGGACCTTGTGGAGAGGAAGACTTCTTTTTTCCCTTCCTGGATGCATTATAGTAGTCTAAGTTTAATAACAGTGAATGAACAATGGAAGAAATCTCTAGTCTTTGTTTAGACAAGATGTGTTTATGCTCAAACTGAAATAGCTTTTTATAGTCTGGCTTTTAATTTAAGAAAAATATTCTCATATTTATTTTTTGGCTTTAATATGTATCTGTAGAAAAGATAAATTCTAACAGCAGACTTACAGAGCAAAATTATGCTCTGTAAGACTGCTGTTAGAATTTATCTTTTCTACAGAAGTTTTGGCCTTTCAAAGCTTACAGTTGGATGAGCAGCATTTCATAGGGTTTTTCAGAGTTTTCTCAGCCTCTAGGACCTTTCTAACCTACTTGTTTCAGTCATTAGTGAATGCAGTCTATACCCCCCATTCTTAACCAGAAGCAGCCTCTCTCCACCTCCCTACTACATCTCTTCAGAGTAACAGAAGTGAAAGTGTGACTAGAGAAATCTTTGTGTATTTTTAGTTCTGTCTTGTCAGGATATTTTTCTTGGCTGAGAGCTAATGGCCAATCTGTTAATGTGTTTTAATGCATATTCATTCGCTGTGTCTGCTGTGTATCTTCTACTTCTTTTCCTATAACTTCTTTCATTGTTACTATGGCAAGTTTGCTTGCTTCTGGATTCCCCCTCCACTTTTCACTTGTTTTTCAGCTTTTCCTTGTGCTGCCTGACAGGTCTTCTTCTCCTCCCTGTTTTCTTCCCTCAATGTGTTATTCTCTTGCTTACAATTATCAGTTATTCCCTCCAAATAGAACTTCTAGCTCATCGTCAGGCTTTCTGTAACATTGTCCTCTAGTGCTTTGATAGCTCTGATAGAAACTGGGCACCTGTGAGCACAGCTGGAAACGAGGAGGAGGAGAAAGATGAGTGGGCTGTGTGTGACCAGCATGTTCTCAGACTCCCTGTGCTGGATGCTCAGTGGGCTGCCATGATCTGTTAGGCACTGCACAGCCGGTCCTGAAATATCCAGCTACAAATGTTTACACAGAAAGCATTCGTGAACCTTCTTTCTCTGCTGGGCTCCCTAGCTTGGGCTACCTAAATATCAAGATTTGATGGGAAGACAGTCCCTTGCTGACCAACAGGAGCAGGAGTACTCTAAGTACTTGAAGTGTAAAGGCTTTTTGTTTTTACTTTTGTATAAATAGTAGCACAGCAGAACAGGTTGAGCTGGGGAGTGTGAAGGTGGAGGCTGTGCTGTGGACATATGCAGAGAGTGCTGGTGTGTGACCCATGTGACTGATTGCTCCTGCAGGCTGCCAGCTCCCACTCAGACACTCCCAGAAGGCTTTTTTTTTTTTTTTACTTTTGGGTTTTTGGGGGAAGCTTTTCCCGAGTAATGGTCTGCAAGTGCAAATGTTGAGTGACTATGAGTATCAGGTGTTTGAAAATATTTGAGCACAATCAGACAGCTCTTATGGAGCAATAACGCTCCAAAATGTAGGTTTGTGGGTTTTCTCTTCAATATTACGAAACAGAGATTCTCAAGACCAAAGTGCCAAAAAATCAATATTATTCTAAAATAACTCCTAATTTTTTCTTGAGGTGTGTGAAATACGATGCCTGATAGGATATGCAGTGTTTATTAAACCAGTTTCTTTGCTATATATACTCTAATGATAAAAAGGTCCATCAATAATTGACTAGAATTGATTTTGAAGTTTTTTCCTTCATTTTGATGGTCATTAGTGGTGCCTGATCAGGAAATAATCAGCAAAATCAGGACGCAAAATTGCAAAGGAAGTATTTTTATTTTAAAATTCATTTTCAGCACATTTAAATCTGACTTTGGAAATTCTCTGTCTTGCTGTCCTTGTGAATTTCATGTCTTTTCCTACAAAAATTGAATGACAGAGACACATTGCTGCATTTGAAAGGGGCCAGTACCTCCAGCCACGTTGTGATTCCTGGATATTGTAAATTGCATGGTGGAACTTTAGTATCAGTGCTTGTAAGAAGTGAGGGGACAAGGACATCAGCTGGGGAGGTTGTATCGCAGTAGTTGCGCAGATGAATGACATGATTTTCATGCTGATAGCAGCAGTTAAATATATTCCTAATAAAAAGTGTAATTGTTATAAAAAAAATAAATACATTTTATTGGTGTCTGATATTTTAATAGGTGCTAGTTAGGTGCGTTCTTGCTGTCATGGGCATTGTAGCACTAAAGACTTTCAACACTTTTCCACTTTCCCAAAAGTCGATAAAGAATTTTGCTTAGGGCACAGTGATTGTCCAAAGAGTGGCCAAAAGGCAGAACTTCTCATGTTTCCAGATGATGTATTCAGATAAGCAAAGAAAATAATTTGAGATGGCTCTTATATAATACCAAGATTTATTTAAACAGTTTACTTGCATAGTGAATTATATTTGCTTTCATGAGGAGTAGTTTTAGAACAACTCTACGGGTGTGAGAACATGACGATGAACTGCCCAATTTCTCCATCTGGTAAAATGTCCTTATATTTATAACAAATTAGCATACATCTTCTTTTTCACTTGTACTTGCTTTTTTCCCTTACTCAACATTACTCTTACAATTGTGCTCTTACTTCAGCTTTATTTGTAGGTAGGTTATGCCACACTTTACAACTGTTTTACTTTACAGCTGTTTCCATACTTATAATTCATTCCTTGTATATATGTATAGGCAAATGGAT